>NC_091981.1:154466823-155108785 GCF_044704955.1 Pristiophorus japonicus | reverse complement strand
CCCCCCTCTCTCTCCCTCCCCTCCCTCTCTCTCTCTCCCTCCTCTCCCTCTCTCTCTCTCCCTCCCCTCCCTCTCTCTCTCTCCCTCCCCTCCCTCTCTCTCTCTCCCTCCCCTCCCTCTCTCTCTCTCCCTCCCCTCCCTCTCTCTCTCCCTCCCCTCTATTTCTCTCTCTCCCTCCCCTCCCTCTCTCTCTCTCCCTCCCCTCTCCCCCCCTCTCTCTCTCTCCCTCCCCCCCTCTCTCTCTCTCTCTCCCTCCCTCTCTCTCTCTCCCTCCCTCCCTCTCTCTCTCTCTTTCTCCCCCTCCTGCTCAGCGGCACGAACAGCTGCAGAATTCTCCCTGGCTGAAGCACTTTCACACAGTTAGGAAGATGGTTTATTTATTCTTTTCTTGGCTTATAAATGTTTATTCAGGTTGGATTTATTTGTATAATATTTGTAAAGTATAAATAAGGATTTATTGTCAAATTTAATGAGTTCCCTTCCCCCCCACCTCGTTCTGGACGCCTAATTTGAAACCTGCGCCTCATTTTTTAATGTGTAGAACAGGTTTTTTCAGTTCTACAAAAATCTTCACTGGCTCCATTCTACTTTAGTTTGGAGTACATTTTCACTGTGGAAACTTTCAAATCAGGCGTCAGTGGCCGGACACGCCCCCTTTTGAAATTCTGTTCTAAACTGGGACTGTTCTACCTGACTAGAACTGCAGAAAAAAAAATGTGGAGAATTGCGATTTCTAAAATAGTCCGTTCTCCACCAGTTGCTCCTAAAAAATCAGGCGCGAATCATGTGGAAACTTGGGCCCATAGGACCACCGAGTGAACTACTGCTCCACTTAGTGTACTACTGTGGTAATGCGGCCATTGCTGTAAATACAATAAAGGCTTCAGGTGACAGGTCACCTGACAGATTCCTGAGTTGAAGCCATCTTGTAAGTGCACTGCATTTGTGATGCCATAGAGAATATATCACATTGGATTCCGGGATACCCTAAGTGAAATTTCTGTTGGTGGATGATTCCAGCCAATCAACACAGGGTCTAGAGAGGTCCTTTGTGTTGCAAAACAGCTAAAAATCCAAGGTAAATTACAAGCACTGAAGCGGGAATTAAAGAGTTAAACACATTTTAAATTAGGAAAGCAAAAACACAATTTGCTGATGTGGTGAAATTAATAGGTGCAACTGTAGGACAATGGTGCAATTTCTGTTATTCAGAGCTAATGTCGTAGGCCTAGGAAGTAGCTTCCTGTTGTTATTCAGAACTAAGAAATAAATTCCTGTTGTTATTCAGAACTAAGAAATAGATTCCTGTTAGTGGCAGGAGGCAGGATACAGGATACATATGTTCATACCCAAGGAGGATGTGAAACAATTAGCAAAGTTAAAATTGAACAATCGATAAGAAAGCAAAAAAAATTGTCACGCGGTAGAAAGACTGACCAATGATAATGTAAATGATGACTTTGCAAAAAATTCTGTATAAAAGAAGTAGCTCCTGAAGTTTTAGCCGAGAACGGTTGGGAAGGTCTCCAGTTAAGGAACTGGTGTAGACTGTGTCTCCCTTGATCAAGCAATTAAACAATCATTTTCTCCACAACAGGCATGTATTGAATGTCTTTGTCATACTCCACATCAAATGGCGCAGTCTGGCAGGACTCACCTGGGTGAAAGACAGGCGGATGTTTGCAGACCATCAAGAGTGAATATATATTTTAAATACCACTCATAAATTCGATGTAATCTTCCGCGAAACATGTCAGTCGCCTGGGGTGTCCGAACTTGTGAGAAAGGTCTGTAATGGTGTAAAAGACTTGCGGGTAGTTAAGAGGTCACATTAGTAATTATCAAAGTAGGATCGGCTTCATAGGTTTGTAATTGCAGACACTAGGTTCGAGGAAACCAGGTTAAACGGGACAACGAACCGATAGAGGGGTAGACGTACCAAACATAGATAATGTGAAAATATATGCGAGATTAGGTGCCGGAAGGTTTGCTGAGTAGGTATTTTGCCGACGGCCATAAAAATTTGATATTTACTATGTTAAGTGACGGATGGGATCCCAAAGAAAACCCCGCAAAACAAAAATTATCGTGGGACAA
Organism: Pristiophorus japonicus; assembly: GCF_044704955.1. Lineage (NCBI taxonomy): Eukaryota > Metazoa > Chordata > Chondrichthyes > Pristiophoridae > Pristiophorus > Pristiophorus japonicus. The sequence goes on along the minus strand of NC_091981.1, from coordinate 155,106,688 downwards.
AGGCAAATAAACAAATAGCCAAAACAGGTTTGATGGTGGTCAGCCAATGTTTGCAATATAAGGCTATGGCCAGGTCTCAATTAGAGCAATTGTGCAAATTAAGAGTAGGAGATAGAGTGGGTAGATCTAAGAAGAATATAATACCGACACAGAAGCTTCAGCTTTTGTGCCAAGGAAGAGACAGATAAGCTTTGTTAAATTAAAGTGGTTGCGTGGAAGTCTTCTTGACTTTAGAATATTTGAGGTGGGAGTTAATGAATTTTTCATTTGTCTGAAAGCCGGTCTTGATATGTCCTTACTATACAGTATAAGTACACACAAGGCCCATACTTGAGAGAAGGTCACTCTGTGATCAGCTACCTTTATTACCAAGACCTCAAGTGATGAAGGTGGGTGGAGCTTCCCCTTTTATACCTGAAAGTCCAGGTTAGGAGTGTCTCCCACAAGTTCACCCCCTTATGGTCAGTGTTATCAAGGTGTACAACTTAGGTCAGCTTAAACACAGGTTACAATGATAGTTGAATACATGGCATCACCTCCCCGCCAAAGTCTTATTGGGATCACAGGTTAAGTTTCTCTGGTGGTTTATGCTCCCTTGTAAAGCGCCTGAGTTGGGGCTCCGGTTGTTGGGTGCTGGCCTGAGTGTCTATTGTTTGTGGTGTCTCAGGCCTGTCCAGACTGCCCACAGTGACTGGGCTCTCCTCCACTTGGTTCCGGTGTTCGGTCACCTGTGGTGGAGTAAACCCTACATCGTGTTCTTCCTCTGCTTCTTCTATGGGGTGCTGAATCTCCTTTTAGTTTGATGCATGTGTTTGCGGCAGATTTGTCTATTGGTAAGTTTAACCAAAACCCTATTCCCCTCTTTGGCAATCACAGTGCCTGCAAGCCATTTGGGCCCTGCAGCGTAATTAAGGACAAAAACAGGGTCATTGACATCAGTACATCGCCCTCGCATTCCTGGCATGATAGTCACATTGTGACTGACGCCTGCTCTCAACAATTTCTTTCATAGTAGGGTGTATAAGGGATAATCTGGTTTTGAGCATCCTTTTCAATAGCAGCTCTGTGGGTGGAATCCTTGTGAGCGAGTGTGGTCAGGATCTATTGGCCAACAGGAGGCATGATAAGCGGCTTTGTAGGGAACCCCCTTGGATTCTGAGCATCCCCTGTTTGATTATCTGCACTGCTCGTTCTGCCTGGCCGTTTAAGGCCGGCTTGAACGGTGCCGTTCTGACATAGTTGATTCCATTGCCTGCCACGAAGTCCTGGAATTCAGTGCTTGTGAAGCACGGGCCATTGTCGCTGACCAAGACATCCGGTAGACCATGGGCGGCGAACATTGCCCGTAGACTTTCTACCGTGGCAGAGGATGTGCTTGAATTTAAAATGGCACACTTAATCCATTTGGATTAGGCGTCTACTACAACCAAAAACATTTTTCCCATGAAAGGACCTGCATAGTCCACATGGATGCGTGACCATGGCTTGGCGGGTCAGGACCAAGGGCTAAGGGGGGCTTCCCTGGGTGCGTTGCCCAGCTGAGCACAGGTGTTGCACCTGCGAACACAAAGTTCCAGGTCTGCATCTATCCCTGGCCACCAAACAGGTGACCTGGCAATTGCCTTCATCATGACAATGCCCGGGTGCTCATTGTGAAGTTCTCTGATAAACACCTCTCTGCCCATCTGGGGCATGACTACTCGGTTTTCCCACAGTAGGTAATCGGCCTGAATTGAGAGTTCATCCTTGCGCCTATGTGGCTGCCCAGTCCCCATTCAGGACATATTTCTAAACTAAAGACAGTAGCGGGTCTTTATTTGTCCAGACTTTAATCTGACGGGCTGTCACAGGTGAGCCTTCACTTTCGAAAGCTTCAACAGCCATAACCATCTCAGCATCATGCTCAGTTGCCCCCTCAGTGGTGGCTAGTGGGAGCCTGCTGAGTGCATCAGCGCAGTTTTCAGTGCCCGGTCTGTGCCGAATTGTGTAGTCATAGGCAGCTAACGGAAGTGCCCACCTCTGTATGCGGGCCGATGCATTCGCATTTATGGCCTTGTTGTCGGCCAAAAGGGATGTTAGGGGTTTGTGATCTGTCTCCAGCTCAAATTTCCTGCCAAACAGGTACGGGTTCATTTTTTTTACTGCATATACACATGCTAGCGTTTCCTTTTCTACCATCCCGTAGCCCATTTCTGCCTGGGACAGACATCTGGAGGCATAAGCTACCAATTGTAACTGACCATTGGCATTCATATGCTGCAGCACACACCCGACTCCATCGGACGACGCATCGCACGTTAAAACAAGTTTTTTACATGGGTCATATAACATTAACAGTTTGTTGGAGCATAACAAATTGCGTGCTCTATCAAAAGCCCTTTCCTGTCTGTCCCCCCAGACCCAATCACGACCTTTGTGTCGGAGCATGTGTAATGGCTCTAACAGCTTGCTCAATTTGGGAAGAAAGTTCCCAAAATAGTTCAGGAGCCCCAGGAACGAACGCAGCTCTGTCATGTTACGGGGTCTGGGTGCTCTCTGGATCGCTTCCGTTTTGGACGCAGTAGGTCTGATCCCGTCTGCTGCTACCCTCCTCCCCAGGAATTCTACCTCTGGAGCTAAGAAGACGCACTTTGCCTTTTTCAGTTGCAGCCCTACCCGGTCCAGTCTGCGTAGCACCTCCTCCAGGTTGTGGAGGTGTTCTTCAGCATCGTGACCCGTGATGAGGATGTCGTCTTGAAAAACGACCGTCCTTGGAATCGACTTGAGGAGGCTTTCCATATTTCGCTGAAAGATCGCGGCGGCCGAACGAATTCCGAACCGACATCCGTTATACTCAAACAACCTCTTGTGTGTCGTGATGGTGGTCAGCTTCTTCGACTCACTCGCCAGCTCCTGGGTCATGTAAGCTGAGGTCAGGTCCAATTTTGAAAAAAGTTTTCCACCGGATAGCGTCGCAAAGAGATCCTCCGCTCTCGGTAGCGGGTACTGGTCTTGGAGTGACACCCGATTGATGGTGGACTTGTAATCGTCACATATCCTGACCGACCCATCCGCCTTGAGCACCGGCACGATCGGGCTCTCCCAATCACTGAATTCGACTGGCGAGATGATGCCTTCCCTCAGCAGGCGGTCCAATTCACATTCTATCTTTACCCACATCACATACAACACCGCTCTGGCCTTGTGGTGTACTGGCCTGGCATCCTGGTTTATGTGAATCACTACCTTGAAAGTGCCGATGCCGGGTTGAAATAATGAGTCAAATTTGTCCAGGACCTGTGAGCATGAAACTCGCTCCACAGAAGAAATTGCATTGACATCGCCCCATTTCCAGTTCATGACAGCAAGCCAGCTTCTCCCCAGTAGTGCGGGACCATCCCCCGGGACAATCCAGAGTGGCAACCTGTTCTCCGAATCTTTGTGGGTCATGACTGCCTAGCACCGGAATGATCTCCTTTGTATATGTCCGGAGCTGTGCGTCAATCGGCAATAATTGTGGCCTCCTGGCCTTGGACACCCACAACCTTTTGAACTGTTTGATACTCATCAGGGACTGGCTGGCCCTCGTGTCTAGCTCCATTAATACTGGGATGCCATTGAGGAGCATTTCCATCATTATCGGTGGCGTCCTGGTATATGAACTGTATATGTGCTCCACATGAACTCACTGAACTTCAGCTTCCAGCGATTTCCCCCAGTATTCATTTGGCCTCGTAGGGCTTACATCGGGCCCGTCCTCCTCGTACATCAACCTGGCTGCAGGCTTCCTGCACATACGCGCCAAGTGACCGCTGACGTTGCAGTTTCTGCAGCTATATTGCTGATATCTGCAAGCTCTGGCTGGGTGTTTGCTTTGACACCTCCAGCATGAGCTGGAGGCCCTGTTGTTGGAAACAAAAGGTCCATTACCAGTCGATCGTCTCTGACTGTCTCTGTAACTCTCCTTAAGCACACCATTAACAGGTGTTGATGGCCACATTACTGGCCGCATTGTCTATTGTGATGGCATGAATCGCCATTCAGCTAGCCATTGTCTCGGTTGAAGTCCCCCTTTTGGTTCGACTACATGCTGGGGCATGTCCGATTGCTCTTGTCTGCCTAGAGAACTGTGTGCCGCATTAACAATGTTGACTCCCTGGTCGTTTGTCGCATTTGAGCCAAGATTTTTGTCATACATCATTCTGGTCTCTTCCTCCCCTGATATAAATGTCTGGGCTATCAGACCCGCTGCTTCCAAGGTCAAGTCTTTGGTCTCAATCAGTTTCCTGAAAACCCCAGTATGCCCGATGCCCTCAATAAAAGTCTCACAGCAACTCCGCTCTGCATGCATCTGGGAACTTACATAGGCTCGCCAGTCACCCGAGATCTGCCACGAAGTCTGGAACGCTTTGCCCTTCTTGCCGCCGGTGCGTATAAAACTGGTGTCTCGCTATGTGCATGCTGCTCGCCAGTTTAAGGTGTTCCCCGATCAACTTACTGGCTCTTCGAATGTCTTGTCCGCCGGCTTCTCTGGCGCTAGAAGGTCCTACATCAGCGAGTACGTTCTGGATCCACAAACCGTCAGGAGATGAGCCCTGCATTTGTCCCAACCATTCCTCAATGACAAAACTTTGCTGTAGACTCTCAATAAAGTCGTCCCAATCATCACCAACACAGTACCTCTCTTCTGTGCTGCTAGTGGCCATGCTCGCGTGGTGTAAATCCCAGTTTCTTGTCACCAATGATATGTCCTTACTATACAGTATAAATGCACACGAGGCCTACACTTGAGAGAAGGTCACTCCGTGATCAGTTACCTTTATTACCAAGACCTCAAGTGATGAAGGTGGGTGGAGCTTCCTCTTTTATACCTGAAAGTCCAGGTGAGGAGTGTCTCCCACAAGTTCGCCCCTTGTGGTCAGTGTTCTCAAGGTCAGCTTATATATGGGTTACAATGACAGTTGAATACATGACAGGTCTTTTAAAAGAGAAATGGTGTATCTGTATCTTTGTTTTAGCTCCACCCACCTTTTTCAGGTAGAGAGCTGAATGTTTTTAATCCTTTGTTGTGTTATCCTTGATGTGGGAAGTTTAAGAATATGTGAAGAAGTTGAATTGTGTACCTAGAATTGAATGACACTTTAAATTAGAAACACAGATGTTGATTTATTTTGATGATAAGTTACAGAGCTAGGAAATGCACAAAGGATGGGTTTGTTTAACAAAAGATAAAACTTCAATTAAAACTGTGTGGCTCATTTTAAATCAATTAGAATCGTAAATAAAGTGTTGTCGTTTCAATTTGGTTATTGCAGGCCGAGACGCCCAATTACTTGTGTAAAAAAAAAACACGTAATCATTGATTACATTGGGTTGAAAGATAATAAATTTAGTCTATAAGTGAGATAAAGAAAGAAGAAGGGAACAGTGTAATGTCTTTTTTTTAAAAGCCTGCATGGATTTCTTGAGGCTGCAGGCTGGGGAAGCTCCATCCTCGTTTCCTTTGTATAGGATCTTATTTTAAATGACGTGAAAGTTTCTAGTTTAGTAAAAGAGAGTTAAATAAAAAGATTGGCAGTACATTATTTGAATTGGGATCTTGAGATATTCTTCTTGATAAACATTTTGGCTGTATTGGAAAATCTTGGTTTTGGAAACTTTGTAAAAGAAATAATACTAAACAGTTTAAAAATAAATACTAAAAGTTTGGAAACAATATAAAAATGCAATTTTTTCTGATGAGAGACAGAAATGCATGGGGACAGAATGAGACCCATAGCTTACTATTCATCCCAACAATCACCAGTAGCCGTGGTCTTGTCCAGATGCGTGGCTGCACAAGACTGCGTTACATGGTCAGCGATCCTGTCGTGATGACAGGCAAAATTGTTCTACACACCAAACTCACTCTGGTAAAAATGTTGAATACTGGAAAGCTCCAGGCCGTCTCCAATGTTCCCCGAGCAAAGTGGGAAGCCATTTTACTGCCCCATGACGAATCACTAAAGATAGTCAGAGACACCAGAGAAAACCCGGCAGAAGGAATCCTCACTAGGGGGGAGCCCCACGAGTGTAATGGATTAGAATGGGAAGATTCCCCCGGGAATGTAAGTGAGGTAGCTCTCGAAAACCCAGACCTCACCTTGTATGTGGACGGATTCCGATGGCACGTCGACGGTGACCCACATACGGGATGGGTGGTGTTAAACCAGCATCTCGAGGTAGTGAGGCAGGGAACGCTGGACGGAGGCCTTTCGGCCCAATTAGCAGAATTAACGGAAGCCTTATTACTGGCAGAGGGAAAGACAGTGAATATATATACAGCTAGCAGGTATGCCTTTGGGGTAGTACATGACTACATGGCAGCATGGGGAAGGAGAGAACATAAGAACATAAGAACATAAGAATTAGGAACAGGAGTAGGCCATCTAGCCCCTCGAGCCTGCTCCGCCATTCAACAAGATCATGGCTGATCTGGCCGTGGACTCAGCTCCACTTACCTGCCCGCTCCCCATAACCCTTAATTCCCTTATTGGTTAAAAATCTATCTATCTGTGATTTGAAAACATTCAATGAGCTAGCCTCAATTGCTTCCCTGGGCAGAGAATTCCACAGATTCACAATCCTCTGGGAGAAGAAATTCCTTCTCAACTCGGTTTTAAATTGGCTCCCCCGTATTTTGAGGCTGTGCCCCCTAGTTCTAGTCTCCCCGACCAGTGGAAACAACCTCTCTGCCTCTATCTTGTCTATCCCTTTCATGATTTTAAATGTTTCTATAAGATCACCCCTCATCCTTCTGAACTCCAACGAGTAAAGACCCAGTCTACTTAATCTATCATCATAAGGTAACCCCCTCATCTCTGGAATCAGCCTAGTGAATCGTCTCTGTACCCCCTCCAAAGCCAGTATATCCTTCCTTAAGTAAGGTGACCAAAACTGCACGCAGTACTCCAGGTGCGGCCTCACCAATACCCTATACAGTTGCAACAGGACCTCCCTGCTTTTGTACTCCATCCCTCTCGCAATGAAGGCCAACATCCCATTCGCCTTCCTGATTACCTGCTGCACCTGCAAACTAACTTTTTGGGATTCATGCACAAGGACCCCCAGGTCCCTCTGCATCGCAGCATGTTGTAATTTCTCCCCATTCAAATAATATTCCCTTTTACTGTTTTTTTTCCCAAGGTGGATGACCTCACATTTTCCGACATTGTATTCCATCTGCCAAACCTTAGCCCATTCGCTTAACCTATCTAAATCTCTTTGCAGAGGGTTTGTTACCTCTGGCGGCGAGGCCATCAAACACAATGAACGTATAAAATTACTGTTAGAAGCAGCCAGCAAACTAGCTAAAGCAGCAGTTATAAAGGTAAAGGCCCATCAACGAGTAGTGGATAAAATAAGCGTGGAAATGAGGCTGCGGCCAATGCCGCCCGAGAAGCGGCCACATCCACAGACATGAAGATAGAGTCAGTCTGTAACATTACCACAGAGGAGGAGATAAACATAGTTAAACTGCACGCAGATACGAACGAGGAAGAAAGAGCAGAATGGGAGAGGAAGGAAGGATCACCTGGTATAGACTCTATGTGGAGAAAGGATGGAAAGGTGTTGACCCCTTCCTGCATTCGGTAAATGATCATGGAGCTACACCACGGCATTAACCATGCCGGACGTAACGCCATGATATCCAATATCTCATGGGATTGGTGGTGGCCGGGAATTGGGCGCGACGTTGCTAAACATTGTCAGCCCTGTGTTATGTGAGCCCAACATAATCTGGAAAAAGCGATAAAAATAAAGATGGTGCACCAGCCCCGCCCATGGGGACCATGGGAAAACATACAGATTGATTTTACTGGGCCCCTAATAAACTCCAGGGGAAGGAAGTACTGCTTGGTGATTAATGACCAGTTTACAAGGTGGGTAGAAGCAGTCGCCACCCGCAATTGCACCGCAACCACGGTAGCCCGTATATTAGCGGAAGTGGTCATTCCTCGATGGGGGATTCCCATTCAGATAGGTTCGGACCAAGGGACTTATTTCACAGGAAAGAAAATGAAGGAAACTTGTAAAATACTGAACATTAAGCAGAAATTCCACATCCCCTACCATCCCCAGAGTTCAGGAATGGTAGAAAGCTGAGTAAAGCAATCCAGGGAAGCGGACAGGCATGGCCGGAACTCCTGCCCACCATATTGATGAGACTATGTGCTACACCGAACTGCACAACAGGACTCACCCCTTATGAACTAATGACTGGACGAACAATGAAACTCCCTGAGGGAATAGTTACAGGAGGAGTAGAGTTAGGACCTTTACGTGATAGAATTAGGAAGTATGTGATGGAACTGAGTAGGCAGTTGAAACGTATGCGACAGGAAGTGCGAGATAATCAGGAAGAGGAAGACGAGGATAAATGAACAAAACCCCCGGCGGTAGTACCCAAGGTGGGGGCAAGGGTAATGGTCAGGATGTTATCAGAAAAACCTGGATTCACCCCTTGATGGCGCGGACCCTATGAGGTACTGATTAGCAGAGACACGTGTGCATGCGTAAGTCTGAAAAGTCGGGGCAGGTGGAAACACTGGTCTCAACTGAAAGAATATAAGGGACCTGACCAATGACTGGCTCCAAATTTGTACCAATATACCTCTCTGAATGGTATGCAGAGGTATACGACAGTTGGGTAAATGGATTAGTAGGTGGACTAATAGGAGGGATGTGTATCATAATATTTGTAATGTTAAGTGTTGTGTATGTATATACCCTGTACACTCAATGCACAGTTACATAAGACTAATGAATGTATCTCTATACTGTATACAATATGCCTGTATCACCAGAGGGTGCAATAGGTGGAGACCAAGAGGTCACCGGTACTCCGCAGGTAACTAGGTATAAAAGGGAGCCCACTTTACTGTAACCTCATTCAGGAGCTGCAAAAATGGACTAAGGTCACAACAATTCAAGTGCAATAACTTAACTCGTGGAGTTATTACTGGAGTGCCTGCAAACACTACATTAAGCATAGTCGTTCTTGTTGTATATCTGTAAAGCATGCACTCCCATGTTCCGCCACCAGGGAGCTCATCCCCTGAAGTCCCAAGGGATCCCAGCATCCCTTGGGAGGACAATATATAAGCTGGCCCCTAAGGCATGTTCCTCACTCTGGAGTGTCTTAATAAAGACTGAGGTCACTGTTACTTTAACCTCCCTGTGTGCAGCCTCATCTGTGTTAGGAACACAATAACTGGTGACGAGAATACGAATCCAACGCAAAGATGCAGCAAACTGTGGGCATCCTGGAGAAGTTCTCGGAGGGTGAGGACTGGGAAGCCTATGTTGAACGGCTAGACCAGTACTTTGTAGCCAACGAGCTGGACAGAGAAGGAAGCACTGTAAAAAGGAAAGCGGCCCTCCTCACAGTCTGCAGGGCACCGACCTACAGCCTCATGAAGAATCTTCTGGCCCCGGTGAAACCCACAGATAAGTCATATCAGGAGCTGTGTACACTGGTTTGGGAGCACCTTAACCCGAGGGAGAGCGTGCTGATGGCGAGGTATCGGTTCTACATGTGCCAGCGATCTGAAGGTCAGGAAGTGGCGAGTTACGTCGCCGAGCTAAGACGACTTGCAGAACAATGTGAGTTTGATGGTAACCTGGAGCAAATGCTCAGAGACTTTTTTGTACTGGGCATTGGCCACGAGACCATCCTATGAAAACTTTTGACTGTAGAGACACCGACCCTCAGTAAGGCCATTGCGATAGCACAGGCGTTTATGTCCACCAGTGATAACACCAAAAAAATCTCTCAAGCAGAATCCACAAGTCTGCAACTGCCAGCAGGACTCAGGTGACCCAGATGACTCAGAGTCCTCAACAAAGGATGAATGTAAGGCAATTCACACCTTATTGGCGTTGTGGAGGCTTCCATTCAGCCTATTCATGCCGCTTCAAAGGGTATGTTTGCAAGAGCTGTGGAACAATGGGGCACCTCCAATGAGCTTGCAAACGAGTGGCAAGCTCTGCAAAACCTGCTAACCACCACGTGGCAGAGGAAGATCGGTCCATGGTGGATCAAAGCAATTTCGAGCCTCAGAGAGAGGAGGCAGATGCTGAAGTACACGGGGTGCACACATTTTCGACGAAATGTCCACCTATAATGCTAAACGTAAAATTGAATGGCTTACTCACAGCCATGGAACTGGACACTGGCGCTAGCCAATCCATCATGAGTAAAAAGATGCTTGAGAGACTGTGGTGCAAAAAGGCATTCAGACTAGCCCTGAGCCCCATCCAACTGAGAACGTACACCAAAGAGCTTATCACTGTCCTGGGCAGCACCATGGTCAAGGTTACCTACGAGGGCACGGTGCACGAACTGCCACTCTGGATTGTCCCGGGCAATGGCCTCACACTGCTTGGAAGGAGCTGGCTGGGCAAAATCCGCTGGAACTGGGATGCCATCCGAGCGCTTTCACATGTCGATGAGGCCTCATGTACCCTGGTTTTTAACAAATTTCCTTCCCTTTTCGAGCCAGGCATTGGAAACTTTTCTGGGGCGAAGGTGCGGATCCACTTTGTCCCAGAGGCACGACCCATTCACCACAAGACGCGAGCAGTACCTCACATGATGAGAGAGAGAGTGGAAATCGAGCTGGACAGGGTGCAACGCGAGGGTATCATCTCCCCAGTGGAATTTAGCGAGTGGGCCAGCCTGATTGTTCCAGTATTCAAAAGTGATGGCACGGTCAGAATTTGCGGCGATTATAAAGTAACTATTAATCGTTTCTCGCTACAGGACCAAAACCCGCTACCTAAGGCAGACGACCTATTTGCGACGCTGGCAGGAGGCAAGACATTCATCAAGCTCGACCTGACTTCGGCCTACATGACGCAGGAGCTGGAGGAGTCTTCGAATGGCCTCACTTGCATCAACATGCACAAGGGACTGTTCATCTACAACAGATGCCCGTTTGGAATTCGGTCAGCTGCAGCGATCTTCCAGAGAAACATGGAGAGCCTACTCAAGTCGGTACCACACACAGTGGTCTTTCAGGATGACATATTGATCAGGGTCAGAACACCGCCGAGCACCTACAAAACCTGGAGGAGGTCCTCCGGCGACTGAATCGCGTAGGGCTGCGGCTGAAGAGGTTGAAATGCACCTTCGTGGCAACAGAAGTGGAGTTTTTGGGGAGAAAGATCGTGGCGGACGGCATTCGGCCCACAGACGCCAAGACAGAGTCTATCAGGAACGCACCCAGGCCGCAGAATGTCACGGAGCTGCGGTCATACCTGGGACTCCTCAACTATTTTGGTAACTTCCTACCGGGGTTAAGCACCCTTTTGGAGCCCCTACATGTGTTATTGCGCAAAGGTGAGAACTGGGTATGGGGAAAAAAACAAGTAATTGCTTTTGAGAAAGCCAGAAACATTTTATGCTCCAACAAGCTGCTTGTATTGTATAACCCGTGTAAAAGACTTGTGCTAGCATGTGACACGTCGTATACGGAGTCGGGTGTGCATTACAACAAGCTAACGTTGCGGGGAAGTTGCAACCTGTCGCCTCTGCTTCCAGGAGATTGTCTCAGGCCGAGAGGGCCAACAGCATGATTAAGAATGACGCATTAGCGTGTGTGTTCGGGGTAAAGAACATGCATCAGTACCTGTTTGGCCTCAAATTTGAGCTGGAAACTGATCACAAACCCCTCACATCCCTATTCGCTAAAAACAAGGGGATAAATGCCTCAGCCTGCATACAAAGGTGGACACTCGCGCTATCAGCTTATAACTATACCATCCGCCACAGGCCAGGCACCGAGAACTGTGCGGATGCTCTCAGTCAACCCCATTGCCCACCACGGGGGTGGAAATGGCGCAGCCTGCAAACTTGTTGATGGTGGCGCAGCCCGTAGACTTGTTGATGTTCATGGAAGCGTTTGAAAATGGTAAATCACCTGTCATGGCCTGCCAGATTAGAACTTGGACCAGCCAAGATCCTCTGCTGTCCAAAGTAAAAAACTGTGTGCTGCATGGGAGCTGGGCCAGCATCCCTGTTGAAATGCAAGAGCCGATCAAGCCGTTCCAATGGTGAAAGGACGAGCTGTCCATTCAGGCAGACTGCTTGTTGTGGGGTAACCGCGTAGTGCTACCCAAAAAGGGCAGGGAGACGTTCATCTCGGATCTCAACAGCATACACCCGGGTATAGTAATGATGAAAGCAATAGCGAGATCCCATGTGTGGTGGCCCGGTATCGACTCTGTCTCAGAGTCCTGTGCACGGCAATGCAGCATATGTGCTCAGTTGAGCAACGCGCCCAGAGAGGCAGCACTAAGTTTGTGGTCCTGGCCTTCTAGACCATGGTCGAGGATCCATGTCGACTATGCGGGCCCGTTTCTCGGTAAAATGTTCCTGGTGGTGGTGGATGCTTTTTCAAAATGGATTGAATGTGAAATCATGTCGGGAAGCACCGCCACTGCCACCATTGAAAGCCTGAAGGCAATGTTTGCCACCCACGGCCTGCCTGACATACTGGTCAGTGACAACAGGCCATGTTTCACCAGTGCCGAATTTAAAGAATTCATGACCCGCAATGGGATCAAACATGTCACCTCGGCCTCATTTAAACCAGCCTCCAATGGGCAGGCAGAGCGGGCAGTACAAACCATCAAACAGAGCTTTAAATGAGTCACAGAAGGCTCACTCCAAACCCGCCTGTCCCGAGTACTGCTCAGCTACCGCACGAGACCCCACTTGCTCACAGGGGTGCCCCCGGCTGAGCTACTCATGAAAAGGAGACTTAAAACCAGACTCTCGCTGGTTCAGCCTAACCTGCATGATCAGGTAGAGAGCAGGCGGCAGCAACAAAATGTAAACAATGGTCGCGCCACTGTGTCACGGGAAATTGATCTGAATGACCCTGTGTATGTGCTAAACTATGGACATGGTCCCAAGTGGATCGCGGGCACGGTGATAGCTAAAGAAGGGAACAGGGTGTTTGTAGTCAAACTCGGCAATGGACAAATTTGCAGAAAGTACCTGGACCAAACAAGGCTGCGGTTCACAGACTGCCCTGAACAACCCACAGTAGACACCACCTTTTTCGAGCCCACAACACACCCCAAAGGATCAACGACACCACGCCGGACCAGAAAATCAAACGCATTACGCCCAACAGCCCAGGCACACCTCGCAGCCCTGCAGAGCCAACAACACGCCAGCCCAGTGAGAGCATAGCCAACACACCAGAACAGACATTTGTACTGAGGTGGTCCACCAGGGAAAGAAAGGTTCCCGACCGCCTCACCTTGTAAATAGTTTTCACTTTGACTTTGTGGGGGTAGAGTGATGTTGTGTATCTGTAAAGCATGCACTCCCATGTTCCGCCACCAGGGAGCTCATCCGCTGAAACCCCAAGGGGTCCCAGCATCCCTTGGGAGCACTGTATATAAGCCAGCCCCGAAGGTCTGTTCCTCACTCTAGAGTGTCTTATTAAAGATTAAGGTCACTGTTACTTTAACCTCCCTGTGTGCAGCCTCAACTGTGTTAGGAACACAATAGTTGTGATATCTGGCAGTGGGAGAGGACCCACGAGAGGAATAGGAATGGAAAATTGGAGTTGGTAAGGCTCTGACCCCAGTATGGGCTGTCCAAATTGTGTTCCCCCAAACAGGTGACTCAAAAAGATGAGGTTATTGACCTTGTTGAGCCTGCTGGGACTGGCCAGAGGAACAGAATACATGGTGATGCTGTCCAACAGATACGACAGCGAGAGTATGATCCCTGAGGACAAAAAGGGGATTACACATTACTTCAGAAACCAGAAGAAACAATGTTAGGAGTGTCATCCTAATTCTCACCCCATCTATAAAGGATCAGAGGGTGAGGATGAAGACCAATGCGTTCGTCCACCAGCCCCAAGAGTGCTGGAAGGTAGGGTGTGATCCTGGATATAAGTTGCTAGATTATCCCTGGATAACCAAGACCGAAAATAGGGGGGGAACAGACCACCTATAAAGACCTCGCATGCCTGAATAATAAGACCATAGCAGTTCGGGCAGTGCTTGGATTTTGGAGATCAGAAATAACCCCTACACCCACATCAGAAACTCTGAATCCCCCACCACCAAATTGTCCACAAACAGAGGAAGGGGCAAGTGGATGCTTGGTGATAAAGAAGACAAAGGAGAAGATACACGTTGGAATACGCCAGAAAATAATCACGATATTTCTAAATCTGACCGATCTAACGATCCCCAGTTTCTCCGGGTCAAAAACAATTACCATGTATAAAAACCTGACACTGCAGGCTGATGGACCTGAGTCCAAGATCCTGAAGTTTATCACATTAAAAGGGAAGGTTAGACGAAAAAGTGAGCTATTAGAAATGATGAGCACGGGATCTGCGGCGGGTGTAGCCACGGTAAACGCTATAGATCTCCAGATGGTAGAAGAGCAGGTTGACATACTCACTCAAACCCTAAGAGGGTTGCTGGAAAGGGGAAATGATAATGAGAAAATGCAGGCCCAATTGGGAGATGGGGCCGAACGAGAATTGTTACAAGTGGCCCAAACACTAAGGGATTAAAAAGTAGGACCTCAAAAGTAGTAATCTCAGGATTGCTATCAGTGTGACATGCTAGTCAGGGTAGGAATCGCAGGATAGCGCAGATGAATACGTGGCTTGAGCAAGGAGGGATTCAAATTCATGGTGCATTGGAACCGGTTCTGGGGGAGGTGGGACCAGTACAAACCGGACGGTCTGCACCTGGGCAGGACCGGAACCAATGTCCTAGGGGGAGTGTTTGCTAGTGCTGTTGGGGAGGAGTTAAACTAATATGGCAGGGGGATGGGAACCAATGCAGGAAGACAGAGGAAAATAAAAAGGAGACAAAAGCAAAAGACAGAAAGGAGATGAGGAAAAGTGGAGGGCAGAGAAACCCAAGGCAAAGAACAAAAAGGGCCACTGTACAGCAAAATTCTAAAAGGACAAAGGGTGTTAAAAAAACAAGCCTGAAGGCTTTGTGTCTTAATGCAAGGAGTATCCGTAATAAGGTGGATGAATTAACTGTGCAAATAGATGTTAACAAATATGATGTGATTGGGATTACAGAGACGTGGCTCCAGGATGATCAGGGTTGGGAACTCAACATCCAAGGGTATTCAACATTCAGGAAGGATAGAATAAAAGGAAAAGGAGGTGGGGTAGCATTGCTGGTTAAAGAGGAGATTAATGCAATAGTTAGGAAGGACATTAGCTTGGATGATGTGGAATCTATATGGGTAGAGCTGCAGAACACCAAAGGGCAAAAAACGTTAGTGGGAGTTGTGTACAGACCTCCAAACAGTAGTAGTGATGTTGGGGAGGACATCAAACAGGAAATTAGGGGTGCATGCAATAAAGATGCAGCAGTTACAATGGGTGACTTTAATATGCACATAGATTGGGCTAACCAAACTGGAAGCAGAACGGTGGAGGAGGATTTCCTGGAGTGCATAAGGGATGGTTTTCTCGACCAATATGTCGAGGAACCAACTAGGGGGGAGGCCATCTTAGACTGGGTGTTGTGTAATGAGAGAGGATTAATTAGCAATCTCGTTGTGCGAGGCCCCTTGGGGAAGAGTGACCATAATATGGTGGAATTCTGCAGTAGGATGGAGAATGAAACAGTTAATTCAGAGGCCATAGTCCAGAACTTAAAGAAGGGTAATTTTGAAGGTATGAGGCGTGAATTGGCGAGGATAGATTGGCGAATGATACTTAAGGGGTTGACAGTGGATGAGCAATGGCAGACATTTAGAAACCGCATGGATGAACTACAACAATTGTACATTCCTGTCTGGCGTAAAAATAAAAAAATGAAGGTGGCTCAACCGTGGCTATCAAGGGAAATCAGGGATAGTATTAAAGCCAAGGAAGTGGCATACAAATTGGCCAGAAATAGCAGCGAACCCGGGGACTGGGAGAAATTTAGAACTCAGCAGAGGAGGACAAAGCGTTTGATTAAGGCAGGGAAAATGGAGTACGAGAAGAAGCTTGCAGGGAACATTAAGATGGATTGCAAAAGTTTCTACATATATGTAAAGAAAAAAAGGTTAGTAAAGACAAACGTAGGTCCCCTGCAGTCAGAATCAGGGGAAGTCATAACGGGGAACAAAGAAATGGAAGACCAATTGAACAAGTACTTTGGTTCGGTATTCACTAAGGAGGACACAAACACCTTTCCGGATATAAAAGGGGTCAGAGGGTCTAGTAAGGAGGAGGAACTGAGGGAAATCCTTATTAGTCGGGAAATTGTGTTGGGGAAATTGATGGGATTGAAGGCCGATAAATCCCCAGGGCCTGATGGACTGCATCCCAGAGTACTTAAGGAGATGGCCTTGGAAATAGCAGATGCATTGACAGTCATTTTCCAACATTCCATTGACTCTGGATCAGTTCCTATCGAGTGGAGGGTAGCCAATGTAACCCCACTTTTTAAAAAAGGAGGGAGAGAGAAAACAGGGAATTATAGACCGGTCAGCAAGACCTCAGTAGTTGGTAAAATGATGGAATCACTTATTAAGGATGTCATAGCAGCGCATTTGGAAACAGGTGACATGATAGGTCCAAGTCAGCATGGATTTGTGAAAGGGAAATCATGCTTGACAAATCTTCTGGAATTTTTTGAAGATGTTTCCAGTAGAGTGGACAAGGGAGAACCAGTTGATGTGGTATATTTGGACTTTCAGAAGGCTTTCGACAAGGTCCCACACAAGAGATTAATGTGCAAAGTTAAAGCACATGGGATTGGGGGTAGTATGCTGACATGGATTGAGAACTGGTTGTCAGACAGGAAGCAAAGAGTAGGAGTAAATGGGTACTTTTCAGAATGGCAGGCAGTGACTAGTGGGGTACCGCAAGGTTCTGTGCTGTGGCCCCAGCTGTTTACACTGTACATTAATGATTTAGACGAGGGGATTAAATATAGTATCTCCAAATTTGCGGATGACACTAAGTTGGGTGGCAGTGTGAGCTGCGAGGAGGATGCTATGAGGCTGCAGAGTGACTTGGATAGGTTAGGTGAGTGGGCAAATGCATGGCAGATGAAGTATAATGTGGATAAATGTGAGGTTATCCACTTTGGTGGTAAAAACAGAGAGACAGACTATTATCTGAATGGTGAAAGATTCAGAAAAGGGGAGGTGCAACGAGACCTGGGTTTCATGGTACATCAGTCATTGAAGGTTGGCATGCAGGTACAGCAGGCAATTAAGAAAGTAAATGGCATTTTGGCCTTCAAAGCGAGGAGATTTGAGTACAGGGGCAGGGAGGTGTTGCTACAGTTGTACAGGGCCTTGGTGAGGCCACACCTGGAGTATTGTGTACAGTTTTGGTCTCCTAACTTGAGGTAGGACATTCTTGCTATTGAGGGAGTGCAGCAAAGGTTCACCAGACTGATTCCCGGGATGGCGGGACTGACCTATCAAGAAAGACTGGATCAACTGGGCTTGTATTCACTGGAGTTCAGAAGAATGAGAGGGGACCTCATAGAAACGTTTAAAATTCTGATGGGTTCAGACAGGTTAGATGCAGGAAGAATGTTCCCAATGTTGGGGAAGTCCAGAACCAGGGGTCACAGTCTAAGGATAAGGGGTAAGCCATTTAGGACCGAGATGAGGAGAAACTTCTACACCCAGAGAGTGGTGAACCTGTGGAATTCTCTACCACAGAAAGTTGTTGAGGCCAATTCACTAAATATATTCAAAAAGGAGTTTGATGAAGTCCTTACTACTAGGGGGATCAAGGGGTATGGCAAGAAAGCAGGAATGGGGTACTGAAGTTGCATGTTCAGCCATGAACTCATTGAATGGTGGTGCAGGCTAGAAGGGCCGAATGGCCTACTCCTGCATCTATTTTCTATGTTTCTATAATGCCAAGACAATTAACTTAATAAACGCGAAACAAAAGTACAATTGCGAAAGCGGACGAAACGCCGTGATATGCGCCGGGTATGGAGCATGGATGATACGCACAGTTGAACATAACTTAGACCAGATTGTAAAATGGGGAGGTCCCAGATTGGATAACCAATGATGCATTCAGGGAATGGACCTGGAGGAAAAGGGAAACAGACGCCTATGAAATCAGGCGAAACAGCCATGCATGGGTTCCTGAAACTTAATGTGTAACTGGTCATCAGAATATAATCGGATTTGTACTGTCAATACCACAATATAATGTGACCAAGGGAAACCTGCTATATAAAATTGACAATGTAGGAGAAATAAGAAATCAAACACGGGTCAGATACCACAAACTGCACCAATACATTATTAAGAAGGGAGATGATATCAAGGGTGTGTGCACTAAAGATTGTTAGAAGAATAACCAGATTGTTTTGTGCCGAGAACATCCCAAATTTGATCAAGTTGACTGTGGATATAGCCGCACAGAAGGATGCGTCCTGAGCATAACCCCGCTGATGCTGGATTTCGAGACAACAGCAGCACCACGAAGTAACGGGCAATGGTGTGTCAGCACCATAGCCACTAAAATGACTGTGGGAGGAGTAACGCGCTGCTCCATCACTAACACCAACTTTTGCGTTACGACCAGAAAAGAGGTTAATATTCAGGGACATATTATATACCCAGAATTAAATGAAGAAACTATAAATGAAATGGTGGTAGACACTATAAAGGTGGGATATGGGAGCTTCGAAGAGCCTCAGGGAAAACCCATTTCCAAACTAAGTGAGGAACAGACAGCATTGGAGAAGAGTGTACATGAGCAACGACAAAAATACATCACCCTGATGAAAGAGATTGTTGAGCTGCAAAAGGACACAAAGGAAGTGCTGGCCAATCAACCCTGGTATACACGAATATGGGATTTTGGATTTAATGTTCATGTTCGCCCTTGGATAAGAATTATGTCACATGTATTAGTGATAGTTTCGATGTTGGTTATACTTATGTTACTGTTTGAATGGTACTTTAGACATAGGAGGAGAAGGATGAAAGTGCTGGTAAAAGCCACTCAGAAATACAAAGCAAAGCCTTTGCTGAAAGTAAGTAACAAGGGAGACAAACAAAACCAACATGAATACCTGATATGAGTCGTGAGTGTCCCAATCCTATTGCCTGATCAACAAAATCAGGGCGGGAGACACACGAGTCTAGTAAAGTAAAAGAATTGGTCATGGTGGGTTAATAGAATAACCATGTGACCAAAGTGGGGCTTGAAGTGAGAATTAAAGAGTTAAACACATTTTAGATTAGGAAGGCAAAAACACAATTTGCTGATGTGGTGAAATTAGCAGGTAGAAAGACTGACCAATGATAGTGTAAATTATGACTTTGCAAAGAATTCTGAATAAAAGAAGCAGCTCCTGAAGTATTAGATGAGAACGGTTGGGCAGGTATCCAGTTAAGGAACTGGTGTAGACCGTGTCTCTCTTGATCAAGCAATTAAACAATTCTTTTCTCCACAAAAGGCCTGTGTTGAGTGTCTTTGTCATACTCCATATCAAGCACACTTGGCTGAACTGCCAGAGTCCAGATGGCCGCACCTTTGAGAATAATAGGGTGCTTGGGTGAGTTGCAACGTGACCGAGAGACTTTTGGAGCATATGTGGAGCAGCTGGAAATGTTTTTCACAGCAACTAGTATCATCAAAGTCCCCAATAATGTAAACCGTAAACAGGTGGTGTTAGAAAAAAAATCAGGCTCTTTTCCTGACTGAAGCAGGCCCTGAGGTGTATCAAAATCCAAAAATGTTGCTTGTTCTCATCAAGCCAAAGGACACATCACTTATGGAGATTCTAAGCAAGTTAGAACAGCACTACAGTCCTGAGCCCCTGGAAATTGCTGAACGTTATAATTTTGGAATATGAAATCAATTCCCTGACGAGTATCAGTGAGTAAATTGCAGCAGTAAAAAAGCTATCCATTCACTGTCATTTCAAAAACTTTCAGGACCGAGCATTGCGTGAACACTTTGTTTGTGGGATGAAAAATGAAGCAATCAGGAGGACATTGTTGACAAGCCCTAACTTGACTTTTGATTTAGCCTGTCAGACAGCTATGTCGATGGACATGTCCGACCAATATTCCCAAGAATTTTGCGCCATTTCCAGTTGTCAGACAACCGAGGTGAATCATCTGCAGGTTAAAAGAAAAAGGCAGTTGAGCCCCAAGGCCTCAGCAACTAGCCAAGGTAACAATACATTGAAGTCATGTTATCAGTGCCTGGGACAACTCATTGCTCAAATTTGTCCATATGTGAAAGCAGAGTGTTTCTTCTGCAGGAAAACTGGGCATCTTGCGAAGGCATGCCGACTGAAGAGTAAACCAGCTTTCAAAGATATAAGTCGAAATTTCCAGAGACTACACAGCATGGAAGAAATGCAACAGGGTGAGGATGTTTTGGAGATACATGTCATAACGAGCACAAAGGCATCTCAAAGTGAGTCGTGAAGTATCGTCATCCAAGTAGACATTGCAGGAACCAAGATACACATGGAATTCAACACTGGCACATCCGTGAGCATAGTATGAATTGCTATATCTTGACAAATTGTGTGATTTCCCATTGAAGAAATCCAAGGTACAGCTGCAAGGCTAATCAGGAGAGAAAATTCTGATGATAGGTCATATCACCATACCAGTGAAATACAAGGATCAATTTCAGAGCTTGCCTCTCTTAGTAGTGGCAGGAGACAAGCCTGCCTTACTAGGTAGGAATTGGTTGGGATCACTGAAGCTGGATTGGAATGAAATTTTTCATGTTGAAACGAGATTTGCATCGAAGGATGATGTCATCAAGAAGTATACAAAGGTGTTTCTGAGAAACAGGTAGTCCTATCCAAGGCTTCAAGGCGAGTATCAGGGTACTAGACCAGTTTACTGTAAACCACGTCCCATACCATATGCACTCAATGAGAGAGTTGAGCAAGAACTCAAAAGACTAGAGACTGAGAACATTATCTCTAAGATAGATCTACATAATTGGGCTACACCCATTGTTGTTGTACCTAAGTCAGATGGTAAGGTAAGATTGTGTGGTGATTATAAAGTAACCATAAACCAGGTTCTAGAGGGTAATGTCCCCAATACATTGCCAAATGTAGAAGATTTGTTCACAACACTGACAGGTGGTCAAATCTTCTCAAAGTTTGATCTTACAAATGCCTACTTACAGCTTGAACGAGATGAGGAGTCCAAGTCATGCTTGACTATAAATACTCATTTAGGCCTATATCAATTTAATAGGCCACCATTTGGAGTGTCTTCTGCCCCTGCCATATTCCAAGGGGTGATGAACCAGATTTTGCAAGGTATTGAAGGGGTAGTATGTTATTTAGATGACATACTAATTTCTGCACCAAATAGGCAAATTCATAATAACATATTCAATGAAGTGCTCAAACAGCGAGAGAAGCACAGAGAACGAGTGACTGCTCGCAAATGTGATTTATTTCAAAACTTAGTGGAGTACTAAGGGCACAGAGTAGACAAAGATGGTTTACATCTGTTGTAGGTATTAGGCACCCTAGGGCAACGGCACCTGTAGGATAAGGTTAGAATTAAATATGTAACTTTTTACCATAAAATGGCTACCAGTGAAGCCTCAAGGGATTTATGTTAGCTGAAATAGACCGCATTCCTGGAGACTGACACTTGTTGTTTCCCACACACAGGACCAGCAAGCAAGCTCTGCAGGTGTCTCTAATCAGCTAGGCCTCAGGACCAAATGTTCTAATAACAATACGGCTCTGTAGCAGGATGGAGATAAGGAGGCTACCCAATGCCAGCATCCAAGGACAGTAAGATAAAAGGGGCCCAGGCCATGTTACAAGACACATGAGTCATCCCTAGCAACACACCCCTTAGCAACACATCTCTTGGCAACACATGAGCCACTTTACGTTTAGAGACTAACACTATTGGTCTAATGTAACTGTTGTATGTAACTGTAGTAAACTGTTGTAAAACATATAAAGATCCATGAAACCCTTTGTTCAGTGGAGAGAAGCCTGGACTCAGTCTTGTGATTTTCTCCCTGCTGGCGTAAATAAAGGCCGCACTGGCGTTGGAACCGACTCTGAGTGTTGAGTGATTCTTCTGATAAGCACTAACACTAACAGTGGCGTCACGAACAGGATTTCGGGGTCGCTGGGCACCCTTGGAAAAACCAGGGTGAGTATACAAAACGAGTTTTAATTATAAAGGGTGCGGAAGGTGGATGCTGGTTGATCGACATGAGGAGACGGTCCAATATCTCAAACACCTAGCCTGAGCCTGAATTAAGAGGACTTTAGTCCCACGTGACGGCCAGGAATTAAGTAGGTGCCGGGAACACACTTGGACTGTGGGATCGTGATACTGAAAGGCATCTTCCAGACCCAGCAGTGTAATTTGAAATATACCCCGGGGTAGAACCAAGCGGTGTACAGCGGCTAACGGAATCCAAACCTGTGAACAGGGTCGGATCAACGGGCAAGAGCGGTGGTAGGCAGTCGTTAAGGTTAACGTAAGCACTGCGGTAATTGCTTAAACGCTTAAGAATTGTATAAGTTTGTGTAACAGCAGACTTGTGACCTGACAGCAGCCCAGAGATGGTCTACTACAAGTTACGCTAGGTAGAAAACGGACCTCTGAGAGTAGATACCTAACGGATCTAGTCCTACCCAAGAATGGCCATGAAAGCAAGTAAACTCGAGTGGGGATCAGAAGGGTCCATTACCCGCCATCTGGCGGAAAAGCAAAAGAAACTAATCGAGAAAATGATTAGAGCAGGGTGGGACCTGCCAGCAGCCCAACGGGAATGGTGGGTGAAGGAACGGAAAAACCAATACCGGTAGTCCACTACAAAAGTTATGTGAGGAATTATTCAGATAAAACTACGAATTCCCTAAAAGGTCATGGATCCAAAAATAGAGCTGGCCAAAACAAGAAGAGAGACTGTTGTAAATGTCTGTCGTTGAGTGAGAAGTGCCTGTGTGATTTGTGACTGCGGAATGAATTTTTTAATGTTTTCATGTTCTGAAAGCCTGGTTGGAAGAGGAATGCAAGTGTCTGTTTATTTTAGAAACAGAGTGAAAGTCTTTTTTAACCCTTTGTAGTGTTGTCCTGTATGTGGGAAGTTTTAAGACATTTTAAGTTAGAAACGCAGGTGTGGATTTATTCGGATGATAAGTTACGGAGCTAGGAAATGTACAAAGGATAGGTTTGTTGAGTAAAGCATAATAAATACATGGCCCCAGTGGTTAAAAAAAAAAGAATTTACTTGTCGAAAGAAAACGTGCAATGATTGATTACATTGGATTGAAAGACATAAATTTAGACTCGGAATGAGATAAAGAATGCCTTTTAAGAAAGCTTCCAGCTCAAAACAAAAAAAAAGGTTTTAAATAAAGATTGAAATTACAAAGTTTGAATTGGGATTTTGAGATATTCAGAGAAGGCACAGAAAATACTGAGGTGGATTAAAAAAAAAAAATTATTAAATTAAATCTGATCAGGTCAAACTTCTGGGCAAGTGGCGAGCTATCTGCGAAGGTGTAAAAGGGACTTTTGGAAAATGTTAAAAACAGCAAGCTTTAGTAACGACTTTGAAACTGGAGCATTTTGAGATAATGAAAAGCAGCCCTCAAACTCTCAAAGCTGGACTCCATTCCAGTTATGGAGAAAAAGAAAAAGATAAAGACGCCACTTTGAAAGTAAACGAATGATTTTAAATTATGAAAAAGTTTCAATGCAGTTTGAAAAGATTTCCAAAATGGACAGTGTTTATCAAGAAAAGTCCCGAACAGTCTAAACAAGCAGGAGGGTTTTGGAGATCTAAGCTATGCGAACTCAGCACAGAAAAAAAAAACTGGGAATTAGAGAATCTTACTGAATTCTTAAATTCTTATAGAAACTGGAACTGGCACAGAAGTTTAGATTTTGTGCTGAGAGAGAAATTAAAAAAAAACAAAATTGAATTTCAGTAAACAAAATTGCTATTGTATGTGTGGTCTCGTTTTAAATCAATTAAAAAAAAAATTATTTGGCAAGTACTTGAATTAGAAGTTAAGAAAACATTGGAGTTTACTCTAATGATTTATGCTGTTTAACGGATTCCTAATTTCTAAGCAAGTTTTGAAGGCACAAAGACTTTTTTTTTCAGATGATTACGTGAAGTCACGTAATGACATCAGGTCTTCTTACAAACCTGGAAAGGAGTTAACCCTTTCCATTGACAGCCGTTTTATAGAAAAAAAAGACTCACCTAACAGAGGAAACAAAAATGTAATAATACTTGCCTGATACAATAAAGAAATAGATACTCAAACAAAACAAATTGAAGAGTTAAAAGCGAAGATAAACAGGCTGGAAGAGATGTTTTAAAAAAAAACGGGACTAGACGGATAGTGCAGTGCGCAGCCATAGCACCATCACCTATGGCAATAGAGCCCATGTACCCCACGGTGGGTAGGTGTAGTCCACAAACCCAACCTAACGGTAAAGCAGACAACGATGTTTGGAGGAATAATGGTGGCATTGGTGTTGATTGGAGTTTGGATAATATTTAGATGGGTCATCGTGCAGGCTCGAGCACAGCAGGCTCAAATGCAAAACCGACGGCAGCCCAGACAGGGACATGAAGTGATAGAGATGGTACGACTATAAAGAATATGGTTAACCTAATCCTTACCTTCGATTCCACAGAGTGACAGCGACACAAGTAGACCAGAACCTAACACCAGGTGACGACCAGGCTATCTGTTTAAAATTTTCAGATAAAACACTCACCAAGATGGGACCGCAGTGGTGACTTCGACTCTGGGGACTCATGATACTGGGAACCTCAAGACCCACGCAAACACTGGATGATACCAACGGATTGCAGCGCACTCAGGAAATAAACAACTAAATAAACTATGGAGTCTTGTTTAATTTAACGGATGGAATGTGCATCCCAGCAGCCAAGGATTGGAGCAAGGACAGGACTTATTTTAATGCATGGTTACAAGTGAATCCTAATAAGAATCCTAATAAGAATAAGAGTATGTGTACAGTGCTCCACGGGTATAAGGAGCAGCTGCATTAAATGGAGGGATGTCAAAGGGCCTGATGAATGTACTTTCGGCATAATTTGCGCGCCTCCGGGACAATCCCAGCAATCAGTCATCCGCAAAAAGGGAGTGGGGCTGTGTGGGTACTACGAGGAGGTGGGGGCGGCTGCAATATCATTGTATGTATGCTTCTCACCCCCTCCGACACCATGCCCCATAAGAACCACTACATTGCCCGAGGAACTGCCTTGTCCCATAACTACTAAGGGACCAGAAAATGGGATTGTAATGTACAACGAAGGGGCATTATTGTATGATAATGTTAAACATGAAATTGTGCCTGTCCTGATCAATATTTCAGGCATCCAGATGCCGGAATACTGTACAGAACAGTCAAGGAAGATGTACAATATATTAAGTAAAGTTGTAATGCAGCAGACTGCCGATGCAATTGTTGCCAGTAGATTCCGAGGACAGGTGTCAGCCCCCAGGATAAAGAGGGGAATAGTTAATGATATTGCTACCGTTTTCAATACAGGGACCTCCGTAGTAAACTCGATAGATATACAAGGGTTAAATGAGAGGGTGGAACAGCTTAGAGGAGTGATGAAGGGGTTATTGGAGAGGGTGGAGCAAAACCAGGAAGACCAAGCCAACCTAGGAAAGGAGGGTGCCGAAATCCAGTTGGATGGCATCTCAGTCCTGGAAGCTCACGCCAATACCATTAATCACCTCATTGATAGAGAAAAAGAAGATACAGGAAAGCAAAGACAGGGGCAACTCTGTCACGCTTATGGTCTGTGGATGGTGGGACAGATCCGCCACAATCTTGACCAGATCCAACGCGGGGAAGTACCCGATTGGATAGACAGTTCACATTTGGCTCAGTTGGCAAACCAGAGGGGGACTCTGGATAACTGTACTCTGAAGGGACTGACCCGAGTATACCCGGCAATTCCAGACTGCCAAATGGGAAGGAATACTGGGATAGGGATAGTCCTGATGATCCCTATAGCCATGCCGGACTCAGGACCGTTCCCCCTGTACCAACTAGAGAATATCGGAGTAATACGGGAAAATCCGTTACTATCTGACCACCACCTCCGCCGTTCGCCGAAACGACATACTTACTGGGATTTCCCAAACGGAATGCAAGCAAGGGGAGGGAATCACAGTATGCCCTCACCCAGTAGGCCGAGGTGAGCTAGACAAGTGTGGGTTTAACCGAACCGACGGGTGCGTACTAGAAATAGTGCCCGCACACAGACACTTCGCGAGGGCAGGCTACGGAGGAAAGGGAAGATACTGCGTCTCTACCACAGAGCGTTCATACCAGTATAATGACCTGCAGTGCCCTATACCACAGCCAAACGTTTGCTTTACGCCACTACGACCTGTCACGATTGGGCAAGCGCATATCACCCAGGTCAGGCGCCGGAAGTCCGAAGTAATTGATGTAACCGATCAGCTCCATGATCATTTGCAGGATTATGACAAGCCAGATCAGGTCCCTATCCCACATCTAACCGAAGTATTACGAGAGTTGAGGCTCAGGGTGGGTCAATCCGTAAAGCTCTACCACCAACTGCAAACTAAAATCAAAGTACTGGAAGAAGATATCGATATAGACTTACAAAGTCAGAGTTGGTGGAGAAAGGTCTGGGACTGGGGAATAAATGTGAATATCCATCCTTGGATTCAAATAATTTCACACGTACTGGTCGGGATACAATCTTAGCAATAACATGGGGCATAATGGCCTGCCAGGCATGCAGGCACCATGCACAACGAAGAGGGACCCATGACAGGTCCCCAAATAATAAATAAGCCTATCTAATAAAGGAGAAGGAGGATTTGACCTTAGTTAATTTGATCTAAGCAACCGGGACTCCTGAAACCGCGTGACTGGCCAGCACGTTGAGGCAGGGAGTACCGGGCCGTGCGCAAAATCTAACATAAGTAGGGCGGTCAGTTAAAGGGGGACTAGGACTAGTCCCCTTACTGAAAGGAGGGAATTGTTGTAGGTATTAGGCACCCTAGGGCAACGGCACCTGTAGGATAAGGTTAGAATTAAATATGTAACTTGTACCATAAAATGGCTACCAGTGAAGCCTCAAGGGATTTATGTTAGCTGAAATAGACCGCATTCCTGGAGACTGACACTTGTTGTTTCCCACACACAGGACCAGCAAGCAAGCTCTGCAGGTGTCTCTAATCAGCTAGGCCTCAGGACCAAATGTTCTAGTAACAATACGGCTCTGTAGCAGGATGAAGATAAGGAGGCTACCCAATGCCAGCATCCAAGGACAGTAAGATAAGAGAGGCCCAGGCCACGTTACAAGACACATGAGTCATCCCTAGCAACACACCCCTTAGCAACACATCTCTTGGCAACACGTGAGCCACTTTACGTTTAGAGACTACCGCTATTGGTCTAATGTAACTGTAGTAAACTGTTGTAAAACATATAAAGATCCATGAAACCCTTTGTTCATCGGAGAGAAGCCTGGACTCAGTCTTGTGATTTCCTCCCCGCTGACGTAAATAAAGGCCGTACTGGCGTTGGAACCGACTCTGAGTGTTGAGTGATTCTTCTGATAAACACTAACACTAACAACATCCAACCAAGGGAAAGCTGGATGCAATTAGATATGTACCCACTCCCAAGAATGTAACTGAACTTCGATCATTTTTGGATCTTCTCAATTATTATGGGACGTTCCTACCAAATTTGGCTACAGTGTTACATCCACTGAATGAGCTGTTGAAAAAAAAGGTCCAGTGGAAGTGGTCAGAAGAATGTGATACAGCATTCAAGGAGTGTAAAAGCCAGTTGGTAGAGAGTACCATGATAGTTCACTCTGACGTATCTAAGAGATCAAGCTAGCATGTGAGGCCTCTCTTTATGGAGTTGTGGCATTGATCTCTCATGTACTACATAGTGGGGGAGAGACCAATTGCTTTTGCTTCACGTACTCTCAGTGCCAGTGAGTGCAGCCTTGGCATTAATTTTTGCGTCAAGATGTTCCACAAATACTTGTATGGTCATAAGTTTACCATCATTACTGACCATAAGCCCCTGACAGCAATCCTCCATCCAAAGTTCTTAGTTCCAACCTTAGGTGCAGCCTGAATTCAGAGATGGGTTTTGATTTTGATCCACATCACAAGTTCATCATAGGCAGTCCCTCGGAATCGAGGAAGACTTGCTTCCACTCCCAAAGTGAGTTCTTTGATTGCTGAACAGTCTGATACGAGAGCCACATCTGTTACAGGTGGGACAGACATTCATTGAGGGAAGGGGTCGGTGGGGCTGGTTTACCGCGCACTCCTTCCGCTGCCTGCGCTTGGCCTCTTCATGCTCTTTGCGTTGAGACTCGAAGAGTTCAACGGCCTCCCGGATGTACTTTCTCCACCTCGGGCGGTCTTCGGCCAGGGTCTCCCAGGTGTCAGTGGTAATATCGCTCTATACCAGGGAAGCTTTGAGGGTATCCTTATAATGTTTCCGCTGTCCTCCTTTGGCTCATTTACCATGAAGGAGCTCAGCATAAAGCATTTGCTTCGGGAGTCTCATATCTGACATGCAAACTATGTGGCCTGTCCAGCGAAGCTGATCGAGTGTGGTCAGTGCTTCAATACTGGGGATGTTAGCCTGGTCGAGGACATTGATGTTGGTGCGCCTGTCCTCCCAGGGGATTTGCAGGATCTTGTGGCGACACCATTGGTGATATATCTCCAGCCACTTGAGGTGCCTTCTATACATCGTCCATGCCTCAGATCCATACAGAAGGGCGGATATTACTATAGCACTGTAGACCATGAGCTTGGTGGTAGATTTGAGGGCCTGGTCTTCAAACACTCTTTTCCTCAGACGGCCGAAGGCTGCACTGGCGCACTGGAGGCTCTGTTGAATCTCCGCATCAATGTCTGCCTTTGCTGATAAGAGGCTCCCGCGATATGGGAAATGGTCCACGTTCTCAAGGGCCGCGCCATGGATCTTGATGATTGGAGGACAGTGCTGAGCGCCGGTGACATGCTATCAATCACAATGAACAATTGCTGACCTTCCAGCTCATCAAAATCGATATGCCACACCCTGGGAGGACATTTCCATGGCTGTAATAGTACTGATGTTGGCTTCTTGCTTATGGATTGACATGTCGTACACTGACTGATGATGTACTCTATATCTTTGTTACAATTTGTATTTTGTGCTCTGCTGCACCATTTGAAGCAGGGTTGTACATTGGAATTTTGGTATGTTTCACACCATTTTTGCTCATGAACTGTTCAAATTCTTCTGAACAAAATTATGGTCCATTATCAGACACAATTTCTTCTTGGAGGCCACATTAAAAAAATAATCTTCGCAAATGGTTTCGACTTTTACTTGTTGTTATTTTCTGCATTGGAAACACCTCTACCCATTTCTAATGGTTATCAATCACAATGAACAATTGCTGACCTTCCAGCTCATCAAAATCGATACGAACCTTAGCCACACCCTGGTAGAATATTTCCATGGCTGTAATGGTACTGATGTTGGTTTCTTGCTTATGGATTGGCATGTCGTACACTGACTGATAGGAACACTGCTGTCACAGGCCTCCCAGTGGTCCCCAAGCGGGGCACACCACCCCTAGGTTCTGCAGCACCACTGCGAACGACAGATGAGAGCAAGGAACAAGATCCTGCTTCTGCATCAGAGAATATTGCCCCCTCGGCACCCCCCGCTCCCGTACCCGTGCAACCACCGCATCTGCCTTCACCCCCCCAATGAGTCACCACCTGAGGAGCACTTCGGCCAGGCGGCATGGAGCGAGGAGGGGAAGGGGTAGAGGTGGGGAGAAGAAGGGGAGGGAGGAAAGAAAGTGAGGTGCATGTCCGCAGGTGATGGCTGTGTTATATCTCCATCTGGGTGTATGCAATTTGTTGTAATGTATGGGGTCTGGGGACCAGGCTCCTGCTTTGCCTTTGTATTCTGTGTTGCTGGACATGTTGAACATTTGATTGATGTCAATGGTGGAAAAAGTGGGGTGTGGGCGAGGGTTGGGTGTTATTGCCTGTGATACTTATGATTTTAGAACAATGTTGGTATAAAATTTCTTTTATTGAACATAACCTTGTTGCGCATTGTCTCAGATAACTGGACCATTACACACTGGTGATTCCTTAACATGAAAGGGTTAAATAAAACTTAACTTCAATCAACGTAAACTTTAACTGGCACCAAGGTGATGTCTGAGCTGTACACACACAGCAGTGTGTCAGCGTTGTCACTCACAGCAACGTTCTTTCAGCCAAATTGTTCAGATATCAGCTCCTCACGTAAGAGTCTTGCAGCTATGTAGCCACCACGGGCCCTTTCCTGCGGTCTGGAGGGGGTAGTGGACATGGTTGCATAGCCAGCCTGATTGTCTGGCCCGAGGTCAGCGTCCAACCCCTCGTCGTCCTCTTCCTCTGTCTCCTAAGGTGGAGCATCAGTGCCTTCTGGCAATTCTTGGCCTCTCCTGATAGCCAGGTTGTGCAGCATTGAGCACACGATGACGAATTTACCTACTTGCTCAGGGTGGTATTGTAGCTCTCCTCCTAAGTGGTCAAGAAATCTGAAGCGCTGCTCAAGCACAGTTATTGTTTGCTGGCCCCATTGCATTGAATGTATAGTAGCAATTGATCAGAAGCAATGATTTCCTCACTAAAATACACCTAGAGTAAACCCCCAATAGTCCAGAGTCTGAAAATATGTCTGTTGAGATGTTCACTTTACCTGAGAAGAACTCCAGAGTCAATGCAAGCGCCCCCGAAGTTGAAGCAGCCTTTTGAATGAAGCGACCTGCGATTTTTAAAATGGCAGCCATACCGCTGGTGTTCGTTGAGAACAGCTCCACTTTTTCTGGGCGGTTTTTTGGGCGAGCGATATTGTGGGCGATACGTGTGTGAGGTGGTGAAAGTGACAGTGGGCGATCTCCTGGGTGTTAGATTTGCCAAATGTGCTCATGAAGACAAAAAAAAATGGGCGGTTGGTATTTTTGAATCTTGGTGTTAATTCCGTGCGGAAAGTAACTCTGGGCGATATTATGGGCATTGACTTCGCCCATTCTGAAGATTCTGCCCCAAAAAGTGGGAGAGCGTTAATATTTTTCCCCGGCATTAAGCACATGGTGAAAGTAACACTCGGCGATAAGTTTCCTAAAAATGCCTGTCAGTTTGCATTTTGTGTCAAAATGGACGATATCTGGTCGTTATATGTCATTTCAGCAGTAGAATAGCCGTTAAGTGGGCGTTAACCATGCAAAAAAAGTGGAGGTTCTATCCCCATATCTTTTGTTACGTATA
Organism: Pristiophorus japonicus; assembly: GCF_044704955.1. Taxonomy (NCBI): domain Eukaryota; kingdom Metazoa; phylum Chordata; class Chondrichthyes; family Pristiophoridae; genus Pristiophorus; species Pristiophorus japonicus. The sequence continues at coordinate 155,075,323 of NC_091981.1, read as the reverse complement.
ACCATGCAACTTATGTATCATGTGTTTGTTATAATTACTTCTTCATTAAGGAGGGAGAAGTGTAATATGTAGCTCCACCTTGTGGATTACTGCTCCACCTAGTGGACTACTGTGTTACTATCACCATTGCTGTAAATATAATAAAGGCATCAGGTGACAGGTCAAAGAATATATCACAATAACCTCTGCCCTCATTTTTTCAGACAGCAGCTGTTGATGGTTCTGCTATTCCCATTTACACCTCTTCTAGGCACATTTTTTGTTTCTTTACTTGTCCCATTACCATCCCTTTTGCTTTGCACCATCATCCCTTTTGTAATTTAATCTCTCCTGCCTTTCACCGTATCACAACCCCTCACTCTTGTTCTTTGCTCCCCTCCCCACTTTCCCTGCCTCTGCACTTGCTTGAAACCTATTACATCTGTAACCTTTTCCAGTTCTGATGAAAGGTCATCGACCTGAAACGTCAACTCTGTTTCTCTTTCCACAGATGCTGGCTGACCTGCTGAGTATTTCCAGCATTTTCTGTTTTTGTATCATATTATATATTATTAACTGGGCATTTTTGGTGGAGTACATTGTTTATCTGGTTAATCTGCTTCCCACAATGGATCGAACTATTCAGAGCTCTCTTGATTCCTCTGAAAGCTGACCTCTGGGGAATTATGGGTTCTGTATCTAGTTCTTCTGTGGTTGATGTGCCAGCAAATTCAAAGTGTGACCTTGTGAATGATTCCTCCAGTGAAGGGCTCTTCCAAAGCTTAGCAGTGAGTCCTTTGTAGAATCTGTAAATTGCATATGGTCCCACCCCACTGCTGGCCAAGAACAGGGAAACACTCATCAAGGACACCGAGGCAGTCAGGGCCCGCTGGAAGGAGCACTTTGAAGATCTCCTCAATCGAAACTCTGCCTTTGACTCGAGTGTTCTTGACTCCATCCCGCAGCAAGCTACCCACCACCACCTCAGTGAAACCCCAACACTGCACGAGGTAGGAAAAGTCAAAAGACAGCTCAAGAACAACAAGGCTGCAGGAGCGGATGGAATCCCTGCTGAGGCACTAAAGTATGGCAGAGAGACACTGTTGGTGCGGATACATGACCTCATCTCTCTCATCTGGAGGGAGGAAAGCATGCTGGGAGATCTCAGATATGCAGTGATCATGACCATCTTTAAAAAAGGGGACAAGTCCGACTGCGGCAACTACAGAGGAATCTCCCTGTTATCAGCCACTGGGAAAGTCGCCGCTACAGTCCTCCTTAACCGTCTTCTTCCCATGGCCGAAGAGCTCCTCCTGGAGTCACAGTGCGGATTTCGTCCCCTACGGGGCACAACGGACATGATCTTTGCAGCAGACAGCTGCAGGAAAAATGCAGGGAACAGCATCAGCTCTAATACATGGCCTTCTTCGACCTTACAAAGGCCTTTGACAATGTCAACCACGAGGGTCTATGGAGCGTCTTCCTCCATTTCAGATGCCCCAAAAAGTTCGTCGACATCCTCCGCCTGGTCCACGACGACATGCAGGCCGTGATCCTTACCAACGGATCCATTACAGACCCGATCCACGACCGGACCGGTCTCCAACAGAGCTGTGTCATTGTCCCAACCCTCTTTTCAATCTTCCTTGCTTCCATGCTCTGCCTCACATTCAACAAGCTCCCCGCTGGAGTGGTACTAAACTACAGAACCAGTGGGAAGCTGTTCAACCTTCACCGTCTCCAGGCCAGGTACAAGAATACCCCAACCTCTGTCGTCGAGCTACAGTACGTGGATGACACCTGCATCTGCACACATTCAGAGGCTGAACTTCAGGACATAGTCGACGTATTTACTAAGGCGTACGAAAGCATGGGCCTTACGCTAAACATTCGGAAGACAAAGGTCCTCCACCAGCCTATCTTCGCCGTACAGCACTGCTCCCCAGTCATCAAGATCCACGGCGCGGCCCTGGACAACGTAGGCCATTTCCCATACCTCGGGAGCCTCTTATCAACAAAAGCAGATATTGATGTGGAGATTCAACACCGCCTCCAGTGCACCAGCACAGACTTCGGCCGCCTGAGGAAAAGAGTGTTTGAAGACCAGGCCCTCAAAGCTACCTCCAAGCTCATGATCTTCAGGGCTGTAATAATACCCGCCCTCCTGTATGACTCAGAGACATGGACCATATACAGTAGACTCCTCAAGTCGCTGGAGAAATACCACCAACGATGTCTCCGCAAGATCCTACAAATTCCCTGGAAGGACAGGCACACCGACATTAGTGTCCTCAACCAGGCTAACATCCCCAGCATTGAACCACTGACCACACTTGATCAGTTCCGCCTGGCAGGCCACATTGTTCGCGTGCCAGACATGAGACTCCCAAAGCAAGTGCTCTACTCGGAACTCCTTCATGATAAATGAACCAAAGGTGGACAGAGGAAACGTTACAAGGACACCCTCAAAGCCTCCCTGATAAAGTGCAACATCCTCACCGACACCTGGGAGTCCTTGGCCATAGACCGCCCTAAGTGGAGAAGTGCATCCGGGAGGGCGCTGCGCGCCTCAAGTCTCATCGCCTAGAGCATGCAGAAACCAAACGCAGGCAGCGGAAAGAATGTGCGGCAAACCTGTCCCATCCTGCCTTACCCTCAACGACTGTCTGTCCCACCTGTGGCAGGGACTGTGGCTCTCGTATTGGACTGTTCAACCACCTAAGGACTCATTCTCTGAGTGGAAGCAAGTCTTCTTCGATTCCGAGGGACTACCTATGATGATGATGATGATGAAGTAGCATATACAGTGTTATAGAATAAAAGTAAAGTTAACATATATCCTATTTTTATTAGCTGGCAGTTGACTTTTTTTAGTAGTAATTAGCACCCTTGGCCTTCACCCGTTGTTCTCCCCTCCCCTCTCTCTTCAGTCAGCCCTATAAATGGGGTTTCTTGGTTTTCTACAACAGTTCCAATGAAGGGTCTTAACATAAAAAGTTAACCTGATTTCTCTTTTCAGATGCTGACTCAGCTGCTGAGTACTTGCAGCAATAGAGTTATTTAGATCAGAGAGCAATGTTGGGTGATGGATCAGCCCACTAGACATACCCTACAGGGTATAAGACTGACCAGACCACAGTGGAATTTTGTTTGTTCAAATACCAGGTAAGATTATTTCTAACCTTTACTTTGTTTGCTATAGAAATAGAGCCATTAACCTAGATAGCAAGAGATCATCCATCCAGATGTCACCATATTACAATCACTTTGTTCTGATAATTATTACTTTTTATTACTAAACTGCACCAATCTTTCCCAAAACTACTGCAAATCATTCATCACTATGATGAGATCTATGCAGATCAGATTAATCTAGATTAATATTAGGTCATGCCATAATATCCTTTTAGAAGAGGTAAGCATTTTAAACCTTTGAGACAAGATAAAAAAAGTTTTAAGTTACAAGACATTTTTGTTACACTTTAAACTTGATGACTTTAAACTAAACTCCACAAAACTAACACTGATTGAACAAGATTTAGAGTAGTGATTGACGATACAAATCTTTCTATTAGAAGAATAAACAATCAAAATGAATGTTCTCCAAACACTATTATTTTACCTTCATGCTTATATATAATTCTTCTTCAGACTGGCTTTACTTACACAGATCACAAAATTAATTTGAAAATATAAGAGTTAAGCAAAAACTTGATGGAACTTGGGCACTGTGATCCAAATGATAACAAGGGTAGTTTCCCTAGTCTTAGTTCTCACTATATTATCCACTGGATCCAGCAACTATCCACCTGTTCTTGGTTGAAATGAATACCTGCTGTATTTTCTATGTAAATGTCCAGATGGACGAATTCTGACCCAGTCCATTTTTTTCTGTCACTCTGTTTTGCACAAATGACATAAAGAACTGGAACTCAACATTGTGTTTATTTAGTTTTTGTGGGTTTGCTCATGCTTTCAGCAGGTTTTGAAGGAATAGACTCTGTAAGTTGCTGTCAGTACAATATTTACAGCAATGGTAAGCAAAAAAAAAATGCAGCAAACCAACATCCAACACAATAACTACAAAGGATACCTGTCATACATTTTCAACAATGTGTAAAGCAATAGATATATTTAATCAGATAATAGCTACAGCTATTAAATTAAAATATGATACTCAGGGAGAAATTGCGTAGCGCCCCGTTTGGGGTGATAACTTTTGTGGTAGTGCAAAAGAATCGCCGGGCGCTATGCAAGTGAAGCTGAAGCGAACTTCTGGTTTAGCGCTCCAAGAATGAAGTGGAGTGCTAAAGCAAGCGCTACCACTTCCCTTGGAGCGTTAAAGCTGGCAAGAAGGGCAGTAGCGGTGCAGCACTGAACAATTTTGAGTGCAGCTCTGCCGGGATCCGAGGTCCTTCTCTCCGTTAAAGGGAAAGGCCAATGCTGCAAGCTCTGCATGAAATCGATGTCCCTCCTTGCCGACAGCCATGATCCATGACGATCAGCCCCAAGTACGCTAACAGAGTGCAGGGCTGATCAAGCGCAGTGCAGCAAAATGTTGAAAAAATAATCTAAGGGTTGAAAAACATTTTTTATTGACACAAGTGGCTCTGCCTTTAAATACCGCTACCCAAGCAGCCGGCCCCCCTAACAACACCTTCTGCAGCTTCCGGCGTTGATGCCCGGCGATGCTGAAGGGGACAGAACTGTTTGAAAGTTCGGATCCGGGGCACTACCAGCGTGGTGTGCAGGAGATCATGGTGCTAGGGCTCAAGTAAATAGGTTAGGCAGGACCAGGGGTCAAAAATTTAAGTTGTATAGGGCTAGATCTAGGTTAGACATCAGGAGGTGGTTCTTTTCCCAGTGAATAGTAGACCTCTGGAACAAGCTGCCGTTTCATATGGTGGTTGCAGACTCACTGAATTTCTTCAAGTGAAAGTTGGATTAGTTTCTGGCTGGGGCGGAGATCCCTTCTTACAGAAGGTAGGTACTGCAGGCAATTTAATGGCCTGAGTGATCTCCTGGACTAATTTGGATCGCCTAGATAGGTTGGAGAGGAATTTCCCAGAATTTTATTCACAAATTGGCCTAGGGTTTCTATCTTTTTTTGCCTGTCCCAGGAGATCTTATGGTTTTCAGATGGGGCGGTGTGCATATGTTGTGATACACAAGGTGTCGCAATTGTGTGGGACAGGCTTGATGGACCAGAAGGTCTTTATCTGTCCGTCATTGTTTGTAAGTTCGTAAGTTTGTTACTGCCACCGCAAACCTCCATGGCAATATGGCAATTTCTCGGGCGTTGGTACTCTCCCCACGCCCGGTCGCAGAGTCAGTACCGCCCCATTATCACCCGCCGGAGGTACTATTGTGGGGCGCAAACGGGACCAATTTCTAGCCCACATTTTCAAAAACTATATCAAGATATGTGTGTAGCAATATTTAGCACATTGAGAGGTATGTTCTGATTTCAATAATAATCTGGTAAATGCCTCTGACCAGTGATTTGCTGGTAAACTTATCACTCAGATGGTAGGTTTTAGACTGTTTAGTGGTCAGCATGTATCCAATTCTCATAGTGAATGGTTTTACAAATATGGCTATGTTCTCCATCAGTCTAGGAAGAATTATGTGATTGCCATTGGAAGCAGGATCAGATCTTCAGATTCTGTGTTACTGTTCCTCAGATTAGAAGGGAGTCAAGAGTTATGGGGAGCCGGCAGGGCAGTGGAGTAGAGGTCAAGATCAGATCAGCCATGATCTTATTGAATGGCGGAGCAGGCTCGAGGGGCCAAATGGCCAACTCCTGCTTTTATTTCTTATGTTCTTATGCTCTAAGAAAAATGTATTATTGGCCTCACTTTATATTCTACATGGAGAAATAATATCTTGAGCAGCTTCGATTGAAATATTAGCTAAACAGTAATGTACTTGGCTGTAGAGCACAACAAGAATTTAAATAAACAGACTTTGTCATTAACACATATTAACAGCTACTTAAGACTAATGAAACTGGTCTTTTACTTTGAAAAGCAACACAAGATAAGATGGTGTGAACTTGGGATTCATAAACACGAAGCAAATTTCAAGCATTTTGTGAGGCTGCTTGTAACTTGTAGATAAGTCACAAATCATCCTGCGGCACAATTATATCTAATGTCTGTTTTTAGAGGAAGGAATATGAGGTTGTAAGGAGATCCTTACATAAATGGAGAGCAACATTTAAAATTATATTTTTATTCAATTGCCACTTTTAAGGGCCTGATTTTAAAAAAATGGATTTAATTACGATCCAAGAATTGCTAGTTCTGCAACTCACCTGTGCTTGTTTGCAGTATTGATGTTGGAGCACTGCAGTCATTCCTCCATGTGCAATATGCATATTAATCTGTCACAAGAGACACAATTGCCAAAATCACATTGCAAGCTTGTTAAAACAAAAGATTTAGCTCTTTTGACTGCTCTGTCAGTAAAAGCAGCATGTCACAGAGCAGAACATTCCAGGTTCAATTCGGTGTTGAGGATCTGATCTCAGCTGAGATGGCACAGGGACACTACAGTTCCCCTCAATCCCCTTGGACTAGGGAGGGAAGAATTAGCAAGGATTCCTGCTCTTGACCACTGTCCAGTGACCCCTGCTGAAAGGTGTGCATGTATACACAATACGTAAGACAGGATCAGGGTCGGCTCCAATGCCCCCTATAGCAAAATAGCCTTTGACTACACATGGTTCAGACTGGAATGGTTACTTAGGTGAGATATCAGAGGGCACTTGGCACTTGTAGAATTACACACCTGCAGGAATCAATAACTTCAAAAGAGATGAGAACATTGGTAAAAAAAATTAAGACATTTACAAAAAACTCCAAATTTTGCAATACACCAACAGGAAATATGACAAAACTGAGACTCTCATAGACAATGGACAAAATCAGTCCAAAATCGGTTGGATTCAATTTGACAACCCACTGCAAAACCTGAAAGAGAGGTAAATCAAAGATCGCAAGCCTTTATTTTGATTTCATAGCAATTACTGCTCCACTGATTATTACAGATTATTGTAAAACAATCAAAAATCTGATCTTGTTTCTTTAAACATCATCTCCCAAGTTCATACACAGAACATCTTATTTAAGCAGATTATGCCTGATAATCGATGGATGAGCTCACAGATAATCCCAAATTTTAATCAACCATCATTTACGGGGAGCGCAGTAAGTATGGTTTAAGAGGATTTAAAATGGCACGTCACCAGAAGCAATCAAGTTTTTGCTGTTCCTCGTTATGGAAAAAATAATTTTGTTTTGCAAACAAAATGTAATTTTTTTGCAATTCAAAATGTAATTGTGTTCAGAGACGGTCTCTGTCTGGCTGAGATGAACATCATTTGAAAACAGTATCTTAAAAATGCAAAAGAACTGCATTAATTCTGCAAGTTTTTTCTTGACTAAATTATATTTCTAAATGCATCATTGAGCCACATTTTCAAATATAATTATCAACTTGGTATGTATTATTTTATATTTATGGGCCATCTGCAGCAGACTGATAAGGTATGCTACACAACCAAGCCATAAAAATGGGTGCTGTTAATCATTACAGATACTTCTCAGCCTTTTAAATGTTAACAGCAATGCAGGTTAAAGTTGAATAATATTTTAAAAAGGATTTTTTAAAAATAATTGCTAATTCAATTATAATATACTATTAATAATTTTTAAAAGCTGTATTAATTAAACAAGAAATGCATTGTGGGTAATCAATTCACTTACAAAACAATTTCATAAAAAGAGACACAGTGGTATTAAATTGGGTCATAAATTGAGGCAGTCTTACATTGTGTGCTCAATATACCTTCTAAATTAAATATACCTTCTAAATTAACCTTCAGACTGCCATCAACTTGAAATTCTGTCCTGCCTTATTGGGCCACTTTCTTTTAAGATTTCAGCTCCCTATTTTGAGGCTGAAAAATCTCACCAATATTATACCAATAATGTTACTAAGATGTAGCTTAATACTGAAATATTATTATAATATAGGATTTAAAACATCACACTTTTTATCAATTAAATACAAAGATGTTACCAAATTTCCTTGCCTCCATTGTCCCACCGTGTCTTCTGCAACTGGGACGTACATAGGTAAAATTTGGTTCCTGATTAGATGGAAACCAGTTCCAAATGTTGGTTTCTACACAATCGAGAGACCGAACATTAGTTTGACTTGGCTGTGTCATGACAAGTTCAAGCTTTGATGTGCTTTTTGGCCCAACATTCAGAAGCCCAAAGCACCCATGAAGATAAGTTGCCGATAGCCCAAAGGATATGGTGCACCAAGGGAACAAGATTAGCACGGGATGACCCAGGGTTAAAATCTGCTGTTTTATTTAGCATGTACTGATTGAAGTTTAAGTACTGATTTACTGATCTTATATGCAGCAGGAAAGCAGTTGCATAAACCCAGAGAAAGGTGTACCGTTGCTTTCAGGAATCGGGATGCAGGGAGAACTTACATGCAGGAGAGATTTGTGCACATTACAGTTGCAGAAAAGTGATCTTTAATGCGAAAACAATGCAAGTCTGTGGGAATTTTAATCCTGAAGAAGACTGTCACAAAATATTAGGCCAAGAAATTTGGTTCATTAGCCCCGCCCACCCCCACCAAACAATTTTGCAACCGGTCGCAATGCCGCTAACAACTCCCGCCAAATTCATCAGGAGTTTAACGGTGGTGCCCTGCTCCGCTGCACCAGCAACGCTGATGTTATTACCATGCGTAGCGCCCTGTTAGCACCTGGATGCTAAATTGGGTAGCTGAAGCTGCGGCTGGCCGCTTGTGGAGCGAAAGTTAGGGGAGGTGTGCTACGGTTAAAAAAATAATTATCCGATTTTTTTCCTGCGTCCTGTTGGTGCTTTGAATGCGGGGTCCGTGCCATGATCGGTCAGCTCGGCACTCTGCTTGGGTGCTGGGCTATTGGCACCGCACCCCTATTACCCGGTGGTCCAGTTAGGACCCTTTTTTTGCTGCAGAGTGTGCAACTTGTGCCCTTCACTTTAATTCAGGGAAGAGCCCCTCCTACGTGGCAGTGCTCTGTGGCCCAGTGCATAGTGCTGCGCCCCGCTCCCGATGCATCTGCCCTGCTACCGGCCCAGAAAGGAAGTGGAGTGCTCAATTTAACTTCCTTTTGGGGCTGATAACCCCAATTTCTCGCAAGAGGTGGGACTTCTGCGCCTGGCGCAAAGTCTAGCGCCTTGCAAGTGTTTACCCCTTAATCTCAGTTATTTTTCATGTATTGTTAAATTATTCAGAAAATATATGTTTACATGGCAGGAGACAGCTGCATATATTTAATAATCGTAAATTTATCAAAATGAGCAATAAATTCTTAGCTGGTTAACAAAAAATAAATGCAGACAGTAAAACAATGCTGAGCCGTTAGAATTACTTAACTGAGTAGCACCTCAAATGCGTGGGTCCTAGGGGCTCACTCATATGTTGAGTGGGTCAATACTATGGGCTAGATTTTACACTTTTCTGCAGATTGCCTAAAAATGGCTGTTATTTCTGGTGTGGGTGGTAAAAATGGGTTTTCAGATCGCCGGCTTGTCGCCCATTCTCAAAGCCCCTAGTCTCCATTTTTGAAATTGGGCGTTACCACGAGCGATATGAAATGGGCAGCAGCGTTAAATCTCTTTGACCTTCTGCCGTAAAGTGTCGCCGTCCTTAGCAATGGCATAGCAATGCTCGATTTCCGCGATTCGGGAGGTCATGGGTCATCATGACATGCGCATAAGAGGAGACAGAGAGAGAGGGAGCTGGGAGGCAGTGAAGGCATGTGTGGGTGTTGTGTGGCTACTTTGGGAGGAAAGAGGGAGAGTTTAGAGCTTTTGAGCAAATTGGGACAAAAAAAATGAGCTGTTATTAGCCAGATATTTGCCCAAATTTGATGCCTATAATGGAGGAAGAGGAGGAGGCGACACAGCACGCTGGGGAGACTGACGCTGGAGAGAGCAGTGAGGTGGGCGAGGAGCACATTGGAGGACGCAAAAGAGCAAGGAGGTTCTCGAAGCAAATGCCTCCCTACTGCAGGAGGTCGAGTTACGCTGGGGTGATTTGACCCAGGGAGGGCGTGGGAAGCCCACCCCAAAGGCCTACCAGAAGATATGGTCCGAGATAGCAGAGGTGGTCACATCGGCGACCAACGAGGAGCATGAGGGCAACCAATGCCACAAACGATGGAACGATTTTGTGGGATCCGCAAGAGTAAGTATTACATTTATTTAAATGTACTTATTTCTTTATATCATTTGATTTGTAACAGTCATGAGTGACTATCATCAGATGTGAGGTCTTTCACTTTTACCGGGAATGTTGTACTCAAAGCCTGCGGTCACGATGTACGTCTTTGGGTAAAAAATGATAATTATCATAATAATCATGATTACATCTGTCGGTTATGTGTTGTATCAGTCTCTGTGACAGTACCTAGCAATGATATCACGCAATGATCTCATGCCATGTCGTCCTGTTACCTTTTACTGAAGAAGCTATCAACAATGAGGTCCGTGCGGAGGCGAACAGGTGGGAGCCACCAGTCACCAGTGACATCACTGACATGGAGCGTATGCTTGCACTCGTGGGGAAGCACACCCGGATGGCCACGCAAGCAGCTGGAGACCCTGAAGTGATGCCACATGAGTAAAGTATAGACCATTACTTGATGTAAAGTCAATAGATGCCACACCCACTCATATCCAAACAATAATTTATGATAGATGATTTCTAAAATTGTCCTATAAATAATGCTGGCATAATGAAAATCATTGCAATGCAGAATGTGTTAATGGTTATGAAATGTGATGTCTGTGATGGTTTTGATAGTGGTGGTGCTTTTGTCTTGCATATGCTGTGTGTAGCGCTGTCTCCGCAAGATCCTACAAATCGCCTGGGAGGACAGACGCACCAACATTAGTATCCTCGACCAGGCCAACATCCCCAGCATTGAAGCACTGACCACACTTGATCAGCTCCGCTGGGCAGGCCACATAGTTCACACGAGACTCCCAAAGCAAATGCTCTACTCGGAACTCCTTCACGGCAAACGAGCCAAAGGTGGGCAGCGAAAGCGTTACAAGGACACCCTCAAAGCCTCCCTGATAAATTGTGACATCCCCACTGACACCTGGGAGTCCCTGGCCAAAGATCGCCCTAAGTGGAGGAAGTGCATCCGGGAGGGCACTGAGCACCTCGAGTCTCATCGCCGAAAGCATGCACAGGTTGCGGAAAGAGCGTCGGCAAACCTGTCCCACCCACCGCTTCCTTCAATGATCATCTGTCCCCCACCTGTGACAGAGACTGTGGCTCTCATATTGGACTGTTCAGCCACCTAAGAACTTATTTTAAGAGTGGAAGCAAGTCTTCCTCGATTCCAAGGGACTGCCTATGATGATGATGAATCACCTTGAGACCCTAGCACCCCCTTCTCCTCTAATAACCTAACTTGTGTTTTGCAGCTCAGCCAGCAGCGCAGCCCTAAGCAGGACCACAGAGGCCGGAAGGTGGGGGCAAGGGGCCAGGCTCGTTGGATGATCCTACACCTGCTGCTGAGGAGCTCCGATTCTCGCCCATCAATCTGGTTCTCTACGGATGAGAGAGCGGACTTTGAGGAACCTGCATCGCCAGGCTCCAGAAGGCAATCCACCCCAAGGCCATCTAGTGCTCCTCCGGCCATTCCTGCCTCCACTCTGGAGGTACCGGGCCCAAGCACCTCGCCACAGGGCACCCCATTTATCCCCAGGACGGCGCCGACCCCGTGGAGGTTTCGTGTACGTGGCAGGTCTGGTCCACGAGCGCCACATGAGAGCGGAGAGATAGTACAGTTGTCCAGGAGAACTATAGACATTGGTGACCAGATCCTCGATGCATTGGGGGGCGGGGGTCATATCCCAACAGCTGGCCACCATGACTGAGTAGATTCTGTGGATGGCGGAGGCCCTGGAGGCGATAGGAACACTGCTGGCACAGGCCTCCCAGTGGCACACCACCCCTAGGTTCCGCACCACCACTGCAAACGACAGATGAGAGGCAGGATCAAGATCCTGCTTCTGCATCAGAGAATGTTCCCACCTCGGCACCCCCCCCCTCCCGTACCCATGCAACCACCACCTCTGCCTTCATCCCCCCTCAATGAGGCACTGCCTGAGGAGCTCTTCGGCCAGGCACTGTGAAGCGAGGAGGGGAAGGGGTAGAGGTGGGGAGAAGAAGGGGAGGAGGGAAAGAAGGGGAGGTGCATGTCCGCAGGTGATGGCTTTGTTATATCTCCATCTGGGTGTATGCAATTTGTTGTAAAATATAGGGAGAGGTGGCCATCCTCCTGCTTTGCCTTTGTATTCTGTGTTGCTGGAGATGTTGACCATTTGATTGATGTCAATGGTCGAAAAAGTGGGGTGGGGGGGTGGGGTGTTTTTGCCATTGATACTTATGATTTCAGGCCAATGGTCGTATAAAATGTTTTTTATTCAACATAATCTTGTTGCGCATTGTCTCAGATAGTTGGACCGTTACACACTGGTGATTCCTTAACATGAAAGGTTTAAATAAAACTTAACTTGAATCAACTTAAACTTTAACTGGCACCAAAGTGATGCCCACATTTGATGATTATGCTGCACACACACAGCAGTCTCTCAGCGTTTTCAATCACAGCAGTGTTCTTTCAGGCAAATCGCTCATTTATGAGCTCCACACGTAAGATTCTTGCAGCTATGTAGCCACCATGGGCCCTTTCCTGCAATCTGGAGGGGGACGTGTGCATGGTTGCATTGTCAGCCTGATTGTCTGGCCCTAGCTCAGTGTCCAGCCCCTCGTCATCCTCTTCCTCTCTCTCCTGAGGTGAACCATCAGTCCCTTCTGGCAATTCTTGTCCTCTCCTGATAGCCAGGTTGTGCAGCATGGAGCACATGACCATGAATTTAGCTACTTGCTCAGGGTTGTATTGTACCTCCCCTTCTGAGTGCTCCAGGCATCTAAATGCTGCAGTTATTGTTTTCTGGAGCACATTGCGTGTGTCCCTGTGGCTCTGGTTGTATCGATTCTTGGCCTCGGTGTGGGTGTCATGCAGTGGGGTCATCAGCCAGGTGGCTAGGCCATATCGGTTATCACCAAGCTTTGTCCTTGTGGCTGACTCTTAAACATGTCAGAGACAGCGCTCTCACGCAGGATGTGAGCCTCATCAAAGCTGCCTGAACATTTAGCATTCTCTGCCATTATGATCTTGTTGTGGTCAACAACTAGTTGGACCTTCAGGGAGTGAAATCCTTTTCTGTTCCGAAAAAGCTCTTGGTCCTGAGAAGGTGCCCGCATGACGGTGTGAGTGCACTGTATTGCTCCCTGCACCCTGGGGAACTTAGCAATGCGGTAGAATGCTCCAGCCCTGTCAGTCTGAGCCTCCGTGGTCATGGAGAAGCTGATAAATTCCATCCTACAGGGCTTCCATGACCTGTCCAATGCAGCAATGTGTGGCATGGTGAGACAGAGGGCAAATCTCCACCGCGGAGGCCCAAAAGGAACCATACATGTAGAAAGACAGTGCTGCGGTGACATTGACCTCGACTGACACTGATGTCCTGATGGCAGGCTGCATATCTGGCCTGATGAGCTCACATATTCCAGTGATCACCACCTTGTGGAAGCACAGTCTCCGAAGGCAGGTGTGCTCGGACACGTCGAGGTAAGACCTCTTCTCCCTGTAAGTGTGGAGTGTGTATGGTTTGGACCTCCTCCTCATTCTGGCATGTCCATGATTGGGCTCACAATGATGTGCATTAGACGTCATGCCATTTGCACTCTGCAGCATCTGTGTATTGATCGATGCAGACTGAGAAATGGCTGGTCCCATTCCAATGAAAGTATAATAGGAATTGATCAGAAGCAATCATTTCCACACTAAAAGACACCTACAGTAAAATCCAATCATTCAGAGTCTGAAAAGTTGTCTGTTGAGTTGGTCACTTCACCTGAGAAGAATTCTAGAGTCAATCCAAACTCCCCCGAAGTTGAAGCAGCCTTTTCAATGAAGCGACCTGCAATTTGAAAAATGGCGCCCACACCGCTGTGATTCGGACAGAACAGTTTCACTTTTTCAGAGCGGTGTTTTGGGCAAGTGATATTGTGGGCGAGATGTGTGCGAGGTGGGGAACGTGAAGCTGGCCGATGTCCTGGGCGCTAGTTTCAGCAAATGTGATCTTTCCAACAAAAAAAAGTAGGTGGTGGGTAATATTGAATCTCGCCGTTAATTACGTGCAGAAAGTCACGCTGGGCGATATTATGGGCGTTCATTCGACATTTCTGATGATTCTGCCCCAAAAAAGTGGGCGGGTGGTATTATTTTTTCCCGCGGTCATGTTCATGGCGAAAGTTATGCTCGTCGATAAGTGTTCGAAAAATGGGCGTCAGTTTCCATTTTGTGGCTAAATAGAAACATAGAAGCATAGAAAATAGGTGCAGGAGTAAGTCATTCAGCCCTTCGAGCCTGCACCGCCATTCAATAAGATCATGGCTGATCATTCCTTCAGTACCCCTTTTATGCTTTCTCTCCATACCCCTTGATCCACTTAACCGTAAGGGCCATATCTAACTCCCTCTTGAATATATCCAATGAACTGGCATCAACCACTCTCTGCGGCAGGGAATTCCACAGGTCAACAACTCTCTGAGTGAAGATGTTTCTCCTCATCTCAGTCCTAAATGGCCTACCCCTTATCCTAAGACTATGTCCCCTGGTTCTGGACTTCCCCATCATCGAGAACAGTCTTCCCGCATCTAACCTGTCCAGTCCAATCAGAATCTTATATGTTTCTATGAGATCCCCTCTCATCCTTCTAAACTCCAGTGAATAAAGGCCCAGTTGATCCAGTCTCTCCTCATATGACAGCCCAACCATCCCTGGAATCAGTCTGGTGAACCTTCGCTACACTCCCTCAATAGCAAGAACGTCGTTCCTCAGACTAGGAGACCAAAACTGAACACAATATTCCAGGTGAGGCCTCACTAAGGCCCTGTACAACTACAGTAAGACCTCCCTGCTCCTATATTCAAATCCCCTTGCTATGAAGGCCAACATACCATTTGCCTTCTTTATCGCCCACTTTCAGTGACTGATGAACCATGATACTCAGGTCTCGTTGCACCTCCCCTTTTTCTATTCTGCCGCCATTCAGATAATATTCTGCCTTTGTGTTTTTGCCCCCAAAATGGATAACCTCACATTTATCCACATTATACTGCATCTGCCATGTATTTGCCCACTCACCTAACCTGTCCAAGTCACCCTGCAGCTTTTTAGCATCCGCCTCACAGCTCACACCGCCACCCAGTTTAGTGTCATCTGCAAACTTAGAGATATTACACTCTATTCCTTCATCCAAATCATTAATGTATATTGTAAAGAGCTGGGGTCCCAGCACTGAGCCCTGTGGCACCCCACTAGTAACTGCCTGCTATTCTGAAAAGGACCCGTTTATCCCGACTATCTGCTTCCTGTCTGCCAACCAGTTCTCTATCCACGTCAGTACATTACCCCCAATACTATGTGCTTTGATTTTGTACACCAATATCTTGTGCTGGACCTTGTCAAAAGCCTTTTAAGAGTCCAAATACACCACATCCACTGGTTCTCCCTTGTCCACTCTACTAGTTACATCCTCAAAAAATTCCAGAAGATTCGTCAAGCATGATTTCCCTTTCATAAATCCATGCTGACTCGGTCCGATCCTGTCACTGCTTTCCAAATGGGCTGCTATTTCATCTTTAATGATTGATTCCAACGTTTTCCCCACTACTGATATCAGGCTAACCGGTCTATAATTACCCGCTTTCTCTCTCCCTCCTTTTTTAAAAAGTGGCGTTACATTAGCTACCCTCCAGTCCATAGCAACTGATCCAGAGTCGATAGATTGTTGGAAAATGATCACCAATGCATCTACTATTTCTAGGGCCACTTCCTTAAGTACTCTGGGATGCAGACTATCAGGACCCGGGGATTTATCGGCCTTTAATCCCATCAATTTCCCTAACACAATTTCCCGCCTAATAAGGATATCTTTCAGTTCCTCATTCACACTAGACCCACTGTCCCCTAGTACATTCGGAAGGTTATTTGTATCTTCCTTTGTGAAGACAGAACCAAAGTATTGGTTCAATTGGTCTGCCATTTCTTTGTTCCCCATTATAAATTTACCTGAATCCAACTGCAAGGGACCTACGTTTGTCTTTACTAATCTTTTTCTCTTCACATATTTATAGAAGCTTTTGCAGTCAATTTTTATGTTCCCTGCAAGCTTCCTCTCGTACTCTATTTTCCCCTTCTTAATTAAACCCTTAGTCCTCCTCTGTTGAATTCTAAATTTCTCCCAGTCCTCAGGTTTGTTGTTTTTTCAAGCCAATTTATATGCCTCGTGCTTGGTTTTAACACTATCCTTAATTTCCCTTGTTAGCCATGGTTGAGCCACCTTCCCAGTTTTATTTTTACTCCAGACAGGGATGTACAATTGCTGAAGTTCATCCATGTGATCTTTAAATGTTTGCCATTGCTTATCCACCGTCAACCCTTTAAGTATCCTCTGCCAGTCTATTCTAGCCAATTCACACCTCATACCGTGGAAGTTACCTTTCCTTAAGTTCAGGACCCTAGTTTCCGAATTAACTTTGTCACTCTCCATCTTAATAAGGAATTCTACCATATTATGGTCACTTTTCCCCAAAGGACCTCGCACAACAAGATTGCAAATTAGCTCCTTCTCATTACACATCACCCAGTCTAGGATGGCCAGCTCCCTGGTTGGTTCCTCGACATATTGGTCTAGAGAACCATCCCTAATACACTCCAGGAATTCCTCCTCCACCGCATTGCTGCCAGTTAGGTGAGCCCAATCTATATGTAGATTAAAGTCGCCCATGATTACTGCTGTACCTTTATTGCACACATCCCTTATTTCTTGTTTGATGCTGTCTCCAACCTCACTACTACTATTTGGTGGACTATACACAACTCCCACTAGTGTTTTCTGCCCTTTGGAATTCCGCAGCTCCACCAAAACTGATTCCACATCATCCAGGCTAATGTCCTTCCTTACAATTGCATTGATTTTCTCTTTAACCAGCAACGCCACCCCGCCTCCTTTTCCTTTCTCTCTTTCCTTCCTAAATGCTGAATACCTTTGGATGTTGAGTTCCCAGCCTTGGTCACCCTGGAGCCATGTCTCCATGATGCCAATCACATCATAGCTGTTAACTGCTATCTGCGCAGTTAATTCATCCACCTTATTCCGAATACTCCTCTTATTGATGCACAGAGCCTTCAGGCTTGTCTTTTTAACACACTTTGCCCCTTTTGAATCTTGCTGTAATATGGCCCTTTTTGCTTTTTGCCTTGGGTTTCTCTGCCCTCCACTTTTACTATTCTCCTTTCTATCTTTTGCTTCTGCTCCCCTTCTATTTCCCTCTATCTCCCTGCATAGGTTCCCATCCCCCTGTCATATTAGTTTAACTCCTCCCCAACATCACTAGCAAACATTCCCCCGAGGACATTGGTTCCGATCCTGCCCAGGTGCAGACCGTCCGGTTTGTACTGGTGCCACCTCCCCCACAACCGGTTCCAATGTCCCAGGAATTTGAATCCCTCCCTTCTGCACCATTTCTCAAGCCACGTATTCATCTGAGCTAAATGGGCGATATCTGGGCATTATACCTCATTTCAGCGGTAAAATGGATGCTAAATGGGCGTTATGCATGCAAAAATAATGGAAAATCTAGCCCATTGTGTTCTTTATTGCTGAGCCACACATACAAGTAGAGTTAGCCAATCTCAACCAGAGCAAAAGTGATGTTGCTACATCTGATTTTGCCATCACCAGGTTTGGAAGGGGCAAATCAACCAAGCTTTTCTACGCCATTGCTTTCCGGTAATTGAGTACATATGTATGTGTCTGTGCACAAGTCATGCTCATGGGTGTCTGTGCAATATTGGGCTCATCTGCTATAGTGGAAACTCTTCTGAGGGCCATTTTCATGGTTGTGAAATTGACTGAGATTAGTTAACTCATGCAGTGACCTAGGATTGAGCCCATGACCTTCCATTGTACAGATGGCTCAACTGCTCACTGGATAAAGTAACTGAGCCATCAAGAGAGCTACTGATAAGTGTTCAAAGGTGGGCAAGAGTTTGATTATGAAGCAGAGATTTGTAATTTTGCACACCATTCTTTTTACCTAACTGACCTGGAGACCAGTAGGGGGCATCAGAGACAATCGTGAGCATTAACTCGACAGTCAGTTTAAATGTTCTCAAATTGTATTGATTTTTTTATTTTGCCTTTTGACCAATATTTTATTCTTGTAAAATATGCTCTAATTTTGAATTACTTTTAAACCTTGTACTACATGAATTACTCCCTGCACCTCTACTGAGAACATAAATCGTCACAAGCAGAGGGTTGACTTATGATAATTGGAATTAAGCTGATATTGCCGAAGGAAAAAAAAATCC
This sequence comes from Pristiophorus japonicus, assembly GCF_044704955.1. Lineage (NCBI taxonomy): Eukaryota > Metazoa > Chordata > Chondrichthyes > Pristiophoridae > Pristiophorus > Pristiophorus japonicus. The sequence goes on along the minus strand of NC_091981.1, from coordinate 155,056,800 downwards.
AAACACCCTGAGATCAGATAGAAAGGATGGAGACTTTCTTACAGGCAGCAGAAGTGCAAAGCGTTGTAACTGATGGTATGGAAAGTAATTTGAAATAAGTACTGTGAGTATTGATGAGTAAAATGGGCTCAGCCTGGATGTTCTATCTGAATGCATAAAGCTCAGATTTTCCTAAATCGAACCAGCAACAATTTTTTGTTAGACTCCCTAAAGCCCAGAAAACTGCAGTAGAATTTGTCACTTTGTAATCAGGAATAGTTGTTCAATAAAGTTTGATACATGACTACTCAGAAACCTTGAGATAACATGACATTATACAGAAATAAGCACATTTTCAAGAAACCTGGTTTACATTTTGCCAGCTGCTGGTAATTAAGGGCAGTACTAGACTGGCCCACCCAATCTTTGTAACCTCCTCCAGCCTTACAGTCCTCTGAGATTTCTGTGCTCCTCCAATTCAGGCCACTTGTGCATCCCTGATTTTAATCACTTCACCATTGGTGACCGTGCCTTCAGCTGCCTCAGCCCTAAGTTCTGGAACTCCCTCCCTAAACCTCTCTACCTCTCTACCTCTCTCTCCTTCAAGATGCTCCTTAAAACCTTACCTCTTTGACCAAGCTTTTAGTCACCTGTCCAAATATCTCCTTCTGTGACTCGCGTTCAAATTTTGTTTGATAACATTCCTGTGACGTGCCTTGGGATTTTTTAATATGTTAAATGCACTATATAAATGCAATTTGTTGTTGTATTAATGTCAGCAATGGTGTGATTTTTCGACTTGCAGCAAATGTAGATTTCCCCAAAAGACAACTGTTGTGTAGCTTCACAACATTCAGCAAATAAATTGAGACAAAAAAACAGACCTGCTCTGCCACACATGGGAGAAAAGAAACTTAGGCCGCCAAGTTGTTGAACGCGGAGGGTTTGTGGTGGGTGAAGTTGGTAGTGGATCCCAATCCCGCTTGCTGTCTTCATCCCGACCTCTGAAATGAATTTACCCTGATTGAGCTTGTTATGCTCCGCCCAGCACATAAGCCGGCCAATTAGAAGAAGTGAGTCTGGTAACGTAATTTGATGACACATCATTAGCCGGTTTCCTTAAAGGGACCATGGCCAAATTTATTTTGACATTTGTGCTATCAGTGTTCTACAGCATTGAGTTGCTGGAAACACTGACAAACACTGCACAAAGGTGCACGGCTTCACCCAGGCTGTCTATGACTCCCTCCATGTGCTTATGGAGTCAGTCATAGCATGCACGGAGGTCCTTTTCCCTTTGCATGGGCAGAAGCAACCTCCCAAGGACACCAATGCAGCCTGGTTGCTCATTGCACAAGCGAGCACAAGCAGGGATGTTGTCAGAAGAACCTGGGTGCAGTGGCGCAAACCTTTCAATGATTTCAGTAGATCATGAAACGTAACTACAAAGCCACACTCATCCTGCTGTGCCACTCATCACATCCCCATCACTTTACCTTCCCTACCCTAATCCTACACATACTTACTCACACCTTACTTGCACCTCCACACATCCCTCCCTCTCTATCTATATTATCACTTCTCCATCTCACTAGCCACCCCTCACAGTCACTGTCACCCTAGTCCAATCATACCAACAAACAACACACAAGTGTAGGGACTTGGGTCTTTTTGCTAATGTTCATGTACATTTTCTTTTAATGTATTGTCAAACATTGAAATCTTTATTTTCAATACTTTGCCTTCTTGGACAGATTTGTGTGCACCTTTGGAAGTGGTTTAGTGAGTTGCAGTGAATGGTGAGACATAACTGTACCCTCTGTTCTGTACATAAATAAACAGACTAACTTAACCAGAAGTAAAAAAGATGGGATGGAGTATAAAAGCAGGGAAGTCTTGCTACAGCTATACAAGGTTTTGGTGAGGCCACACCTGGAATACTGCGTGCAGTTTTGGTTTCCATATTTACGAAAGGATATAGTTGCTTTGGAGGCAGTTCAGAGAAGGTTCACTAGGTTGATTCTGGGGATGAGGGGGTGGACCTATGAGGAAAGGTTGAGTAGGTTGGGCCTCTACTCATTGGAGTTCAGAAGAATGAGAGGTGATCTTATCGAAACGCATGAGATTATGACGGGGCTTGACAAGGTGGATGCAGAGAGGATGTTTCCACTGATGGGGGAGACTAGAACCAGAGGGCATGATCTTAGAATAAAGGGCCACTCATTTAAAACAGAGATGAGGAGAAATTTCTTCTCTCAGAGGGTTGTAAATCTGTCAAATTCGCTGCCTCAGAGAGCTGTGGAAGCTGGGACAATGAATACATTTAAGACAGAAATAGACTGTTTCTTAAACGATAAGGGGATGAGGGGTTATGGTGAGCGGGCAGGGAAGTGGAGCTGAGTCCATGATCAGATCAGCCATCATCTTATTGAATGGCGGAGCAGGCTCGAGGGGCCGTATGGCCCACTCCTGTTCCTATTTCTTATGTTCTTATGTTTATGTTCTTAGAGTAACTTAACTGTGTCTGTTATCTTGAGAATAACTCCACAAGACTGTATATGTTAAGCTGAAATTGTTGTGACCTTGGTCTCTTTATTGTAACTCCAGAGTGAGGAAGCAGCATGGTTGACTGCCTTTTATACCTGCTTGCCAGGGTGTGCAGGTGACCCTGGGTCTCCCACAGGTGCGCCCCCTTATGGAAAGTCTTACACATTGCTTATGTTTACATACATAACATAATTCCCCCCCAAAATCTTATGTACAAGTTATTTACAAGTTGAGGCGATCTGGGGCTCTGCATTCCCAGGTTGATCGCCTGAGTTGAAGTCCTGAGTCGGTCGGAGCTTTGCTGTACTGTGGTGTGGCTGGTCTGATCGGACTGTTGGGCATGGTGGGTTCATCCTCGTGGTTGACTGCGAGGTCAATTGCTGGTTGGGTGTGTGTGGGTGGATCAATGATGGTAATGTCCTCTTCAAACTGTTCTTGGTTGTCGGTGAACCGCAGTTTGGTCTGATCCAAGTGCTTTCTGCACGTTTGTCCTTTCAGAAGTTTGACAACAAACACTCTATTCCCCTCCTTGGCTAACACAGTGCCAGCAACCCATTTGGGACCATGACCATGATTAAGAACAAGCACAGCATCATTAACTTCAATGTCGTGTGATACAGCTGCGTGATAGTGGTACACGTTATGCCGGTGACGTCGGGTTTCTACATGATCATTGAGATCCGGGTGGGCTAAGGAGAGCCTGATTTTGAGTGCTCTCTTCATTAGCAATTCTGCAGAGGGAACCCCAGTAAGCGAGTGGGGTCGCGTGCGGTAGCTGAGCAGAATTTGAGTTAGCCAGGTCTACAGGGAACCATCCGTCCCGCGTTTCAAGCTCTGCTTGATGGTTTGGACTGCTCGTTCTGCTTGACCATTGGATGTGGGCTTAAACGGCGCAGACCTGACATGCTTGATGCCATTGCAGGTCATAAACTTGTTGAGTTCCGAGCTGGTGAAACACAGTCCATTGTCACTAACAAGGACATTGTCGGGCAAACCATGGGTGACGAATATGGCCCGGAGGCTTTCAATGGTGGTAATGGACGTACATGGTGACATTATTGTACTTTCAATCCATTTAGCGTAAGCATCTACCATTACTAGGAACATCTTTCCTAGAAAGGGGCCAGCGAAATCTACGTGGACCCTTGACCACAGGTCCTTTGGAGGGCCATGACCACAGACTCAGTGGGACCTCCGTTGGTGCGGTGCTCAACTATGAGCAAGTGTTGCATTGGTGTATGCATGACTCCAATTCCGAGTCAATGCCGGGCCACCAAACGTGCGACCTGGCGATAGCCTTCATCATGACTATGCCTGGGTGGGTACTGTGAAGGTCACGTATAAACAATTCGCTGCCTTCTTTTGGCAAAATTACAAGATTCCCCCATAGGAGGCAGTCCAAATGGATGGACATTTTGTCCTTGCGTCAGTGGAATGGCTTAATTTCGTCTTGCATTTCCCCTGGGACCGCCGACCATCTCCCATTGAGGAAGTAGCTTTTTACTAGTGATAGCACCGGGTCCTGGCTAGTCCAGGTCCTGATCTGGCGAGCCATGATGGGTGACCCCCTCGCTCTCAAAAGCATCCATTATCAGGAGCAAGTCTGCAGGTTTCGCCATTTCCACCCCGGTGGTGGGCAATGGTAGTAAACTGAGGGCATCCGCACAGTTCTCCGTGCCTGGTCTGTGGTGGATTACATAATCATACGCAGATAACGTTAGTGCCCATCTTTGGATGCGGGACGAAGCATTGGTGTTAATACATTTGCTTTCTGAGAACAACGAAATGAGCGGCTTTGTGGTCGGTTTCGAGCTCAAACCGGAGCCCAGATAGGTATCGGTGCAGTTTCTTAACCCTGTCTGCACATGCTAATGCATCTTTTTCAATCATACTGTAGCCTCTGTCAACCTTCGATAAGCTTCTGAATGCATATGCAACCGGTTGCAGTTTGCCTGACCCATTGGCTTGCGGTAACATACAACCGACCCCGTACGAAGGTGCATCACAAGCTAGTACTAAACGTTTACACGGGTCAAACAATACAAGTAACTTTTTGGAACATAGCAGGTTTCTGGCCTTGTTAAAGGCTGTGTCTTGAGCTTTACCCCAAACCCAATCATCACCCTTGTGTAGCAATAAATGTAATGGTTCCAACAAAGTGCTCAACCCTGGTAGAAAGTTACTAAAATAGTTGAGGAGTCCCAGGAATGAACGCAGCTCCGTCACATTCTATGATCTAGGTGCATTTTTGATGGCCTCCGTCTCGGAGTCCGTGGGTCTGATGCCATCCGCAGCAATCTTTCACCCCAGAAATTCGACCTCTGGCGCCAGGAAAACACATTTGGAGCATTTCAACCTGAGTCCCACTCTATCCAGTTGCTTGAGAACCTCTTCCAGGTTGTGCAAGTGTTCGGTGGTGTTGCAGCCAGTGATAAAGATGTTGTCTTGGAACACCACGGTACGCGGAACTGATTTTGGCACTCTCCATGTTCCTCTGGAAGATGGCCGCCGCCGAATGAATCTCAAAGGGGCATCTGTGGTATATGAACAGGCCTCTGAGCGTGTTGATGCATGTCAATTTTTTTTGAAGGTTCAGTCAGCTCCTGTGTCATGTAAGCAGAGGTTGGATCCAGCTTGGTGAACATTGCAAACAGGTCATCCGCTTTGGGTAGTGGGTACTGGTCCTGTAACGAGACTTGGTTGATCGTTACCTTTGTGTCACCGCAGATTCGGACCGTCCCATCGCTCTTCAACACTGGAACAATTGGACTGGCCCACTCGGTGAACTTGACTGGTGATATGATCCCTTCTCGTTGAAGTCTGTCCAGCTCGATCTCGACTTTCTCTCGCATCCTGTATGGAACTGCTTGGGCCTTGTGATGAACGGGTCATGCATCAGGGACTAGATGGATCTGCACTTTGGTGCCTGTGAAGTTGCCGATGCCTGGCTCGAATAACGACGGGAATTTGTTGAGCACTTGTGTTCACGAGGCCTCATCCACCGAAGACAGTGCTTTGATGTCGTCCCAATTCCATCGGATCTTTCCTAGCCAGCTTCTGCTAACAGTGTTGGGCCATTGCCTGGTACAATCCATAGTGGTAAATCATGCACAGCTCCATTATGTGATACTTTCACTGCCGCACTGCCAATGACTGGTATAAGCTCGTTGGTGTAAGTACGCAGCTTGGTTTGGATTGGACTTAGTTTTGGCCTTTGTGCCTTGTTGCCCCACAGTTTCTCAAAAGCCTCTGGCTCATAATTGACTGACTCGCCCCCATGTCCAATTCCATGGAAACTAGAATGCCGTTTAATTTGACTTTTAACATTATCGGAGGGCTTTTGGTGGTGAAGGTGTGTACCCCATACACTTCCTCTTCAGCCTCGGGTTGAATTGCCTCTCTTACTCGTTCAGCGTGATCTGTGCTGGATCGGTCATCTTCTGCTGACTCTGTCACATGGTGAGTCGCAGGACGTCTGCACATTCACTGGAGGTGCCCCATTGTTCCACAGCCCTTGCACACATAGTGCTTGAATCGACAGTGATGGGCTCGATGATTACCCCCGCAGCACCAACACGGTGCTAATGGATTCACATTCAAACCCTATGGTGGACTCTGAGTCATCCTAGGTTTGGCCTCTGTGGGCCCTGCCATGTACAGTTCTGCCTGCTGAAGGCGTTATTTTAAGCACTGTACTTGCTGGTGAGTTCCAATGCTGCAGTGATATCTGTTTAGTGTTATCGTTCATGGACATAAAAGCTTGGTATGTCGTGATGGCCTTGCTCAGATCTAGGGAGTCGGCAGACAGCAGTTTGCGAAGAATGACCTCGTGGCCGATTCCAAGCACGAAAATGTCCCGCAACGCTTCCCCCAAAAATTCAGCAAATACGCATGGTCCCGCAAGGCATCTTAGGTCGGCGACATAGCTCGCCACGTCCTGGCCCTCAGAGCGGTGGTGCGTATAAAAGCGATACCTGGCCATCAAGATGCTCTCCTTCGGCTTGAGGTGTTCCTGAACTAGCGTGCACAACTCTTCATATGTCTTGTCTGTTGGTTTCGTCAGTGCAGATTTTTGATGAGGCCATATATCGTGGATCCGCAAATGGTGAGAAGAATCGCCCTGCGCTTGATCACGGTTTCTGCCTTTTCCAGCTCGTTGGCCACGAAGTACTGGTCAAAACACTCAACAAAGGCTTCCCAATCATCACCCTCAACAAATTTCTCAAGAATACCAATGGCTGCCATAACTGCATGAAAGTTTGTGATCTGTTACTCATCGCCTATTGTTTTGTTCAGAATAACTCCACAAGACTGTGTATCTTAAGCTCAAACTGTTGTGACCTTGGTCTCTTTATTGTAACTCCAGAGTGAGGAGGCAGCATGGTAGACTGCCTTTTATACCTGCTTGCCCAGGGTGTGCAGGTGACCCTTGGGTCTCCCACAGGTGTGCCCCCTTGTGCCAAGTCTTACACATTGGTAATGTTTACATACATAACAGTGTCCTTTATAGCAACACCCAAAATCCAAAATGGTGTCTCAAAATCAACGTGAACTAGCATGTTTACCGCAACTGTGAATATCTCCCGCAGGGTCCTATTGCCTGTCTAGTGTTTGTAACAAGCAAATAGGGTATGAACCCAACATATTTTCCCGCCTTCTGAAAACATAGACTATGAACAGACACAGTCCTTGAGATAGCCAGGCCGTGGTCTGATACACTGCAAACGGCATGGAGCTTGCGGTGTTTGATCGAAGTTTTCCGTTGGGAAACAGAATGGTCCCTCTTTTCCATCCTGCTGGTCTGTTGGCCTGTGAGTTGGAATCAGTCTCTGAGCATTCGATCGAGTTCCATCATTGAGCTCATAGGTGTGAGGGCTGAACATTTACCCGATCTGTTTTGGAGGCAAAAGTGAAGATGCAAGCTTATGACTATGGTTTGGGCCAATCTTCGTTCTTCAATTGAGGCTTTTGAGCGCGTCGTTTTGTGTCAGTGTATGACTTCGCTTTTCGTTGGCGTTCCAAAATCTGGGATGCGAGTGTGGTTATCTTTGCACTAAGTTTGGCTGGGAGTTTGAGAATGTTTGAGAGGAAAAGAGTGTTTGAAGACCAGGCCCTCAAAACTGCCACCAAGCTCATGGTCTACAGGGCTGTAGTAATACCCGTCCTCCTGTATGGCTTAGAAATATGGACCATGTACAGTAGACACCTCAAGCCGCTGGAGAAATACCACGAACAATGTCTCCGCAAGATCCTACAAATCCCGTGGGAGGACAGACGCACCAACATTAGTGTCCTCGACCAGGCCAACATCCCCAGCATCGAAGCATTGACCACATTTGACCAGTTCCGCTGGGCAGGCCACATAGTTCGCATGTCAGACACGAGACTCCCAAAACAAGCGCTCTACTCGGAACACCTTCACGGCAAACAAGCCAAAGGTGGGCAGAGGAAACGTTACAAGGACACTCTCAAAGCCTCCTGATAAAGTGTGACATCCCCACTGACACCTGAGAGAGCCTGGCCAAAGACCGCCCAAAGTGGAGGAAGCACATCTGGGAGGGCGCTGAGCACCTCGAGTCTCATCGCTGAGAGCATGCGGAAATCAAGTGCAGGCAGCGGAAAGAGCATGCGGCAAACCATTCCCACCCGCCCTTCCCTCAACGGCTATCTGTCCCACCTGTGACAGAAACTGTGGTTCTCGTATTGGACTATACAGCCACCTTTTAACTCATGTTAAGAGTGGAAGCATGTCTTCCTCGATTCTGAGGGACTGCCTTTGAATGAGATTTGGCTGGGAGTTTGAGAATTTCCAGTAGCCAGCGAAGATTCCGCCCAATCATGAGCTCAGCGGGTGCCGTCCCTGTTAGCGAGTGCTTTGTTGAACAGTATGTGTGGAGAATGGTATGAGCCATTTCGTCGGCTGTTTGGCCCGCTGAGAGGTTGATTTTCAAACCCTCTTTGATGACGCGGTTAAATTGCTCAACACCTCCGTTGCTTTGAGGATTGTACTGAGCAGTAAGACGATGCTCGATAGCATGACGAGCGAGAAAATCAGCGAATTGGTCGGATACAAATTGTGGTCCATTGTCAGTGATTATGATCTCTGGGAGGCCCCACTTCATGAACTTATGCGGCAGAATAGTGATGATTGTTGATGAGGTCACTGAACTTGTTGTAGCAATTTCGGGCCATTTGGAATGCAGGTCATGTACTTCAACAAGGAAACACTGGTGCTGTGGAGCTGCTTCATCTGGATCAAAGATATCCAACTGAAGGTGTTACCATGGTCTTTGTGGCCATGGAATCGGCTTCATTGGCGCTGGTTGGATGTTTGTGGCTTTTTCGCTCAGACTGCATGCTTCGCAGTGCGAGACAAACTCCTCGATGTGAGTATCTATCCCAGGCCACCATACTGAATCGCGACATCTCTGCTTCATGTGGGCAATGCTAGGGTGTCCATCATGTGCCAATGAGAGAACGTACTGTTGAAGCAACTTGGGAATTACTGTTCTATCACCACGAGCTAAGCAGCCATCGTTCCAAATGGAAAATTCATCGTGAAGTCTGTGGAAGGTTTTTAGCTCTTCTAGAATTTGCTTAGGCCATTCCGTCTGGAGGAAGTGGCACACGTACTGCATCACTCTGTGATTCGGTTTTGAGTTCATCGCAGGAGACAAGGCTTCTGATGGACTAAGTGATAATTGACGTGACATATGTGTCGTCATCTGTGAACAAGTCGGCACCAGAGTCCGAAGCAGGTGTTGAGCAGCTGAGCATATCAGCTACATGGTTGCGACTACCAGTGATGTACTATACATCAAAGTTATACTGATGAAGGTGATCTGACCATCAGCTGATTCGTCGTGGTCTGTGCCCAGATCCAGTTCTAGTGAGTAGTGTAGTTAGTGCTTGGTGATCTGTACGGAGGGTAAATTTCCTGCCATAGAGGTAGATGTGCTAGGGTTCACATGCATAGATGCAAGCGAGTGCTTCGCGTTCCTCTGTAGAGTATTTATGTTCTGCAGACGAGAGCGTGCGAGAGGGAATTCCAGGCCGTCAATCTATTGTGAGAGCACAGCACCCATGGCAGTGCCTGATGCATCCGTGGTGACATACGTAATGGCATTCGGATCCAAATGCGCGATTGCGAACCGCGATTGGGAAATGGTAGAGTTGCTGCGTAACCAGTTTGACAGAAGAGTCAATGCGGGGCCGATGGCAGAATTCTGTGTCATTCCAACCCTGTGAAGATTGAGGGATACTGCTTGTCAAAGTCCACTGAAAGGAAAAGTTCTCCAATGTTATGCCCTTGTAGTATATCGGGACAGATATGACCCCAAGTACCTCAATTTTGGAGTCGGAGTACGCATGTAGAATGGAAGTTGCCAGCTGCGGTTGACAGTGCATGAAATGGGTTTTGTACACAAGCTCACTCAATATGGAGACTTTAGCTCCAAAGTCAATGAGGAGGCAGCAGAGCATGCTGTCAATGTTTACCTCACAGTCTTTGAATTTACCCAGAACGATGTGCGAAATGTCACTAACGGCGTAAACCATACTGGGTTCATCATTATCGGAGTTATCCACATGTCGAATATGCTGTAATGAGCGACAGACACTATCAAAATGGTTCATTTTACCACATGCAGAGCATTTCTTCTCATGTGCAGGGCAGTTAGGACTCTTTGCTGAATGTGTTTTGTCCCCACAGTTAAAGCAGTGGAAGTTAGGCCCTCGATCCGTAGTGGGTGGCTTATTACTAGCCCTGGGTCTCTGCTGTGATTTAAACTTTGGACGAACGCCATGCATATGGGCTGTAGCTGAAGTCTGCTGCACAGGGGGAGCAAGGGATCCGACCTCTTTTGAATCAGAAAGCGCTGATTCGATTTGGATGGCCAAATTAGTTGCTTTGTCCAATGTCAAGTTGTCATCCTCCATTAGCAAGTGTTCCCGAATGCGGGGAATCGTTGTTTTCTCAATAATTTGATCCCTGATCATTTCATCTGTGAGTGCTCCAAAGTTACACGTAGCGGCCAGTTCAGTTAATGAAATGATACACTGTTTGATTGATTCATCGTTCCCTTGCCCCCTTTAATGAAAACTGTATCTCTCCATCACGATACTTTTCTTTGGCCCAAAATATTTCTCTAGGGCGCTTACCACTTTGTCGTAGGACTCCGTGTCTTCGATTTGGCCAAAGATGTGTTGCACTTCGGTGCCGAGGCAGTGGGTAAATATTGCACGGCGGCGAGCTGGTGTTACATTGTTGCCATCTAACCCACTCACTGTGATGTATGTAGAAAAGCTTTTTATCCATCTCAGCAAAGGGATTGGAGGGGCCCCGGGTGTGGAGGGGAGAGGCGGCGGGGGGGCGGGGCTCTAGGGAGGTTAATTTGATCCATCCTCATCACCAAATTATGTCGAGTACATAAATAAACAGACTAACTGAACCAAGAATAAAGTAACTTAACCGTGTCCTTTTTAGCAACACCCAAACTGGTGTCTCAAAACCAGCATGAAGCAGCATGTTTATAGCAACTGTGAATAGCTCCTGCAGGGTGCTTATGCCTGTCTAGTGTCCTGTAACAAACAAATAGAGTATGAACACAACACCCCCCCACAATGGTGCTTTATGGTGCTGGTGTGGGGTGGTGTCACTCTGGCGCATCATGTAGCAGCCAGTGTGTACAGCATCAACTGAAGTAAATGTGGTCAAGATGAGACCATCCCTGGCCTCTCAGACAGCAACGTTGTCAGCAATACTTGCCACCAGAGGGCGCGACAGTTGGAGTCCTAATGGTCACCTGCACACACGTGCAGGGCCAGTATAAAACGTTGGCTGCCATGTTGTTTAGGCACTCTGGAGTTGTAATAAAGAAGACTAAGGTCACACTAAGTTTAGCTCACTGTACTCAGCCTCGTGGAGTACTTCCATACACAATAACTGGCGACGAGCAACAGAATACGAACCTTCACGCAACCATGGCTGCCGTTGGAATATTAGAGAGATTCATAGAGGGTGATGATTGAGAAGCCTTTGTCGAACGTCTTGACCAGTACTTCGGGGCCAACGAGCTGGAAGGAGACACTAATGCGGCCAAGCGCAGGGCGGTTCTCCTCACCGTCTGTGGACCTAAAATATACGGCCTCATTAAGAATCTGCTCGCACCAACAAAACCAACGGAGAAGAAATATACAGAGTTGTGCACGCTGGTTCGGGACCAGCTCAAGCCGAAGGAGAGTATCCTCGTAGCCAGATATCGTTTTTACACGCACCATCACTCCAGTCAGGACGTGGCGGATTATGGCGTCGACCTGAGACACCTCGCGGGACCTTGCGATTTTGGAGCTGCGTTGGGGCAAATGCTGCGGGGTCATTCTCCGAAAGCTGCTGGCTGCCGAAACCCTAGACCTGAGCAGGGCCATCGCGATCGCCCAGGCATGCATGGCCACGGACGATAACACCAAACAGATATCTTCTCAACATCAAAGCTCACCGGCAAGTACTATGCATAAAATGACGTCACTAGCAGGCCAAACTGTATATGGCAGGACCTATACGTCTGCAGCTGCAAGACCTGTGACGACTCAGAGTTCGCCATCGGTTGCATATGCGTCTAGAAGTCTGTCTAAGGCTGAGAGAGCCTATAGTATGGTCGAGAAAGAGGCATTAGCTTGTGTATATGGGGTTAAAAAAATACACCAATACCTATTTGGACTTCGGTTTGAGCTTGAAACTGACCACAAGCCGCTCATTTTGCTGTTTTCAGAGAGCAAAGGCATAAATACCAATACTTCGTCCCGCATCCAGAGATGGGCACTAACATTATCCGCTTATGACTATGTTATCCGCCACAGACCAGGCACTGAAAACTGTGCCGATGCTCTCAGCCAGCTACCATTACCCACCACCAGGGTTGAAATGACGTAGCCCGCAGACCTGCTACTGGTCATGGATGCTTTTGAGAGCGAGGTGTCACCTGTCACAGCTCACCAGATCAGGACCTGGACCAGCCAGGATCCTGTGCTATCTTTAGTAAAGAATTGCGTCCTAAATGGGAACTGGTCGGCTGTTCCCGGGGAAATGCAAGATGAAATTAAGCCGTTTCACCTACGCAAAGATGCAATGTTCATCCAGTCAGATTGTCTCTTATGGGGTAATCGCATGGTTTTGAAAAAAAGGCAGGGTAACATTTATACGCGACCTACACAGTACCCACCCAGTCTTTGTCATGATGAAGGCAATTGCCAGGCTGCACATTTGGTGGCCTGGCATTGACTCGGACTTGGAGTCATGCGTACATCAGTGCAACACTTGCTCGCAATTGAACAATGCATCAAGGGTGGCTCTACTGAGTCTGTGGTCATGGCCCTCCAAACCGTGGGCCAGGATCCACATAGATTTTGCCGGCTCCTTTCTGGGGAAGATGTTTCTAGTAGTTGTGGACGCTTATTCCAAATGGATTGAATGCATAATTATGTCATCCAGCACGACCACAGCCACGCATTGAAAGCCTCCGGGCCATATTCGCCACCCATGGTTTGCTCAGCGTCTTTTTCAGCGATAATGGACCGTGTTTCACCAACTCGGAATTCAATGAGTTTATGACCCGCAATGGCATCAAAGCATGTCAGGTCTGCTCCATTTAAGCCTGCGTCTAACGGTCAAGTGGAGCGGGCTGTCTAAACAATCAAACAGAGCATGAAATACTTGACGAATGGTTCCCTGCAGACCCGCTTGTCTCGCATTCTGCTCAGTTACCGGACATGACCCCACTCGCTCACCAGCGTTCCCCCGGCAGAATTGTTAATGAAGAGAGTCCTCAAAACCAGGCTCTCCCTAGTCCAACCTAGTCTTAATGATCACATGGAAACCCGGCGACACCGGCAGAACATGTACTACGATCGCGCAGCTGTTTCAGGTATCATTGATGTTAACGACCCTGTGTTTGTCCAGAATTACGGTCCTGGTCCCAAGTGGGTTGCTGGCACTGTTTTGGCCAAGGAAGGGAATAGGATGTTTATAATCAAACTGTTAAATGGCTAAACTTGCAGAAAGTATTTATATCAGAACAAATTGCGATTTACTGACAACCAGGAATGACTTGAAAAGGACATCACCATCGACGATCCACCAAGACACACCCAACCAGCAATCAACCTCACTGTCAATCACGACGATGAACCCACCATTCCTGACAGTCCAGTCAGACCAGCCAGGGTGCAGTGCAGCAATGGTCCGGCCAATTCACACATGCCAGGGTTTGAACTTAGATGATCAACCAGGGAGCAAAGGGCTCCAGATCGCCTCAACTTCTAAATAACTTGTACCGAAGACTTTGTGGGGGAGTGATGTTATGTATGTAACTATGTAATACTTGCCATCAGAGGGCATGACTGTTGGAGTCCTAATGGTCACCTGCACACATGTGCAGGGCCAGTATAAAAGGTTGGCTGCCATGTTGTTTAGGCACTCTGGAGTTGTAATAAAGAAGACTAAGGTCACACTAAGTTTAGCTCACAGTACTCAGCCTCGTGGAGTTCTTCCATACACAATATCTTGTGTCCTGTGCAGCATCAGATAATTGCGGAGAAGGTTGGTGTTGTTGTTGATGCTGCTGGTGTGCGTGGTGATGCTGGTGTACCTGATGATGTTGGCGTTGGGCCTGATTTTGTTGAGATTCTGAGGACCAAGGATAGATTTTTTCATGGGGACCGATGCTGATGGAATAGATAGCAGCTAAATTTGAGATGACAGAAGCGATTTGTCAATGGTGAGAGAGGTTGCTCCAAGGAGGTGACAGTGGATAGAGAGTTTACTCCAAACACAACTAACCTGCCTAAAGCTCAAAAATGTATTCCAAATCCTCAATGCTCCAGCTTCTAAGATTGGAAAGTGAACAACTGTGGAATGGTAGCTTTTATACCACTTTTGCAGCTGTCAACTATTCAGAAGAATGTATACTCATTGAAAACCTGACCTACTTACTTGACATGATTCCTGAGTGCTGTGAACCTCTTGAAAAAGTTAGAAAAATGGTAAGTACATGATAAAATGCTGTTTTAATATCTTTTAACAAGCTGTTAATGATGTAAATTGCCTCCACCAGCGCTGACAGACCCGACACTTGGGAAACTAATGTGGAGGTGGGTTAACATTAGGCTGCTGACCCACTGCCAATCTTTTCTATTTTGACAGCAGACTCGCCTCAGGACCCACCCTCTGAGCGCCAACAAAATTCCAGCTTTGTTTTCTGGCTTACTAGTTCAGTAACATAACCTCAACACTACTGCACCTATGAATAATGTCATTCAAATACAAATAGGATTCTTCAAAAAGGAACCACATAAATATATGTTTTGGAACAGGTTGGAGTTTAGAGGTAGATATAGACTGAGAAAATTATACACTCAGCCAGGCATAACTGCCTAGAAATGTGATTGTGCTTGAAAATGGGTGCGGGTCCCAGGGACCATGTGAAATTGGTGCTAGAATCTCATAATATCTCAGATGCATGATGCCCACTATATTGGACGCATAGGTGCACATTTTGAACCTTAAAAAGTAAGTGCTGCGCCAACAAATGTTTAGGCTAAAGATTTTGCAGCAGAATGTGGGGAGTTCTCAGGAGAACTCCTGCAGAATCTCTGGGCTGAGCAGAAAAAAGTGAATGTTATCTACGGAGGGCACAGGCCAGAGTGGAAAAATGCAGCATGAGAATGGAGGAATAGTTAGAAGTTTTTCTGGAATATATTGGAGATAAGAGACTTTTTTCATCATAAGATTAATGTTGTGAAATTCCTGTTGTCGATGTTAATGTATAAATGTTTCATTCACTTGTATCAAATTCCTCCCTCTTTTGCAATGGAGATGTTAACCATTTATTTTAAATGGGTTAACACATTGTTAAAGATGCAGGGAGAGAAATTTAATAAGAGTGTCTTAAATATTCATATGATAACATTATCGATGTAATTTCTAGCCTTGAGTGTTTGAACTATAGAGTGGATTTTACATTGTAGAAAGAATGGGCCCAAGTTTCCACACGATAAAAAACGGGCGCCCCTCCGAGCTGGTCGCCCGTTTTTCGCGCCTAAAACGGCGCCGGAAAAAAAACGAGCGATTCTGGAGCGCTTTGCAGCTCCTTGTCTGCTTGGCGGGGCGCCCAGGGGGGCGGAGCCTACACTCGCGCCGATTTTGTAAGTGGGAGGGGGCGGGTACTATTTAAATTAGTTTTTTTCCTGCCGACAACGCTACACGTGCGCGTTGGAGCGTTCGCGCATGCTCAGTGTGAAAAAAACATTGGCACTCGCCCATTTTTGTAGTTCTTTGTAGTTCTTTGTAGCTGTTGAGTTTTTGAACATTTTTTAATAAAAGTACATTGCCATCAGCACAGAGGCTTCTTGTAGCAGTGAGAAGGGTGCAGGAAGCCTCAGAAAGTTGAGGCAGCCGTTTCCCGACGACCTCCCCCTTTTGCCATCGTGAAATGGCTCCTCAATTTCTGAGGCTTCCTGCAGCCTTCTCTCTTTCCCGCCAGCCGTCTCGAACGGCTCCCTTCCTTTCCCTCCCCCCACCCCGCGTTCGGTCGGCTCCCTTCCCTCCGCCCCCCCCCGCATTTGGTCGGCTCCCTTCCCTCCCGCCCGCATTCGGTCGGCTCCCTTCCCTCTCCCTTCCCTCCCCCCCCCCCGCGTTCGGTCGGCTCCCTTCCCTCTCCCCCCACCACCCCCCCCCCCCGGCGTTCGGTCGGCTGGCTCCCTCCCTCCCTCCCGCCCGCGTTCGGTCGGCTCCCTTCCCTCTCCCTTCCCTCCCCCCCGCGTTCGGTCGACTGGCTCCCTCCCTCCCTCCTTCCCTCCCGCCCGCGTTCGGTCGGCTCCCATTCCCCCCCCGCCCCGCGTTCGGTAACGGCTGCCTCGTTTTGTGAGGCTTGCTGCAGAATTCTTCCTGGCTGAAGCACTTTCACACAGGTAGGAAAATGGTTTATTTAATCTTTTCTTTGCTTATAAATGTTTATTCAGGTTGGATTTATTTGTATAATATTTGTATAAGTATAAATAAGGATTTGTTGTCGAATTTAATGAGTTCCCTTCCCCCCACCTCGTTCTGGACGCCTAATTTGTAACCTGCGCCTGATTTTTTAATGTGTAGAACAGGTTTTTTCAGTTCTACAAAAATCTTCACTTGCTCCATTCTACTTTAGTTTGGAGTACATTTTCACTGTGGAAACTTTCAAATCAGGCGTCAGTGGCCAGACACACCCCCTTTTGAAGAAAAAATTCTGTTCTAAAGTAGAACTGTTCTACCTGACTAGAACTGCAGAAAAAAAAATGTGGAGAATTGCGATTTCTAAGATAGTCCGTTCTCCACCAGTTGCTCCTAAAAATCAGACGCAAATCATGTGGAAACTTGGGTCCATAGAATTGATCGCTGAATAACTTTTTCTCATTTCATTCTTATATTGTTATGAAAACAGACCCAGATGTAAAATAGACAGCAAGGTAGCAGCCAACCATCATAAGGTAAGTTCATTATATTCAGGGAGCCGAGCATGTACAGCTGTCCTATTTCCATCATCAGTTTTAAAAGAATTTCTTGAATATCCTTTTTTGTGACTTCAAAGAGAGATCTAGGCAATTGGAGCCTCTGGTATATGCAGATGAAGGTATTGTGTTTGTAGCAGATAACTGGCCTGCAGACTAACAGTATGAAAATCTTTCCTGAAAATGTGCATTTTCAAAAATATATAACTGATAATTCCCTGAGTAGTGATGAATGTATGGCAAAAAGGCCTTGCTTGATTCTCAATTGCTGCAGCCTGGACAATCACAGATTGATATACTCCTGGCATCTTGAACAGAAGTAGTGATGACTTGAGAAATCACTATGGATGGTGTGAAAGTGCCGGTAGCATTCAAGGTGAGAGAAGTGGTCACCTTCCCTGGCAACAGCAGTGTGTAATTTGTGGGAGGTGACATGCCAAATCCTCTTTTAACTGCTCACACAGGTCATAAAGCATTTTGCTTATTGAACCTAAATCTCTCAAAACAGTCCGTGTCAGACCAATCGATAAAACTAATGCGACATCTGTAAATCCTGAGGAATGGTTTTCTTTCTGCAACAGAACTAAGGTGGAACCGTGAATGTACTCTTGAGCAATTCACAGAAATTGTAATAATTTGTACAAAGCATGGTTCTTAATTCTCCTCCAGAGTGATGTAGACAGTGATGCAGGATATTAGTACTTCACACCTCATCATTTGCCTGTAGAATTGCAATTTTGTTACTTAACGTGCTCAAGTGTTTTATGTACGTGCTCACACAGAGTTCTGCTGCAAATATCATCAATAGAGTATACATCACATATAGGTTAAAATAGGTTAAAATAGGTTAGTTAATGCAAATCACCTCAACACATAATGGAACAGAATGTCATGCCGTTTATATGCAACTAAATGTATGACTAATGAGAAACCTTATCTCACATAAATTGATAGGCTCCCTTCACAGCAGTGAATAACTGTGCCATGCAGACCAGGCTTAATTCTGATTCAATTCCAAGACTTTGCTTAGTTTGCCAATCTCAGCTTGGATGGCAGCAGAGATTACACAATTGGCCTCAGTGGCCTTGGATCACCGAGGGAACAATTGGCCAAGGTTCCCACTCCTTATCGCTTTCCAATGACCTCTGCTAGAAGTGTGGTTGTAGAAATGAGAACAGGCAGCGATAACTGATAAACGATAAGTCGGTATAATAAAAATAGTAGTATCAAATGGAAGAAATGGGCAGATTTTCTTCTTTTGCATTTGAATGCAAATAATCATCTGGGCTGAGCACATAGATGAAAATTGGGTGGGGAGGATGTACATCAGTTAATAGAGTTGACCTGATTTTCTATCCATTTAAACAACTGGACAGAATGTCTGGCAGGCTCTGGTACAGGATCCTCCCTGATCAATTTTCCTTTATGAGCTCTGACCAGGTGATTATTTACACTCGTGCAAAACTTTGTCCCATGCAATCAAATGAGATGAGAGATGAGAAATAATTCTGCATGATACTACTGATGGAAGACATCCTCTGAAGCACAATTGCTGATGGGAAAAGAGCAATATGAAATAATTGGCAAATAACTAAATACAAAATAGACCAGCCCAGAAATTGTGGCCGTGCGATGAGGTGGACTTTTGCTTGCCCTCACCTTGACTTTGGGCTGTCAACTTTAGTTGAATGTATCCCTGGAGGTTTTATTACATGACCTCCTGTCTCCAACTGCCCTGCCCCCACGCTCCTGCCATTGATCGGCCGACACATCCATCCACATGGTACACCGCCTTCCTGTGTCAATTGTAAAGCGGAAAGACTCATTATGCAATTGAATAATTCTTGACTCAGTCAAACAGGCTTTTTTCCCCATCTCCAATATTTTTATAACTTATATACAGAAGTGTTCAAAGAAAATGGGAAATAAAAGCACAATTTTGCTTACTGCCTCTAGCAGTGTTGCTCTCAGCAGTGTCATGGAAACTTGAGGCTAATCCTGGAGGAAAGCCATCCCTATCTTGACCCCATCCCAAATCCTGGGCATGGTGTCATTCATGGGCTTGCGCCAGTCTCGATGATATTGGGCACTCACCCTGTGGACCCACTGGGATTTCAGAGTGGTATCTTTTAAGGCTAGTATACCTAGTTCACGCACTTACTGCTGGCTTTATAATAGGCAGATGTGACGGACTTTCCAAAGCAACTTGGCCACCCTCCAGTCCCACTCTCAAAAGTAACATCCTGGGAGGTGAGGTGGGCAGAAAAAATGTCTAGGCCACATCGTCAGATGTTTTGATCTGAGCCAGATGGTGGTGGAAACCCAACACAATTAGCTCCACCTCGAATTCCTATCCCTCTGCTCTCACTAAACCAGATTTCCATTCCCCAAAACCCTGAAATCTCTAGGCATGCAATTTCCTTCATTTTGTGGGTGGAAGTAAACGTCAATAATAACTGGTAGTTACATGAAAGTTGAGCCCTAGTCATAGAAATAGCAACAGAAAAAAGAATGTATAAAAAGACCTGTGTCTGAAAAATGTCTGAATTCAATGTAATTGTAGGTCTGTAGATCTCCCAGGGAGAATGAACAGCTCTAACTTGAGTACCGAAGCAGACAATACTAAAGATAAAAAGGACCGGAGTTTGTCTTTTCCTTACACTTTGATTTTTGACAACAGATTTTATAACTCATTGCATGCAGTCAAATCTGCCAAAAGGATTTGCAAAGATCTTATATACAGATAGAGCACAACTACAGGTGGAAAAAGGCAAACCGGGCGATTGGAAACTGGCAACAATAAGCAAGAAATAGAAGTAAATCTAAAAAGAGCTCTACCAAACTCACTGAGCTTATGTAGGATGTTTATTGGGAATGAGTTCTGAAAAGGATCATTGGAAACCTCTCCAAAAGTTAATTTTTTAGTTTCTTTTGGGGATGTTTGTAGGGCCAGGAGGAGCAAGACATTAGCAGGTGAGTGTTTGGAATCGACTGGAGGGAGAGAAGGCTACAACAAGGCCCTCTCCCTCTCCCCTCCCCACACTCCACAGCCTCATTGCGGCACCTCAAGGCCATTACCATTGCTTTTTGGGCCCTATCACCACTTTATATGTGGCAGCCCCGGGAACAAGTGGTGACTGACAATTTCGGGCCGGATCATGGAGGATAATTTCCCCAAAGTGTGTTTGTGGCCATTCTTACAATATACATAAAAGATGAAATTTTAAGAACTGAGATAAAAATCGAGATATATGCTGATGACACCAATTGGGTATTGGGCAATGTGGACGAGGACTGTGACAGACTGTTGGATCAAGGCAGACATAATAAGGTAGAAATATAGGTGGCAGGTATAGTGTAGATGTTGTTTTAGAAGTAAAATTAGAGATGAGAAATACACTTTAAATGGTTAGATTTCAAATGAGGTAGAAGAACAGGGGGACTTTGGTGTGTGGGTACACGGGTCATTAAAAGTGGCAATGTAAGTAGATAAGACCATATAAAAGGTAATTCTTGGTTTTGTATTGAGTACAAAATGAGATCACGTAGAACTTGTATAAGACTTTAGCTAGATTGCATTTGGAGTATTCGGCATCCTATTATCGGCCCCAAGTTTCGCCATGATTTGCTCCTGATTTTTAGGAGCAACTGGTGTAGAACGGAGTATCTTAGAAATCGGAATTCTCTCCATTTAGTTTGCTCCAGTTCTAGTCAGTTAGAACAGTTTCACTTTGGAACAGAATTTTTTTTTCAAAAGGGGGCGTGTCCGGCCACTTACGCCTGTTTTCAAAGTTTCGGCAGTGAAAACTTACTCCAAGGAGCTGGAGAACCTGGAAGTTTTTTTTAGGCGCACTTTGTGGCGCGAAAAACGGGCGTTAAGTTCGGGACTGTGCCGTTCTAGGCGCGGCTCAAAACTTGGGCCCTATGGGAGGATATGAAAGCACAGATTCAATAGGATATTATCGGGTTGAGGGGTTACAGTTATAATGGAAGGCTTGAGAAGTTAGGATTTTTTACTTGCGTCGAGAAGCTTGAGGGATAATGTAATGGAAGTCTTCAGGACTGTACATTTTCTTTTTGCTTTGTATTTGTAAAAACGAGTTGGAAAAAACCATGAGATCCTGGAAACCAATAGGTTAAATGCACAACAGATTATTTGACAGCAAACTTTAAAAGCAAAGAGTCAGTCACTTCATTAAATGCTAACTGCAGAAAAAGCCATGTGTTATGGTTCATTGCCTCAAGTGCCAATTAATAAAGAATTAAGAAATGAAAAACCTCATGGATCAAGTTTCTCTGCAGAGGAATATTAAGATCACAGCACATCTCCAAATATTGACAGTTCTACTGATTCTGTTACATGCTATTAACAGATAAAGTCAGCATCCTTTATTATTTGCACCTTATTAAAATGAGTTGCTCCCAAAGCTCTGATATCCCAGAGGCACCTTTGCTGCTTCACATATTTTCCACTCCATTAATGTGTTGTAAAGTGTGTAACACTAAAACCCAGTGGATTGAAACAGTAAAGCTCAAAACTTGCTGTAGCCAGTCCTTACGCTGTCTTTTCAATTCCTGAGAAGGATAATAATTGGAATGATAAACATTGGGTCAAAACTTGAACCAGCCAGAATAGGTTGGTTTCGGTAACCGTGAAATTTGGTTCTAGGTGTTTTATTTCAGTGATATTATTACATAATATTTTTATGTTGTTAAATCCAGTATTGGACAAGTAAGTTGGAATGTTTCAATGGGTCAAAGCTGTTACTGAATAACAAACCTAGTGCAACTATGAAGCAGCAACAAGTATATAGTCAATTCAATGTTTTCACATACCAACTGAGGTTACTGAGAGAAAAGAGAAACCAAATTCTGAACTCTGAGTGCTGAATTGATGCACATGCAAGAGTGAATTGAGGCATACCCTGAGCAACAGGTATAGGGAGTGAATTTCCACACCATTTCTGGCGTATTCTTCTTCTTCTTCTTAGGCAGTCCCCCGGAGTCGAGGATGACTTGCTTCCACACCAAAATGAGTTCTAAGGTGACTGATGAGACCAATGCGGGATCTACTGTCTCTTGTCATAGGTGGGGCAGATGGTGGTTGAAGGGACGGATAGGTGGTGACTTGATTTGTCGTACGCTCCTTCTGCTGTTTGCACTTGGCTTCCGCGTGCTCCCAACGAAGAAACTCAAAGGGTTTGGCGCCTTCTTGGATGCTTCTCCTCCACTTTGGGGGGTCTTGGGCCAGGGATTCCCAAGAGTCGATGGGGATGTTACAATTTTTCAATTTTTGGTGTAGAAACAGCACATAAAAATATTCTGTCAGGAAAATTAGTGAGATAATGTTTTTGCCCATTTTCCACCATTAAATCGCTTTCACCGAGTTCCTCTGCAGATTTTGGGCCTTGCTGCGAATCCTGAGTGCCTATATTTAATATTATAATGAAGGCCAATGGCGTTGCTGCTGTTTCCTGCTATTAACTTAGACTGAGACAAATGGAAGTGAGTTTCTGAGCCTGACAAGTCTGAAAGTTTCATTAACTATATCTGCAGCTGGGAAAACACTTTTTGCAGCAATTTTTTTTTGCGCTTCTTCCTACACAGACCTGGAATTGCTTGTCACTGCTTCTGACACGTTCAGACCACTGGCAAATTTCTCCCCCAGCCACACCCAAGCCTTCCCTTACCCTACCTGCAGTGTGGCTTTCTCAGGAGCAGATATGGCATTCTCTATGGGCTCCACCTCACGGTTGATAAACTCCTCGCTGGAGTGGAACTAAACTACAGAATCAGTGGGAAGCTGATCAACCTTCGCCGTCTCCAGGCCAGGTCCAAGGCCACTCCAACCTCTGTCGTCGAGCTACAGTATGCGGATGACAGCAAACATAGAGGCTTAACTCCAGGACATGGTCGATGTATTTGCCAAGGCGTATGAAAGTATAGGCCTTATGCTAAACATTAGTAAGACAAAGGTCCTTCACCAGCCTGTCCTCACTGCAAAGCACTGTCCCCCAGACATCAAGATCCATGGCGTGTCCCTGGACAACGTGGACCACTTCCCCTATCTCGGGAGCCTCCTATCAACAAGAGCAGGCATTGACGACGAGATCCAACACAGCCTCCAGTGCGCCAGTCAGCCTTCGGCCGCCTGAGGAAAAGAGTGTTTGAAGACCAGTCCCTCAAAACTGTCACCCAGCTCATGATCTACAGGGCCATAGTAATACCCGCCCTCCTGTATGGCTCAGAGACGTGGACCATGTACAGTAGACACCTCAAGTCGCTGGAGAAATACCACCAGCGATGTCTCCACAAGATCCTGCAAATCCCCTGAGAGGACAGACACACAAACGTGAGCGTCCTCGTCCAGGCCAACATCCCCAGCATTGAAGCACTGACCACACTTGATCAGCTCGGCTGGGCAGGTCACATAGTTCACATGCCAGACACGAGATTCCCAAAGCAAGTGCTCTACTCGGAACTCGTCCACGGAAAACGAGCCAAAGGCGGGCAGAGGAAACGTTACAAGGGCACCCTCAAAGCCTTCCTGATAAACTGCGACATCCCCACTAACACCTGGGAGTCCCTGGCCATAGACCGCCCTAAGTGGAGGAAGTGCTTTCGGGAGGGCACTGAGCTCCTCGAGTATCGTCGCTGAGAGCATGCAGAAATAAAGCGCAGGCAGCAGAAGGAGCGTGCAGCAAAACAGGCTCCCTGCCCACCCTTTCCCTCAACGACTATCTGTCCCACCTGTGACAGAGACTATGGTTCTCGTATCGGACTGCACAGCCACCTAGGAACTCATGCTAAGAGTGGAAGCAAGTCTTCCTCGATTCTGAGGGACTGCCTTTGATGATGATGATGATTCTTATAGTGTATGGTAGCATAGTGGTTATGTTACTAAACTAGTAATCCAGCGGCCTGGACTAATGATTGGAAGTTTATATCCCACCATGGCAGCTGGGGAATTTAAATTTAGTTAATTAATTAAATCTAGAATAAAAAACAAACCTCCCTTTCCTCTCTAAAGTCCTTGAACGCATTGTCGCCTCTCAAATCCACGCCCATCTTTCCTGCAACGACATGTTTGAATCTCTCAAATCATGTTTCCACCTTTGTTGGACAGCTCGGTCAGTAGTGGTGCTACGGAGCCATTCTTGATGTACCGAAACGGCTCTTATCAAAGTCACAAATGATATTCTATGTGATTGTGTCAAAGGAAAACTGTCCTTCTCGACCTTCTAGACTGGGTCTTGTGCAATGAGAGAGGATTAATTAGCAATCTTGTCGTGCGCAGCCTCTTGGGGAAGAGTGACCATAATATGGTAGAATTCTTCATTAAGGTGGAGAGTGACACAGTTCATTCGGACTAGGGTCCTGAACTTAAAAAAAGGTAACTTTGAGGGTATGTGACGTGAATTGGCTAGGATAGACTGACGAATGATACTTAAAGGGTTGACGGTGGATAGGCAATGGTAGACATTTAAAGATCACATAGATGAACTACAACAATTGTACATCCCTGTCTGGCATAAAAATAAAACGTGGAAGGTGGCTCAACCGTGGCTAACAAGGGAAATTAGGGATAGTGTTAAATCCAAGGAAGAGGCATATAAATTGTCCAGAAAAAGCAGCAAACCTGAGGACTGGGAGGAATTTAGAATTCAGCAGAGGAGGACTAAGGTTTTAATTAGGAAGGGGGGAAATAGAGTATGAGAGTAAGCTTGCAGGGAACATAAAAACTGACTGCAATAGCTTTTATAAATATGTGAAGAAAAAAAGATGAGTGAAGACTAATGCAGATCCTTTGCGGTCAGAATCAGGTGAATTCATAATGTGGAACAAGGAAATGGCAGGCCAATTGAACAAATATTTTGGTTCTGTCTTCACTAAGGAAGACACAAATAACCTCTCGAAAATACGAGGGGACCGAGGGTCTAGCGAGAAGGAGGAGCTGAGGGAAATCCTTATTAGTCAGGAAATGGTGTTAGGGAAATTTATGGGATTGAAGGCCGATAAATTCCCAGCGCCTGATAGTCTGCATCCCAGAGTAATTAAGGAAGTGGCCTTAGAAATAGTAGATGCAATGGTATCATTTTCCAACATTCCATGGACTCTGAATCAGTTCCTATGGATTGGAGGGAAGCTAATCTAACCCCACTTTTTAAAAAAGAAGGGAGAGAGAAAACAAGGAAATATAGAGCCGGTTAGCCTGACATCGGTAGTGGGGAAAATGCTGGTATCAATTATTAAAGATGTAATAGCAGCGCATTTGGAAAGCAATGACAGGATCGGTCCAAGTCAGCATGGATTTATGAAAGGGAAATCATGCTTGACAAATCTTCTAGAATTTTTTGAGGATGTAACGAGCAGAGTGGATAAGGGAGAACCAGTGGATGTGGTGTATTTGGATTTTCAAAAGGCTTTTTACAAGGTCCCACGCAGAGATTAGTGTGTAAAATTAAGGCACATGGGATTGGGGGTAATGTATTGACATGGATAGAGAACTGGTTGGCAGACAGAAAGCAAAGAGTGAAAATAAATGGGTCCTTTTCAGAATGTAGGCAGTGACTAGTGGGATACCGCAAGGTTCAGTGCTGGGACCGCAGCTATTTACAATATATATTAATGATTTAAACGAAGGAATTGAATGTAATATCTCCAAGTTTGCAGATGACACTAACCTGGGTGGCAATATGAGCTGTAAGGAGGATACTAAGAGGCTGCAGGATGAATTGGACAGGTTAGGTGAGTGGGCAAATGCGTGGCAAATGCTGTATAATGTGGATAAATGTCAGGTTATCCATTTTGGTGGCAAAAACAGGAAGGCAGATTATTATCTGAATGGTGACGGATTAGGAAAAGGGGAGGTGCAACGAAACCTGGGTGTCATGGTACATCAGTCATTGAAAGTAGGCATGCAGGTACAGCAGGCAGTTAAGAAAGCAAATGGCATGTTGGCCTTCATAGCGAGAGGATTTGAGTATAGGAGCAGTTGTACAGGGCCTTGGTGAGACCACACCTTGAGTATTGTGTGCAGTTTTGGTCTCCTAATCTGAGGAAAGACATTCTTGCCATTGAGGGAGTGCAGCGAAGGTTCACCAGACTGATTCTCGGGATGGCAGGACTGACATATGAAGAAAGACTGGATCGACTAGGCTTATATTCACTGGAATTTAGAAGAATGAGAGGGGATCTCAGAGAAGCATATAAAATTCTGACGGGATTGGACAGGTTAGAGGCAGGAAGAATGTTCCCGATGTTGGGGAAGTCCAGAACCAGGGGTCACAGACTAAGGATAAGGCATAAGCCATATAGGACCAAGATGAGGAGAAACGTTTTCACGCAGAGAATTGTGAACCTATGGAATTCTCTACCACAGAAGGTTGTTGAGTCCCGTTCGTTGGATATATGCAAAAGGGAGTTAGATGTGGCCCTTACGTCTAAAGGGATCAGTGGGTATGGAGAGAAGGCAGGAGTGGGGTTCTGAAGTTGCATGATCAGCCATGATCATATTGAATGGTGGTGTAGGCTCGAAGGGCTGAATGGCTTGCTCCTGCACCTATTTTATATGTTTCTATGTCTATATTTCCTGCAGCCTTTGACACGGTTGACCATTCCATCCTAGCAGTAGCTTTTCTTTCCACTCCTGCATTGTTACCTCTGATGTTCCAAAGATCAATCCTAGGCCCCTTCCTATTTCTTATCTACTTGCCGTCCTTGGTAACATCATCCAAAAACACAGTGTCAGTTTCCACATATACGCTGATGACACCAGCTCTACCTCGCCACCACTTCTCTCGAACCTTCCATCGTCTCTAAATTGTCAGACTGCTTGTCTGACATCTAGTTCCGGCTGAGCAGAAATTTCCTCAAATTAAATTTTGGGGTGGTAATTGGCCAGCTTAGATTTGTCCTGGTTTTTGTAGACAGGACATACCTGGGTAATTTTCCACATTGTCGGTGAATGCCAGTGTTGTAGCTATACTGGAACAACTTGGCTAGAGGCGCAGCTAGTTCTGGAGCACAAGTCTTCAGCACGACAGCCGGGATGTTGTCAGGGCCCATAGCCTTTGCTGTATCCAGTTGCCTCAACCGTTTCTTGATATCACGTGGAGTGGATTAAATTGGCTGAAGACTAGCTTCTGCGATGGTGGGGACCTCCGGAGGAAGCTGAGATGGATCAGCCACTTGGCACTTCTGACTGAAGATATTTGAGAATGCTTCAGCCTTGCCTTCGGCATTCATGTGCTGGGCTTCGCCATCACTGTGGATGAGGATGTTCATAGAGCTCCTCCTCCTATTAGTTGTTTAATTGTCTACCACCATTCACAACTGGATGTGACAGGACTGCAAAGCTTTGATTTGATCTGCTGGTTGTAGAATTGCTTAGCTCCATCTATAGCATGCTACTTCCGCTGTTTAGCATGCTGTGTTGTAGCTTCACTAGGTTGGCATTTAGGAGGAGCCTGATTCTGCTCCTGGCATGCTATTCTACACTCCTCATTGAACCAGGTTTGGTCTCCTGGCTTGATGGTAATGGTAGAGTGAAGGATATGCCGGGTCATGAGGTTACAGATTGTAGTGTAATACAATGCTGCTGCTGCTGATGCCCCACAGCACCTCATGGATGCTCAGTTTTGAGCTGCTAGATCTATTCTGAGTCTATCCCATTTAACACAATGGTAGTGCCACACAACATGATGGGCAGCTTCCTCAATGTGAAGATGGAACTTCATCTCCACAAGGACTTTGCGGTGATTACTCCTAACAATATTGGCATGAATCTGTGACAAATACTTGGTAAGAATAGGGTTAAGTAGGTTTTCCCTCGAGTTGGTTCTCTCACCACCTGCCGCTGGCCAAGTCTGGCAGCTATGTCCTGTAGGAGTTGGCCAGCTCGGTCAGTAGTGGTGCTACGGAGCCATTCTTGATGTCCCCCATCCAATGTGTGTTCCTTTTCTACTCTCAGTGCTTCTTCCAAGATGGAGGTTGTTGTGCCTCGAATAAAGCAATGTAACTGAGTACTGTAGGCGTGAGCGAGTGTGACCTTAGTTTCTTTATTCTAACTCCAGAGTGCTGGTACAGCATGGGAGGCCTGCTTATATACAATGCGCCCTGGGATCCCTTGGAACTCCAACAGATATACCCTCTGGTGGTGGTAGAATGCTAGTTACATAGTGTTGCATACATAACATCATTCCCTCCCAAGGTCAATAGTAAACTTATTTACAGAGTGAGACGATCTGGGGCTTTCCGCTCCCTAGTCGATCGTCTCGGTACAAATGCAGGTGCAGGTGAGTTGGTTGGGCCTTCGCTGGGCTGCTGTGCAGCTGGCCTTGCTGGGCTGCTGGGGATGATGAGTTCAACTTTGTGGTCAACCGTGATGTCGGTTGCCACTTGTGTTTGTGTCGGAGGGTCAAAGTTGGTGGTGTCCTCTTCAGGTTGCTCGTAGCTGTCTGTGAATCGCAGTTTGGTTTAGTCCAAATGCTTTCTGCAAGTTAGTCCATTTGCAAGTTTGACCTAAAACACCCTACTCCCTTCTTTGACTATGACAGTGCAAGCCATTTGGGACCATGTCCATAGTTGAGTACAAATACAGGGTCATTGACTTTAATATCGCATGACAAGTTTGCGCGATTATGGTACATGTTTGGTGATGCTGTTTGCCCTCGACATGATCATGGAGATCAGGGTGGACTAGAGAGAGCCTTCTTTTGAGCGCCCTTTTCATAAGCAGCTCGGCTGAGGAACCCCGGTGAGCGAGTAGGGTCTAGTGCGGTAGCTGAGCAGGACTCGGGACAGGCAGGTCTGCAGGGAGCCTTCTGACATGGGTTTCAAGATTGTTTGTTTGGACTGCCCGTTCTGCCTGGCTGCTGGATGCGGACTTGAACGGGGCAGATGTGACATGCTTGATCCGATTGCGGGTCATGAATTCCGTGAATTCAGCGCTGGTGAAGCACGGCCCGTTGTCGATGACAAGGATATCAGGCAGGCCGTGCGTGGCAAACATGGCTCATACGTTTTCAATGGTGGCAGTGGATATTACACACTCAATCCATTTTGAATAAGCATCCACAACAACCAAGAACATTTTGACTAGAAACTGGCCAGCGAAGTCAACGTGGATCCTAGACCACGGTTTGGAGGGCCATGGCCACAAACTTAGCGGTGCCTCCCTGGGTGCATTGCTCAGTTGAGAGCAAGTTTTGCATTGGCGCACGCAAGACTCCAAATCTGAGTTGATGCCGGGCCACCACACATGGGATCTGGCTATAGCTTTCATCATTACTATGCCTGGGTGGGTACTGTGTCGGTCGCTTATGAGTGTCTCCCTGCCTTTCTTGGGTAAAAACCACTCGATTACCCCACAAAAGACAGTCGGCCTGTATGGACATTTCGTCTTTACACCGCTGGAATGGCTTGATCTCTTCATGCATCTCCGCTGGGACACTGGACCATCTCCCATCGATGACACAGATTTTTACAAGGGACAGTAAAGGATCCTGGCTGGTCCAGGTCCTGATCTTCAGGCTGTAAAGCATGACTTTTCGTTTTCAAATGCATCCATCACCAAGAGCAAGTCTGCAGGCTGTGCCATTCCCATCCCGGTGGTGGGCAATAGTAGCTGACTGAGGGCGTCAGCGCAGTTTTCTGTGCCCGGTCTGTGGTGAATTACATAGTTATATGCAGACAGTGTGAGCTCCCATCTTTGTATGCGAGCAGAGACATTGTATTGATACCTTTGCTCTCTGAGAATATGAGCGGCTTATGATCAGTTTCTAACTCGAACTTAAGCCCAAACAGATACTGATGCAATTTTTTTACCCTGCATGCCAGAGCTTCTTTTTCAATCATGCTGTTGGCCTTGGACAAGCTCCTGGACGCATAAGCAACTGGTTGCAATGTTCCCAATTCGTTGGCTTGTTGTAACACAAATCCGACCCCGTACAAAGACGCATCGCAAGCTAGCACTAAATGTTTGCATGAATCATATAAGACAAGCAGTTTGTTGGAACGTAACAGATTTTGGGCTTTCTCAAAAGCTGTCGCTTGTGATTTCCCCCATACCCAGTCATCTCCCTTGTATAGCAACATGTGTAGAGGTTCTAGCAAGGTGCTTAACCCGGATAGGAAATTAGCAAAATAATTGAGGAGTCCCAGGAACGACCGCTGCTACGTCACGTTCTGTGGTCTCGGCGCATTCTTGATGGCCTCCGTCTTGGCGTCGGTGGATCTGATGTCGTCTGCCGTGATTCTTCTCCCTAAGAACTCGACCTCTGGCACCAGGAAAACACACTTCGAGCATTTCAACCTAAGTCCCTCACGATCTAGTCAACTTAGAACCTCTTCCAGGTTCTGCAAGTGTTCGATGGTGTCCCGACCTGTGATCAATATCTCGTCGTGGAAAACCACAGTGCGCGGAACCAACTTTAGCAGGCTCTCCATGTTCCTTTGAAAAATAGCCACAGCTGATTGAATCCCAAACGGGCATCTATTGTAGATGAATAGACCTTTGTGCGTGTTGATGCAGGTGAGTTCTTTCGAAGATTCCGCCAGCTCCTGCGTCATGTAGGCTGAGGTCAGGTCCAACTTGGTGAACGTCTTTCCTCCTGGCAGCGTCGCAAATAGGTCATCTGCCTTGAGTAGTGGATACTGGTCCTGCAGCGAAAAACGGTTAATCGTTACTTTATAGTCCCCACAAATTCTGACTGTGCCATCGCCCTTGAGAACCGGAACAATCGGACTGGCCCACTCGTTGAACTCGATGATGCCCTCTCGTTGCAGCCTGTCTAGCTCGATCTCCACTTTCTCTCGCATCATATATGGCACTGCCCATGCCTTGTGGTGGATGGGTCGCGTACCGGGAATCAAGTGGATCTGCACCTTCGCCCCAGAGAAACTTCCAATGCCTGGTTCAAACAACGACGGAAACTTGCTCGGAACCTGGGCACATGAGGCGTCGTTGACGGACATAAGCGCTCGGATGTTGTCCCAGTTCCAGTGGATTTTTCCCAACCAGCTTCTGCCGAACAGTGTGGGGCCATCTCCTGGGTACAATCCATAGTGGTAGTTCGTGTACTGCTCCACCATAAGAGACTTTTACTGCTGCACTGCCAATTACAGGGATCAGCTCTTTAGTGTATGTTCTCAGCTTAATGTGAATAGGGCTCAGCTTGGGCCTGTGTGCCTTGTTGCTCCACAGCCTGTCGAAGACCTTTTTACTCATGATGGACTAACCCGCACCTGTATCCAATTCCATGGATACTGGAATTCCATTCATTTCTACTTTAAACATGATCGGTAGACATTTCGTGGTGAAGGTGTGTACCCCGTTCACTTCTGCCTCCTCGGTTTGAGTCTCTAGTTCAGTTTGATCCACCATGGATCGGTCTTCCTCTGCAACGTGGTGGTTTGCAAGGTTCGCAGCTCGTCTGCACATTCGCTGGAGATGTCCCATTGTTCCACAGCTTTTGCACGCATAGTGTTTGAAGCAGCATTGATGGGCTCGATGATCACCTCCGCAGCACCAACAAGGTGTTAATTGCCTCATTAATGCTTGATGGTGGACTCTGAGTCATCTGGGGTCATGCAGCTACAGGCGTGTACGTTCTGCCATATGCATTCCTGCCTGAAAATGACATTACTTTGTATACAGTACTTGCCGAAACATCTTTATGCTGCAAAATTTGTTTGGTGTTATCGCTGGTGGACATAAATGTCTGGGCTATCGTTATGGCTTTGCTCAGGTTTGGTGTTTCAACAGTCAATAGTTTGCAAAGGATAACCTCAGGGCCAATGCCAAGCACAAAAAAGTCTCTTAGCATTTGCTCCAGTAATCCATCGAATTTGCAATGTCCTGCAAAGTGCCTTAGTGCGGCGACGTAGCTCGCCACTTCCTGGTCTTCAGACAGTTGACCTGTGTAAAATCGATACCTTGCCATCAGAACACTCTCCTTCGGATTTAGGTGCTCTTGGACCAGCGTACACAGTTCTTCATATAATTTGGTTGTTGGTTTCACCGGAGCAAGAAGGTCCTTCATGAGGCCATAGATTGTTGGCCCGCAGACGGTGAGGAGGATCGCCCTTCATTTGGCAGTGTTCACACTTCCTTCCAGGTCGTTGGCCATGAAGTATTGGTCGAGTCACTCCACGAAGGCCTCCCAATCGTCCTCTTCTGAGAATTTCTCCAGGATACCAACAGTTCTCTGCATTCTCTGCATGTTCGTTATCTCATCGCCAGTTGTTATGTCCCGAATAAAGCAATGTAACTGAGTACTGTAGACGTAGCCTCTTAGTCTCTTTATTCTAACTTCGGAGTGCTGGTACAGTATGGGAGGCCTGCTTATATACAGTGCTCCCAAGTGATCCTAGCATCCCTTGGGACTACAACAGATATGCCCTCTGGTGGCGGTAGAATGCTGGTTACATAGTGTTGCAAACATAATAGAGGTGTATTGATTCATCAGCTGAGGGTGGGTGGTAGGTGGTAATCAGCAGGAGGTTTCCTTGCTCATGTTTGACCTCATGGCGTCCGGAATCAATGTTAAGGATTCCTGAGTATATACCATTGTGCTGCCAACTCTGGTAGATCTGTCCTGCCGATGGGACAGGATATACCCAGGGATGGTGATGGAGGAGTCTGAGACATTGGCTGAAAGGTATGATTCTGTGAGTATGACTTGACTAATCTGTGGGATAGCTTTCCCAATTTGGGCACCAATCCCCAGATGCAGGTGAGGAGAACTTTTCAGGGTTGACTGGGCTGGATATGCCTTCGTCACAGCTGGTACCTAGGTCGATGCCACGTGGTCACAGTCACATAGGAAAAAGAGTAGGCCATTCAGCCCCTCAAGCCTGTTCCGCCATTCAATGAGATCATGGCTGATCTGCGACCTAACGTCATATACCCAACTTTGCCCCATATCCCTTAATACCTTTGGTTAACAAAAATCAATCAATCTCAGATTTAAAATTAACAATTGATCTAGCATCAATCGCCATTTGTGGAAGAGAATTCCAAACTCCTATCACCCTTTGTGTGTAGAAGTGTTTCCTAATTTCACTCCTGAAAAGTCTGGTTGTAACTTTTAGACTATGCACCCTAGTCCTAGACTCCCCAACCAGCAGAAATAGTTTCTCTCTATCAACCCTATCTCTTCCCCTTAATATCTTGAAAACTTCAATCAAATCACCCCCTCACCTTTTACATTCCAGGGAAGACAACCCTAGTTTGTGTAGTCTCTCCTCGTAATTTAACCCCTGAAGTTCGGGTATCATTCTGGTAAACCTAGGCTGCACTCACTCCAAGGCCAATATATCCTTCCTAAGGTGTGGTACCTTGAACTGGAGGTGTGGCCTAACCAGGGCTTTGTATAGCTGTAGTATAACTTCTACCCCCTTGTATTCTAGACCTCTAGATATAAAGGCCATTAGCCTTTCTGATTATTTTCTGTACCTGTTCATGGCATTTTAATGATCCATGTACCTGTACCCCCCAAGTCTCTTTGGACCTCTGCTGTTTTTAGCTGTTCACCATTTGAAAGTAAGCCGTTCTATCCTTTTTAGGTCCAAAGTGGATGACCTCACATTTGTCTGCATTGAAATCCATTTGCCACAGTTTTGCTCATTCGCTTAACCTATCAATGTCTGTTTGTAATATTATGCTTTCAACTGCATTACCTACAGTGCAACCTATTCTTGTGTCATCATCAAAGTTGAATATGTGGCTTTCTATCCCATCAGCTAAGTTGTTACTTAATACAGTTAATAGTTGAGGCCCAACATAGATCCCTGTGGGACTATTCACATCCTGCCAATTAGAGTACTTGCCATTATACCTACTGCCTGCCTCCTGCTGCTCAGCCATTTCCTAACCAGGTCAATAATTTGCCTTCATTCCATGGGTTTCAACCTTAGTTAACAGTCTCTTGTGTGGGACTTTAACAAATGCTTTCTGGAATTCCACATAAATAATATCCATAGACATTCCCCTGTCCATTGCTTTAGTCACCTCTTCAAAAAATTCAATCAGGATCGTCAGGCATGACCTACCTTTTACAAATCCATGCTGGTTCTCTCTGATCAGCTGGACATTTTCAAGGTATTCAGTCCTGAGTTATAGACACAATTTCCCAATGTTAAGCTAATTGGTTTATCATTTCCAGGTTTCCCTCTCTCACCATTCTTAAATAGCAGAGTGACATGTGCAATTTTCCAATCTAAAGGAACGATTCCTGAATCGTTCAGTCCGATTTTATTCTTAGTATCTTTCTTTATAACGGTTTGGTGCGACTGAGTTGCTTACTAGGCCATTTTAGAGGGCAGTTAAGAGTTAACCACATCGCTGTGGGTCTGGAGTCACATAAATGCCAGACCAGGTAATTACAGCAGATTTTCTTACCAAAAGTGAACCAGATGGGTTTTTACGACAATCTGGCAGTTTCATAGTCACCATTACTGATACTAGCCTTTTTTCTTTTCCAGATTTATTTAATTAACTCAATTTAAATTCCCCAGCTGTTATGGTGGGATTTGAACTCATATCACTGAATCATTAAGCCAGGCCTCTGGATTACTTTGCCAGTAATATAACTACACACAGGCATCTTCCACCCTTCAAGATTTAGTTCGGGAGCTGGAATATTAGGTCCTTCATTGAAACACGTGTGAACTTCTTGATGGGGCAGCAAGTCATCCTCGATTCAAGGGACTGCCTATGATGATAATGCTACTGTACCCATTGCTGCTTCATCAGTGAGCTTCTCTCCATCATAAGTTCATAAGTGGGGATATTGCACAGTGTTCAGTTCCACTCGCAACTCCTCAGATAATGAAGCAGTCCATGTCCACATGCAGCAAGACCTGGACAATGTTCAGGCTTAGGCTGATGAGTGGCAATTAACATTCGTACCACACAATGACCATGCCAGACAATGACCATGTCCAACAAGAGCGAGTCTAACCACCTCTCCTTGACATTTAATGGCATTACCTTCGCCAACTTCCCCACCCTCAACATTCTCAGGATCACCATTGATCAGAAACGTAAGTGGATCAATCACATACCTACTGCTACTACAAGAGCAGGTCAGAGGCTGGGTATTCTGCGGCGAGTGATTACTCTTCTGACTCCCCAAAGCCTTTCCATCATCTACAAGGCACAAGTCAGGGGTATAATGGAATACTCACCACTTACCTGGATGAATGCAGCGCCAACAACACTCAAGAAGCTTGACACTATCCAGGACAAAGCAGCCCACTTGATTCCATCCCATCCACCACCTTAAACATTCACTCCTTCCAATCGGCACATCATAGCTGTAGTGTGCACCATCTACAAGATGCACAGCAACAACTTGCCAAGGCTTCTTCAATAGCACCTCCCAAACTTGTGACCACTACTTAGAAGGACATGGACAGCAGGTGCATGGGAACACAATCATGTCCAAGTTCCCCTTGTAAGTGGTTTCTCTTAGGTGTTTTCGACACACCCCCTTGTTACACTAGTTCTAGACCTGGGAATGATTACTGTACTGAACAGATGAATGAGTCACGGACAAATACCTCGGTCTCAACCGGTAATGCTTTATTAAAGCTAAACACACACCTGTACCCAGTAAAACCACACACACCCTAGTGTGTAAAACAAACAAATGCAATACAATACACAGTGTGGCCTGTCTAACAGGCCCCTAACGCGAAGTACCCCAATGTCTAAAACACCTCCCCTGTAAACCCCTAAGAATTTGGTAGGGAGAACACACGATACCCCCTCACACCGTGGCTGTTATCTTAAAAGAAAGTGTGCGCAGAAATGCTCACTGATTTCACTGG
Source organism: Pristiophorus japonicus (assembly GCF_044704955.1). NCBI lineage: Eukaryota > Metazoa > Chordata > Chondrichthyes > Pristiophoridae > Pristiophorus > Pristiophorus japonicus. The sequence goes on along the minus strand of NC_091981.1, from coordinate 155,020,899 downwards.
CTTACTTGCTGCTTCTTCTGATGAAAAGGTGTCTCTTCTGGTTTCTTTTCTCCGTCTCAATACGGAGGGTTGGATTCTTGTAGGGGCGAAGCAGCGAGGCAAGAAAAAGAGCTGTGTCCACATGGCATGCTTTTATATCCCAAGTTCGTTTGCCTTTTCAGGCTGAATAAATTTTGTTTCGAGGCTTCCTGTGGGTGTGTCTTCTGCTTTTACCCAATAAAGTTTCTTGTTTTCGAGGCTTCCTGTGTTTGAGTCCAGTGATGGGTTTTCGCTTCCAGGCAGTCTGGGCTTAATGGCTCTCCATTGTTCTGATAACTCAGCCAGGTAATCACTGATTGACGAGGTCACCTTGCCTAACATTGGACTCCATTAGCCCACCTCCTGCCTTAAGTTGGCCATTGACATTCCAGACTCTCTGCCCATCATTCTAAGTCCAATATGGAGCCGCAAACAGCTTTCAGCTTCCTTTCTGCGGTGAGAAAAATATGTCCAGACAATGTCCAATAAATCCTTGGGGGTTTGATGCTTCCGGTCCTTACAGTCCCCCCTATGATATTTCAAGAGTCTTCTTGAACATATCAATGTCTGCTGGTGAGCAAGCATTGTGGTTCCCAACCAATCCTATCCCTTTTACTTTTAAAACTCAGCGAATATACATCTCCGAAATACATTGTGCATCACACTGTTACCATATAGATACAGAAAGTTACATTCAAAGGTTCGTTAACTACCACCTCCCATTGACTCCAGAGCGCCTGACTTCTCTTTTTACAAAAAATACACAACAGGTATATCACAATCAAAAGTTGTTCAATGACAAAAGCATTTGAGCATATCCGGATCCACGGAGGAACCTCCACACTTATACCAAGGTCCCACCAGGGTGGGGAATTTATCCCTTTAATTCTGTCCCTTGTGTCCTGGTTCGTCTGTTCCAGTGTGAAATGTTTTTGGGATAGCTCAACGGCCTTTAATAACGTTGTTAGGTGTTCTGGCAGAAAAGGAATTTGATTGCCGAACTGGACAATGTACTGTTGCAGGTTTGGGATCGTGTCATTTACTGTAATGTGTACTGTGGATGGTTCTGGGATTGGAATAATACGTTCCTGTGCCACTTGAACTACGGCGTGGGATTTGAAGCAGAAAGTGCTGTTGGTGATGGACACTAAGTGTCCCGGTGCACTTGATACCGGTCCACATTCGTGGTTACGCAGTATGTCCCATTGCCTACATATGCTACCTGAGGTGGAACGTGGCTCTGGGCCCTCACCTCCATGGTGCAGTTGATAGGCTCTCGATTCTCGGATTCAAACCCACACTCTGGCCGATCGAACACGTTCAAATGTTGGGGACACAACATGACATGTGCACCCCTGCTCTGGCACCCCTTGAGGTCAGTACCGGTCATGACGTGCTCCCACTTTATAACAAATGGTGGAACCGCATGATACCACACGTGCACCCCTTCCTGTATGACCTCAATATTCTCCACCCTGTATACCGGCGCTTTTTGTGATGTCCCACCCATTACCAGCATATGCAACACTATCCCCATGATTGTGTGGTAGGACCGACTGCAATCTACTGGGACTGGGTAGGTTTCGGAGGCTAGAAGGAGCTGACACGGGCTCATCGAATTACTATACGAGCTGAGTGCTACGAGGTGCCGGTTGCTGATCCATGACGGAATGCGACCTTGCTGGAGGTCCTCTAAATTACTGCACCCCTCTCTCAGCAACCAAGCACCATACAATACGCACACTTCGTTTTGTGCTGCCTGCGCCGAGGCATTCCTGTCCTCCCGTATTAATATATTTACAGTCTTTGCGTGTGTCTCCAGCTCTGCGGTAATCTCCTTTAAATGGACAGTCATTGCCTGGTCCTCTAACTCCGACCCTACCACCACGTTCCCTTCCCCCAGGATTTTCCACAGCTGGTCCTTTAAACCACAGATCTGCATCTGCAGCTGCACATCGTCCATACAGTTGACAAGAGATGTAGCCGCGCTAAATGCCGTAGCGACATCATTGAGCACCCCGCGCCGCTGCCTCCCCGGACCAATGTTATCGTACACTCCCATATCGTGCAATCTTTCCCAACTCACATCCCCGTAACTGAGTTCAAAGAACTGATGGAACATTTCTTGAATGAGTGCCTCATACAGCTGCTCAGTTTCTTTTGGACACCACTCGGGCAGATGTACCCCGGTTAGGTTTAAAATGACTGACACGACCGCGTAATGCACCCACTGGAACTAAACTATACCTGGGCCTGGTGTGGTGGTGGGACACCTAACTTCTGTAGTCTGTACCGGTGGGGCTGTGGGCAGGGGCTTCCTCTTGTGTGCTGCAAGTTCAGTGGCATTTATTGTATTGGGAGGGTCTGGGATCACGCAGGAGTCCATACTCCGATCCCATCTGATTCCAGTCCCGGCGTCCTGCTATTACCTCGAAAAGGCAATCGACACACCTATTGGGCAGATCTGCTCTGACCCCCACATACACACATAAATTCCCTGTTCCTCCTTCCGCCACTTGTCCCAGCACACTTCCACTCCCTCCTTTGAACCCGTAACCTGTCAGTACGTATCGTTCCCTAGTCTCTCCCAGTCTGCTGTCTGGTTCCCCGTGTCCTGACTCAATTTCCTGAGCCACCACCACCGTCCCAGGGGAATGTGTCCCTTGCACTTCAAGCATACGCGCTTGCCCTCGGTCACCCCAACCCATGTGGCTGTGACCTTCAGTCCGGGACACAGCATGGAAATCTTCCCGTATGTGAGCCTGGTGTGGCTGGAGAATTTCGGCGAATTCGACCCCAGCCACCCTGGCCACCTACCCTCGTGGAAGTAGGCTGTCATCCCGTCCGTGTCCCGTGTCCTAACCCCTGTGTCATGGTGGGTCCGGTCCCCCAGTGTCTCTGTTCAGTACACCCAGGTCCTGCCGCAGGTTACCAATTCTACAAGTGGTTTCTCTGAGGTGTTTTTGGCGCACCCTCACGTTACATTAGTTCTAGACCTGGGAGTGATTACTGTACTGAACAGATGAATGAGTCACGGACAAATACCTCGGTCTCAACCAGCAATGCTTTATTAAAGCTAAACACCCACCTGCACCCAGTAAAACCATACACACCCTTGTGTGTAAAACAAACAAATGCAGTACAATACACAGTGTGGCCAGTCTAACAGGCTCCTAATGTGAAGTACCCCAATGTTTAAAACACCTCCCCTGTAAACCCCTAAGAATTTGGTTGGGAGAACGCATGATACCCCCTCACACCATGGCTGTGATCTTAAATGATGTGCAGAAATGCTCACCGATTTCACTGGCTACTTGCTGCTTCTTCCGATGAAAAGCTGTCTCTTCTCTCTGTCTCAACATGGAGCCGCACCTGAGCCCCTCCCACAAACAGCTTCCAATTTTCTTTCTGCGGTGAGAAAAATATGTCCAGACAATGTCCAATAAATCCTTGGGGGTTCGATGCTTGCAGTCCTTACACCCTCCAAGTCACACTTCATCTTGACTTGGAAATATGTTGCCGTTCATTCATCATCGCTGGGTCAAAATTCTGGAACTCCCTCCCTAACAACACATGGGGACTACCTTCACCAAATGGCCTGCAATGTTTCAAGAAGGCAGCTCACCATCACTTTCTCAAGGGCAATTAGGGATGGACACTAAATGCTGGCCTTGTCAGCGACTCCCACATCCTGTGAATATATAAAAAATAATTCCATTATTATCGAGGAGGAGGAGCAACACAGGATGGGATAAGAAGAGTGTTTATGAAAATGACAACCCAAGTGGATTGTGGAAAACCCTGCAATGTTGTGACTTCCAAAAAGTTTTTGACAAGCTCCGCATGAAAGGATTTTATTTAAACTCAAAGCTGTGTGGAATCGGCATAAGTCTTCCAAACGGTTAATAATTGGTTGAATGGTAGAAAACAATGGGGAGAACTTGTCTCTGTCCCGCCTGCTTTTTGGACATAAAATTCACATTTGGGGGATCAATTTCCAGACGCAATCTCCTGCATTTGATCCACCCCGAAGGTGCAGCAATTGTCAAATTGGCAGCCAGCGACTTCCGATTACCGAGCAGCTGGCCTAAAAAAGGCAATAGGCCCTTGAATATGCTAATCAGAGAGTTAACACTTGTTTAGACCCCAATGCCAAATTGTGAAAAATCTGTGTGGAACATGCACTGCCAAAGAACCGGTCAGTTCTTGCTTTTTCACTTATTTTTATCTGGAGCAAAGAGGAGCAAGAGCGATCCTCCTGGTTCCACAGAAACAATGAGGGCCACTGCCAGCCCATGAGGGCTACACTCCCATTTGCCTCTACACCACCCGCACCTCTCCCCCCACCCTCGGACATACAGGTGGGTCTCTGTCTTCATGTGTGCATTCCAGACACGCATCCAGCTCAAGTGAAACGACTTCTCTCGTAAGAGTACTCATTAGAGGAGTTACATTGCGGTGGAGGGAAGTATTGAGTGGGGTGTCCCAGTATTGACTTTGGGAACACTATTGCTTCGAATTTATATCGTGACTTGGACTCAAGGACTCAGTGCAAAATGCTCACATTAGCATATAATACCAAATTAAGAAGGGCATTGGAATCGAAGGAGGGCAAAATTACAGAACGAGTTGAACAAAATATTTAATTGAGCAGAATAGTGGCAGATGAAATTTAATACAGACAAATATAACATATAATATAATATAGTGCACATAGGAAGGACAATGAGTGACACAAGTACACCAGGAATGGCGTTGAGATCGCTAAGGATGAAGTTGAAAGAGAACTAGGAGTCTTAGTAGACTCAACACTCCATGGGCTAGATTTTCAGTCTTCCACTGCCCCTCTTAGCACCCAGGAGGGGCGGTATTGGCTGCAAAAAGCACTTGGAGGGGGAAAATAGAGTATGAGAGGAAGCTTGCTGGGAACATAAAAACTGACTGCAAAAGCTTCTATAGATATGTGAAGAGAAAAAGATTAGTGAAGACAAACATAGGTCCCTTGCAGTCAGATTCAGGTGAATTTATAATTGGGAACAAAGAAATGATGGACCAGTTAAACAAATACTTTGATTCTGTCTTCATGAAGGAAGACACAAATAACCTTCCAGAAATACTAGGGGACCGAGGGTCTAGTGAGAAGGTGGAACTGAAGGAAATCCTTATTAGGCGGGAAATTGTGTTAGGGAAATTGATGGGATTGAAGGCCGATAAATCCCCGGGACCTGATAGTTTGCATCCCAGACTTCTTAAGGAAGTAGCCCGAGAAATAGTGGATGCATTGGTGATCATTTTCCAACAGTCTATCGACTCTGGATCGGTTCCTATGTACTGGAGGGTAACTAATGTAACACCACTTTTTAAGAAAGGAGGAAGAGAGAAAATGGGTAATTATAGACTGGTTGGCTTGACATCAGTAGTGGGGAAAATGTTGGAATCAATTATTAAAGAAGAAATGGCAGCGCATTTAGAAAGCAGTGACAGGATCGGTCCAAGTCAGCATGGATTTATGAACAGGAAATCATGCTTGACAAATCTTCCAGAATTTTTTGAGGATGTAACTAGTAGAGTGTACAAGGGAAAACCAGTGGATGTGGTATATTTGGACTTTCAAAAGGCTTTTGTCAAGGTCCCACACAAGAGATTAGTGTACAAAATTAAAGCACATGGTATTGGGGGTAATGTACTGATGTGGATAGAGAACTCGTTGGCAGACAGGAAGCAGAGAGTCGGGATAAATGGGCCCTTTTCAGAATGGCAGTCAGTAACTAGTGGGGTGCCGCAGGGCTCAGTGCTGAGACCCCAGCTATTTACAATATACCTTAATGATTTAGATGAAGGAATTGAGTGTAATATCTCCAAGTTTGCAGATGACACTAAGCTGGGTGGCGGTGTGAGCTGTGAGGGGGACACTAAGAGGCTGCAGGGTGATTGGACAGGTTAGGTGAGTGGGCAAACGCATGGCAGTTGCAGTATAATGTGGATAAATGTGAGGTTATCCAATTTGGTGGGAAAAACACAAAGACTGAATATTATCTGAATGGCAGCAGATTAGGAAAAGGGAAGGTGCAACGAGAGCTGGGTGTCGTGGTACATCAGTCATTGAAAGTTGGCATGCAGGTACAGCAGGCGGTGAAGAAGGCAAATGGTATGTTGGCCTTCATAGCTAGGGGATTTGAGTATAGGAGCAGGGAGGTCTTACTGCAGTTGTACAGGCCTTAGTGAGGCCTCACCTGGAATATTGTGTTCAATTTTGTTTTCCTAATGTGAGGAAGGACGTTCTTGCTATTGAGGGAGTGCAGCGCAGGTTCACCAGACTGATTCCCGGGATGGCAGGAATGACACATGAGGAGAGACTGGATTGACTGGGCCTGTATTCACTGGAGTTTAGAAGGATGAGAGGGGATCTCATAGAAACATATAAAATTCTGACGGGACTGGACAGGTTAGATGCAGGAAGAATGTTCCCAATATTGGGGAAGTCCAGAACCAGGGAACATAGTCTAAGGATAAGGGGTAAGCCATATAGGACCGAGATGAGAAGAAACTTCTGCATCAGAGAGTTGTTAACCTATGGAATTCCCTACTGCAGAGAGTTATTGATGCCAGTTCATTGGATATATTCATGAGGGAGTTAGATATGGCCCTTACGGCTAAAGGGATCAAGGGGTATGGAGAGAAAGCAGGAAAGGGGTACTGAGGTGAATGATCGGCCATGATCTTATTGAATGGCGGTGCATGCTTGAAGGGCCAAATTACCTACTCCTGCACCTATTTTCTATGTTTCTATGTTTCTATGTTTGTGTCCGAGCGGCCAACTTCCAGCGCCCCACGGGGACATTCAGGGCCGGTCTCGAGCATTACCGCCCGGAAGTGGCAAGCTGGTGTGCAACGCCCCTGGTTGGGACACCTGCCCGACCCTTAGCACTCCGTAGTGCGCCCTGGGGGGAAAGCCTGTGAAAGCTGGCATTCTGGGCTGTAGAGTGAGCTAAGTAATGCCAACCTCAGGTAAGTGATTGTTTTTTTTTTGCGATTTATGTTGTTGTGGTGTGAGCTATGTATTGGCGATGTTTTTGATGAGTTTGTTTCAGGTTTTTTTCCCCCAGGCCTCAGTTATGCTGTTCCGAGGCCAGCTGTTTAGCTCAGGATTTTCACTTGCTCAACTGGCCTAGCGCCCTAAAAGAGGTGTGCAAGACCTCCCTTAGTGTTCCGCTCCAAACTCTGGGCTCAGCTGATGAATTTTGTGGCGACAGACGCAAACCATTTGCCGTCGCAAAATTTAACGCTCCGTCTGGGACAACGCCCCTACTGAGGCGCGGCCGAATTTCTCCCCCCATGTGTCCAATCAATGCAGAGCAGCAATCAATAAAACAAATAGAACATTTAAGTATATAACCAGAACAGTTTAATGTAAATTATAAGGAGTCATCACACCTCTGGTGACATAATGCTGGTGGAGCAGCTCCAAGGAAATTCCTGGCCCAGAAGTGGCAGGTTTGATGCCTGGTAGCACTGATAGCTGATCACAACTCACAAGAACTGGGGCAGTATATTTTGCCTCAATGTACCTAGGATGAGATGAGTAAAAATCTGCCAAGACACCAAATTGCTGCCCAGAGACATCCACAGGAAACTGCATGTGTGCAGATGTACAACAACAACAACTTACATTTATATTGTGCCATTAATGTAGTAAAATGTCCCAATGCGCTTCGCAGGAGCGTTATCAAACAGAATTTGACACCGAGCCACATAATTATATATTCGGGCAGGTGACCAAAAGCTTGGTCAAAGAGGGAGATTTTAAGGAGCGATTTAAAAGAGCACAGAGAGAGGAGGAGAGATTTGGATGGGAATTCCAGAACTCACGGCCTCAGCAGCTGAATGCACGGCCACCAAAGGTGGAGCGATGAAAATCGGGGATGCGCAAGATACCAGAATTGGATGAGCAAAGTTATATTGGGCCCAAGTTTCGGCCTCAGTTGCTCCTGATTTTTTGGAGCAACTGGTGTAGAACGGAGTATCTTAGAACTTCAAATTCTCGGCATTTAGTTTGCTCCAGTTCTAGTCAGTTAGAACAGTTTCACTTTGGAACAGAATTTTTTTTTCAAAAGGGGGCGTGTCCGGCCACTTACGCCTGTTTTCAAAGTTTCGGCAGTGAAAACTTACTCCAAACTAACTTAGAATGGAGTAAGTGAAGATTTTTGTACGCTCGAAAAAACCTTGTCTACACTTTAGAAAATCAGGCGTAGGTTACAAATTAGGCGTAGGGAGCGAGGTGGGGGGGGGGAGGGGGGAGGGGGGGAAGGGAAGTCATTAAATTCTACAATCAATCCTTAGTTATACTTATACAAATATTATACAAATAAATCCAACCTGAATAAAAATTTATAAGCAAAGAAAAGATTAAATAAATCATGTTCCTACCTGTGTGAAAGTGCTTCAGGCAGGCCTTTCATGTTGGAGACAGGCAGGGGTGTGGCGTCAGTGTCTCGACTGCAGCCCCAACAGCGGCAGCAAGCAGCTTTCGAGCTGAGCTGCGGTGCTTCAGGCAGGCCTTCATTCTCTTAGTGGCTGGCCGGCAGCCGAAGGATCAACACCGGAGGCAAGCAGCTTTTCAAGGGGGTTGAGGCCATTTGGCCATGGGATAGGAGCGGCGTCAGTGGCTTGCTGGCAGCCGAAGGATCAACACCGGACGCACGCAGTTTTTCAATGGGGCTGAGGCCATTTGGCCATGGGATAGGAGCGACGTCAGTGGCTGGCCGGCAGCCGAAGGATCAACACCGGACGCACGCAGCTTTTCAAGGGGGTTGAGGCCATTTGGCCATGGGATAGGAGCGACGTCAGTGGCTGGCCGGCAGCCGAAGGATCAACACCGGACGCACGCAGCTTTTCAAGGGGGTTGAGGCCATTTGGCCACGCTTAAGTGACGGCGTCAGTGGCTTGCCGGCAGCCGAAGGATCAACACCGGACGCACGCAGCTTTTCAAGGGGGTTGAGGCCATTTGGCCACGCTTAAGGGGCGGCGTCAGTGGCTCAACGGCAGCCGAGTCCTTTTAAAAATGGCCGAGTGCCAATGTTTGTTTGACTCAGGATTCAAAGGCCCTTGATGGGTTTCAGCACAAGATAAAAGCAAATGGTACCACATACTTGGTGTTCTCAAGTCCGCCCCCGATTGCTATGTAGGTGTGATTATGGTGGATGTTCCTAGTGAGCATTATTCTGCTTCCCCTCTTCCACAGATTAACCCTCCCCGCTCGAGCAGCAACAGCTACTACTGAAGCTCGAGATACTTGATGCAAATCTCAGAACATAGTGTAGCCAAAGTGTGGAGCAGGGTTGCCGGCACCACGTTGGCTCATTTAAATTGGACCCGCCCCCCACTACTTACAGAATCGGCGCGAGTGTTTGGCTCCGCCCCCCGCTGTGAAGAGCGCGCCGCGCCAAGCTGAGATTGAGCTCCGAGGAGCCGGAGAATATCGAATTTTTTTTCTAGCGTACTTTTAGGCGCGAAGAACAGGCGTCCAGCTCCGAGGTGCGGCGTTTTTGGCGCGGGCCGAAACTTGGGGCCATTGAGTTAGAAAAGGATTGGGCTTGGTTGTGATGCATGCCCTCTAGATTGAATAGTCTGTCACAGTTCGTTGTCTTGTCTCACACATGAAGAAAGGCCCTTTGGTTGAGGTCTAACAGTGCCTGTGGTTTTGCATCTGAGCAAGAGTTAGCACATTCATGAGCAGGAAGAAAGGAGAAGGTGCTAGAAACAGCTTTGTTATCAGAACTCAGATTGAGCCGTGTGTTGTTTGAATGTCAGTGATCATCGATAGTAAATCTATGTACTGCCAGTAAATTTTCAATTTGCCCACAATTAAAATTAAGATTGCACATCTTTTCATAGTGAGTTTGTGAGTTCGCAGTGAGCTCAGCTCTGCTCTGCCCATATCCTTCTGTGACAAAGAAAACCAAACACTCCAAACCTTCTTCAATCTGCTGCTGACTAAAGGAATTAACCAAAACCAGTTTTAAAGCCTTTTTTTTGGAGGATACGGGCAGAGGGAATGTTTTATTTATTTTGTGGTAAGCATTACAATTTTGCAGATTCAATTTCTTAACTGAAGATTATTAAAAGCCACAACATAGGAAATATTATTTTTTCAACAGCACTTGTCTTTGAATCCCTGTTAGCCACAACAGGCTATGAAGCCTGCAGAGAAAATTATTGCATTGCTTCATACTATGCTGCTATGGAACTGTGCATGCACAGAATTTTCAGAAGATGCTCATTACATGTATAGTAGACTTTCTTTAAAGAAAGAGAGTCAACAAATTCAATCCAAAAATGTAGATTCTTTCAAATTTCGGCAAATTTAAACAATGTGATATTTTACCCGGTGCAGTGATCATCGCTAGCATATTTTATTTACAGCTGCATCCTAAACTGTAGGTTTTACATATCTAAACCATTGTACAAAGCCTTTGTTCATTTCTTTAAATGCCATTTCTGTTTCACGTACAATTTAATCTCTTTTGGAATTCCTAATGTAATTTTGGTTCAATCTAGCTTGATTTCTAGCTTAAATGAACATCATTTAAAAGCTCCAGCTTAAGCATCAAGAAGAAATATATTCGTTTGCAACTTTTTCGGCTTGACTAAATTACATTTCTCAATGCTTCATTGAGTTACAGTTTGGAAATCAATTATTAATTTGTATGTAATATTTTATATTTATGGACCGCCTGAATTATACTGATAAGGTACGCCAGCCACTGAGTTGTAAAAATCAATGGAGTTATCTATGTATTAATTACTTCAGTCTTTCCTTTTAATTTCTCGATTATTTAAATATTTAAAATTGTCAGCAAACTATAGAGGTTAAAGTTCAGTAATGTTTATAAACTGTAATTAAATTCAATGTTTCAGAATTATTAATTTTGAAAGCACTAACAATGTTCTTGGCTGTATTATTAAAGAAAGGTAGGCAGTGTGGGTTGTTAATAAGCAGGAGCAAACCATTCAGATTTCCCTGATGCCTTTAAAGTACAAGTTCTTTGATGTGGCTTTTTGCATTACCTCTCTGCTCATTCTTTGTCAAGCTGAAGTACTGCTATTTTTTCATAAATAGCAGACAGTTATGATTTCAGAAAGATCACACAGAAACTATATCAAAGGAGACATACTGTGAGGATACTAAAAAATTCCACAGTCCCAAAGGGCTGGTTACTGCCATTTAGCGGTATTGACTTAAAAAAATTATATATATTTTTAAAGATTTTTGTTGTCATCGGGAAATGATCGTTAGTGCAGGAGAATCGAACATTTTTTCCGTTTTTACTGCCAGCATCAAACATTCCCCAGCAGATGTAAGGCTCCATTTTCTCTTCCCAACAGTGTCCTTACAAGGGCACTGTAAATTCAAGGTATTCTATTTCCCATAGTAGATATTCATATTGAATGAAGTTTCCTTGCTTAGCATCAATTTATGATAAGTTGTGGAAAATTGCACTGCGGCTGTGGGTCAGCAATAAACTGGGTTGATCCTGCACAAACTTATTTCACAGAGGCTCATTATAGGCAATGCAGGGAAAAATGTTCATCTCGCTTGTCTGGGCTCGATTCAAAACCAAATCCCAGTGGTAAAAGTACAGTGTGCTAACCTACAATACAATCCAATTCCTCTCTTCCCCGAATAAAAACACTGTTCTCAGTGACCATCACAGTAAGTGCCCTCGGACCAAATGCTGAAGCAGATTGACAGGAAAACTATCAGATTTGAGCAAATAGGTTTCACTATTGCCTGATAACTGGTGACAGATAACAGTCATGTTAGAGAGTCACTTAAGCTGCCAACAGAACACAGTTTTTCATACTTAATGCAACACATTAGTTTTAGCCAATGTAAAATAGATGAAAAGCTTTTGTGTTTTTAAAATAAATTTAATCCAAGAACATAAAAAATAAGTTGTAACCAGCGTTTTAGATCTATAACCCCCTGGGGTTGCAAAAGTGGTGTTGTGATGCCTTAGTCTTTGCTTTGGGCACTAAAATAGATTTCTGTAATCCTATGGTCAATGGTGTTCCCTTGTAATTTTGTATTGTAATATAAAATGTCTACAGCAGAATTTCAAATTATATATAAGACTAACCACCACGTTAAAGGAAAGATCCCTCCTGGACTTGCAGTCTCTATTGTTTGCTGTTCGGACAGGTCATGCCTAAAGGAAGTGGTCTACAATTAGTTTGTAAATGGTGGTACAGGTACTCCAAACATCACCTTTTTTGGGCTATTTTTCATTTTTTTTAATTGATTGTGTAAAATTGAAAGTGGCTTGTACACTTTCCTTGCTATTTCTGGAATGGTTTGAAAACAAAGCACTAATAAGCCACTGAAACAGTTGCAAGTGGGCACAGGCCCCTCAGTGCACTGCGTTAAAATTGTAAGTGTACTTTGCCATAATGAATTAAAATCTTAGACATTAAAGTTCTGCTTTCCCTCAGCCCAGGAAATTAACCATTTGTACACTGAAGAATTTTAAATGTTAATTTCTGTGGATTTTATAAAACACTTACAGCCAACGAAATTACTCTGTACGATATGATCTTGCCAGCACTTAATGGCCGGGTAAAGCACCCTTTTTTCAAGTGCTAAATGGCCTCCTAAGCCTCCAATCTGACAGGTATGCTCACTATAAGTCAGAAGTGTGTCACCCTTCTGGTGCAGGCAAAACAATTGACATCCAGTGCTGATATCTGAAATTGGCTTTCGGCCCTTTGCACATTCAAAAAAAGAGGCTGATGCCTGTTTGAAGCCCGCTCTGCGGTATTGGATTGCCGGCTGTGCTCAGGAAAACCATGTCTATATGCAGCCAAACAGGTGGTCCTTAAAGAGACCGCTGCAGGTGGCAACCAACAAGGTAAGCAGTTGCGGATTGCTGCTACATGGGGGATGTAGCCCAGTTGCCACATCCCCCATGTAGGGGTGTTTATTTTACAGTCCAACCTGATTCTTCAACCTCGGGACTTATAGGGGAAAGGACAACACGTGGCACAAAATTTAGGCTTAATCCAGTATCAATGTTATTACGCAAAACTAACTAAAACTACAGAACTAGACTTCTGAGAGAAATCGACTGAAGACATACAATCGCCCTTCAAGGTTGTAGCTATTGTAGGTTGGTGGTCGTTGATTCCGTGACCAGTTGGTTCTTCTTCTGGTCATTCTCTTCTGTGAATGGAAGCATCTCCTCCTTGTTTAATTTTTTTTTTTAAATGTCCAATTTCTTTCCAGATCAACTCTAACGCGAAAGATCACTTTGCGGCAATATATTTGATCTTAGGCCAAAAGGTCGAGAGGCGAAGTTGCGCAGTTCCTGGAAATATTGCAATGCCAGGTCGGTGCATGAAGTGGACGGGGCAAGCCCCTGATCCTCCTTGTTTAACTTTACTACACCCGTCAGCATCTCCTGCAGCTGAAGCGGCGTGTATGGGATCAAATAGTCACTCTGTAATTGAGCCGGACGACCATTTGGTGGAGGTGGGCTGAATTTCTGCTGTCTCAAAGGACACATCGGGTTCGGGGGTCCCGGTGCGTTGGGAGCCAGCCGATGCTCGCTATACTCGGGCCCATCGTCTGACTCTTTCCCTTCTGGATCGCAACCTTCCTCGCCTGTTCTGGGTGCCATGAGACAAGCCATCCCTTTGGCCCCATCTAACTCTACCATTAGCTGGTGGATCTTTTCCTTACAAGGTCCGTGATCTGCTCTCTCGTAAACCTGTTTCTGCGCTACCTGGTAGGCTACCTTGATTCTCCTAAGCTGTTCCTCTGCCTCTTTGTGCCTTTCACTTTGCATGCTGTAGGTTTGCTGCTGCTTTTTACACTCGGTCACCTGGCACTGCAAATATTCTAAGTGATTCCGCGCCGTTTCCTTCCTCATACATTGGTCCTGCCTTTCTTTCTTGAAACTGCCTACCTCGCCTTTTAACTTTTTATTCTTTCCTCCAGTTGCCCTATCTTTTCTCTTCAGTTGTGCCTGAATCACCTTCTCTTTTGACCCTTTGTGGTTGCTACTGACTGTCCACTCTGCTGCTTTTTCCTGCGGATCCCCAGAGTGCAGCATTTACCATGCCCATGGCTCTGAAATATCCAGTTTGTTGCATATATATGCAGCTACATTAGCCTCCATGGACTTCCTATGACTGCTCTTAGCTGCAGGCTCTACCGTGTTTTGCTGCGGTGAGTCCATTTCCAGTGCCTCTGGCTGAGAATTTTTTTCCGACTACCTTGGTCTCCCCGAGACCACCTCGCAGTGACCTGTGGTTCCTGTTACTCAGGCTTCTCTCTTTGGCTACCCTAATCAACCTGAGACTACTACAGCCTGTCAGAGACAGTTTCTCGCCTGATCCCCTAGTCGCCCTTGAGATCACCTTTGGCCTCCCTGAGAACGTTTCTTTTTTCGCAGACTACTCGTGACTACTTCTCCCAGTGGTTACCCTAGTCAGCCGGAGCTCTTTGGCTACCCTAGTTGCCCTTGAGAGTACTTTGGTCTCCCTGAGACCCCTCCGCAGACTACCTGCAACTTTCTCGGTGGCTACCCTAGTCAAGCTGAGATTACTCCAGCCTATCCAAGACTGTTTCCTTCTTCTGCTGGTTGCCCTGGTCGCCCTTGAGAGTACTATGGTCTCCCTGCACAGACTACCTGTGACTTTTTTTCTCGGTGGCTACCCTAGTCAGCCCAAGACTACTCCTGCCTGTCAGAGACTGTTTCTCTCCTGGCTGCCCTAGTCGCCTTTGAGAAGTACTTTTTGACTACCTTAGCTGACCTTAGACTTGACCAAACCTCCCTCGGGGTTCTTGCCCTGGTTTTGTGTCCGTGATCCTATTCCTAATGCTGAGATCCTGCCGGCGGTCGGCAATTCTGTACGTGTGTTTGTTTTGTACTCTACCCTGATTCTTAGACCTCGGGACTTTTAGGGGAAAGGAAAATACATGGCACAAAATTTAGGTTTAACCCCGTGTCAGTTTTATTACGCAAAAACTAACTAAAACTACAGAACTAGACTTCTGAGAGAAATCGACTGAAGACATACAATCACCCTTCCATGTTGTAGCTATTGTAGGTTGGTGGTCATTGATTCCGTGACTAGTTGGTTTTTCTTCTGGCCGTTCTCTGCAGTGCTGTTCCTTCCATGTATGTTCTGTACCTCGCTTTGCTTTGGTACCACTCTTCCGTTTCCCGCTGAACAATGATGGGCGACTGGTGGGGGTTCTGAGCTGCTTCTAGCTCGAATATTTATATCCATGTTATGATTGATCTCCCGCCACTGCGGTTTCTGATAATGTATTTACATCGATACGTTATTTTGTGGTGATCTTGGTTGATTGACTGCAATAATGGACTCGACTGTTCCCAGTTTGCACATAAAGTCTACAAGGCACAAGATGACTCCTCATCTTAACACCTCATTCCCCAAAAATGTGCACCTGATGTAATCCCTTTGTTGTCCGGTCTTCTTGCAGACTTGGTGTCTCCAGCGAACTTTGTTTACCCCCATTCAAGTTCAGGACCTCATCAGTTAACTTAAGAAAATGTAACAACTCCATTGTTGTTATGCATAAAGTCAGTCTGGTTCCTGACCACAGAGAGTGTCCTTAATTGTGCTGAGTCACCACCTGCCCCCAGGCTGGCACCCTTTTTGCTCCCTTTGCTCAGTTTGTTCCAAAGCTTGTATCAAATCAATTTAATCAACTTTTAGTTCATGGTCTCATTCTGTGCTTTTCTGAAGATGTGTAACCTTACACCCACCCCACCGCCATGATCTCAGCCTCTGCCCGGTACCCACCCATCCCGATCTTTGCTCTCCAACCCCTCTCGGCCACCACTATCCTCATGACCCAATTGCCTTCCCTCCCAACCCGGTTGGCCCACTTCCCGATCACCCCCTTTCCCAGTCACCTTTAACGACTTACCTGAGGCCCATTGCTGATGTTGCAGTGGCTCAATCTTCGATTACTCTTCGACGCTGAGCTGCCTGGGGATGGCTAATAGGGGATCCTCATCTTGCTGTCAGAGTGATAATGAGGCCTGAGGCCTATTAGCACACGTGCCTCAGGCCTGTGCATGCAAGCGCAGTGATTGTTCTCTGTTCAGAGCAGATGATGGAATTAAAAATCAGGCAGGTTCTATAACGGACAGGTGATCCGATCAGTCAGTTTACCGCAAAGCAGTGAAAGTGAAAATTTCCCCCAATATATGTGACCTGAATATTATCACTTTATAAACCACGTGCAGCTCCATATCAAAAATTCTAAAGATTGTTAAAGTGTACCGCATGTTCAATGCAATTAATCCAGCTCTTACTGGGCACATTTTTTGATGACGATTCCAAATTAATTTTGAACGAATCCATTCACATATGTTACTTCACTGACTCTAACTGTACAAGCCCTTTTACCATCTTCCAAATATGTCAACGACCACTCATGGATGTAGTAGAGGGAAGTCAGCCATTGATGTTTAATTTCCTGCTGCTAATTCAGAATCTAGTCGGAGTAGAATTTTCCAACTCCATAGGTTAACCATGAGTTTTACTGTACTATTAAGTCCTTAACTGCAAGGCTCTCTGGAGAGTTCTGGTGATGCCTTGGAGGTGCAAAGATCTTTTGTCAGCTCATCCTTCTTTGTCTTCTATCCTTCAGAAGATAATGGGAGCTCATCATACAATATGCATCCCCTGACAGCTGATTCAGCATGTCCAATGTACCAGCCAGTAAATGAATCCATTTTAGAACAATTCCTGCTCCTATTAGATATTGGGAATGCTTCTTCTACTTTGAGTAATATATGTCTTCGCTGGTAGTAAACATGAAACAACTAATGAGTCCAATTACATTTACAGTGATTACTATATTGAACAAAACTCCCTGTGAATTTCAGCAGTAGTTTTAGGCAATTGTCAAAATCTAGCAACACTCTACAGTAGTGTATGGTTTCTATAAAAGTGTTTGCATAGAAAATTGTGGAAAATGCTGGAATTACACAGCAAACGAATAAAAGCAGATTCACATGATTGCAACACAGTGTATGATGGATATTTTGATGAATTAGAATTGCAACAATCTTCTTCGGTGGCTACCAAGTGTCTCAAAGATCATCTATTGTGCAGTGCATAACTTCTTAGTACATTTTCTCCTAAAAGAAAAATTCCCCAGCTGGCGCTTAATCTTATTCAGCTACCTTCCAATCGCCCCAGCTCAGACAATTTGATCCCAGATGTGCACTTCAGGGCAGACAGTTCCAGCCTCCAGCCTGCTCAGCTTCCTCGTTCACAGTGAAGCAGTTTTCTGACTGCTTTTTCCATTCTGTTTCACAGGAGAATTCAAACACAGTAATCTCAGATGGTCCTTTATCTGCAGTGCTCAACTCATTCCCAACCCAGGGAAGTAGTACTCTTACTATTTGCCTTCTGGATCAATCCTAACTTCAAGGGTTAACATTTTGCAGCTTCCATCATTCTCTTGACATTAAACTAGCAAGATTATAGTTACCTTTGTTGACCCAATAGAATGAAAAAACTTCCATTGTCAAACTGTTATGGATGATCCTCTTTTGCTTTCCTCATTTAAACATTTAAAAAAATATATTGTAACATTTTACATATACATTCATGTTCAGATACATGCTATACAATGCTCAAAGCTGTCAACATGGGACAAATCCTAATATAAGATTTTCAGTTTTGAGCTGTGTACCTAAGCTGTCCATTCATGCCAAGAACATAAATTAAGATATCAATGTGCATCCATCAAATGAGCTGCAAGGGGCAGCCAAAAACATTACTATAATTCTCCTCTGAGTCAGAAGGCTGCGGGTTTAAGTCCCGCTCCAGGGGCTCAATTTTCTCCAGTTATCTGCGCCATTTTTTTTCCGTGCGCTGCTTTTTTTAGCCTAAATTAAAATATTCAAGATTCCCCAAAGTTTCTGCGCCAGCGTAACTCAGTTAGGTAAGATTTTGTTAGGGTTTTTTTTGCGTCATGGGGGCATAACCTGATGTCTGCACCAGTTTTTCACATTTATGCAAGTTTGCCTAAATTACATTTCTCCTAGGACGGCGTATGTGAACACTCCCAAGAAACCTTCTGGGCACTTAAGAAAAACCAGCGCACATCAAAACCTCGACACAGAAAGATACCATTGTTTTTGTGCAAAGTTTTGGAGTGAGCCAAGAAGACATTAAATATGCATCATGAAGCTTAATTTTTTCAAACTGTAAACGCAGAAAATCGAAGTTTAATGCAATTCTTTAATTTTAGATTTTTTTCAAAGTGCCACGGCACCTCACCGGTCTCGAGCGTCGAGTGTCGGCAGGCAGAATTGCTTCCTTACCCGGACACAGGGGCTCGGGGATCGGCTTCAAAAGAAACCCAGGGTGGATGGGGGGGTGGGAGTGATGGGTGTTTGCCAAGCCCCTGTGTCCGGGTGAGGGAGATGCTCGATTGGTGGTGGGGTGGTACTTTGAAAAAAATCTAAAATTTTAAAATTGCATTAGACTTCGTTGCCCCACATGTCCTCATCACCTAGCTTCCCGTTCTAAGCAAGCCTATTGTGTATGAACAGAGCAGGGTGTGGTCCATACTAGGGCATCGACCTTGGGGAGTGAGAGAGGGGAGAGAAGCTTTAACTTTGTCCTGCTGTTTTGAGCTTACTGCAAAGGTACAATTTAATTATAGGGGCAATATTGACAATGGCATACCATGTGCAAGCCTACTGCATGATGGTGCTGTGGAGGAGATGATTGATCCAACGTCATCGCATGAGAAACCTCAGAGCATGTAGGATGATGGGCAGGAGACCTTACCCAGCTCGGGTATCTCGAGACAGGCGTTCATACCTGCACCTGAGTGATGCAGACTGTGTGAGAAGGCTGCATTTCCGCAAAGAAGTTGCAACCTACATCTGTGAGTTAATAAAAGCAGCCCTGCATCCTAGAAGCTTCAGGAGAACTGCTTTGTCAGTGGAAGTGAAGGTTATAGCTACATTTTCATTCTATGCATCTGGATCATTCCAGGCCACAACTGGGAATGTGTGCATGATTTCTCAACATGCAACACATATCTGCATTCAGCAGGTGACTGCTGCACTATATGCCAGGAGGAATGACTACATAAAGTTCCCCATGACCGCCCAGGCAATGCATGAAAGGGCTGTGGGCTTCTCCAGGATTGTTGGCTTCCCAAAGGTACAGAGCTGCATTGATTGTACCCATATCGCCTTGTGAGCACCGTTGGAGAATTCCGAGATGTACAGGAACAGAAAAGGCTTCTACTCCATTAATGTGCAGCTCGCGTGTGACGACATGCATTGCATCATGTCAGTTGATGCAAGATACCCTGGGAGCACCCATGATGCATTCTTCCTACGCAATAGCGCTATATTTGCCTTGTTTCAGCAGCAGCCAGAACGGCAGAACTGACTGCTGGGAGCCAAAGGGTACAGCCTCGCCACCTGGCTCATGACACCCCTATTCGTAACCCAGACAGAAACTGACCGGGAATACAAAATTATCACACATTGCGACATGCAGCATAATAGAGAGGACCATTGGCATCTTGAAACAGCGTTACCATTCCAGAGGTTACTTGGAATACTCCCCTGAGATTGTTGGTCAGTTCACTGTTGTGTGCTGCATGCTGCATAACTTAGCTATCACGAGGCAGCAGCAGCTGGTAGTAGAAGACCCACTGGAAGTGAGAGTGGCTGATGATAATGATGAGGAAGATGCAGATAACGAGCAGGAGGAGGATAAGGATGAGGAAGCCATGCAACTAGCTGAACCCAGAGCAAGACAGCGGAGGAGGGCAGGCCATTATGCACCTTTAACGACTGCTTGAGATTGCACCAGCAGCTCATCTGTGAACGCTTTGCTGCCTGAAGGCTCAGCAGCAACTATTCCAAATGAACCATATTTACTGTTTGGACCTGTTCCACAGGGCTAAATTTTCCCCAAAGCTTTTTTTGTTGGCATACTTGAAGAGTTACACCCGTTTTTTGGGGGCCCAAGTACGCCAAAAAAAATGTTCTAAGTTTTCCCGTTGGATTTCTTCATTTTGGCGTGGTCTAACCTGTCTTTTAGTTTTGGGGGTGGACCCTTGACCTGCGCCAAAAAGATCGAGTTGCCATAGTAACCAGGGACACAATGCGAGCTGAGGCTGCAAAGTGAAACATACAGCCAGCTCCCAACATATTAAAACACATTGCATCAACTGAATAACACATTAAAATATATTGCAGCAACTTACCTCCAATTATTAAAGTCAGTCTCGCTCCCCCGCCCCCTAGCCCTGGCCGAAGTGCTTGCCGGTCAGCTTGCCTAACCCGCCCCAAGCCCCTTGCCGGTGCCAGTCCAGTACCCCCCTCCCCCCCCCCAGCACCGAGTGCCTTGCCAGTCCCGGCCCCCTGCCCCTAGCCCAGACCAAAGGGCTTGCCAGTCTGCTCCCCCGCCTGATCCTGGCCCTGAGTGCCTTGCCAGTCCACTCCCTCGCCCCTAACCCTGGCCGAAGAGCTTGCCGGTCTGCTCCTCCACCTGACCCTGGCTCCGAGTGCTTTACAGTCCGCTCCCCCACTCCTAGCCCTGCCAAGTGGCCTCCCGATCTCCTCCCCCTCCCCTATCCCAGGCCGAATGGCCTCCTCCCTCCCGGTTCCCTCACCCAACTACTCCTGAAAGGCTTCCCCCCACCCCCTCTCCCAACCTCTCTCTCTACCTCCCCGCCCCCTCCACCCCCACTTCCCACTTCTCTCTCCCCCTCTCTCTTACCTTTCCTTCTGTCTGGGCATCTGCTGCATTTTCCTGCGCCAATTTCTTTACTTCTCCAGAAGGTTTTTCTGCAGAGGCCACATATGCTGGCATAAGCAGAACTTAGTTCAAAAAGTTGAGTTAATAATGGAACAAATAATGGAAATGATCCAGTTATAATTTAAAATATATTTTATTCTAAAGTTTAACAGTTCTTTGTACTTAACTTTACTTTAATAAAAATATTCTTGCATCAAACTTTAAAGTTTTCAGTTAAGACCACTTACAAACTCTAAGATCGCTTACAAAGTTTCGGATCACTTACAAACTTTTAAACTTGTAAATTTCGATAACTTACAAAATAACTTTTAATTAGAGAACAGTTACAACAGTAACAGCAATAATAATAACAATAACAATAACAATAACAATAGCAACAAAGAAAGGCTGCACCAATCTCTCCTCCACCTTATTCTAAGACCGCCCTCTGCACTTGGTCTTGTTGACTCCAACCCAGCCCGCAGTCGGTGGTGTAGTGTTTCTCGAGTTGGTACCAAGCTTATTTTTTTGAACATCTCGGGAAATGTGAACTTTTTGATGTGGGGCATGGGCAGGTGGTAATGTGGAAGGCCCGGCTTGGGCCTCTTCAGAGGCTGGTCTGGGGATTGAAGTGGGAGTGGCAATTGATTCTGTCAATGGCTGCGGGGTCTGGGCATGTTCCCTTATTGCAGCAGCTAACTCCGACATTCCCTCCCTCATGTGCCCCGACTGTCTCAACTACTGCCAACATTCCCTTTCTCATGTTTACCGACAATGTTTCAACTACCTGCAACATTCCCTCCCTCATATTCACCAACAGTGTATCAGCTACCTGCGACATTCCCTCCCTCATGTGCACCGACATTGCATCAGCTGCCTGCGATATTCCCTCCCTCATGTGCCCGGACAGTGTTCCCATTTCTCGTGAGAGTGTTGTTACTTCTCCCGACAGTCCCGATACCTCATCAACCACCCCACTGATGATGTCCAGGAGTGATCGTGTAAGATCAATGATCCCCGCACTCATTGCCATCCCTCTTCTTCCTCCCCTCACTCTGGGTATGGCTCACTGCATCCCACTGGGACTCGCAGCCTCGGATGGTGGGGACTTGGGTGTGCCTCGCTGCACCCCACTGGGACCTGCAGCCTCAGATGGTGGGGTCCTGGGTGTGCCTCGCTGCACCCCACTGGGACCTGCAGCCTCAGACGCAGGGACCCTGGGTGTGCCTCGCTGCACGCCACTGGAATCCCCAGCCTCGGACGGTGGGAAACCATGGAAGGTCCCACCAACACTCAAGCCACTACTCAGGGGAGGGTTATCACCTCAATGGACGACACCTGCACTTCCTCAAAAGTGAGCACAACAGTGGGGACTTCATCCATCCTCTCCCCCTGCACCCCCCCTCACCCCCATGCTCTTGGTCTGGAAGGTCAGATTGGAAGATGTTCTCCTCTTCACGCTCTTCCGCATTTGATTCTTCTTCTGCATCGGCTTCAGATTCGTCAAGGTTGGCCTCAAGTTCTTCAAAATATAACAGAACAGACAAATGGTTAGCAGCAGAGGAGGGGCAGGGTGGCATGAGTAGGCTCACACAGCGCAGGCAGCAGGCTGATTTGAAGGACTATGATGAATGATAGCATATTGCTTTAACCGGAGCGTAGCTGACGGAGACATCCCCATGAACCGAAGCATGGCTAGCCCGTGCGGTACTTAATACTGAGCAAAGCTGGACTGTGGAATTTGCAGGACTTACCCTCTCCCTCGAGTGTCGGCCGAGCTTGTGCAATGATGGTTACGTTTCTCCAGGCAGGACCCATCAAAGCAGCAACCCTCTCTTCCAAGGGTGTCAATGGGTTCGAGTTCTTTCCATTTTGTTGTGTGCCACCTTCCTCTGCAAAGATGTAAATATAACTTTTTAGAGAGGGTGTCTTTCTATTGGGTGGGACATATGCACAGGGTTACATTTACAATTGCAATTCCAGTGAATAAATGAAAATATTACTTACACTAACTCATCCTGTCATCATCATAGGCGATCCCTCGAACGAGGGTGACTTGCTTCCACGAGTTCACAGGTGTTTCGATGAAGGACCCGATGTTCCAGTCCTGAACTCCAATTGAGGGGGTGGTAGATGCCTGTACGTGAATTTTTTTAATGTGTGGTGGCCGTTGCACACCAGCTTGACAGAGCTAGGTTGGTCCAGTGGCAAGGATTAACCAAGACGACTGGAGACCTGCTCTGTTGCACGGACCTAACGCGCACACATATCTCAGTGTGGGCTGGCCCATGCTGTCCCTGGGCCCTCGGCTCTTCTGGGCCCCATACCCTCATTTGTTGGACCTCCGCACAAACACTCACCGCTCATCCGCCCCGACCTTCCCACTCCTCTGTACCTGGGCTCTGCCGATGTTCCTGCCCTCGCTCCAAAATAGCGACCAGGGTTTTGATGACATCACCCAGTCGTCCATCTCAAAATCCTTTGAGCAGCTCGCGCTGGAGGCTGAAGTGGTATGCCGCTCGACTCTTTTATAGCCCGACCTGCGGAGCTGTTCTCTCTCAGGTCGGGGGGTCACGATGTCCCAGCTCCACTGCTCTAGCTCTTTTATAGCCTGACCTGCGGAGCTGTTCTTTCGCTTATTAGCTGTTACACTAATCACTTGACCAAGGTCCTGCCACTTCTTTTTGCACAAGCCTGCAGACCTCGGGGTGGTCACCATTGCACAGTAATCTTCTGCAAGTTGGTTCCAGCATTTCTTCATTTCTTTTGGTGAAACTTTTATGTGACCTCTGCTGGTGTCCATCTGGCCTCAATTACAGTAACCAGTGCCTCCACGTCATCCTGTGAGAAATTCTTGGTCCTTGAGCCACGTTGCATATTGTATTGCAGCTCTGATTTTTCCACTGAGAATTAAAGTTCTCACACACAATTGGCTCTTTAAAAATGGTCGGATGCAGACCGGAAGCTGTACTGGGCATGCACGGCCACAGAAGTCACGTCAAAAACGTCATCTTCTTTTGCTCATGCGCAGAAGGGGGTCATCGTTTTTTCGGCGCAAACATTAGGCTCCACCCCCCAAAACTAAAGGACAGGCTGCGCGGCACCAATTTCGAAAAATAGAATGCGGAAACTTGCTAGTTATTTTTTTTGAGTAGTCGGGGCCAATAAAAATGTGCATAACTCTTGCAAAATGCCAAAAAACGCCATGGGGGAAAATTGAGCCCCATGACTTGAGCACAAAATCTAGGCTGACACTTCAATGCTCCATTGTCAGAGGTGTAAGCTTTCAGATGAGGTGTTGAACTCGGGCCCCATCTGCCTGTTCAAGTAAATGTAAAAGACTCCATGGCATTATTCAAAGAAGAACAGGGAATTCTCCACCAACATCAACAACAACAAAAATAGTTAATTAATTTGCTGTTTGCGGGACTATTGTTGTCTACAAAACTGGTTGCCGTACTTGCCTACATAACAACCGTGAAGGCACTTCAAAAATAATTAATGGTTGTGAAGCATTTTGGGATGTACTGCGAGCATGTCACAGTGCTATATAAGTTCAGGTTATTTGTTTCTTTATCTGCTTTTTCCTGATTTTCTGTTATTTTTCCCCGTTTTTGATTTGCCGTTTCTCTCTATATATTCACAACCTGCCTAGTTATAGAATTTGCAAGTATTTCCTCTTTCTTTGTTATTCCGTATGTCAATGTAAGAGACAACTAGGTAGAACTATCCCAGCACTCCTAGCAATAGTAAAAGCCCTCTAATATAAACTAGAGAGTGGCACATTTTTTGAAACTCCACTCACAAGGCAGTTTTGTTTGACAGGTGCGCAGATTGGAGAATTGGGCGCAGAGATTCACAATGCTCTCAATGTTTTAGTCATTAATTTTAATGACCAGAAAACCAGGAACATCACAAATTGGGCATGCCTAACTCTTAATTTTGTGCTCCTGTCAATTGAGGCTCCTGACTGTGAATGAAGTCTCAGAAAGTTGTCTATATAATTTTTAGTAGGAGGGGTATCACTATGGTTATGGACATTGGGCTAGCCCTGGTTCATGGTATATTCACACTTTGTTATATTCCCCAAAGAGAAACCAGGAATTAAGGACACATCTATATGGGAGATTATGAAAGATGAGGAGATCACATTGAAGGTCCATCCAATCTGGGGCAATGACATCCTTCCATAAAGTGAACATCACTAAATACATTCTATATCATCTCACTAACTGGTCTATCTCTCCTACAAAAATTTATACACTAGATTCTACTTCAAGGGAGAATATTAGGAGCACTTGGGTGAAGAGGCCATGAGAAAAAGGAGCTGAATCAAATCAAAAATGCAGAACAATCTAAGCTCGCAGGTAATCCATCCTTCCAGCCTGCTACAATCAAATCTAGTTTTCTTTAGCCTGAACTCTAAAATTTCTCACTTAAACACCTTTCTCCAGCACTCATGTCAATCTGACTTACTCAATGAAAAAAAACAAGCGCTTCTAGTCTTTCCCATAAGGTCAAAGAGACCTAGAGGACAGAACTGACTCAATTGCCATGGCAAATGCAATAAAACCTCTAGGCTTATCAGTAGTTACAAGATCACTATTTGGTAAAAGTGGTAATGTTGAGTTAACCCTTTACTATCCATACTTAATTAAAGCAATGAAATAATACAGAATAAACTTCAAGTAAAGAAAAGAACAATAAAGATAAATATAGCAAAATATGCTATTAAACAGAGTAATGACTGTTAGATTATTAATGAATTCTGGGTCGAATTTATGAACGTGTTCCTGGCATGGAGGTCAGCAGACTCCACAGAATATTCTGTTCATAATAAATAAAAAATTCTGCAGGGCTGCTGACCTCAGTGCTCAAATTCTTGATACGAGCTCATGGGTCCACAAATTCATAAAGTCTCCTGTTTCACGCAATTAAAACATTGACAATGTTCTCCCTAAAATTGAAATAGGGCAGTTCTAGTTTTATAAACTTGGAAATTGTATTTGTGATGTTATTAGAGTTTCATAACTAAATTATACAGTTTTGTCATAATTTCTTTATGCAAATTGTGTTATGTAGCAACTACACTTTATTAAAAAATAAATGCTAATGGTAAAAACTGGTAAATCTATGTCCATTTAAAAGTATTTGGCTGCAAATTTAAGGAAAGAACATTTTACAGCTGTTATACCTGGAAACTGTGTGCAGTTTTGGTTTCTATATTTACAAAAGGATGTACTTGCTTTGGAGGCAGTTCAGAGAAGGTTCACAAGGTTGATTCCAGAGAAGAGGGGATTAACTTATGAGGATAGGTTGAGTAGGTTGGGCCTCTACTCATTGGAATTCAGAAGAATGAGAGGTGATTTTATCGAAACGTATAAGATTATGCGGGGGCTTGACAAGGTGGATGCAGAGAGGCTGTTTCCACTGATGGGGGAAGACTAGAACTAGAGGGCATAATCTTAGACTAAGGGGCTGTTCATTTAAAACGGAGCTAAGGAGAAATTTCTTCTCTCAGAGGGTTGTGGACCTGTGGAATTTGCTGCCTCAGAGAGCTGTGGAAGCTGGGACATTGAATACATTTCAGACAGAAATAGACAGTTTCTTAAACGATAAGGGAATAAGGGGTTATGGAGAGCAGGCAGGGAAGTGGACCTGAGTCCATGATCGGATCAGCCATGATCGTATTAAATAGCAGAGCAGGCTCAAGGGGCCGAATGGACTACTCCTGCTCCTATATGTTCTTATAAAGGATGTATGGATGAGGGATTTTTTTCAAAAGCCTTTATAAAAACTGCATTAAATGGGCAAAAATGTAAACACCTTATAAATGTGGAAACAGGAGTTGGTGGCCAAGTAATAAAGCAGTGTAGCAGATTTGTCAAAATCTGAAATATGGAAAGGTAAGTTACATTTCAGGCAGAGATTTCCTCAGAAGTGTCCATTAGACTGGAACTTTATAAATGTAATTCACATTCTTTTTAATGTGCCCCTGTGATCTGTGGGCCACTACGCAGCCCTCTAGTACGCAGCGTCTGTCAGCAAGTTCTCGAAGGAGGGTCCCCATCAGCTATGTTGGCATTCCGTTTGAATGCTGGTGGTGTAATCCGTAGTTACGCCACTGACCGCAAAATCCAGGCCATTGTTCTTGGAGGGGGTAAAATGCAGATTCACAAGAATGTTACCAGAGCTTAACGGGTTAAATGATGAGAAGAGGTTGCTAAACTTGGTTTTATTCCCTTGAGTAAAGGAGATTGAGGGGTGATCTGATTGAAGTGATTAAAATGTTAAAACATTTTGATAGGGTACATACAGAGAAATTATTTCCTCTGATGGGGAAAGAAAAAACAAGGGGACATAATCTTAAAATTAGAGCTAGGCCATTCAGGAGTGAAATCAGGAAGCACTTTTGCACAAAGGGTAAGGAACTTTGGAACTCTCTCCCTAAAAGTTAATAGATGCGAGGACAATTGGAAATTTCAAGACTGACATTGATAGATTTTTGTTGGCTAAGTGTAGCTTTAGTTTCCTGAACAATTGGGACCACTTCTGGGGAAGGTGGGACCTGTACAAGTCGGACGGGTTACACCTCAACAGAGACGGGACCAATGTTCTCACGGGTGGTTTTGATAGTACGGTTGGGAGGGCTTTAAACTAGCTTGGCAGGGGGGTGGGAACCCAGGAGAGGGCTCTGAGCGAGTTAGAGTGGGTGAGAGCTCAGATGAAGGGGCAATATGTATGAATATAAAGGGGCTGCAGGAGGGGTCAAAACTAAAAATCATGGTTTAAAAACTAGTATTAAAACACCCTACCTAAACGCATGCAGCATTCGAAATAAAGTAAATGAGTTGACGGCACAAATCATTACAAATGGGTATGATTTGGTGGCCATTACAGAAACATGGCTGCAGGGTGGCCAAGGCTGGGAATTAAACATACAGGGGTATCTGACAATTCGGAAGGATAGACAGGAAGGGAAAGGAGGTGGGGTAGCTCTGTTAATAAAGGATGATATCAGGGCAGTTGTGAGAGACGATATTGGCTCTAATGAACAAAATGTTGAATCATTGTGGGTGGAGATTAGAGATAGTAAGGGGATAAAGTCACTGGTGGGTGTAGTTTATAGGCCCCCAAATAATAACTTCACGGTGGGGTGGACAATAATCAAGGGAATAATGGAGGCATGTGAAAAAGGAACGGCAGTAATCATGGGGGATTTTAACCTACATATCGATTGGTCAAATCAAATCGCAGGGGGTAGCCTTGAGGAGGAATTCATAGAATGCATACGGGATTGTTTCTTAGAACAGTATGTTACAGAACCTACAAGGGAGCAAGCTATCTTAGATCTGGTCCTGTGTAATGAGACAGGAATAATAAACAATCTCCGAGTAAAAGATCCTCTCGGAATGAGTGATCACAGTATGGTTGAATTTGTAATACAGATTGAGGGTGAGGAAGTAGTGTCTCAAATGAGCGTATTATGCTTAAACAAAGAGGACTACAGTGAATTGAAGGCAGAGTTGGCTAAAGTAGACTGGGAACACAGACTAAATGGTGGCACAATTGAGGAACAGTGGAGGACTTTTAAGGAGCTCTTTCATTGTGTTCAACAAAAATATATTCCAGTGAAAAAGAAGGGCAGTAAGAGAAGGGATAACCAGCCGTGGATAACCAAGGAAATAAAGGAGAGTATCAAATTAAAAACCAATGCGTATAAGGTGGCCAAGGTTAGTGGGAAACGAGAAGATTGGGAAAATTTTAAACGACAGCAAAGAATGACTAAGAAAGCAATAAAGAAGGGGAAGATAGATTATGAATTTAAACTTGAGCAAAATATAAAAACAGATAGTAAAAGCTTTTACTGATATATAAAACAGAAAAGAGTGACTAAAGTAAATGTTGGTCCCTTAGAAGATGAGAAAGGGGATTTAATAATGGGGAATGTGGAAATGGCTGAGACCTTAAATAATTATTTTGCTTCGGTCTTCACAGTGGAAGACACAAAAACCATGTCAAAAATTGCTGGTCAGGGGAATATGGGAAGGGAGGACCTTGAGACAATCACTATCACTAGGGGGGCAGTGATGGACAGGCTAATGGGACTCAAGGTAGACAAGTCTCCTGGTCCTGATGAAATGCATCCCAGGGTATTAAAAGAGATGGCGGAAGTTATAGCAGATGCATTCGTTATAATCTACCAAAATTTTCTGGACTCTGGGGAGGTGCCATCGGATTGGAAAGCAGCTAATGTAACACCTCTGTTTAAAAAAGGGGGCAGACAAAAGGCAGGGAACTATAGGCCAGTTAGTTTAACATCTGTAGTGGGGAAAATGCTTGAAGCTATCATTAAGGAAGAAATAGCGGGACATCTAGATAGGAATAGTGCAATCAAGCAGACGCAACATGGATTCATGAAGGGGAAATCATGTGTAACTAATTTACTGGAATTCTTTGAGGATAAAACAAGCATGGTGGATAGAGCTGTACCGATGGATATGGTGTATTTAGATTTCTAAAATGCATTCGATAAGGTGCCACACAAAAGGTTACTGCAGAAGATAAAGGTACGCGGAGTCAGAGGAAATGTATTTGCATGGATCGAGAATTGGCTGGCTAAGCAGAGAGTCGGGATAAATGGGTCCCTTTTCGGGTTGTAAATCGGTGGTTAGTTGTGTGCCACAGGGGTCAGTGCTGGGACCACAACTGTTTACAATATACATTGATGACCTGGAAGAGGGGACAGAGTGTTGTGTAAAAAATCTGCAGATAACACAAAGATTAGTGGGAAAGCGGGTTGTGTAGAGGACACAGAGAGGCTGCAAAGAGATTTAGATAGGTTAAGCGAATGGGCTAAGGTTTGGCAGATGGAATACAATGTCGGAAAATGTGAGATCATCCATCTTGGGAAATAAAACAGTAAAAGGGAATATTATTTGAATGGGGAGAAATTACAACATGCTGCAGTGCAGAGGGACCTGGGGGTCCTTGTGCATGAATCCCAAAAAGTTAGTTTGCAGGTGCAGCAGGTAATCAGGAAGGCGAATGGAATGTTGGCTTTCATTGCGAGAGTGATAGAGTACAAAAGCAGGGAGGTCCTGCTGCAACTGTGCAGGGTATTGGTGAGCCGCACCTGGAATACTGCATGCAGTTTTTGTCACCTTACTTAAGGAAGGATATACTAGCTTTGGAAGGGGTACAGAGACGATTCACTCGACTGATTCTGGAGATGAGGGGGTTACCTTATGATGAGTAGACTGGGTCTTTACTCGTTGGAGTTCAGAAGGATGAGGGGTGATCTTATAGAAACATTTAAAATAATGAAGGCGATATACAGGATAGAGGCAGAGAGGTTGTTTCCACTGGTCGGGGAGACTAGAACTAGGGGGCACAGTCTCAAAATACGGGGGAGCCAATTTAAAACCGAGTTGAGAAGGAATTTTTTCTCCCAGAGTGTTGTGAATCTGTGGAATTCTCTGCCCAAGGAAGCAGTTGAGGCTAGCTCACTGAATATATTCAAATCACAGATAGATAGATTTTTAACCAATAAGGGAATTAAGGGTTATGGGGAGCGGGCGGGTAAGTGGAGCTGCGTCCACGACCAGATCAGCAATGATCTTGTTGGGTGGTGGAGCAGGCTCAGGGGCTAGATGGCCTACTCCTGTTTGTAATTCTTACGTTATTATGTTCTTATGTTCTTATTAATGTTGGGGAAGTCCAGAACCAGGGGTCACAGTCTAAGGATAAGGGGTAAGCCATTTAGTACCGAGATGAGGAGAAACTTCTTCATCCAGTGAATGGTGAACCTGTGGAATTCTCTACCACAGAAAGTTGTTGAGGCCAATTCACTAACTATATTCAAAAAGGAGTTAGATGTAGTCCTTACTACTAGGGGGATCAAGGGGTATGGCGAGAAAGCAGAAATGGGGTACTGAAGTTGCATGTTCAGCCATGAACTCATTGAATGGCGGTGCAGGCTCGAAGGGCCGAATGGCTTACTCCTGCACGTATTTTCTATGTTTTTATGTTTCGATGTATCAAGGAATATGGAGCAAAAGTGGGAAAATGGATTGAGGTGGAGATCAGGCCTGATCTAATTGAATGGTGGAGCAGGTCCAAGGGTCTGGGTGGCCCAACGTTCTCATGTTCCTATAATACTTATTTGTTCATCTCCAAAGCTTGAGCATGTAGCTGGGATTTCTGGGAATTCCTCAAAGCAATTATCAATGGGTGAATGTTGTACTTTATTCCTACATTACAACAGTGACTACATTTCAAAAGTACTTCAATGACTGTAAAGCACTTTAGGATGTCCTGAGGCCATGAAAGGTGCTACACAGTTTTTTCTTTCTTTTTTTCTTCATACTAATCCTCCTGGTTCCAAATCAATGTCCTCCATTTATTATTCTTCCTCATTCTCCTCGTTCTGTGCTGCTACTGACTCATGGGCCTCTTTTTCATTCTGTTTCAAGATGATCTCTCTTTGTATATGTTCTGTATTGTCCATGTACATTAAATGTATGGTTGCAATGGGGCACCACAGAGGGCATTGTGGTGGGAGACCTGGAAGTACCTGCAAGACAGAGTATAAAAGGCTGCCCACCACACTTGAGAGTCACTCTGGAGTTGCACAATAAAGGACTAAGGTCACAGCAGTTACTACAACACCAGACCGTGTGGAGTCAGTGATTTGAGTGCTACATACATCACATTGGCGATGAGGACACGGACGAGCTTCACACAACCATGGCTACTCTGGGCTCATTAAAGGATTTTACAGTGGGTAATGATTGGGAGGCCTTTACAGAAAGACTCGAGTACTACTTTATAGCAAACGACCTGACGGAGGACACGAATGCACTGAGAGAGAAGCATAAGGCGATGTTGCTGTCCAGTTGTGGTGATGAAGTTTACTGTCTCGTCAGGGATTTGCTGCCACCTGCGAGCGCCAAGGACAAGTCATATGATGAGCTGATTGTACTCATTCATGACCAACTGAAACCGAAGGAGAGTATCCTCACGGCCAGGCACAAATTCTACCACCAGTGAAGACCTGAGGGCCAGGATGTCACCAAATATGCTGCGGACATCAGGAGACTCGCGGCGCCGTGTGATTTTGGCACACACCTTGACGAGGCGTTGCGAGATGTTTTTGTTATGAAGATTGATCATAAGGGTCTCCTTCACAAGCTGCTATCCACTGAACCTACAGTCACCCTGAAGCAAGCCATCGCCATCAGCCGGGCATTTATGACTGCGACTTGCAGCACCAAGCAGATGATCCACACAGTCTCGAACCCGGCAGGCACTGTCCACAGGATAACGCCCGTCACGGACAAAACTGCAGAACGTGGCTCTGCCCAGGGCAGAGAGCACGGACCTCGGGGTCCTGCAACTCAGAGTCCGCCAAGGGGGGCTAATCGAGTAGCACCATGCTGGCGCTGCAGAGAAAGCCATGGGGCTCACCGGTGCAGATTTGTGGAGTATACATGCAATACCTGCCACACGAAAGGCCACCTTCAGCGTATGTGCAAAAGATGCATGACTCACCATGTGGCTGAGGAGATGATAGATGATCTACTATCCAGCGAGGAGCAGGCAGAAGAAGATGAGGCATTTGGACTGTATACTTGTACCGACGATTTGGCCCCAGTGGTTTTGGAAGTCAAGATTAACAGAGTCCCAGTGAATATGGAAGTCGACACTGGATCGGGTCAATCGCTAATGAGTCAGGAAACTTTTGATAAACTGTGGATCAACCCAGTTGCACGACCCAAGCTGGTCCCGGTCACGGCGAAGCTGTGCACCTACACCAAGGAACTGATACCTGTTCTTGGCAGAGTGGATGTGCAGGTATCTCACGGAGGCGAGACGCACGGTTTACCTTTGTGGATCATTGCAAGCGATGGGCCAACGCTACTCGGCAGGAGGTGGATGGGGAAGGTCCATGGGAGCTGGGAAGATTTCATTCCTCCACAGACCACTGTCCCCCGGGTTCCCAAAGAGCAGCGCCGACTGAGCTGGAGGAGAAAGAAGGGCTTCGACGGGCTACACCAGCAGGCACCGTCAGCCCGCAAGCAGAGGCCGGCTCCGGAGGATGCGGCAGTGTGGAGGTTAGTGTGTTGTGGCTCCCGGATGCGGTCGAAGTGTGGTGGGTCCCGAGAGAGAGTCAAGAGTGAACTGGTAGGCAGCAGCAGGCTCGAGTTCAGCAGAGAAACCAACCTCGCAAAAGGGTCCGGAGAAGGAAAGCTGTTCATCGGCGGTCTAAATCTCGACTCAGACAAGCAGGCCCTGGAAGAAGTGCTCTCCAGGTACGGGTAGATCTCCGAGGTGCGAGTGATGAAGGAAACCAAGCATCCCGCGGTTTCGGCTTCAGCATAATTGTTCTTCTCAAGCTCGCTCAGCAGTGCAGTCAAGCCACTCACATCCTCAATTGGTTCAGTAATTGCAGGAAGCTCCTCCTCAACAAAATGAGTGTTTAACCTACGCCTTTTCTGTACCATTTCTTCAGGCACGTTACATCTCTTTTGGCTTGGAACCTCCTTTTCTGTAATCGGCTGCAACTGTTTGCAGAGTTGTTTCAATGTAAAGGGGCACAGTGAGCTCAAGATGGTGGCGAGCCTCGTGGCAGCAGAAGTCTGCAGAGAAAGGCACGCAGAGCAACTAAAATGGCGGCGCCCAGTGGAAGCCTCATGGGAACAACAAGATGGCATCTTAAAAGGGAAATGTACCCGGGAATCTTAAAAGGGCCTTACACCTTTGTCCCCACAAAGAAACTTTTGAAAGGCAAGAGAGAGTCTAAATGAGTAATGTGATTTTTATGATGACGTGATTTAAGACAGGAGTTAATATTTTGATGCTGAAATGATTACTGAGTTTAAAATGATGGGTGATTTACGAAAAGACTTAATACCATGAGGTACAAGTAAAAGGGTTAATGGATCTGTGACTAACATGACTCATGGACTAATGCGATTGACGATTTTATGTGATTCATGCTATGGTTCAGCGGCGGCAGATGAGTCGTAAAGGCGACTACTTTCTGAGCACAGAGGCAATGCACTCGTTGCGACACCCTGTCTCAGTGCAACTCATTACCTCGGGCAAAAAGGGTCTGTGTGCTGCCACCGTACCTCACCCAGTGGAGCTGGGATTAAATAACTGTTCAGTGGAACTGCAACCTTTTGTTGTAATTCTTCAATGCATCTATATGTTCCATACAAATGCACTCTCTATGTATACCTGCTTTCTGTTGGATGTTATGCTCGTGTACTTGTATCACCCATGTAAGGACTGCAAACACCACAGGCTTGCACCGGATCGCAAGCATAATCTCTACATGGGGGAGAAGAGGGAAGTGGATGGTCATGGACTCACATTCACAAATCAACCAGGACGAACAAGGCCGAGGTTACTGGCAATGACTTTTGGAACTGGGGGGGGGAGTGAGCTGTTATGTATTGTCCATGTACATTAAATGTATGGTTACAATGGGGAGCCACAGAGGGCGCTGTGGTGGGAGACCTAGAAGTACCTGCAAGACAGAGTATAAAAGGCTGCCCACCAAACCTGAGAGTCACTCTGGAGTTACACAATAAAGGACTAAGATCACAGCAGTTACTACAACACCAGACTGTGTGGAGTCAGTGATTTGAGTGCTACTTACATCACAGTATAGAGAAGTTATGCAACATGCAACAGACAGGAAATACATGGGACACTTTTGATGATAGTCATGCTGCCAATCGGGCAGCAGCTTCCTGTTCCTCTGTCACCAGTACTTGCTCATCCTCTCCAGTGCACTCTGACTGACCATTTACAAGTTTTCAAAGTCACTAACTGCATCCTGTGGTATGTATGTAGTTGTGTTTGTGATTGGAAATGTTGGTGAGAGTAAGGAGTGTTGCTATGAGATACTGGCTTGCTCATGGCTACTGGGAGTATAAGCAGTAACAGAGCAGGAACGTTTGTTATAATGCTGGCTCAAGAGTTTTATTAGCATATATATATTAGCATAAATCTGATGATTTCCTGATTGTGTGCATGCCTGTATGTGAGTGACTAAGTCTGGAGAGGAGACACAAATCGATGGAATGAAAAGCAGGTTGGTTCTATAAAGGGCAGTTTATCCACTCTGCCAGATTACCACCCAGGCAATGAAGTTGACATATACGCCCAACAAGAGCAGTATGACCTTTAAGCTTGAGGGGGCCTTTGGTTTCCCCTTCCTCTAAACCTTCTATGTTACCATAGGAAAGAATGTCCAGGGAAACCTCCTCAAAAGGAGTCAAGTAGTTGGAATTTCTGGGCCTTCCTCTAGTTTGGGCCTGGTCCCTTTTTTTATGGGGACAATTTTACATGTTCACCTCCGGCACCCCAAGTTGGAAATTGGGGCTATCCTTGCTCTAGTTTTTGATTACAAAATCATAGACAGGGCAATTTCTAATTGTGCCTTCTGACATGCACACTTAGAAAATGGGCCATCTATTCCTGCAAGAAGGGAACACCATTTGAGAAGGATATTCATTGTGAGACGGTGGTATAATTTCAGGGTGACAACAGATTCCGATCTTGTAGCCTGTATATGTGCCTTGCTGATGTATGATCATACATGTTAAGCATTCAAAGATCTGTAAGGCTACATGGAAGCTTTGGAGGGGCCAGCAATTAAAACAATAACTGGTCTGAGGACCTAGTTTGTGGATACATATTTTGAAGAAATACTTACTATTGGAATCTGCTGGGACCATTACCCTTGCCCCCTTTGTTTACATATGCCATCTTCTTCCACATTTGTAGCCAAACCCTCTGGATATTAGAGAGCAATCATTATGTCAGCTATTTACTGTCAGACATTTCAAACTCTTCTCTGAGGAGGGTATCCATGAGTGTCAGTAAAGGCAACCTTCCTTTGGCTCACTGCATACACCAGCACTTCAAGGGCACCATCTGTAATTGTGCTTTCAGTAAACTTCCATTGGGAGAAATGGTATGAATCTTTAAACCCTTTCGCTTCTTATGAAATAGGAGTTTAATTTGGGGTATTCATTGCCTTGAATTTCCATTTTATAATCTACATACTGGATTTGTAGGTCGTGAGGATAAACAATAAATAAGACTTTTTCTCCAGTTTGCTCATCATTACATTCGTAAGCTACTGAAATTGCTTTTTTAATTAAATCTCAATTTCTTACAAATTTCAGTCCAAAAAGATTTGGCTATCAAGTGATTTCAAACAATTAAAATATGATGAACATTCAACTTCATTAAAATGCAAAATGTCTTCATTTATTCTATTTGCAATTTTGTGATTTCTCATTGTTTACATAAGAACATAGGCCCCGAACTTGCTGGGAGCTGCAGCTCGCCCGTTTCTCAGCGATCCCGGGTGGAATGTGGGTTTTTGCCGCCCGTTGCCGCTGGGACCAGTTGGGCGGGAGTTTAGTCGCGGTTCTGTCGCCGGCAGTGGGAGCGACAGGCAGCAGGAGTTGGCGGGCGTGAGCGGGCGGTAGCAGCAGTGGAGGATAGGTGCAGGCCTCGCAACTCGGCAAATATCAGAGACCGTGCACCGCGCATGCGCGAGATTTAGAATTTTTTTTGTAGTTTTTTATCGGCAATGGTATCATTTTTCCCCCGATTGGGGCTGATGGCACAGCTGCACATGCGCATAAAAGCTCGCTACTCACTTGCACCTGCCAGTTGCAGAGGGGTCAGATTTGGAGAGAGAAAAACGAGGTCATCATCGGCCATCCATCTGAGAAAGCTGTCATGAGTCCAAAAAAAGCTTCCAAAATGTTGAATGGAGGGAGGCTCAGAGATCCCTGGTTTACTGAGGAGCAGCTGAAGGAACTTGCATATGAGGTGGAGCGCCGTTATAAAGACCTCACCCGGGATGATCGTGGCAAGCCTGCACCACTCCAATGTAGACGGGAGACTGGGGAGGCCATGTCCTCAGTGGGCAACACTGTGCAGGATGGAGACCAGTGTCGGAAACAATGGAACGATATTGTTGCATCAGCAAGAGTAAGTAAGCATGTATTGTTGCACTCCCGTACTACTCCAAAAGGTTCTGTGTCCATTGTGTCTGTGTGTGTGTGTGTGTGTGTGTGTGTGTGTGTGTGTGTGTATGTATGTGTGTGTTGCTGCATGAGCAAACCGGGTAAAGGCTGCAACTTTTATTTCTGTAAAGAAACGAGCATCCAACACATCAAAGCAGAGTGGCATGGGAGGGGGCCCACCAGATGTCATCGAGGTGACTAGCCTAGAGGAGCCTCGGCTATGGTGGGTGACCACCCCCGTGCCACCACACAGGGTGATGCAGATCCTATGGAAGAACATGGTAAGCATATCCGAATCTCCGGTCTGTGTCACGCTCATGTCATGCAAGGTCATATTATGTCAATTGCTTTTTATTTCACTGTGTGTCACCCATTAATGGTGTGCTCATGTAGCGATGGAAGGCCTTGAAGTAAGAATGTGAAATGTGATGGTACACATGTCAGTATGACCAATCCCACCCCCCAGCTATACACATAAATGTTGTCCTCTACTTCCAGATATTGATTCGGACAGCACCGACCAATGCACCCCATCCAGTTCTGGCTCACAAAGGCAGTGTCAAACACCAACGCCTTCCACCTCGATGCCATAAGCAGCCCAACACACCAGCTCCTTCCTCCAACCACCCCCCCACCACCAGATCACCCATATCAACCACATCCACCTCCGCCACCCAGAGTCACGAACACCAGGAGGAAGAGAAAGGAGAAGGCCCAGTGTTTGTAACACTTGAGGTCGAGGAGTTGCAAGAGAAGGACTCCAGCCTCCTCACATGTGTGCCATCTGTTCGGCCAACATCGGTTTCGGAGTCCGACTTTTTGGGCTTCGAATCGGACGATGCGGGATCATATGTTGGGAGGTGCAGAAGCCGGGCCGGAAAAGCCACCAAGCCACAACCACCCAGGATGACGCAGCAAGCTGATGAGGATGCTGGACGGGTGGCAGCAATCCAAGAAATGGTCCAGTTGTCGAGGATGAATGTCGAGGTAGGTCGAGATGTGCTGCAGGCCGTGGCTGGGATAGCTGCCAGCATTGCCACCTTTGCGGAGGAGCATTCTGCCAGTATGTCGTGGCTCATCAGTGCGATGGAGCGAACACCAACTCTGTAGATGCCATGTGGCAATCGATGTTTTCGGGACATGTCATGCTACCCCCTGATGACACACCAGCGAGGCCGACAGATCCCGAAGAGCCGGAGGTGGCAGCGGATTCCATCTCGCCCCCTACATTCTCTCCAAGACGAACACAGCAGCAGCGCTCCAGCTGCCCTCCTGCACAACGTCATAGAGCAGAGGCAGTGAGGGGCGGGGGTGCGGCTCGCCTTGGTGAAGGCGGAGTCATGAGGAGGACGATGGGCCTCACATCGAGGGGGGACGGGAAGAGAGATGGTGGTAACGGGTAGAGGGTTGGGTGTTGGTGCTGCTGATGTTGTTAAGTGTTCATTAAGTTGTTGCTGTTGTTTCACATGGTTCGTTTGGATTGTCACTTGACTGGTTGTGCAAATAATGTACACTTTTTGGATTCACTTGTTTGCATGTTCTGTCACTTGCCATGCTGCACTATTCAATACAGAGACATTGTTCACCAACTCTTGGTCAGTGTTTAACTTTTATATTATCTGGGGTACGTGCTGAGAAACAGACAAATCTCCTTCAGGTGTACTGGTCTCTGAGCAATATCTTGGCATCCACATATGATGCATCTCTTTAATGGGTCCTGTCATCAGGCTATCTCGCAATGACAATTAAGGTGACCAATGCAGGAAGGTTGCCATTGAATGAGAGATAGTTGCACAATTTAGAGGCCACATATTAATGCTTGCATTTCAGTCCACATTTTCTTAGGTGCAACATCGTGGAGTCCCACCCCTGATATGACATGTTCTTCAGTGACATTGTAGTCCATTTTATATATTTTCCCATATTTTATACTTGAGCTCATGTTGTTCTCAGGTTCACATCCTCCCACCTGACAGAACCTTACATAATTTCATTATTGCCTATATACTTTGACATAAGCCCATACCATCTGAACACTCACATTGTCTCAATAAATCTGTTCTGCCTGCAATGTTGTAAAAACCCTTAAAATACATCTCCTTTGAGCCTCACTGTATCTCGTAGCTCATTTCCTCTTCCTATACCACACCAGCCCTTCAACGGAGTACTTTTCATTTACATCTGTGAAGTCTTTCTGTGCAGTTTTATTTCCATCTGTGAACTCATTCTGAGAGTGTGATAATGGTGCAGCATGTGTATGTTACCCGGGATGTGCAGCTCTGGACCACTCTGCGCGATTGTACCTGCCTTCCGATTTGCAGTCAGCTTGGACCAGCTTTTTACCCAGCGGTCGTTCTGGCAGGTGGGAGCAGCTGGATCCTAGATCACCAAAATCCCATTTTTGGAGCCTCCATGCCGGTGGTAGAAAGTTGCGCCGGCGGTTCTTCCCCAAAGAAACTCCCGTCGCGCGGGACCTGGGCAGCAGATGGGCGGTGCATGAGGAATCTCAGCAAAATAAATTTGGGGGGCGCTACCTCGGCGGCTGTGGGCGGTATTGGCTGGCTCATTGACCATGTTTGGGCCCATAAGAACATAAGAAATATGAGTAGGAGTAGGCCCCTCGAGCCTGTTCTGCTTTTCAATAAGATCATGGCTGATCTGAATATGTTTAATATATGAAACTTTTGGAATTAATTTCTTTTTACATACAGTGTTTATTCTCATCTATTGTGTGTGAACTACATCTTTCATTCAGCAAATAACACAGGAAAACATGGTGGGGTGGGTTTTCCTCAGCATTGGACATTCCCATCAGAAGTGTGTCAGGACAGAACTTCCACCCACCAGTCTGACCCTGCATTAACACTGTCCCATTTTTCTGTGGAGAAGGCAAATGATGTGAAGCTTCACGGAGGCACCCAACAATCTCAGAAATGGCAGCAGTAAATGCATGAGCAGAAACCTTGCAGGCCTGGGGAGGGTCAGGTAGAAAGAAAGAAAGAAACACTTGCATTTATGTAGCGCCTTTCATGACCACCGGATGTCTGAAAGCCAATGAAGTACTTTTGGAGTGTAGTCACCGTTGTAATGTGGGAAACAGCAGTATTCCAGGGCTAGTGCATCAAATCACATGAACAAATTGATAGCTAATAACAGCTTAGCAACTTGGCTCCTACTACAAAAGAAGTCTTAGGTACCAATATGTGTGTCACTGGCAAGGCCAGCATTCATTGCCCATCCCTACTTGTCCTTGAGAAGTTGGTGGATCATCTGCTTAAACTGCTGCAATCCATGTGGCGAAGATGCTACCACAATGCTGTTGGGTAGAAGTTCCACAATTTTGACCCAGCGACAATGAATGAACAGTGGTATATTTTCATGTCAGCATGGTGTGCGACTTGTAAGGGAACGTGGAGGTGATGGTGTTCCCATGCACCTGCTGCCCTTATCGTTCTAGATGGTGGAGGTCACGAGTTTGGGAGGTGTTGCCAAAGAAGCCTTGTTGAGTTAATGCAGTGCATCTTCTAGATAGTACACAATGCAGCCACAGTACACTGGTGGTTGAATGGACAGTTGTTTAGGTTAGTGGATGAAGTGCTGATCAAGTAGACTGCTTTGACCTGGATAGTGTCTAACTTCTTGAGTGCTGGTGCAGCTGCACCATCCAAGCAAGTGGAGAGTATTCCCTCAGACTCCTGATTTATGTTTTATAGATGGTGAAGAATCTTTGGGGAGTCAGGAGGTGAGTCACTCTTTGCAGAATACCTAACCTATAACGCCCAGGATGCTGTTGGTTGGGGACTTGGTGATAGTAATCCCATTGCATGTCAAGAGGAGGTGGTTAAGCTCTCTCTTGTTGGCGTCGGGTTTTCCCTGGCACTTGTGTGGCACTAATGTTACTTGCCACTTCTCAGCCCAAGCCTGGATGTTGTCCAGATCTTGTTGCATATGGACACAAACTGCTTCATTATCTGAGAATTTACGAATGGAAATGAACACACAGCTATTATCAGCCATTAGCCCCAATTCTTACCTTATGATGGAGGGAAATCCATTGATGAAGGAACTGAAGATAATTGGGCCTAGGATGCTGCTCCAAGGAACTCCAGCAGTAATGTCTTGAGGATAAGGTGATTAGTATCTAACAACCACATCCATCTTTTATTGTGTGCTAGGTATGATGCCAGCCATGGGAGAGTTTTCCCTCAGATCCACATTCGTATTGTTTGACTAGGGCTCCTTGGTGCTACACTCAGTCAAATGCTGCCTTGATGTCAAGGACAGTCACTCTCACCACACCTCCAGAATTCAGGTCTTGTGTCCATTTTTGGACCAAAGCTGCAATGAGATATGGTGCAAAGTGGTCTGGCAAAACCCACATTAACATCTGTGAGCAGGTTATTGTTGAGTAAACACCACTTGATAGAGCTGTTGATGACTCCTTCCATTACTTTGCTGACGGTTGGGAATAGGCTGATGGGGCAGTAATTAACTGGGTTGGATTTGTTCTTCTTTTTCTGGAGAAAACATATCTGGGTAATCGGTGATTGGCATGTCATAGGGGCCAAGTTTCGGCCGAAGTTGCTCCTGTTTTTTAAGGAGCAACTGGTTTAGAATGGAGTATCTTAGAAATTTGAATTCTCAGCATTTAGTTTGCTCCAGTTCTAGTCAGTTAGAACAGTTTCACTTTGGAACAGAATTTTTTTTTCAAAAGGGAGAGTGTCCGGCCACTTAAGCCTGTTTTCAAAGTTTAGGCAGTGAAAACTTACTCCAAACTAACTTAGAATGGAGTAAGTGAAGATTTTTGTACGTTCGAAAAAACCTTGTCTACACTTTAGAAAATCAGGCGTAGGTTACAAATTAGGCGTAGGGAATGGGGGGGGGGGGGGTTCAAAAGGAAGTTTACAAACATTAAACATTTCAGTTTCACAACTAAAGAGCCATCATCAATAATAAATGCTAAATACATCAATAAATCAATTAAAAAAATTAATACAAAATTTTTAAAAATTAAAAGATCAATAAATAAGACATTTTCTACTTACCGACTGCAGCACCGGGAGTCCTCCAACAGCATGCTGGGACAGCCCCCCCAGTGTGTCTCTGTCAGTGTCTCTATCTGTCTGTCTGTCTCTCACTCTCTGTCTGTCAGGTCTGTGTTTCTGACAGCGAGGGGAGGGGGGGGAGGGGGAGGGGGAGAAGTGGGTGGGGGGGGAGAAGGGGGTGGAGGGGGAGAGGGGGAGGGGGAGAAGGGGGTTGGGGGGAGGGGGAGAAGGGGGGTGGAGGGGGAGAAGGGGGGAGAAGGGAAGGAGAGGGGAGAGAGGGAGAGGGGGTAGAAGGGGGGGAGAGGGGGAGAAGGGGGAGAGGGGGAGAGAGGGGGAGAAGGGGGGGAGGGGGAGAGGGGGTGGGGGTGGGGGAGGGGTAGGGGGTGGGGGGAGGGGTAGGGGGGTGGGGGGACGGGGAGGAGGAGTGGGGGGGAGGAGGAGAAGGGGGAAGAAGGGGGGGAAGAAGGGGGGAGAAGGTGGGGAGAGGGGGAGAAGGGGGAGACGGAGAAGGGGGGAGAAGGGAGAGAGGATGTAGGGAGGGAAGGGAGAGAGGATGTAGGGAGGGAAGGAGAGAGGATGTAGGGAAGGAGGGAAGGGAGAGGAGGGAAGGAGCGAAGGAGAGAGAAGGGAGGGAGGGAAGGAGAGAGGAGGGAGGGAGGGAAGGAGAGAGGAGGGAGGGAGGGAAGGAGAGAGGAGGGAGGGAGAGGAGGGGGGCGGGAAGGGAGAGAAGGAGGCTGAATGGCCAGGCACAAGATCTCGGGCTGGATTTACAGGTAGGTGGCATCGGGTCTCGGGGGGGGTCGCGGAGGTCCCGGGGGGGAGAGTCGCGGAGGTCCGGGGGGTGGGGGAGAGTCGTGGGGGGGGGGGAAGAGTCACAGAGGTCGGAGGGGTGGGAGAGTCGCGGAGGTTCGGTGGGGGGGAGAGTCGCGGAGGTCGGGGGCGTGGGGGGCAGAGAGAATCACAGAGGTCCGGGGGGTGGGGGGGAGAGAAAGTCGCGGAGGTCCGGGGGTGGGGGTGCGGAGAGAGAGTCACAGAGGTTGTGGCAGGGGGGATGGGGGAAGAGAGTCGCGGAGGTCGGGTCGCCAGGGGTGGAGCGGGGGTCGGGTCAGGTGGGAGGAACCTTATTCACGCAGCCCCAGTGAGGCCATTCGGCCAGGGCTAGGGGCTGCGTGCTTCGGGCCCCTCCCACAGTTTTGGACGCCTGGAGCTACTGCACATGCGCGCCCATTGTAGTGCGCATGTGCAGAGGTCCCGGCACTGTTTTCAGCGCAGGACGTGGCTCCACCCCCTACAGCTCGTGCTGCGCCGCGTCCCGCTCCAGAGAGCCTGCAGGGAGCTGGAGAATAGGTAAGTTCTTTTTAGGCGCATTTTCTGGCGTGAAAAACGGGCATCCAGGTCCGGGCTGCG
This sequence comes from Pristiophorus japonicus, assembly GCF_044704955.1. Classification (NCBI taxonomy): domain Eukaryota; kingdom Metazoa; phylum Chordata; class Chondrichthyes; family Pristiophoridae; genus Pristiophorus; species Pristiophorus japonicus. The sequence continues at coordinate 154,977,545 of NC_091981.1, read as the reverse complement.
CCGTTTTAGGCGCGGCACGAAACTTGGGCCCATAGTGTTTGGTCTGTTTAATTAACAATTCGTAGGGATTGTTACTGTTTAAAATGTGGTTTGTATTTTTTGAGTTAAAAGGGGAAGTCTGCTTTCTAATTCATTTAATTTCACCTGAAAATTCAATCATATTAGCATGACTGAATAATAACTTATCAGAATAATAAAATAATTATACTCGCCAATGTAATGCTAAAATTTGTACCTTTGGAGCCATATAAGAAAGTCTATTTCAAACTTAACCTAATGGACATTTAAGTTAGACCTACTTAGCATAATTAATTAAAGCTGTACTCAAACTAGCACAACAAATATGTGTCAATATATCGTACAGGTTTAACTATTAATAGAAAACAGTAATTTTTAAATCAAGCTAATTTACATATGTGAATTCAAGTGAATTAAATAGCATAGCTATGTTATCATTAACACCACAATAAATACACTTTTCAACGTTTGTAACCAAAAAGTCTAGTGGAGTTACATATGGACAATGAATGCTAAAGCACTTTGGACAGTTATGTGGCAGTAAATGTGTTCACTTACCAATTAATGTATCTATCCTAAGTCACAGCAACATATTAACTAACTGCTCGGGTGCATTAAGACACCTAATCGGAAACTAGTCGACATTTTTCAAAATGCAATGCTTTAATAAATTGAAACAGGGTGCTTGTTTTGTGCTAATGAATGTGACTTCATACATGTCAATAAAGGACAAATAATGGAACACTAAGCCAAAGTGCAAGGACTTTCATGGCTTTAGAGGCTGAATTATTTATTCTGATAAAACAATTTTTCAAATATAAATATGCCTGTGGAGTACAGATTCTATCTATTCCCTTAATCACAAACAAGAAGGTTTAGACCTTGATTGCACATGAAGTCAATGAGGTTTCTATAAACTGCATAGGGTTGTTGCACGAAAAATGTGGCAAAGGGGAAGTGAAATGCAATAAGACTCAGTCCACATCCCAACAAATAAGCCCATGAAATATACAAACAAAAATTTAGGACTGGAAATTCATCAAAAACCACTACCACTGGTTTGCCACCAAAAAAATGCTATGACTCTGCTATGATTTCGAGGCGGGAGATTCATGAAAAAATGGGAAAAAAATCCGCCTGGCAGGAAAAAATTGGTGTTGCATGAAGATTCGCGGCGGAAACCACGATTCTTGTCAACTTTAATCCGAGGCCGATTACCGCTGCGAGTTGGGCCGAGGGAGGGGGAAAACATAAAAAAATTTTTTCCGAAAAACAAAAAATAAACAATCGCAAAACATTGACAAGACCCTTTTCTAGCTGAATCGCTGCAAAAGAATTTAAAAATAAAAACTTTAACTTACCTTTTTGCGGAGTTTCATATCTATGGCCATTCCGAGGGCTGCTCCGACAGGTTTTTCCTCTGCGTTTTTTTCCCCATCTACGGGTCACTGCTGTGACCAAACACGAGCGGTAGTGCTTTTTCGAGTCTTGCACACCGGTGGTCCGCTCCCCAGCAGTATTTCAAAACCACCGGCGGAAGATGAATTTTCCGTCCAAACTGACGAAATACAGCCAAAAAATGCGGCGAAAGATTGATGAATTTCCAGACCAGTTATTTCTGCAGGGGTTCTCCCAATCATCCGTTGTAATTATGGTGAAAGATCTGCAGACCCTGGAGAAACAACATAAATATCTCAAATTAATATAGAATGTTGTGTTTTCAAAATAGGGTCATAGAGTACAAAAGTACAGAAGGAATTGTGTATTTATACAAATGTTTTGTTAGACTACGCGTGCAATTTTGGGTGCCCATTATAGAAAGGATATCAAAGTTATAGGGCTAGAACCTCCACTTTTTTTGCCTGCTTAACGCCCACTTAATGTCCATTTTACCACTGAAATGACGAAAAATGCCCAGATATCGCCCATTCTGGCACAAAATGGAAACTGACGGGCTTTTTAGGAGACTTATCACCAAGCGTTATTTTCCCAATGGACTTAACGGCGAGAAAAAATATCACTGCTCGCCTACTTTTTTTACGCGGAATCAGCTGAATGGGCGAATTCATTGCCCATAATATCGCTCAGCGTTACTTTCCAAACGGAATTAATGCCGAGATTCAATATTAATGCCTGGCGACTGTTTTTTGTCGTAAAGAGCATATTTACCCAAACTAGTGGCAATGGAGATTGCCCATCTTCAATTTCACCACCTCGCACACATATCGTCCACAATATCGCTCTCTCAAAAAGCCGCCCACAAAAAGTGGAACGAACACCAGCGGAGTGGCTGGCATTTGTTAAATCCCATTCTTACGTGATGAGCTGATATCGTAAAGATTTGACTGAAAGAGCACTGATGTGAGTGACAATGCTAACACACTGCTGTGTGTGTGCAGCTCAGACATCAATGGTGCCCATAACCTTGGTGCCAGTTAAAGTTTACGTTGATTGATGTTAAGTTGTATTTAACCCTTTCATGGTAAGGAATCACCAGTGTGTAATGGTCCACCTATCTGAGACAATGTGCAACAAGGCTATGTTCAATCACAAAAGTTTAATACCAACATTGGTCTGAAGTCATAAGTATCACAGCCAATAACACCCAACCCAGGCCCACACCCTGCTTTTGCCACCATTGACATCAATCACATGCTCAACATGTCCAGCAACACAGAATACAAAGGCAAAGCAGGAGCGTGGCCCCCAGCCCCCATACATTGCAAAAAATTGCATACACCCAGATGGAGATATAACACAGCCATCACCTGCGCACATGCACCACATTTTCCTTCCCTCCTTTCCTTCTTCTCCCCACCTCTACACCTGCCCCTCCTCGCTCCATGGTGCCTGGCTGAGGAGCTCCTCAGGCAGTGCCTCATTGGGGGGGATGAAGGCAGATGCGGTCATTGGATAGGTACGGGAGTGGGGGATGCTCAGGAGGCAACATTCTCTGATGCAGAAGCAGGATCTTGGTCCTTGCTCTCATCTGTCCTTCGCAGTGGTGGTGCGGAACCTAGGGGTGGAGTGCCGCACTCTGTGACCACTGGGAGGGCTAAGGCAGCAATGTTCCTGGCTATCGCATCCAGGGACTTCACCATGCAGGAAATGTACTCAGTCATGGTGGCCATATGTTGGGATATGCCCCCCAAAGCTACGATGAGGTGGTCACCAAAGTCTACAGTCCTCCTGGACAACTGTCATGTCGCGCTCATGGAACAGACCTGCCACATCCACAAGACCTCCGCGGGGTCGGCGCCGTCCTAAGGACAAATGGGGTGCCCTGTAGAGAGGTGCTTTGGGCCGGGGACACCTCCAGAGTGGAGGCGGGAATGACTGGAGGACCAATAGATGGACTTGGGGTGGAATGGGTTCTGTAGCATGGCGATGCAGCTTCTTCGAAGTCCGTGCTCTCATCCATCGAGAACAGCCCCAGTGGATTGACGGGCAAGAATCGGAGCTCCTCAGCACCAGATGTAGTAGGATAGTTCGCTGATTCCTGCCTCATGCCCACACCTTCTGGCCTCTGTGGCCTTGCCTGGGGCAGCGCTACTGGCTGAGCTGCAAGACACAAATGAGGTTGTTAGAGGAGAAGGGGGTGCTAGGGTGACAAGGTGAGTCCAGCGCTACACACAGCATATGCAGGACAAAAGCACCACCACTCTCAAAATCATCGCAGATATTACATTTCATCACCATCAACACATTGTGCATTGCAATGATTTTCATTAGGCCAGCATTATTTCTATGACACTTTTAGAAATCATCTATCATATATGATTGGACAGATATGAGTTGATGTGGCATCTATTGACTTTACATCACGCAATGGTGTGAGCTTTACTCACGTGGCATCACTTCAGGGCCTGCAGATGCATCCGAGGCCATCCTGGGGTGCTTCCCCACAAGTACTAGCACTCGCTCCTCCATCACTGTGATGTCGCTGGGGACTGGTGACCCCCCACCAGTTTGCCTCTGCATGGACCTCATCGTCGATAGTTTCTTCTGTAAAAGGTGACAGGATGACAATGATACCACGATATCATTGCGTGATATTATTGCTAGGCACTGTCACAGAGACTGATACAACACATAACCGACAGATGTAATCATGATTATTATGATTATGATCACTGTTTACCTAAAGACGTAGACCGTGACTGCAGGCTTTGAGTAAAACATTCCCGGTAAAAGTGCAAGACCTCACATCTGCTGATAGTCACTCATGAATGTTACAAATCAAATTATATAAGTACATAAGTACATGTAAATCAATGTAATACTTACTCTTGCAGATCCCACAAGGTCGTTCCATCATTTGCAGCATTGGTTGCCCTCACGCGCCTCATTGGTTGCTGATGAGACCACCTCTGCTATCTCGGTCCATATCCTTCGGTAGGCCTTTGGGGTGGGCTTCCCACGACCTCCGTGTGTCAAATAATCCCAGCGTAACTCGACCTCCTGCAGGAGGGAGGCATTTGCCTCATCCAAGAACCTTCTGGCTCTTTTACATCCTCCAATGTGCTCTTCTCCCACCTCACTGGCCTCTCCAGCATCAGTCTGCACAGCGTGCTGTGATGCTTCCTCCTCTCTCTCCATTATAGGGAAAATTCAGTCAAATATGTGGCTGTTAACAGCTACTTTTTGTTTGCTTACTTGCTGTGAAGTTCTAAAGTCTCCCTCCTTTCTCCCAAAGCAGCCACACCACTCCCAGCCACGCCTTCAGTCCCTCTGAGCTCCCTCTCTCTCTGTCTGCAGCAAACCTGAGGACTGGTAGAAATTTAGAATTCAGCAGAGGAGGACAAAGGGTTTAATTAGGAGGGGGAAAATAGAGTTTGAGAGTAAGCTTGCAGGGAACATAAAAACTGACTGCAAAAGCTTCTATAGATATGTGAAGAGAAAAAGATTAGTGAAGACAAATGTAGGTCCCTTGTAGTTAGAATCAGGTGAACTTCTAATGGGGAACAAAGAAATGGCAGACCAATTGAACAAATACTTTGGTTCTGTCTTCACTAAGGAAGACACAAATAACCTTCCGGAAATACTAGGTGACTGAGAGTCTAGCAAGAAGGAGGAACTGAAGGAAATCCTTATTAGTCAGGAAATTGTGTTAGGAAAATTGATGGGATTGAAGGCCGATAAATCCCTAGGGCCTGATAGTCTGCATCCCAGAGTATTTAAGGAAGTGGCCCTAGAAATAGTTGATGCATTGGTGGTCATTTTCGAACATTCTATAGACTCTGGATCAGTTCCTATGGATTGGAGGGTAGTTAACCCCACTTTATTCAAAAAAGGAATTATAGACCAATTAGCCTGACATCGGTAGTGGGGAGAATGTTGGAAGCAATTATTAAAGATGAAATAGCAGCGCATTTGGAAAGCAGTGACAGGATCGGTCCAAGTCAGCTTGCATTTATGAAAGCGAAATCATGCTTGACAAATCTTCTAGAATTTTTTAAGGATGTAGCTACTAGAGTGGACAAGGAAGAACCAGTGAATGTGGTGTATTTGGACATTCAAAAGGCTTTTGACAAGGTCCCACACAAGAGATTGGTGTGCAAAATTAAGGCACATGGTATTGGGGGTAATGTATTGACGTGGATAGAGAACTGGTTGGCAGACAGGAAGCAAAGAGTAGGAATAAACTGGTCCTTTTCAGAATGGTAGGCAGTGACTAGTGGGGTACCGCAAGGTTCAGTTCTGGGATCCCAGCTATTTACAATATACATTAATGATTTAGGCGATGGAATTGAATGTAATATCTCCAAGTTTGCAGATGACACAAAGCTGGGTAGCAGTGTGAGCTGTGAGGAGGATGCTAAGAGGGTGCAGGGTGACTTGGACAGGTTAGGTGCCTGTGGAAATGCAGGGCGGATGCAGTATAATGTAGATAAATGTGAGGTTATCCACTTTGTTGGCAAAAACAGAAAGGCAGAATATTATCTGAATGGTGACAGATTAGGAAAAGAGGAGGTGCAACGAGACCTGGGTGTCATGGTACATCAGTTGGCATGCAGGTACAGCAAGCGGTGAAGAAGGCAAATGGCATGTTAGCCTTCATAGCTAGGGGATTTGATTATAGGGGCAGGGAGGTCTTACTGCAGTTGTACAGGGCCTTGGTGAGACCACACCTGGAATATTGTGTACAGTTTTAGTCTCCTAATCTGAGGAAGTAATTTCTTGCTATTGAGGGACTGCAGGGAAGATTCAGCAGACTGATTCCCAAGACGGCAGGACTGACATATGAAGAAAGATTGGATCGACTCGGCTTATATTCACTGGAATATAGAAAAATGAGAGGGGATCTCATAGAAACATATAAGATTCTGACGAGATTGAAAAGGTTATATGCAGGAAGAACGTTCCCAATGTTGGGAAAGTCCAGAACCAGGGGTCACAGTCTAAGGATAAGGGGTAAGCCATTTAGGACCGAGATGAGGAGAAACCTCTTCACTCAGAGAATTGTGATCCTGTGGAATTCTCTACCACAGAAAGCTGTTGAGGCCAGTTCGTTAGATATATTCAAAAGAGAATTAGATGTGGCCCTTACAGCTAAAGGGATCAAGGGGTATGGAGAGAAAGCAGGAATGGGGAACTAAAGTTGCATGATCAGCCATGATCGTATTGAATGGTGGTGCAGGCTCGAAGAGCCGAATGGCCTACTCCTGCACCTATTTTCTATGTTTATATGTTTCTATGTCTCCTCTTCTGCGCATGTCATGGTGACCCTTGACCTCCAGAACCACGGGAATCGAGCATTGCCATAACATTGCAAAGGGCAGCCACACTTTACGGCAGAAGGTCAAATAAATTTAACGCTACCACCCATTTGATATTGCTCAAGATAATGCCCATTTTCAAAAATGTAATCTAGGTGTTTTGAGAATGGGCGAGAAGCCGGCGATCTGAAAACCCTTTTTTACCACCTACGCCGGAAATAACGCCCATTTCTGGGCGATAAGCTCAAAAGTGGAGGTTCTCGCCCATGGAAAGTATTCAGAATTGATTCACCACAATGATTTCAGAGATGGGACATTACAGTTATGAGGAGAGACATGGGTGCTTGCACTGGTTCCATTTGTGCAGAGAAAGCTGGGAAGACATTTGATAGAGGTTTTTAAAATTATGAAGAGTTAGTAGAGAAATACTTGAGTGAATTTTAACCCCCAAAAATGGGTGGGTTGGGGTTGGGTGGAAAGTTAAAGAATGAACAGTCTTAGGGCTGTATTTTTGCCACTATTCTGCATCGTTTTCTTGGCGTACGCTGAATTTTTTGGAGCAGAATAAAATCTGCCAGTTTCGCCAACGTTTCTGCGCCATTCTAAACTACTTATGGCCGATTTTTTTAGTTCCAGATATTTGACATCACTGGGGGTGCCGGCTGCCGGCAGCACCATTTCTGGCCATTTAAGCGAGTTTAGCCAACTAGGATTTTTTCAAAAACAACGCAATGCACCGTTCTGAAAAACCTTACCTGAATTTAAGATAATTGGCACAGAGAAGATGCCATTGTTACAGCGGAGCTGAGGTTTTGAAGGGAGGGGAGAAGATACAGCACCGGGGGTGGGGGGGCTTTCGGTCGGGATAGCAGCTGCACCGGCACTGTATGTTTCACTTTCCAACCTCAGCCCTTGAGTTACCCTGGCAACCTCAGTTTTTGATGCAGATCCTGAAGCTCCACCCACAGAGCTTAAGGACAATCTGCATTGCATAAATGAAAGTTTATTCCAGCGAAACTTGCAACATTTTTTTGGGCGCATGTGGAAAATTGGCCCTTTAATCCCGACAACAACCCGCCCAGTTTTAACGGAGGCGGGACAGGGCAAGCAGCTAACTTGATCCCCGGAGGCGGGTCATGCATTTAAATATTATAATGAGGCTGCCATGCTTCAGATTTAACCTCAATTTTAAATTTAACTATCGCTGGTCAGGTTTGGCAGGCCTTATGAAACTCGCCAACTAAAGTAAGATGAGACTGCTGGATCCACGAGCTAAGTGCCTTTACACTTACCTCCTGAATCCAGCATCCCTGCCTCACCCAGCCACACGATTACAGACACTCCCACAAGGCCTTCGATTCCCCCCAACACCATTCCCTCCCACGAGGCCTCCCCCCCAGGCTCTTCCAGCCCCCTGATTATGCTGCTTCAGCCCACCGATGATGATCCAACCCCCTGATGCTCACCACGCCCTCACCTCCCCGACCCTCCCATCACTCCTGCGACCCTCCAATGCTCACCCGGCTACCCCCTGTTCCTCCAGCCCTCAGATGGTCACACAGCACCCCCTCTTCATCCCCACTTCTCTGGCCCTCCGATCAGCTGGTCTGGCCACCGATTGGTCCCAACCTACCGCCCAAAGCTTCTTCGGCCCTCCCCATGCTCCTCTGAAGGGTGCAAAATTCGTGGGCACCCCACCCAGTGTTTGGACTCATTGGAAAGGAAATTTTGAAATCCTAAAGTACACATGGAAGAAACTACGAACTTTAATCGAATTTGGGATTTTACGAGACAAATTTAGTCTGTGTGGGCCGGGCTAGAGAACTAAAGGGTGACTATCCTACAAAGAAACCAGTTTGAGTATTGAAGCTGTCTGGGGTATTGAAGCTAAAGTAAATTGTCTGGAGAATTATGGATACTCGAAAATCCTTCTCCACAAGAGACATTAACATAGCAACAATTAACCCAGAGATAGCTAACCATTGTCCAGCATATGCATAAGAACAAAGGCCCAGCCAGCCGCATGAAAAACCCAAGCACAGACAGACCTTGCAATTACCAAGCTAATATTTCCATCAAGAAACAAATTTAGAAGATCACCACACCCAAGACAGGTTAACATTTTAATGAGCCCGCCAAAATATGACAAAGAAATATCAAGTCCGCCAAAATTACACAAAGAAATGGGCTGATTTGGCGCGAAGATTAGAACAGCTCCAAACGTATAACTGGGCCCTGCTTTAACAAAGGGTATGCCTTATGCATGCTACTGCCTCAGGAGACACTGCTAGGGATGCTTAACAGAAGGTATGCACACAGCAGCCTAGCATCACAGAGCATCAAGAAGGGAGAGAGACCACCGCAGCAGTTGTAACTAACTTCTCCAGCCTCGACGTCCTGAAATCAAAAAAGGAAGGAAGAACATCACCATCATGGCAGCAACCGACCACAGTCAACGTGGTATCGCCAAAAACACCGCGATCGACCAACTTTGAAACAAAACTCCACAAGGAAGAAACCGAAGAATCGAAAGTTTCCACTCTACAACCTAGGCCTGACGACCAACAAGTGAAAACAATATCTAAAAGGACTTTGAAACCTATTTCTAATGAAAGAAAACGAGTACTTACCCCATAAGTCCAAAACACGCACTACCGCATCAGCGGATACCACCCAACTGAAGATTGCGCAGTAAGAAGTCTTCTCCGACGTTCAGGTATGGCAAGCAGAACCTACAGAATCCAGCGAACCCCGAAATCATGAACTACCGCCAACTGACCATAAAGAATTGGTAAGCATAGTCCGTGTTTGCCCTGGAGTCTAATCTAGTCAGTGTTAGGTATTGGGAGGTGGGAGGTGTATTATTCATTGTAACCCCTTTGAATGTATGATGTACTGTTCTTTATTAGAGTAATTATAATTTTGACATTGTATTTTCTTGTCTTTAATAAAATCAAAGTTCTTTTGCACCAAACCAGTTGTCTCTTGCACTTTATCACATCCCCCAAATAAATCCAGAGTCTAGAACGCAGGGAGTGGGAGCGATTCGAACTGCTCAGAAGGTCAGAGGGTGAACCTGACCCCCACACCACCCCCTTACAATTCCACCCACCCTCGTGCCCCCAAGCGATCCTTCCCTCCTCTCTGTGGCCAGGCTGCAGGTCGGAAACAGGTTACCAATGCAAAATTTAATGGCAGGGCCTGCAGGAAACCAGTTCTTCTGGGTTTCCAGACCACTTCCGAGACCGCCCAGCCGCCCGCTCCCAACCCGCCGACAAATTAAAATTCATGCCAGCATTTTCTCTTGTTGGGGAGTCAGTGATGAAGGAACATCAATTTAAAATTGTCACTAAAAGAGCAAGGAGAGAAGTTTGGAAATTTATTTTTTCCTCGGGAACTTGTTGCAATATGGAATGCTTTACTGCAAGGAATGGTTGAAACAGAGACTGCTTTCTTGAGAAAAAACTGAATAAATATTTAAAGCGGAGAAACATCCATGACTATGCTGAAAGGGCAAGGCAGTAGGATTAGTTTTGGTTCTCTCTAGCAAAATCTAATCCGACTGGCACGTTGGGTCAAATAACTTCCTTCTGTTATGTAAACTGCTATGGTTGTGTCTCCATACGTGTCAAGTTCCCAAAGCAGAGGGCACAGCTCTAAATGTTCAACAGCCTGCCGAGTAATATGTTGTGGCATCTGTACTTGGCCATGTGTCTGGCAAATGAGAACAGTGGGAAGGCTTACCTTGATAGCTGCCTTATGCGGTGTCATCACCTTCTGCATATTTTCACAAGTGTAGTGATAGTGTATTGGGATGTGTCGAGCTGCTACCTCCTGACAGCCTTGCTGCATTTGCTATTCTCTCTGGAGAAAGCCCTGGAGTGCCAAATGGGGTAATCCTTCTTTCACCCATCACATTCAGCGGCACATTCGTGTGCTTATACTTACATATGGTGCCTTTCCTATAACAAAAGGCAGTAAGTCCCTTTACAGGAGGCGTGGTGCACACAAACATGGTGTTGATTTCACACTCATTCGAGGCTCATCCTGAGGAACGTTTTACTCAACGGAATTTCCTTGATTTTCATTTGAATTCACTCTAACTTCAGGCTCTTTGTTTTCCTGACTCGGACTCAGACTTTCATTCTGATTCTCTCCTGGATTTGTTTCCAGTACATTGGATTTAGGATTTGCTACTGGTGTATCAAAACTATCTGATGAGTCAGAAATAATTGAATCATTCCCACCTTCAATTCCTTCCATGTCTGAGGGTAACATATGATCAATATGAACAAACCTATCAAACATCTTTACCAAATATGTGCGAGGACCACATACCTTCACCACTCTTCCTGGTAACCACTTTACCCATTTATGGTGATGGTTCTTCACTCTCACCTTCTGGTTTAATTTCACACTTCTCTCTTTTACTCTACCTCTATCATGATTCTCTCTCTATCTTAATTGTGTCTCTTCTACGGACTATTCCAAATTTTGTTTTCACGAGAATCTGGTTCGTGGCTGTCGTTTGAGAAACAACTCTGCTGGTGTTCTACCAGTAGTTGTATGAGGAGTATTTCGATATGTAATCAAAAAATTAGCCAATTTGTGATCCAATGACAACTGTCATTTCCTTGGATTTGGATCTAACATTTGTTTTATGAGGGCACGTTTTACAATTTGTAGAGTGTACTCTGCTGCACCATTTGAAGCAGGATGGTATGGTGGAACCTTGGTATGTTTCACACCATTTTTGCTCGTGAATTGTGCAAATTCTTCGAAATGAAATTGTGGTCCATTATCAGAAACAATTTCTTCAGGGAGGCCAAATGAAGAAAATAATTTTTGTAAAATGTCCAATGTTTTAATTGTTATTTTCCACATTGGAAACACCTCAAGCCACTTCGAATGTCTATCTATCACAATGAACAATTGTTGTCCTAACTCAGCAAAATCAATATGTAGTCTTTGCCACACCCTGGGAGGCCATTTCCATGGCTGTAATGGTACTGGTGGTGGTTGCTTGCTTCCCGATTGACATGTCGTACACTGACTCTATATCTTTATCAAGACCTGGCCACCATAAATAACTGCATGCAAAACTCTTTGTCAAACACATTCCCAGGTGCTGGTCATGGAGGTCTCCTAATAATTTGGACATGAATTCATTTGGTATAACCACTCTTGCACCCCACATGATACAATCTTTATAGACTGATAATTCATTCCTACGAATGAAGAATGGATGTGTATCTTCGTCTGTTACCTGGTTTGGCCATCCAGTTGCAATAAACTCATACACCTTTGACATCACTAGGTCACGTTTGGTTGCTCTACCAATCTCTTCAGCTGTGACTGGCAGTTCATCAATGTATGAAAAATAAAACACTTCGTCCCTATCGGGTGTAACTTGTGATGGGGAAGGCAATCTAGACATTGCATCAGCATTACTGTGATCAGCTGATCATCTGTATTCAATATCATATATATATGCTGACAAAATCAAAGCCCGTCTCTGCATTCGCGCTGCAGCTAATGTTGGAACTGGGGACTTTGGATGGAGGATTGCTGTTAGGTGCTTATGGTCCGTAACGATGGTAAACTTACGACCATACAAGTATTTGTGAAACTTCTTGACCCCAAAAATTAATGCCAAAGCTTCCCTTTCAATTTGCGCATAATTACTCTCACTGACAGTGAGAGTGCGTGAAGCAAAAGCAATTGGTCTCTCCTCCCCATTACATGATACATGAGAGATCACTGCCCCAACTCCATACGGAGAGGCATCACATGCTAGCTTAATCTCCTTAGATATGTCATAGTGAACTAACATGGTGCTCTCTACCAATTTGCTTTTACATTCCTTGAATGCTGTATCGCATTCTTTTGACCACTTCCAATGGACCTGTTTTTTCAAAAGTTCATTCAGTGGATGTAATACTGTAGCCAAATTTGGTAGGAACTTCCTATAATAGTTCAAAAGACCAAAGAATGAACGAAGTTCAGTGACATTCCTGGGACTGGGTGCATTTCTGATTGCATCCAGTTTTTCCTTGGTCGGATGTAAACCATCTTTGTCGACTCTGTACCCTAAGTACTCCACTGAGTTTTTAAATAACTCACACTTACGAGCAGACACTCGTACTCTGTGCTTCTCTTGCCATTTGAGGACTTCATTCAATATGTTATTATAAATTTGCCTATTTGGTACTGAAATTAGTATGTCATCCAAATAACATACTACCCCTTCAATACCTTGCAAAATCTGGTTCATCACCCCTTGGAATATGGCATGGGCAGAAGACACTCCAAACGGTAGCCTATTAAATTGATATAGGCCGAGATGAGTATTTATAGTCAAACATGACTTGGACTCCTCATCTAGTTCAAGCTGTAAGTAGGCATTCATAAGATTCAGTTTTGAGAAGATCTGACCACCTGTCAGTGTTGTGAACAAATCTTCTATATTCGGCAATGTATGGGGACATTACCCTCTCGAACCTGGTTTACGGTTACTTTATAATCACCACACAATTTTACCTTACCATCGGACTTAGGTACAACAACAATTACATTGATCTATCTTACAAATAATGTTCTCCGTCTCTAGTCTTTTGAGTTCTTGCTCAACTTTCTCCTTGAGTGCATATGGTGCAGAACGTGGCTTGTAGTAAACCGATCTAGCGTCCTTCTGTAACCTGACACTCGCCTTGAAGCCTTGGATTGGACTGCCCGTTTCGCAGAACACCTTCACATACTTCTTGATAACCTCATCCGTTGATGAAAATCTCACTTCCACACAGAAAATCTTACTCCAATCCAGCTTCAGTGAGCTCAACCAATTTCTTCCTAGTAATGCAGTCTTGTCTGCTTTCACTACTATTAGAGGTAAGTTCTGAAATTGATCCTGGTAAGGTGATATGACCTACCACAGGAATTTTCTCTCCCGAGTAGCCTCGGAGCTCTATCTTGGATTTCTCCAGTTGGAAATCACGCAATTTGTCGAGGTACAGCGACTCCGGTGCTACACTCATGGATGCACCTGTGTTAATTTCCATTGGTCTCTTGAATCCCGCAACATCTATGTGGATTTTGATGCTTTCCGAATCACTGTCCATTAACCTTGTGCTCCTGATGACATGTAACTCTAACATCTCCTCGTCCTGTTGTTCTTCCATGCTATATAGTCTCTTGGGATTTCTACTCATAGGTTTGAACGCTGGACTCATAGCTTTAAAAGCTGGTTACCCTTCAGTCGGCATGCCTTCGCAAGATGCCCAGTCTTTCTGCAGAAGAAACACTCTGCCTTCACGTATGGACAACTGTCATGTATTCAACCAGCATTGTAACCCATGTATAAACTGACCTAAGTTGTACACCGTGAGAACACTGACCACGAGGTGGGAGACACTCCTAACCTGGACCTTCAGGTATAAAAGGGGAAGCTCCACCCACCTTCATCACTTGAGTGCTAAGGAATAAAGGACAGGTCACAGACTGACCTTTTCTCAACAGGCGGTCCAATTCGCCTTCTATCTTTTCCCGCATCACGTACGGCACCACTCTGGCCTTGTGGTGTACTGGCCTGGCGTCCGGGTTTATGTGAATCACTGCCTTGGCCCCCATGAAAGTGCCAATGCCAGGTTGAAATAATGAGTCAAATTTGTCCAGGATCTGTGAGCATGATACGCGCTCCACAGAGGAAATTGCATTGACATCGCTCCATTTCCAGTTCATGACAGCAAGCCAACTCCTCCCCAGTAGTGCGGGACCGTCCCCTGGGACAATCCAGAGTGGCAGTCTGTTCGCCGAATCTTTGTGGGTCACGACTACCATGGCGCTGCCTAGCACCGGAAGGATCTGCTTTGTGTAAGTCCGTAGCTGTGCGTCAATCGGCGATAATTTTGGCCTCCTGGCCTTGGATGCCCACAACGTTTTGAACTGTTTGATACCCATCAGGGACTGGCTGGCACCCATGTCTAACTCCATTGATACTGGGATGCCATTGAGGAGCACTTTCATCATTATCGGTGGCGTCCTGGTGTATGAACTATATACGTGCTCCACATGAACTCGCTGAACTTCAGCTTCCAGCGATTTCCCCCAGTGTCCATTTCTGCAATTTCTGCAGGTATTTTGCTCATCTCTGCAAACTCCGGCTGAGTGTGTGCCTCCACGCCTCCAGCATGAGTTGCGATTTGAAACAAAAGGTCCCTTGCCAGTCGATCGTCCCTGACTGCCCCTGTTATTGTCCTTGAGTGCACCATTAACAGGCGTTGATGGCCCCATTACTGGCCGCATTGTCCCTTGCAATGGCATGAATCGCTGTTCAGCTTGCCATTGTCTCTGTCGAACTCCCCCTCTGGATTCGACTACATGTTGGGGCATGCCCGACTGCCCTTGTCTGCCTGGAGAACTGTGTGCTGCTTTAACAATGTTGAATCTCTGTCCCAACCATTCCTTAACACAGTACCTCTCGTCTGTTCTGCTAGTGGCCATGCTCGCGTGGTTTAAATCCCAGTTTCTTCTCTGCCACGGTAGAAAGTCTACGGGCAATGTTCGCCACCCACGGTCTACCGGACATCTTGGTCAGTGACAATGGCCCGTGCTTCACAAGCACTGAATTCCAGGGCTTCATGGTAGGCAATGGAATTAACCATGTTAGAACGGCACCGTTCAAGCCGGCCTCAAATGGCCAGGCAGAACGAGCAGTACAGATAATCAAACAGGGGATGCTCAGAATCCAAGGGGGTTCCCTACAAACCCACTTATCACGCCTCCTGTTGCCCTATAGATCCCGACCACACTCGCTCACAGGGGTTCCATCCGTAGAGCTACTAATGAAAAGGACGCTCAAAACCCAGTTATCCCTTATACATCCCACCATGAAAGAAATTGTCGAGAGCAGGCGGCAGTCACAATATGACAACCATGACAGGAATGCGAGGGCACGATGTATTGATGTAAATGATCCTGTTTGTGTCCTCAACTACGCTGCAGGGCCCAAATGGCTCGCAGGCACTGTGGTTGCCAAAGAAGGAAATAGGATTCTGGTAGTTAAACTTACCAATGGACAAATCTGCCGCAAACATGTGGATCAAAGAAAAAGGAGGTTCTGCAACCCCATAGAAGAAGCAGAGGAAGAACACGATATAGAGTTCACTCCACCACAGGTGACCGAACACCGGAACCAAAGGGAGGAGACCCCAGTCACTGTGGGCAGTCCGGACAGGCCTGAGGCACCGCAAACAGCAGACACTCAGGCCAGCGCCCAACAACCGGAGCCCCAACTCAGGCACTCTACAAGGGAGCGTAAACCACCAGAGAGACTCAACTTGTGATCCCAAAAAGACTTTGGGGGGGGAGGTGATGTCATGTATTCAACCAGCATTGTAACCCATGTATAAACTGACCTAAGTTGTACACCGTGAGAACACTGACCACTAGGTGGGAAACACTCCTAACCTGGACCTTCAGGTATAAAAGGGGAAGCTCCACCCACCTTCATCACTTGAGTGCTAAGGAATAAAGGACAGGTCACAGACTGACCTTCTCTCAAGCATGGGCCTCGTGTGCATTTATACTGTATAGTAAGGACGTATCAGACAACTTTGAGCAATGTGTTGTCCCAGGCATCTATAGCTTGACTTCGATGCTCTGTTAGAATTGCCAGTTTCTGAGACTTTGGGCCCCACCGTCTTTTACTTTGAACCTGCAGGTGATTTACCTCGGTTGACTGACGACCGTAATTATTATTTAATTCTCGGGAATATCGTTCGGCCATGCCCATTGACCTCGCTGTCTGACAAGCAATCTCAAAAGTCAAGTCATCCGTCATCAATAACTTCCTTCTGATCGCATCATTTTTCACCCCACAAAGAAAACGATCCCATAATGCTCGGTTTTGAAAGTTTCTAAAATTACAGTGCATCGATAGCTTTTTTAATGCTACGATGTAATTACTGATACTTTAATCAGTCTTTTGATTCTGAATCCCAAAACGATAGCCTTCAGCAATTTCTAACGGTTTGGGGTTATAGTGCTGCTCCAGCTTCGTTAAAATCTCTTTAAGCATTGTGTCCTTTGGCTCATCAGGGACAAGCAGATTACAAGGGTTTCGTACAATGCCGGACCCGCCTCCGATAAGAAGATCGCTTTCTTACGTTTCAACACAGCCAGGTTCTGGACTGCATTGTCTGGAACTTCGATTGTGTTATTTGCAGTGAAATACATTTCTAGCCGATCCACATATGCTTTAAAACGTTCTCGGTCCTGTCTATATTCCCCCAAATGTCCGATTACACCTGCCATTTTAATCTCTAGCTGTTCACACCATGTGCTGTATTTTACCTCGGATTCTGTAGCTTTTTCCAAAGACAGAAACTTCCAAAGTCTCTCTGTCGGCTGGCTGAATCCTTCCCCAACAAAATGTAAGCTTTAAATTATCCGAAAAATCCCATCCTCATCGGTAAATGTGATATCTTCACAGAGCACAGCACACACAGCTCCTAACATGGCAGGCAGCTCTCTCCGAAGCCTCCGGAATCTGCCTGATTCTGTTCATCATTAACTATGCAGTTTCAGTACAGAATACGTCCACATCCACAGTGTGCAGCTCTAAACATTACAAGCTTACAGACATTACACCAAGCAAGAAGTGTGAGAGAAGTTCGGGGAAGTGGCCAAAAGCTTAGTTGCAGTTTCGGAGCCTTTTGAAGGTATGAGGGATGTCTCAAGGTGAAGTGGCTTAGGGAGAGAGTTTTTGAAATGTATGGGTGTAATGGCTGAAGGTAGTAAAATGCATTAAACTAGAGTTGAATGAGTGAAGAAGGTTCTGCAAGGCTATGTAGGGATTTGACAAGTGCTTTCACCTCCACAGAATCACAGACTGCACTCTGGTGGCAATAGGGGAAAGAATAGGTAGCACCCTGCCTACCGGATTCCAGACCATGGCAGCCATAATGCATGTTGCTTTCTCTCAGGGCTTTCATTATCTGATAGCTGCATTAGACCAGCCATCCTATTGGTTAGAAGGGACACAATCCCGGTCCCGGTGGAATGGTGATAGCTGGAGATGATCTACTTGATACTTCCATCTCTCAGGACAGTAGCACCTTGCAAATCTCCAGCTGTCCCTCTCAGAGCACCATGCTAGTGGAACATAGGAGGGGACACCAGTCTGTTTGTAAACATGCTCCAAGGATGCAGCAACAGCGGCTCACTGGCAGGAGCAAAATGCCAGGAGATGAAAGCCACTTCAGCCCATGAACCTTTTGTTGACCATGAGCAACCAACCACCTCTTGCAATACATATCTTCAGGTTGCACCTAGGAGAAGCACTAAGTGAAATAAACGCATGTTGGCTTGAGTTCATTTTGGATTTTATTGCAATAAAATAGAATGTGTGCTGATGTCATATTTTGTTATTCATGGAGGTTAGAGTCATAGAAGAAAGGATGCCCTTAATTGATGCTGGCTAATTCAATCAGGTGATGATGATTGGCATGCTCAAGGAAGGGCAAAGAAAGCTGATGTGTTGTCATGTTGCAGGATAGGTACTGGATTGAGGTAGTGTTCCTTTATTTGAAGGTGGGTGAGAAGGAGGTAAGACAATGATATTGACGGTAGACCTGTATTCAACAGAAGAGGAGACTTCAGTGATAAGTTGTGCTCTGATGCCCCTTTGCAGGAGTAACTGAGGAGTGCCCTGAATGCAGGTCATTGTGATGCTCTCCTCTGTGTATTTCTAAAGCCACTAAGGCCGCCTTCTCAGCAATGTCCAAGTCCAGACATTTTTATGCAAAGTTGTGCAGGGCACAGCAGGCCAAAACTGTACATGATAAATGATCTGGAGCATACTACAGAAGCCTTCCTAACTTGTCTAGGTAGCAATCCTTTTAAAGCCTTGATACTCCTCTCGATGATCAATCTAGTAGAGGCATGTGCCTTTTGTAACACTCTTCTACTGTTGTTCAGACAAAAGGCTCATGGAAGCAGAGGTTTGACTTTGTCACTCACAAGCTGTTATATATTACTGTACATCAACTGCTGTACCAAAAAACCCTCTGATGTATAATTATTGGTTTAAAGTTCACAGTGATATGTTTGTGTACATTGTGTAACCTAAGTCCTTCCTGTACACTCTTCTTCTTCAGCAGTCCCTCGGAGTCGAGGATGACTCATTCAGTTGGCAAGTAGCTTGAGGTAAGATGCCTTTTTGACTTCTCAGCAAATTTCCAGGGACAGAAATAGATGAAGACATCTATAATATATGGCAGCCAGTGTCCAGTAAGTACTGCAGGACATAGTGTTCTGACAAATATAATGTGGTCCATTCTCTATCATTCAGGTTCGAGACTCAATGACTAAAGGCAATGTCAAAACGGTTTACACCTTTTGGTGTTCTCACCCCTAATGAGGAGTCTGGTATTATGATTCAACTCAAAGATTCCACCAGGGGAAATTTTCAGCACAACCAGAAAATATTAGGAACACTCAACAGGTCAAATCAGCATTCATAGAGAGAACAGACGACTAACGTTTCAGATATAGACCCTTCATTAGAACTAGAAACAATTATAGTGAGCAGCATTTAAAACAATGGGAAGGGGGATGAAAAATAAAAAGCAAACGAGAAAGGAAGTATAATGACCTGCAAAGTGTTTAAATGGAAAATGGTTCATTGGTTGAAATGATATTAACATGAGACATAAGGAAAAATAACAAAAAAATAAATTAAAGACATTTAAGAGACACAGAGAATGTGTAAATTGCTAAAGCAGTTGGCCTGAACTGAAAATAGGAAAAGTTGGAAAACAGGCGTAGAATGTAGCAATCTGAGAGAAGAGAATATCAGGCTGATAACAAGGGTGCAATTGGTCCTTTAACGAGGTCCCTTACCCAAGCACCAACTCCCACAACTACCTGAATTATACTTCTTCCTATCCTGCTTCCACTAATGGCTCCATTCCTTTCTCCCAGTTTCTCTGTCTTTGTTGCATATGCTCTGATGATATCTCCTTAAACTCTAAATCTTCTGATCTGTCCTTTTTCCTCAGTAGAGGATTTCAGATCCTACCCCTTTCCTGCACTACTCTTAGTCCTCCAATTCCCACTGACAATCGTGACACGAACCTTGTTGTCCTCAGCTTCCATCCCGCCAGGTTCCACATCATCTGCTTTGTTCTCCAGATCATTTGCCATATCCCAACCTCCATCATGATGGCACCAACAAACATATCTTTTCTCCAACTTAATGAGGGGATCATTCTTTCGATGACACGCAAGTTGACTCTTCCACTGCCCCAACCACATGCTTTACATCCCTTGGCAGAAACTGCAACAGAGCACGAGAGCGTGAGGAGCAGCAAGCTACAAGAAAGCTAGCCGGAGCAGCACCAATGGACCTGAGAGGGTAAGAAATAAAAATAAATCAAGGTGTGATGTCACAGGAAAGCAGGGAAGTGATTGGTTGGTCAGTATTTCTATTTGTCTTGCGCATTGGTTTAAATTAAGAGCTGGGATTAAAAACAAAAGATTCAAAACTTAATTAATTAAATAAAATACATTAGAGATGGCAGGAGAGGCGACGTGTTACTGCTATTGTTGATGGACACCATTGAGGTCCATGGCGACCACATCTGCAGTAAGTGTTGGCTGCTCGAGGAACTTTGGCTCCATATTGATGAGCTGGAGTCCCAGATTCAAACACTGCGACACATCAGGGAGGGGGAAAGTTACCTGGATGCTGTGTTCCAGGAGGCAGTCACACACCTCAGGTAAAATAATTCAAATTTGGACCGTGGTCAGGGACAGGTGGGTGTGACTATGAATGAGGCAGATATAGGGATCCAGAAGGTAGTGATGGAGGAGCCTCAGCACTTGCTCTTGTCCAACAGGTTCAAGGCTCTTACTCCCTGTGTGGACAAGAGCAGGGACTGCAGGGAGGATGAGCAAACTGACCACAGCACCGTGGCACAGGGGACCATTCAAGTGGGGGGAGTAAAAAGAAATGTGGTAGTGGTAGGGGACAGTACAGTTAGGGGGATAGATATTGTTCCCTGCAACTGAAAGCGTGAGTCTCGAAGGCTGTGTTGCCTGCCTGGTGCCAGGGTTAAGGACATCCCCTCTAGCTGGAGAGGAACTGGAGTGGGAGGGGAAAGATCCAGTTGTCATGGTCCATGTTGGTATCAATGACATAGGTAGGACAAAGAAAGAGGTTCTGCTGAGGGAGTATGAGCAGCTAGGGGCTAAATTAAAAAGCAGAACCACAAAGGTAATAATCTCTGGATTAATACCTGAGCCACGAGCAAATTGGCATAAGGTAAATAAGATCAGAGAGATGAACGCGTGGTTTGAAGATTGGTGTGGATGAAATGGGTTTCGATTCCTGGTGCACTGGCACCAGTACTGGGGTTAGATGGAGCTGTTCCGCTGGGATGGGCTTCACTTGAACCGTGCTGGGAATAGTGCCCTGGCAAATTGAATAACTAGGGCTGTAGAGAGGGCTTTAAACTAAATAATGGGGGGGGGGTGGTTCAGGTGACCGGAAATTTAAAAAGTCAAAGAGAAAGGAGAAGGCAATTGAGCAAGGTAACGATGGGGTAAATGATAACCAGAGTGTGACAGGAAGGGACAGAATGTATAAAAATAAGAGTGTATCAGAAAGTAGGGTCAAAGCAGGGAAAAATGGTAAAAAGACAAAATTAAAAGCTCTTTATCTGAATGTATGTAGCATTCATAACAAGAGAGATGAGTTGATGGCACAAATAGATATAAATGGATATGATTTGATAGCCATTACAGAGACGTGTTTGCAAGGTGACCAAAGCTGAGAACTTAATATTCAGGGATATTTGACAATTCGGAAACATAGGAACATAGAAACATAGAAAATAGGTGCATGAGTAGGCCATTCAGCCCTTCGAGCCTGCACCGCCATTCAATAAGATCATGGCTGATCATTCCTTCAGTACCACTTTCCTGCTTTCTCTCCATACCCCTTGATCCCCTTAACCGCAAGGGCCATATCTAACTCCCCCTTGAATATATCCAGTGAACTGGCATCAACAACTCTCTGCGGCAGGGAATTCCACAGGTTAAAAACTCTATGAGTGAAGAAGTTTATCCTCATCTCAGTCCTAAATGGCCTACCCCTTATCCTAAGACTATGTCCCCTGGTTCTGGACTTCCCCAACATCGGGAACATTCTTCCCGCATCTATCCTGTCCAGTCCCATCAGAATCTTATACGTTTCAATGAGATCCCCTCTCATCCTTCTAAACGCCAGTGAATAAAGGCCCAGTTGATCCAGTCTCTCCTCATATGACAGCCCAGCCATCCCTGGAATCAGTCTGGTGAACCTTCGCTGCACTCTCTCAATAGCAAAAACGTCCTTCCTCAGACTAGAAAACCAAAATTGAACACAATATTCCAGGTGAGGCCTCACTAAGGCCCTGTACAGCTACATTAAGACCTCCCTGCTTCTATATTAAAATCCCCTAGCTATGAAGGCCAACATACCATTTGCCTTCTTTACCGCCTGCTGTACCTACGTGCCCACTTTCAATGACTGATGAACTATGACACCCAGGTCTCGTTGCACCTCCTCTTTTCCTAGTCTGCTGCCATTCAGACAGGAAGGATAGACAGAAAAGAACAGGAGGTGGGGTAGCTCTGTTAATAAAGAATGAGATCAGTGCATTCGTGAGAAATGATATTGGCTCAGAAAATCAAGATGTAGAATCAGTTTGGGTAGAGATAAGAAATAATAAGGGGAAGAAGTCGCTGATGGGCATAGTCTATCGGCCTCCTAACCATAGTCACACTGTTGGACGAAGTATAAATCAAGAAATAATGGAGTAAGAAAGGTACGGCAATAATCGTGGGCGATTTTAATCTTTATATTGATTAGACAATCAAATTGGCCAAATTGAGGAAGTGTTTATAGAATGTATCCAGGATGGTTTCCTTGAACAGTACGTTGTGGAACCAACCAGACTACAGGTTAGCTTAGATCTGGTACTGTGTAATGAGACAAGATTAATAAATGATCTCATAATAAAGGGTCCTTTAGGAAAGAGTAATCTTAGCATGGTTGAATCTCAAATTCAGTTGGAGGATGAGAAAGCTGGGTCTCAAACCAATGTCGTGATCTTAAATAAAGGCGATTACAAAGGTATGAAGGCAGCGTTGGTTAAAGTGGACTGGGAAAATAGATTAAAGTGTAAGATGGTTGAAGAGCAGTGGCAGACATTTAAGGAGCTATTTCATAACTCTCAACAAAAATATATTCCATTGAGAAGGAAAGACTGTAAGAGAAGGGAGAATCATCTGTGGCTAACTAAGGAAGTAAAGTATCAAATAGAAAACAATGGCATACAATGTTGGCAAGAATAGTGGAAGGCCAGATGATTGGGAAGTATTTAAAAACCAGCAAAGGACGACTAAAAAATAATAGAGAAGAGGGATTATGAGAGTAAACTAGCAAGAAATATAAAAACAGACACTAAGAGCTTCTACAGGTATATAAAAAGGAAGAGGGTAGCTAAAGTAAACATTGGTCTCTTAGAGGATGAGACTGGGAAATTAATAATGGGGAACAAGGAAATTGCAAAGATTTTGAACAAATATTTTGTATCAGTCTTCATGATAGAAGACACTAAAAACATCC
Source organism: Pristiophorus japonicus (assembly GCF_044704955.1). Classification (NCBI taxonomy): domain Eukaryota; kingdom Metazoa; phylum Chordata; class Chondrichthyes; family Pristiophoridae; genus Pristiophorus; species Pristiophorus japonicus. The sequence goes on along the minus strand of NC_091981.1, from coordinate 154,954,136 downwards.
CAATAGTGGATAATCAAGGGGCTATAGGGAGGGGGGAACATAAAACAATCACTATCACTAAAGAAAAAGTACTCGGTAAAATAATGGGACTAAAGGTGGACAAGTCTCCTGGACCTGATAGCCTGCATCCCAGGGTCTTAAAAGAAGTGACTGTAGAGGTAGTGGATGCATTGCTTACAATCTACCAAAATTTCCTGGAGTCTGGAAAGGTCCCAGCGGATTGGAACACTGCAAATGTAATGCCCCTATTTCAAAAAGGAGGGAGACAGATAGCAAGAAAATATAGATCAGTTAGACTAACATCTGTCGTTGGGAAAATGCTGGAGTCCATTATTAAGGAAGTAGCCGGACATTTAGAAAATCATAATGGAGTCAAGCAGAGTCAGCATGGTTTTATGAAAGGGAAATCATGTTTGACAAATTTGCTGGAATTCTTGAGGATTTAATGAGCACGGTGGATAAGGGGGAACCAGTGGATGTGGTGTATCTGGATTTCCAGAAGGCATTCAATAAGGTGCCACATAAATGGTTACTGCACAAGATAAGAGCTGACGGGGTTGGGGGTAATATATTAGTATGGATGGAGGATTGGCTAACTAACAGAAAACAGAGATTTGGGATAAATGGGTAATTTTCAGGTTGGCAAACTGTAACTAGTGGGGTGCCACAGGGATCAGTGCTGGGGCCCTAACTATTGACAACATTTATATTAATGATTCGGATGAAGGGACCGTGTGTAATGTAGCCAAGTTTGCTGATGATACAAAGATGGCTAGGAAAGCAAGTTGTGAGGAGGACACAAAGAATCTGCAAAGGGATATAGACAGGTTAAGTGAGTGGGCAAAAATTTGGCAGCTGGAGTATAATGTGGATAAGTGTGAAGTTATCCACGTTGGTAGGAAAAATAAAAAAGCAAATTATTCCTTAAATGGAGAGAGATTACAAAATGCTGCAGTACAGAGGGACCTGGTGGTCCTTGTGCATGAAACACAAAAAGTTAGTATGCAGGTACAGCAAGTAATCAGGAAGGCAAATGGAATGTTGTCCTTTATTGCAAGGGGGATGGAATATAGAAACAGAAAAGTCCTGCTACAACTGTACAGGGTATTGGTGAGACCACACAGAGGCCCCAAATTTCCCCAGCTGCTTAGATCGGCATATCTCGATGTGGTGTACAGACTTTCTGGGAGAAAAAAAGCGCCAAAAATCTACCTGTGAATTTGACCACTCCCTCGTCGTCCGGATCCATCGGTGTCACGCAGCAGAGCCTGGGGGGGGGGGGGGCGGGTGGAGCTTCAGCCGTGCTTGCTCAGTGTGGCTGACAGGGGGGGCGGGACTTGGGCCCAGCGTGTTGTGTAGTGCTGGCAGGGGCACGCATGACAGTTTGAGCGTGCGCACATGCGCAATGGGTGGTTCAGTTTGCGCGCATGCGCAGTGTAACAGGAAGCTTGGCAGCCGACCAATTAAAGGGAGAGCGTCCTCAGAATAATTGGTTATGGAGCATATATAAAGGTGAGGTCTGAATATTGATTTTTGTGTGGTTAAGGGAGTGGAAAGGAGTGCAGATAGGTGTAAGAGAGGTGTAAGTGTGATCTTTGAATATTACCTGCATTGAAGTCCAATAGATGAATGGCGCAAGAGTGTGCAAGACGAACTAAGAATTTCCTCCATGAGGAAGTGGAGAAATTAATGACTGTAATTGAGGAGAAATGGCTGGAGATAGATATCAGCAAGAGTGGTCCGTCAAAGGTCTCACCCAAGGAAATGAGAAAAAGATGGAACCTCGTTGCCGAAGAATTCTCCGCTTGGGTCAACATCGCAAATCTGGAAGCCAGTGCAAGAAGAAATGGCAGGACATTGGTCAAGTAGTGAGTGTAAGTCATATCTTTGTATTTAAATTGAATTGCAATGGAAAATGAGAGCATATGTATGTGTCCCACCCAACATCTTCTTTTGCAGAAAAAGACGATACTCCTCAAGATCCTAAGGATCCAGATGCGTGCGCTCCAGACCAAGGTGGGCGGGGGGAGGAGGAGTCTATGGAAATGTGTGCTCAGGAGAATGCTGACCGCGATATCGATCAGGACATATCACGGGGCATCACACTGCCAGAACCCTCCATTAGCTCCTCGGCAACCTTCCATGGGTTCACACTTCCGAGGTCGTGGGTCCAAGTGGCGGTCGGGAAATGCATCTTGGGACATCCAGTCCCCCACCGTCCCAGCCTGCGCCTCACACTGGAGGGGTGCCACTAGGCAGATCCACGGCAAGGGGAAGGAGAAGCCAACCAGTCTCCCCTGAGAGACAGGCCTCAGCAGAGGTTAATCAGGTTCATTGGGTGAGGAGACCAATGCCCTCACAAGATCACTCGTGGCGGCCGTCAGTGTGGTGCGTGATGAGGTCGCGACACTGTCGGCTGAAATCTCTGCACTAAGGCGGGGAGTCAGGGCGGGCATTTCAGAGGGTGTGCAGACGATGGCAGATGCCATGAGGGAGCTGGCTTCTGCAATAAGGGCACAAAGGCTGGAGACTCAAATGCCACTCCCACTTCACTCCACGCACCAGCCACCGGTCAAACCCAAGCCAGGCCCCCAACCTCCCAACCATCATCACCGACCCTATAAGGAAGTGCACTTTCCCTGAGATGTGGGTGAGGGATGGGTGCAGACTTTCTTTCCTGTTGTGGCTGTTGTTGTTGTTGTTGTTGTTTTTTGTATTGTTGAAGTGCACTGTAAAATTTACAATAAAAGGTATTTTGCATCAAAATTGAATCATTCTCCATTAGGACCACGCAACATTCAGGGTCAACTGTAAAAAGTAAAAATCCCTCACCCCTACAGTCATGCATACCTGCCTCCCCTAGCCCTGGCGGGAGGGCTAGCCGGTGCGTTCTGCAGTCAGCAAGATCGGACTGCTCTATTTTCTGTAGCTGATTTATCTTTCATTTATTTGTGAAGATGTTGTGCAGCTGTTGTGCTGAATATGTTGTAATGTTGTGCTGATGTTGTGAAGGTCTTTAGAGCTTTGAAATCCTTTAACTTACCTTTCCACCACCGCCCCCACTCCTGCCCCCACCCCCTGCCCTATCTCTGGCTACCTGCGCTGATTTCTTAAATGCAGGTAAGGTTTTTCTTTTTCTGTGCCTATAAAAGTGGCCACATTCAGTGGCCTAAGTTAGTTTGGAATAACTTTCAGCTGGACAAATTTGCTTCTATGGCCAGAAGAGGTCTAAGTGGCTTGTCACGCCCCCTTTTGGAGAGAACAAACGAAACTATAAAAAAAACCTAACTAACTGACTTACATTGGAGCAAGTTAAATGGGGAAATTTGCGATTTTTACATTACTCCAAAAAAAGCTAATTACTCCAAAAAAAACGGGGCAACTCTTGGGGAAATTTGGGCCCCTAGAGTGCTGCATACAGTTTTGGTCTCCTTATTTAAGGATGGATATACTTGCATTGGAGGCAGTTCAAAGAAGTTTCACGATGTTGATTCCTGAGATTAAGGGGTTGACTTTTGAAGAAAGGTTGAGCAGGTTGGGCCTATACTCATTGGAGTTTAGAAGAATAAGGTGTGATCTTATTGAAACATATAAGATACTGAGGGGGCTCAACAAGGTAGATGCAGAGAGGATGTTTCCACTCGTGGGGGAATCGAATTAAGGGGCATAGTTTCAGAATAAGAGGCTGATTATTTAGAACTGAAATGAGGAAGAATTTCTTCTCTCAGAGGTCGTAAATCTGTGGAATTCTCTGCCCCAGAGAGCTGCGGAGGCTGCGTCATTGAATATATTTAAGTTGGAGATAGACAAATTTTTGAATGATAAGGGAATGATGGGTTATGGGGAGTGGGCAGGGAAGTGGAGCTGTGCTCAAGGTCAAATCAGCCATGATCTTGTTAAGTGGCAGAGCAGGCTCGAAGGGCCAAATGGCCTACTCCTGCTTCTATTTCTTATGTTCTTCCTGAGAAAATGCAGGAGGTGCAATACCTCCCAATTCAGCTTCTCCAACACCATTATCCAGTGTCCCAAATACCTCTTCTATGGGAGACAGAAATGTGCTTGTACTTCTCTTCCCTGATATACTGTATTATCTGCTCATGGTCTCCTCTACCTCAGCGAGATTAAATCCAAATTAGATGACCATTTTGCCAAACACCTCCTGCAAGTGTGACCCCAAGCTTCCTGTTGCTTACCACTTTGATTCGCTGTCCCACTCCATGGGCCCAAATTTGGCCCACCCATTTTTTCGGCGCACTCACGTCAGATGCACTGACTTCCTCAGATCAAAACGGCGCCAAAAAGATGTCCCCGGATTCTGGCCCCTCTTTTGACACCCCCGGAGCTTGGCGTAATGTGGCGAGTCCATTGGGGGCAGAGATAGGGCCCTGCGCTTAAAAGAGTGCCGGCAGCTGTCTGCATGCGCAGTAGAGCATTCGCACATGTGCAGTAGCTCCTCTCATGATGATGATGATGCATGCTGCAGTGTGGGACCCGATGCAACCCACCCCTATCCTGGGCCAAATGGCCTGCCGCTCAGGCTGGCCCGCTGCTGTCCCGCACTGAGGCTACAAGAAACAGGTTGGTGCGGGGAGACTTTTGAACGAGGGGGTGGGGGGGAGTTTTGATCGGGGCGGGGGGGGAATGAAGACAGTTTTGATACGGGGAGGAGGAGCAGGGAGAGTTTTGATGGGGGGGGAAAAGAGGAGAGTTTTGATGGGGGGATGGGGGGGTGGGTGGAGGGGTGATGGGGGGCGGAGGGTGTGATAACTGTGTAACCAGTAATTTTAATGAGCTTACTCAAGACTTTCCTTAACCCTGTTGATGAAAATACTTTCCTACGAGAAGGGGGTACTTCTATTTTTTATTTGAATATTTTGAAAAATTCTGTAAATTTGTTTTGTCTCTTTATTTCTTTTACTTTTGTAGTTTAAGCTTCCATGAATGCTTCTGTTGTATATTAAATTAACTTAGCGAAGTTTGTCAGTCCTGTATAGCTGTTTGATCCTATTCACATTTGTTAAAATCATTAAGTGCCTATCTGCGCTGATTTCTTAACTCTCCGCAAAGGTTTTCTGTGCGGCCACAAGTGGCCACATACACTGGCCTAAGTTAGTTTGGAGTAACTATTAGCTGTCCAAACTGGCTTAAATGGCCAAAACTGGCGTAAGTGACTGGTCATGCCCCCTTTTGAACAAAACTAAACTAAACTAAAAAAATCCTAACTAACTCACTTACACTGGCGCAAATTGAATGTGCAAAATGGGGATTTTTAAGATACTCCAGAAAAATCAAGTTTCTTCCAAAAAAAACGGAGCAACTCCTGGGCAATTTTGGGCCCCATGTCTCTACCTTAGTGTCAGTCTTCATTCTCTTCCTCTCCCAGGATGCAGAATTATTTTCCAGCTTTTTCTGTTTCCATTTTCAGATCTGTCTTACCCTCCACATGCATTCATGCATTCATTTATTCTGTTCCTTTTTTTACTGCTATTCACCTGTATTTTTTTCTAATTCTGGTGAAGGGTCTGCACCCGAAACATTAACCTATCAGTTCTCTCCAAAGATGCTAACTGACCTGTTTCCAGCATTTCCTGCTGTTATTTCAGACTGTTAATTTTAAAATCTGAAATTAATAGATTTTTGTTCACCAAAGTTATTAAGGAATATGGGGTAAATGCACATATATGGAGTTAGATCACAGATCAGCCATTGAATGGCAGAACAGAAAAGAAAGAAAGGTAGACCAGGAGTAAAAGTTCACAATTGGGGAAAGGCCAATTTTACTAAGTTGAGATGTGATTTAGCAAAAATGGACTGGAAACAGCTACTTGAAGGTTAATCAGTGTCAGAGTAGGCATTCAAGGAGGAGATAGTGAGGATTGAGAGCAAAGATGTTCCCACAAAGAAAAAGGGGGTAATCCCAAATCTAGAGCCCCCTAGATGTCAAGGAGCATATGGGGTAGGATAAGGCAAAACAGGAAAGCTTATGTCAGATACCGAGTGCTAAATACCGCAGAAAACCTAGAAAGAATGAAAGACTCACATTTATATAGCACCTTTCATGGTCCCCGGACATCTCAAAGCACTTTACAGCCAATTAAGTACTTTTCAAGTGTCGTTACTGTTGTAATGTGGGAAACGCGGCAGCCAATTTGTTCACATCAATCCCCCACAAACAGCACTGTGATAATGACCTGGTAATCTATTTTTGTTATGTTGATTGAGGGATAATATTGGCCAGGATACCAGGGATAGCTCCCCTGCTCTTCTTCAAAATAGTGCCATGGGATCTTTTACGCCACCTGAGAGAGCAGACGTTGGTTTAACATCTCATCCAAAAGACGGCACCACCGACACTGTAGTACTCCCTCAACACTGCACTGCAGTGTCAACCTAAATTGATGTGTTCAAGTCCCTGGAGTAGGACTGGAACCCACAACCTTCTGACTCACAGGTGAATGTGCTACCCACTGAGCCACAGCTGACACTAGAGGAGTATAGAAAGTGCAGGGATGAAATTAAAAAGGAAAATAGGAAAGCAAAGAGAGGGCATGAAAAAATATTGGCAAGTAATATTGAGGAAAACCCAAAGATGTTTTATAAATATATAAAGTGCAAGAAGATAATTAAACAAAGAGTAGGGCCTATTAGAAACCAAAAAGGTAACCTGTGTTTGGAGGCAGAAGACATAAATATGGTTCTTAATTAATACTTTGCATCTGTCTTCATAAAAGAGATATTGTAGTTAAGGAGGAAGAGTATAAAATATTAGAGAGATAAACATACTGAGAAAGGAAGTATTAAGGGGTTTAGCCTCTTTGAAAGTAGATAAATTATCAGGTCCTGATGAATTCTATCCTAGGCTGTTAAGAGAAGCAAGGGAGGAAATAATGGAGGCTCTGATCATCATTTTTCAATCCTCTCTGGCTATAGGCATGGTGCCGGAGGAATGAAAGACTGCTAACGTTGTACCGTTGTTTAAAAAGGGAGAAAGTGATAGATCGAGTAATTACAGACCAGTCAACCTAACCTTGGTGGTGAGCAAATTATTGGAAAACATTTCTGACTAACTTGTCATGTCTGACTAACTTGATTTAATTTTTTGAGGAGGTAACAAGGAGGGTCGATGAGAGTAGTGCATTTGATGTAGTGTATATGGATTTTAGCAAAGCTTTTGATAAGATCCAATATAGCAGACTGGCCGTGAAAGTAAAAGCCCATGGGATCCAAGGCAAAGTGGCAAGTTGGATCCAAAATTGGCTCAGAGGCAGGAAGCAAAGTATAATGGTCGACAGGTGTTTTTGTGACTGGAAGGCTGTATCCAGTGGGGTTCCACAGGGCTCAGTACTAGGTCACTCACTTTTTGTGGTATATAACAATGACTTAGATTTGAATGTAGGAGGTATAATTAAGAAGTTTGCAGATGATACAAAAATTGGTAGTGTGGTTGATAATGAAGAAAAAAGCTGTAGACTGCAGGACGATATCAATGAACTGGTCAGGTTGACAGTGGCAAATGGAATTCAATCCGGAGAAGTGTGAGGTAATGTATTTGTGGAGGGCAAACAAGTCAAGGAAATACACATTGGGCTCAAATTTCCCCAGGAGTTGTCCCGCTTTTTTTGGAGCAAGTAGCTTTTTTTGGAGTAACTTAAAAATCGCAAATTTCCCTATTTAACTTGCTCCAGTGTAAGTCAGTTAGTTAGGTTTTGTTTTAGTTTAGTTTTTTTTCTCTAAAAGGGGGCGTGACCAGCAACTTACACCTGTTTTGGCCATAGAAGGAAATTTGGCCAGCTGAAAGTTATTCCAAACTAACTTAGCCAGTGTATTTGGACACATTTGTAGGCACAGAAAAACCTTACCTACAGTTAAGAAATCAGCGCAGATAGCCAGCTAGCCCTCCCACCAGGGCTAAGGGCAACAGGTACGCGTGACTGTAGGGGTGAGGGATTTTAACTTTTTACAGTTGACCCTAAATGTTGCATGGTCCTAAAGGAGGATGATTCAGTTTTGATACAAAATATTTTTATTGTGAATTTTTCAGTGTACTTCAATGATGCAAACAACAACAACAACAACATCCACAATAGGAAAAAAAGTCTGCACCCATCCCTCACCCACATCTCGGGGAAGTGCAGTTCCTTATCGGGTCAGTGATGGTGGTCGGGGGTTTGGGGGCCCGGCTTGGGTCTGACCGGTGGCTGGTGCGTGGAGTGAAGTGGGAGTGAAATTTGAGTATCCGGCCTTTGTGCCCTTATTGCAGAAGCCAGCTCCCTCATGGCATCTGCCATCGTCTGCACACCCTCTGCAATGCCCACCCTCAGTTCCCGTCTTAGTACAGAGATTTCACCCGATAGTGTGGCAACCTCATCACGCACCCCAGTGACGGCCGCCACGAGTGATCTTGTTAGGACATTAGTATCCTCATGCAATGAAAAAACCTGATTTACTTCTGCTGAGGGCTGCCTCTCAGGAGAGACTCATCGGCTTCTCCTTCCCCTTGCCGTGGGTCTATCTACTGGCACCCCTCCAGTGCGAGGAGCAGGCTGGGACGGTGGGGCACTGGGTGTCCCAAGATGAATTTCCCGATCGCCACTCGGATCCACCATCTCGGAAGGTGTGAACCCATGGAAGGTTGCCGAAGAGCTAACGGAGGGTTCTGGCAGTGTAATGCCCTGTGATGTGTCATGATCGATATCGCTGTCAGCATTCTCCTGAGCACACATTTCCATGGACCCCTCCTGCCCCCACCCGCCTTGGTCTGGAGCGCACGCATCTGGATCCTCAGGATCTTTGGGAGTGTCATCTTCTTCTGCAAACGACAACACAACAGTCAAATGGTTAGCAGCACAGGAGGGGGCAGGATGGGTGGCATGAGTAGTCTCAGGTGTAGCAGGCCAGTCAGCAGGTTGATTTGAAGGGCCACTATGCATTTTAATGACTCACCCTCACCCTCGCGTGTGGGTCCAGCTTGTGCAGAGCTTATTCTTTTTCTGCCAGTGCGAGTCAGCAAGGCAGCAACCCTCTATTCCAAGGGTGTCAGTTGGTGCAGATTTGGTGGACCTCCTCCTGTTCTAGTTCTCTTCCTCTTGTTGTGGGCCAATTTCTTCTGCAAAGATGAAGATATAAATTGTCAGACATGGTGCGCTTCCGATGGGTGGGACACATACATATGCTCACATTTTCCACTGCAATTCAATTTAAAGATGAAGACATTACTTACACTCACTACTTGACCAATGTCCTGCCATTTCTTCTTGAACTGGCTTCCAGATCTTGCAGTATTGACCCCAGCGGAGAATTCTTCGGCAACGAGATTCCACCTTTTCCTCATTTCCTTGGGTGAGACCTTTGACGGCCCATTCTTCCTTATATCCAGCTCCAGCCATTTCTCCTCAATAACCATTACTAATTTCTCCACTTCCTCATGGAGGAAATTCTTGGTTCTTCTTGCACGCTCTTGCGCCATTCATCTATTGGACTTCAACGCAGGTAATGTTCAAAGATCACATTTACACCTCTCTTACACCTATCCAGCCCTCCTTTCCACTCCCTTAGCAACTCAAAAATCAATATTCAGATATCACCTTTATATATGCTCCATAGCCACTTATTCTGAGGACGCTCTCGCTTTAATTGGCCTATTGTCAAGCTTCCTGTTACACTGCGCTGCATGCAGACTGGAGCGCCCATTGTGCATGCGCGCACACTCAAACGGTCATGTGTGCCCCTGCCGGCAGTGCATGACATGCTGGGCCCAAGCCCTGCCCCTCCTGCCAGCCGCACTGAGCATGCGCGGCCGAAGTTCCGCCCCCCCGCCCCCCCCACCCCCGACACTCTGCTGGGCGACGCCGATGGATGCGAACGACGAGGGAGCTGCCAAATTCACAGGTAGATTTTTGGCACTTTTTCTCCTCCAGGAAGTTGGCGCACCACACCGAGATACGCCGCTCTAAGCGGCTGGGGATCTTTGGGGCCACTAAGTGGTAGAACACTGAGAAGTGTAGAGGAACAAAGGGACCTTGGAGTGCATGTCCACAGATCCCTGAAAGTAGCAGGCCAGGTTGATAAAGTGGTTAAGAAGGCATACGGATTCCTTGCCTTATTAGCCAAGGCATAGAAACATAGAAACATAGAAAATAGGTGCAGGAGTAGGCCATTCGGCCCTTCTAGCCTGCACCGCCATTCAATGAGTTCATGGCTGAACATGCAACTTCAGTACCCCATTCCAGCTTTCTCGCCATACCCCTTGATCCCCCTAGTAGTAAGGACTACATCTAACTCATTTTGAATATATTTAGTGAATTGGCCTCAACAACTTTCTGTGGTAGAGAATTCCACAGGTTCACCACTCTCTGGGTGAAGAAGTTTCTCCTCATCTCGGTCCTAAATGGCTTACCCCTTATCCTTAGACTGTGACCACTGGTTCTGGACTTCCCCAACATTGGGAACATTCTTCCTGCATCTAACCTGTCTAAACCCGTCAGAATTTTAAACATTTCTATGAGGTCCCCTCTCATTCTTCTGAACTCCAATGAATATAAGCCCAGTTGATCCAGACTTTCTTGATAGGTCAGTCCCGCCATCCCGGGAATCAGTCTGGTGAACCTTCGCTGCACTCCCTCAATAGCAAGAATGTCCTTCCTCAAGTTAGGAGACCAAAACTGTACACAATACTCCAGGTGTGGCCTCACCAAGGCCCTGTACAACTGTAGCAACACCTCCCTGCCCCTGTACTCAAATCCCCTCGCTATGAAGGCCAACATGCCATTTGCTTTCTTAACCGCCTGCTGTACCTGCATGCCAACCTTCAATGACTGATGTACCATGACACCCAGGTCTCGTTGCACCTCCCCTTTTCCGAATCTGTCACCATTCAGATAATAGTCTGTCTCTCTGTTTTTACCACCAAAGTGGATAACCTCACATTTATCCACATTATACTTCATCTGCCATGCATTTGCCCACTCACCTAACCTATCCAAGTCACTCTGCAGCCTCATAGCATCCTCCTCGCAGCTCACACTGCCACCCAACTTAGTGTCATCCGCAAATTTCGAGATACAACATTTAATCCCCTCGTCTAAATCATTAATGTACAGTGTAAACAGTTGGGGCCCCAGCACAGAACCTTGCGGTACCCCACTAGTCACTGCCTGCCATTCTGAAAAGTACCCATTTACTCCTACTCTTTGCTTCCTGTCTGACAACCAGTTCTCAATCCATGTCAGCACACTACCCCCAATCCCATGTGCTTTAACTTTGCACATTAATCTCTTGTGTGGGACCTTGTCAAAAGCCTTCTGAAAGTCCAAATATACCACATCAACTGGTTCTTCCTTGTCCACTCTACTGGAAACATCCTCAAAAAATTCCAGAAGATTTGTCAAGCATGATTTCCCTTTCACAAATCCATGCTGACTTGGGCCTATCATGTCACCTCTTTCCAAATGCGCTGCTATGAAATCCTTAATAATTGATTCCATCATTTTACCCACTACCGATGTCAGGCTGACCGGTCTATCATTCCCTGTTTTCTCTCTCCCTCCTTTTTTAAAAAGTGGGGTTACATTGGCTACCCTCCACTCGAAAGGAACTGATCCAGAGTCAATGGAATGTTGGAAAATGACTGTCAATGCATCCGCTATTTCCAAGGCCACCTCCTTAAGTACTCTGGGATGCAGTCCATCAGGCCCTGGGGATTTATCGGCCTTCAATCCCATCAATTTCCCCAACACAATTTCCCGACTAATAAGGATTTCCCTCAGTTCCTCCTCCATACTCGACACTCTGACCCCTTTTATATCCGGAAGGTTGTTGGTGTCCTCCTTAGTGAATACCAAACCAAAGTACTTGTTCAATTGGTCTGCCATTTCTTTGTTCCCCGTTATGACTTCCCCTGATTCTGACTGCAGGGGACCTACGTTTGTCTTTACTAACCTTTTTCTCTTTACATATCTATAGAAACTTTTGCTATCCGTCTTAATGTTCCCTGCAAGCTTCTTCTCGTATGCCATTTTCCCTGCCCTAATCAAACCCTTTGTCCTCCTCTAAATTTCTCCCAGTCCCCGGGTTCGCTGCTATTTCTGGCCACTTTGTGTGCCACTTCCTTGGCTTTAATACTATCCCTGATTTCCCTTGATAGTCACGGTTGAGCCACCTTCCCTTTTTTATTTTTACGCCAGACAGGAATGTACAATTGTTGTAGTTCATCCATGCAGTCTCTAAATGTCTGCCATTGCCCATCCACAGTCAACCCCTTAAGTATCATTCGCCAATCTATCCTAGCCAATTCACGCCTCATACCTTCAAAGTTACCCTTCTTCAAGTTCTTTACCATGGTCTCTGAATTAACTGTTTCATTCTCCATCCTAATGCAGAATTCCACCGTATTATGGTCACTCTTCCCCAAGGGGCCTCGCACAACGAGATTGCTAATTAATCCTCTCTCATTACACAACACCCAGTCTAAGATGGCCTCCCCCCTAGTTGGTTCCTAGACACATTGGTCTAGAAAACCATCCCTTATGCACTCCAGGAAATCCTCCTCCACCGTATTGCTTCCAGTTTGGTTAGCCCAATCTATGTGCATATTAAAGTCACCCATTATAACTGCTGCACCTTTATTGCATGCGCCCCTAATTTCCTGTTTGATGCCCTCCCCAACATCACTACTACTGTTTGGAGGTCTGTACACAACTCCCACTAACGTTTTTTGCCCTTTGGTGTTCTGCAGCTCTACCCATATAGATTCCACACATCCAAGCTAATGTCCTTCCTAACTATTGCATTAATCTCCTCCTTAACCAGCAATGCTACCCCAGCTCCTTTTCCTTTTATTCTATCCTTCCTGAATGTTGAATACCTCTGGATGTTGAGTTCCCAGCCCTGATCATCCAGGAGCCACATCTCTCTAATCCAAATCACATCATATTTGTTAACATCTATTTGCACAGTTAATTCATTCACCTTATTACGGATACTCCTTGTATTAAGACACAAAGCCTTCAGGCTTGTTTTTTTAACACCCTTTGTCCTTTTAGAATTTTGCTGTACAGTGGCCCTTTTTGTTCTTTGCCTTGGGTTTCTCTGCCCTCCACTTTTCCTCATCTCCTTTCTGTCTTTTGCTTTTGTCTCCTTTTTGTTTCCCTCTGTCTCCCTGCATTGTTTCCCATCCCCCTGCCATATTAGTTTAACTCCTCCCCAACAGCACTAGCAAACACTCCCCCGAGGACATTGGTTCTGGTCCTGCCCAGGTGCAGACCGTCCAGTTTGTACTGGTCCCACCTCCCCCAGAACCGGTTCCAATGCCCCAGGAATTTGAATCCTTCCCTGCTGCACCACTGCTCAAGCCACGTATTCATCTGCGCTATCCTGCGATTCCTACTCTGACTAGCACGTGGCACTGGTAGCAATCCTGAGATTACTACTTTTGAGGTCCTACTTTTTAATTTAGCTCCTAGCTCCTTAAATTCATTTTGTAGGACCTCATCCCTTTTTTTACCTATGTCGTTGGTACCAATGTGCACCACGACAACTGGCTGTTCTCCCTCCCTTTTTAGAATGTCCTGCACCCGCTCCGAGACATCCTTGACCCTTGCACCAGGGAGGCAACATACCATCCTGGAGTCTCGGTTGCGGCCGCAGAAACGCCTATCTATTCCCCTTGAAATTGAATCCCCTATCACTATCGCTCTCCCACTCTTTTTCCTGCCCTCCTGTGCAACAGAGCCAGCCACGGTGCCATAAACTTGGCTGCTGCTGCCCTCCCCTGATGAGTCATCCCCCCCAACAGTACTCAAAGCAGTGTATCTGTTTTGCAGGGGGATGACCACAGGGGATCCCTGCACTACCTTCCTTGCACTACTCTTCCTGCTGGTCTTCCATTCCCTAGCTGGCTGTGGACCCTTCTCCTGCGGTAAGATTAACTCGCTACACGTGCTACTCACATCATTCTCAGCATCGTAGATGCTCCAGAGTGAATCCGCCCTCAGCTCTAATTCCACAACGCGGTCCGTCAGGAGCTGGAGGCGGATACACTTCTCGCAGATGTAGTCGTCAGGGACACCGGAAGTGTCCCTGAGTTCCCACATGGTACAGGAGAAGCATATCACGTGACCGAGCTCCCCTGCCATGACTTAACCCTTAGATACACTTAAATTGGCAACAACAATGTTAAAAGTTACTGACTGATATAAAAAAGAAAGAAAAAGAAAAGCTACTCACCAATCACCAGCCAATCATTTACCCCCTTGTCTGTGACGTCACCTTTTGATTTCTTTCCACTTCTTTTTTGCTTTCTCTCCCCGCTGGAGCTGTACAAACACGCCTCTCGACGCTCCCCGGACTGCCCGACTGCTGAGCCTTTATAGGCCGCTGCCTCTCGCCAACTCCCGCCTCTCTCGACGCTCCCCGGACTGCCCGACTGCATAGAATACAAGAGCAGGGATGTTATGCTTGAACTGTATAAAATATTACTTAGGCCACAGCTGTATACAGTTCTGTTTACTACATTACAGGAAAGATATGATTGTACTATAGAGGGTACAAAGGAGATTTACTAGAGTTGCCAGGATGGCAGCTCGATATCCTCACCAGATTTTAAAAGTCTGGACTGTAACAGGGTCTGTGGCTCTCGTATTGGCCTGTTCAGCCACCAAAGAACTCACTTTAGGAGTGGAAGCAAGTCTTCTTCGATTCCGAGGGACTGCCTATGTTGATGAAGTTACGGCATTTCAGGTGCACATCCACCTCAGGGAGGCTTCGAGGGTGTCCTTGTAACATTTCCGCTGCCCACCTTTGGCTCGTTTGCCATAAAGGAGCTCCGCATAGAGCATTTGCTTCGGGAGTCTCGTGTCTGGCATGCGCACTATGTGGCCTGATCAGCGAAGCTGATTGAATGTGGTCAGTGCTTCAATACTGGGGATGTTAGCCTGGATGACTACACTGATGTTGGTGCGCCTGTCCTCCCAGGGGATTTGCAGGATCTTGCAGAGACATCGTTGGTGATATATCTCCAGCGACTTGATGTGCCTTCTATACATCGGCCTTGCCTCTGATCCATACAGGAGGGTATTACTACAGCCCTGTAGACCATGAGCTTGTTGGTAGATTTGAGGGCCTGGTCTTTGAAAACTCTTTTCCTCAGACAGCTGAAAGCTGCACTGGCGCCCTGGAGGTGATGTTGAATCTCCGCATCATGTCTGCCTTTGTTCATAGGAGGCTCCCGAGATATGGGAAATGGCCCATGTTGTCAAGGGCCGCACTGTGAATCTTGATGACTGGAGGGCAGTGCTGTGCGGTGAGGACAGGCTGTTGGAGGACCTTTGTCTTACGGATGTTAAGCATGAGTCCCATGCTTTCACATGTCTCGGTGAATACAGCCTGGAGTTCAGCCTCAGAATGTGCGCAGATGCAGGCGTTGTCAGCGTACTGCAGCTCAACGACAGAGGTTGGGTGATTGTAGACCTGGCCTGGAGACGACGAAGGTTGAACAGCTTCCCACTGGTTCTGTAGTTTAGGTCCACTCCAGCGGGGACCTTGTTGACTGTGAGGTGGAGCATGGCAACGAGGAAGATTGAGAAGAGGGTTGGAGCGATGACGCAGCCCTGTTTGACTCCGGTCCTGACGTGAATTAGGCCTGTAATGGATCTGTTGATAAGGATCACAGCCTGCATGTCATCGTGGAGCAGACGAAGGATTTTAAAAAATTTTGGAGCCATCCGAAATGGAGGAGAACGCTCCATCGACCCTCACGGTTGACAGTGTCAAAGGCTTTTGTAAGATCGATAAAGGCCAGTTTTCTACAGCTATCGCGCTGCAAAGATCATGTCCGTTATAACCCGTAGGGGACAAAATCCGCACTGTGATTCCGGGAGGCGCTCCTCGGCCACAGGGAGAAGACGGTTGAGGAGAACTAGCGACAACTTTCCCAGTAATTGTTAGCAGAGAGATTCCCCTGTAGTTGCCGCAGTCGGACTTGTCCCCTTTTTAAAAAATGGTCACGATCACTGCATCTCTAAGATCTCCCGGCATGCTCTCCTCCCTCCAGATGAGAGAGATGAGGTCATGTGTCCACGCCAACAGCGCCTCTCTGCCATACTTTAGCAGCTTAGCAGGGATTCCATCTGCACCCATAGCCTTGTTATTCTTGAGCTGTTTTATGGCTTTGCCTACATCGTGCAGCATTGGAGTTTCACTTAGTTGGTGGTGGGTCGCATGCTGCAAGATGGAGTCGAGAACACTCGAGTCAAAGGCAGTGTCTCGATTGAGGAGATCTTCAAAGTACTTTCATTGGGCCTTGACAGCCTCGGTGTCCTTGATGAGTGTTTCCCCGTTCTTGGCCAGTAGTGGGGTGGGGCCTTGGGAGTTTGGACCGTAGGTGGCCTTGACAACAATGAGGAATCCTTGCATATCGTGGCTGTCGGCCAGTTGTTGTATCTCTTGTGCTTCCTCCATCCACCACCTGTTCTTTAAGTCCCGGGTTTTTTGTTGGACCTGAGCTTTGAGCTGTCTATAATGTTGCTTTGCAGCTCCCGAGTTGGGTTGTTGCTTGAGGCTCAGAAATGCTTTATGTTTGCGATCTATAAGTTCCTGGATCTCCTGATCATTTTCATCAAACCAGTCCTGGTGTTTTCTGGTTGAGTGACCAAGTGTCTCTTCACAGGCACTGGTTTGATGAAAATGATTATAGAGGCCTGGAGGGCAGACCAAGCACTGTGGGCATTCAGCATCTCAGGATCATCAAGACACGCCAGATTAGCTGTGAGGCACGGGCTATATAGGGCTCTCTTAGCTGGATCTTTAAGTGCCCCGGCATTAACTTTTTTGCAGCACTGTTTCTGCTGTCCCCTCTGCTTTGGGGCTATGTTAATGTCGATGATGGATTGAATTAGGCAGTGGTCCGTCCAGCAGTCGTCAGCTCCTGTCATGGCACGGGTGATGCGCACATCCTTGCGATCCCTGGCTGGGACGATTATATAATCGAACGGGTGCCAGTGTTTGGAGCGAGGGTGTTGCCACACTGCATTGTATTTGTCCCTCTGGCGGAACAGGGTGTTGGTGAAGAGGAGTTCATGTTCTAGACATTTTGTCAGGAGGAGGGTACCACTGGAGTTGGCTTTCCCTACCCCCTCTCTGCCAATCACGTCTCTCCAGAGGGCTGTGTCTTTGCCGACCCTCGCATTAAAGTCACTTAGGAGGATCAATTTGTCACCCGTGGGGACACCCGACAAGGATGTCTCGAGGTTGGAATAAAAACCTTCTTTAGCCTCATCCGTTGCAAAGAGTGTAGGGGCATATGCACTGATGACTGTGTCGCATTGGTTCTGGGATAAGATAAGACGACGAGTCATGAGGCGATCGTTAACCTCGCAGTGGGAGTCTGAGCCAGTCGACCAGCTCATTCTTGACGGCAAAGCCGACTCCACGAAGGCGGCATTCTTCCTCTGGTTTTCCTTTCCACAAAAAGGGATAACATCCACCATGTTCCTTCAACTGGCCTTCCCCTGCCCCACTGGGTCTTGCTTAGGGCGGCGATGTCAATGTCAAAACGTCTGAGTTCCCAGGCAACTATGGTGGTACGGCGTTCCGGCCTCTTGATGTTGGAATTGTCCATGAGAGTCCTGGCGTTCCAGGTCCCGAACTTCATATTAGCGAAGTGGAAGATGCCTGTGCGTGAGTTCTTTAAACGTGGGGTGGCTGCTGCACACTAGTAACCACACGGGCTTAGCCGAGCAAGGTCTTGGTCCAGTGGCAAGGGGGTCCAAGACAACTGGAGACCAGGCACTGCTGTGTGAGCCTCATTGCCTACGGCGAGGTGTTGGCCGCAAACTCGACGCTGAGTAACGCCATTGATGGTAGGTGGCCCGAGGCTTGGTTGGGGGAGAAGACACTAAAAACAATCAACAGTGGATAATCAAGGGGCTATAGGGAGGGAGGAACTTAATACAATCACTATCATTAAAGAAGTAGTATTGGTAAAATAATGGGACTAAAGGCGGACAAGTCCCGTGGACCTGATGGCTTACATCCAAGTGTCTTAAAGAAGTGGCTGCAGAGATAGTGGATGCATTGGTTGTAATCTACCAAAAATCCCTGGATTCTGGGGCGATCCCAGCGGATTGGAAAACCACAAATTTAACACCTCTGTTTAAAAAAGGAGGCAGACAAAAAGCAGGCAACTATAGACCAGTTAGCCTAACATCTGGTTGTCATGGTACATCAGTCATTGAAGGTTGGCATGCAGGTACAGCAGGCGGTTAAGAAAGCAAATGGCATGTTGACCTTCATAGTGAGGGGATTTGAGTACAGGGGCAGGGAGGTGTTACTACAGTTGTACAGGGCCTTGGTGAGGCCACACCTGGAGTATTGTGTACAGTTTTGGTCTCCTAACTTGAGGAAGGACATTCTTGCTATTGAAGGAGTGTAACGAAGGTTAACCAGACTGATTCCCGGGATGGCAGGACTGACATATCAAGAAAGATTGGATCAACAAGGCTTGTATTCACTGGAGTTCAGAAGAATGAGAGGGGATCTCATAGAAACGTTTAAAATTCTGACGGGTTTAGACAGGTTAGATGCAGGAAGAATGTTCCCAATGTTGGGGAAGTCTAGAACCAGGGGTCACAGTCTAAGAACAAGGGGTAAGCCATTTAGGACCGAGATGAGGAGAAACTTCTTCACCCAGAGAGTGGTGAACCTGTGGAATTCTCTACCACAGAAAGTTGTTGAGGCCAATTCACTAAATATATTCAAAAAGGAGTTAGATATAGTCCTTACTACTAGGGGGATCAAGGAGTATGGCGAGAAAGCAGGAATGGGATAGTGAAGTTGCATGTTCAGCCATGAACTCATTGAATGGCGGTGCAGGCTCGAAGAGCCGAATGGCCTACTCCTGCACCTATTTTCTATGTTTCTATGTTTTAAGCATTAGGAAGGTCACTTCTAAAGTTATTTTAGAAGTTTAAAAGTATTTCCAAATTGTTAAAAAAGATTAAGAGTTGATTAAAAGTTGTTAAAAATTCGCAATTTATTTTAAAAGTTTCTAAAGATTGTTAAAAAGTCAAAGATGTAGATCAGTAATAGATGTTTAAAAGTATTTCGATTAAAAGTCTCAAATGTAAGTTTTAAAAGTTCTCCCAAATTGTTTAAAAAGTTTAAAAGTTGAATAAAGTTTAAAAATTGATTAAAGTTTGGTTAGAAGTTTACAATGTTGGGTTGAACGTCGGCGGCTGGTTCAGCGCTGGCCTCGGAGTCCCTTCGACCGGTTCAATGCTGGCCCCGGAGTCCCTTCGGCCGGTTCAATGCTGGCCTCGGTCCCTTCAGCCGGTTCAATGCTGGCCTCGGAGTCCCTTCGACCGGTTCAATGCTGGCCCTGGAGTCCCTTCGACCGGTTCAATGCTGGCCCTGGAGTCCCTTCAGCCGGTTCAATGCTGGCCTCGGTCCCTTCAGCCGGTTCAATGCTGGCCTCGGAGTCCCTTCGGCCGGTTCAATGCTGGCCCCGGAGTCCCTTCGGCCGGTTCAATGCTGGCCTCGGTCCCTTCAGCCGGTTCAATGCTGGCCTCGGAGTCCCTTCGACCGGTTCAATGCTGGCCCTGGAGTCCCTTCAGCCGGTTCAATGCTGGCCTCGGAGTCCCTTCGACCGGTTCAATGCTGGCCTCGGAGTCCCTTCGACCGGTTCAATGCTGGCCTCGGAGTCCCTTCGACCGGTTCAATGCTGGCCTCGGAGTCCCTTCGACCGGTTCAATGCTGGCCTCGGAGTCCCTTCGACCGGTTCAATGCTGGCCCTGGAGTCCCTTCGACCGGTTCAATGCTGGCCCCGGAGTCCCTTCGACCGGTTCAATGCTGGCCTCGGAGTCCCTTCGACCGGTTCAATGCTGGCCCCGGAGTCCCTTCGGCCGGTTCAGCGCTGGCCCCGGAGTCCCTTCGACCGGTTCAATGCTGGCCTCGGAGTCCCTTCAACCGGTTCAATGCTGGCCTCGGAGTCCCTTCGACCGGTTCAATGCTGGCCTCGGAGTCCCTTCGACCGGTTCAATGCTGGCCCTGGAGT
This sequence comes from Pristiophorus japonicus, assembly GCF_044704955.1. Taxonomy (NCBI): domain Eukaryota; kingdom Metazoa; phylum Chordata; class Chondrichthyes; family Pristiophoridae; genus Pristiophorus; species Pristiophorus japonicus. The sequence continues at coordinate 154,934,089 of NC_091981.1, read as the reverse complement.
CCCTTCGACCGGTTCAATGCTGGCCTCGGAGTCCCTTCGACCGGTTCAATGCTGGCCCTGGAGTCCCTTCGACCGGTTCAATGCTGGCCCTGGAGTCCCTTCGACCGGTTCAATGCTGGCCCTGGAGTCCCTTCGACCGGTTCAATGCTGGCCCCGGAGTCCCTTCGACCGGTTTAATGCTGGCCCTGGAGTCCCTTCGACCGGTTCAATGCTGGCCTCGGAGTCCCTTCGACCGGTTCAATGCTGGCCTCGGAGTCCCTTCGACCGGTTCAATGCTGGCCTCGGAGTCCCTTCGACCGGTTCAATGCTGGCCTCGGAGTTCCTTCAGCCGGTTCAATGCTGGCCTCGGAGTCCCTTCGACTGGTTCAATGCTGGCCTCGGAGATCCTTCAGCCGCTTCAATGCTGGCCCCAGAGTCCCTTCGGCCGGTTCAGCGCTGGCCTCGGTCCCTTCGGCCGGTTCAGCACTGGCCTCGGTCCCTTCGGCCGGTTCAGCACTGGCCTCGGTCCCTTCGGCCGGTTCAGCACTGGCCTCGGTCCCTTCGGCCGGTTCAGCACTGGCCTCGGTCCCTTCGGCCGGTTCAGCACTGGCCTCGGTCCCTTCCGCCGGTTCAGCACTGGCCTCGGTCCCTTCCGCCGGTTCAGCACTGGCCTCTGTCCCTTCGGCCGGTTCAGCACTGGCCTCGGAGTCCCTTCGGCCAGTTCAGCACTGGCCTCGGAGTCCCTTCGGCCAGTTCAGCACTGGCCTCGGAGTCCCTTCGGCCAGTTCAGCACTGGCCTCGGAGTCCCTTCGGCCAGTTCAGCACTGGCCTCGGTCCCTTCGGCCGGTTCAGCACTGGCCTCGGTCCCTTCGGCCGGTTCAGCACTGGCCTCGGTCCCTTCGGCCAGTTCAGCACTGGCCTCGGAGTCCCTTCGGCCAGTTCAGCACTGGCCTCGGAGTCCCTTCGGCCGGATCGACGTCTGCCCTGAGTCTGTCAGCACAATGAACAGCTGGTGTGCAACCACTGGGACAGGTGTGGGCAGGTGTGGAGGCCTTCGGCCCGGAATGGGTGCGGGCTGGTAACTTACAAGGCCGCGCATCAAGAGCTGGAAAGTGGGGTTGGGCTGGATAGCTCTTTGTCAGCTGGCGTGGACATGATGGGCTGAATGGCCTCCTTCTGTGCTGTAAATTTCTATGATTCTATGATAAGGCAGCCAGGATTATGAAGCATTGGCCACATTAACATTGGGCCGGCGAGCTGTGGGGCGCCAATCGAGCATCCTGATGCAGCTCCGCCAGATTGAAGCCTCCCAATATCCACCGCCCCGGCCATGAGCAGGTTAGGGATCGGGGGCGGATGGGTTGCGGACGGTCCCAAGATTTTGGCATGGTAATTACTTTAGTGGCGCCTGGAGGAGTACTCCTTTTCTTGGGTCCCACAAAAATAATTCCATACTTACCAGCCACTTCGGCTCCATCTCCTGACCTAAAATTGCAGTCAGGGTCCTGAAACAAGCAATCAGTTTGGGTGCTTAGCGTTAGGCCCCTTTAAAAATGTCGACAGTTTTTTCGACAGTACTAAAGGGAACATAAGACTACTGACCCCATTTTGGGGCTGTTACTGCCCTGTTAACACCAGACAATTGAAGTGAAAAGTGAGCACGTTGATCACCTGGAACAGCCAAATTCTAAAGGAGAGTCAATTTGGGATTGGTTTGGAGCTTGCTCAGAGTGGCATTGTGGAAACCTGTCCTATTAGACCAGTGAGATCAGGAACTAGTGATAAAAGAGAGAAAATGAACATTAGAGACAAAGAGATGAAAAGAACCAAAATGCATCACAAAATGAATAAGATACAAGCATAAGGAAAAGAAAGAACAGGAAATAAAAGAAAAGCACTTGAGGGAGAGAAAAAAACAGTGTACAGCAAATGGGGAAAGATGAGAAAATCAGTGGAACCAAAATCACAACAAAATAATGGCATCAGAAAGTTCAGCAATGGGTCAAACATACTCCGTAATTATGATGTTTTTTTTTACTATGCTGAAATGCCAAATCTACAATTGTATTTTTTCATTAACTAATTATTTTTACATTCTTTTTTTCAGACTATTGTCACAGACTTGTTAACTTTCATAATTGTTTTTCTATAAGTGAAAACGTTCTTTGTTTTTAATGAGCATTTTTTAAAGTCCACTCCTTGACATAATTGCTGGAAGTTTTATGTTTATGCACTGGATCTTAATAAGATAGTCTACAAAGATGGGTTGTGAAAAGAGGTTGAGTAAGTTTGTTTCAATTTTTTTCCTATATTTGGTGAGTTACCACATTGCAAAATGATGCTGATGAGGTGAGTTTTGTTAAGAAGTCAGCCAACTTTTCGACTCTCGTGTCAACTTATCACAAGAAATATCTGTTTTTCTACTGGAATTGGAGGTTGTTGGTATCAAACAATCAGATCAGATCAGTTAGAGGATATAATGGAAAGTCTTAAGAATACATCAAATCGTTTGGAGGGTGCGTGGAGGCTATTCTAAACAATTAGCTTATTTGAAGAGCAGAACTTGGAGGCAATCGGAACCAATCAGATTAGTTGAAGGGTGACAAACATGGTGTCAAACTTAGACTCATTCTAGGCTGACCTTGAGCAGAGTTTTTCTCCAAGGGTAACCCTTGATCTACATTTTGACTCTCCACAACTTCAGACTGTTTGCCTGACTCGGACTCAGACTTAAATTCGGACTTTCTCTGGGACTTGTTTCTCGTACATCTGATGTAGGATTTGTTACTGGTATTCTACTTGTAACAAAACTATCTGACACATCAGAAATAATTGAATCATTCCAACTTTCAACTCCTTCCACATCTGTAGGTAAAATATGATCAATGTGAACAAACCTAACCTGTCCCTGATCAAACATCTTGACCAAATATGTGCGAGGACCATATATCTTCATTATTCTTCCTGGTAACCACTTTAACCATTTATGGTGATGGTTCTTCATTCTCACCTTCTGATTCAATTTCACACTTCTCTCTTTTACTCTACCTCTATCATGATTCTCTTTCTCTCTTAATTGTTTCTCTTCTACTGACTGCCAAGTTTTGGCTTTGGCAACAAGAATCTGGTTCGTGGCTGTCATTTGAGAAAGAACTCTGCTGGTGTTCTGCCAGTAGTTGTATGAGGAGTATTCTGATAAGTAATTAGAAAATTTGTTAGTTTGTGGTCCAACGACAACTGCAGTTTCCTTGGATTTGGATCCAACATTTGCTTGATGAGGAGACGTCTTACAATTTGTGCTGTGTGCTCTGCTGCACCATTTGAAGCAGGGTGGTACGGTGGAACTTGGGTATGTTTCACACCATTTCTGCTCATGAACTGTATAAATTCTTCTGAACAACATTGCGGCCCATTATCAGACACAGTTTTCCCTGGGAGGCCATATGAAAAAAACAATCTTCGCAAATTGTCTAGTGTTTTGCTTGTTATTTTCTGTATCTGAAACACCTCTACCCATTTTGAATGGCTATCAATCACAATGAACAATTGTTGTCCTTCTCGTTCAGCAAAATCTACAAGTAATCTTTGCCACACCCTGGGAGGCCATTTCCATGACTGTAATGGTATTTATGGTTTCTTGCTTACTGATTGACATGTTGTACACTGATTAACGATGTACTCTATATCTTTATTTAAACCTGGCCACCATAAGTCACTGCATGCAAAACTCTTGGTCAAGCACATTCCCAGGTGCTGGACATGAAGATCTCTGAATAATTTGGATCTGAACTTATTTGGGATAACTACTAACATAAGAAATAAGAGCAAGCCATTTGGCCCCTCAAGCCTGCATGATCCATTCAGTAAGATTATAGTTGATCTGATGGGTACGCTTGCACCCCACATGGCACAATCTTTATCCACTGATAATTCATTCTTACGAATGAATTATGGATGAATATCTTTATCTGTTACCTGGTTTGGCCAGCCATTTGCTATGTAATCATACACCTTTGACATAACTGTGTCATGTTTGGTTGCTCTACCAATCTCTTCAGCTGTGACTGGCAGTTCATCAAAGAATGAAAAATAGAACACTTCTTCCCTATTGGGTGTAACTTGTGATGGGGATGGCAACCTGGACATAGCATCAGCATTACTGTGATCAGCTGATCATCTGTACTCAATGTCATATGTATATGCTGACAAAATCAAAGCCCATTTCCACATTTGGGCTGCAGCTAATGTTGGAACTGGGGACTTTGAATGTAGGACTGCTGTCAGGGGCCTATGGTTCAAAACATTGGTAAATTTGTGAAACTTCTTGACCCCAAAAAGTAATGCCAAAGCTTCCCTTTCGATCTGCGCTTAATTACGCTCACTGGCACTGAGAGTGCGTGAAACAATAGCAATTGGTTTCTCCTCCCCACTATGTAGTACATGAGAGATCACTTCCCCAACTCCATATGGAGAGATGTCATATGATAGCTTGATGTCCTTAGATACATCACAGTGAACATGGTACTCTAATACTAAGTCGCCTTTACACTTTTTGAATTCTTCTGACCACTTCCAATGGACCTGTTTTTTTAACAGCTCATTCAGTGGATGTAACACTGTAGCCAAATTTGGTAGGAACTTCTCATAATAGTTCAAAAGACCCAAAAGTGATCGAAGTTTGGTGACATTCTTGGGAGTGGGTGCATTTCTGATTGCATCCAGCTTTCCCTTGGTTGGATGCAAACCATCTTTGTCTACTTTGTGCCCAAAGTACTCCACTGATTTTTGAAATAACTCACACTTGTGAGAAGTTACTCATACTCTGTGCTTCTTTAGCCATTTGAGCACTTCTTTCAATATGTTATTATAGATTTTCCTGTTTGGTGCTGAACTGAGAATGTCATCTAAATAACACTCCCCTTCAATGCCTCACAAAATCTAGTTTTGTTACAGGCCTAGATGAGTATTCATAGTCAAGCATGACTTGGACTCCTCATCCAGTCCAAGTTGCAAGTAGGCATTTGTGAGATCTAACTTTGAAAAGATCTGACCATCTGTCAGCGTTGTGAACAAATCTACATTTGGCAATCAATTGGGTAGATTGCCCTCCAGAACCCAATTTACTTTATAATCACCACACAATCTTATCTTACCATCTGACTTGGGTAAGTTGATATATCCTACCACAGGGATTTCCTCTCCTGAGTAGCCTCGCAGCTCTATCTTCGACTTCTCCATTGGAAAATCACTCAACTTGTCGAGATACAGCGATTCTGGTACTACGCTCATGGATGCACCACTGTTGATTTCCATGGGTATCCTGGTTCCTGCAACGTCTACTTGGATGACGATAATTCGCGAATCGCTGTTAGATACCTTCATGCTCCTATGACGTGTATCTCCAGAACCTCCTCCTCCTGTTGCTTCTCTTCAATGCTATGTAGTCTCTGGGGATTTCTACTTATAGGATTGAACATCGATTTACTCGTCAGTCGGCATACCTTTGCAAGATGCCCAGTTTTCTTGCAGAAGAACCATTCTGCCTTCACATATGGACAGTTTTGAGTGAGGTGTTGTCCCAGACACCGAAAGCATGACTTCAATGTATTATTTGCTTGGCCAGTTGCTGAGGCCTTGGGACCCAACTGACTCTTACTTTTAACCTGCAGGTGATTCACCTCGGTTGTCTGATGACTGGAAATGGCGCAAAATTCTCGGGAGTACTGGTCGGCCATGTCCATCGATATAGCTGTCTGACAAGCTAAATCTAACGTAAAGTTAGGGGTTGTCAACAACTTCCTTCTGATTTGTTCATTTTTCATCCCACAAACAAAGCGGTCACGCAATGCTCGGTCCTGAAAGTTTCAGAAATGACAGTGAATGGATAGCTTTTTTAATGCTACAATGCACTCACTGATACTCTTGTCTTGTAATTGCTCTCATGTTCCAAAACAATAACATTCGGCAATTTCTAGGGGCTCAGGACTGTAGTGCTGTTCTAACTTAGCTAGAATCTCTGTCAGCAGCATGTCCTTTGGCTTGACAGTCACAAGCATACCTCGGGATCTGCTTCAGTCAAGAAAATAGCCTGTTTTCTTTCTAACATCTTCGGTTACGGTATTCAACATCGGGGATATCGATGATATTATTTGCGGTGAAAAACATTTCTAGCCACTCCACATACGCTCTGAAAGTCTCTCGATCATGATGACACTCATCCAAGTGTCCTATTATTCCCATAGACATGGCCATTTGGACTCTTCAGTTTACCAAAGAACCTCTCAAAATCTCTTTGTTGTTTGGCTGGATGATCCACCAACAAAAATGTCAGCTATGGAATCTGATTATCCTATCCTATGTCGCCAATGTGATATATTCTCTATGACATCAAAAACATACAGACTATAAGATGGCTCTAATACATCATGTGGCTTTTATTGTATTTATATCAGGAGTTGCATTACCACAGTATTCCACTAAGTGGAGCTATATTACAGTCATCTATCCTTCTTAACCTTGGTGCTCTGCGCTCTGGATAATGGCTCCAGATCCAGGTTTCCCAATTTAAAAAATATACTTATTTTATAATCCTCTGGCATTTAGGTTATTTTGCATAGTTAGTAACTTCTATAATGGCCCATACTATCAACTGCCCTGTGCTGTTAGTAACACTGTATTGTGTGACCAATACATAAAATTCTGCTGAACGAAAATGCACTCTTCTACATCTAAACTATGCTGGCCACCAGTGCAATCTCACATCATTTCAAAATATGGCTCATTTTGATTCATTTATGTCTATTCTTTACATTTAAATATTTTTAACTAATATCTAATTAAAAGCTTAATGGTGGCAGTAAGATCAATCCTGGTGGAATAACAATCGATATAATTGACTGCGTGGTCACTCTATAAGATTAGGGATGCACATCTTTATCTGAAAATAGGGCCCGTTGTGTGCTTAAGAATTAATCTCTATCGCTGGCTGAATTGAGCTGATTAATTAGATACAACATACAACCTGTCGATTGCCAACTTCTATGCTGACAAAAATCAAGACTGATAACAATCAAAGTGAGATTGGGCATGGCAAGGACAAGCCAAGAGTAAAGTAAATAGGTGACAGACCTAGTTACTCACATGAATCCTTTGAGGCCCAATGTAACATGTCTGCATTAAATTTAAAACCCAGTAAGATTACGATCTGTTTAGTTTACTGCTGATATAAAATAAATTAAACAATATTCCATTTCTCTGCAGATTTCTACCATGCTGCTTTTCGACATTCATTAGATATTTGCTCGACTCCTCTTAGATAAGACAATAGCTTCCTTCTGTGCCTCTCTTAGCATCCTCCAAAAGGACCACCGTGGCACTCATTGCTGCCTCCTCCCGAGTAGCAACCCAAACTATCCCATCCTACTCTCTCACAGACCTTCACACTCAATGCACTCACTGAGGGTAATCTTGTCAATCTCCTCCCTGTCCAACTCATCCCTCCAGTGCTGACCCTGTGAATGCTGGCAGTAGGTCAGCCATCACCGACCCTCTCCGCATCTCCCTCCAGAATGTCTGATCACTTGAGAACAAGACCATTCCATCAATATCATCATCATCATCATAGGCAGTCCCTCGAAATCGAGGAAGACTTGCTTCCACTCTAAAAGTGAGTTCTTAGGTGACACCGCTGATCGGATTTCAAACGGGCATTTGTTATAAACAAAAAGACCTTTGTGCGTGTTGATGCAGGTGAGGGCCTTCGATGATTCCTCCAGTTCCTGCATCATGTAGGCTGAAGTATATTCCAGAGAAACATGGAAAGTTGGTCCCGCACACTGTGGTCTTCCAGGACGACAACTTGGTCACAGGTCGGAACACAGTCGAGCACCTGCAGAACCTGGAGGAGGTTCTTAGTCGACTCAACCACGTGGGGCTCAGGTTAAAATGCTCAAAGTTCATTTTCCTGGTGCCTGAAGTGGAGTTCTTGAGAAGGAGGATTGCGGTGGACAGCATCAGGCCCGCTAATGTGAAGACGGAGGCAATCGAGAATGCACCGAGGCCACAGAACGTGATGGTGCCATCTCCCTTGAGGACCGGGACAATAGGACTGGCCCACTCGCTGAACTCGATCGGTGAAATGATGCCCTCTCTTTGCAGTCGGTCTAGATCGATCTCTACCCTTTCCCTCATCATGTACGGTACTGCTCTCACCTTGTGATGGATGGGTCGCGCCCCCGGAATTGGGTGGATCTGCACTTTTGCTCCTTGGAGTTTCCCGATGCCTGGTTCGAACAGCGAAGGAAATTTGCTGAAGTGTCGTCAGCAGGGGATAGCGCTCAGACGTCATCTCAGTTCCAGCTTATCTTTCCCAGCCAGCTCCTGCCGAGCAGCGTGGGACCATCACCCGGTACCACCCAGAGTGATAGCTTGTGCACCGCTCCATCATAGGAGACCTTTATGATAGCACTTCTGATTACAGGAATCAGTTCTTTTGTGTAAGTTCTTAGTTTCGTGCGAACTGGAGTTAAGACTGGCCTTGAGGCCTTGTTGCACCACAACCTTTTGAAAGTCTTTTTGCCCATGATAGACTGGCTCGCGCCCGTGTCCAGCTCCATTGACACTGGGAGTCCATTTAGCTTAACATTCAGCATTATCGGGGGACAATTCGTGGCGGATGTACCTCTGCCTCCTCGATCCGAGGCTCTGGTTCATCATGATCCTCCGTGGAACTGTCCTCCTCTGCAACATGGTGGTTTTCAGGTTTAACAGGCTTTGCAGCTCACCTGAACACTCGTTGGAGGTGTCCCATTGTTCCACAGCCCTTGCAAACGTACTCTTTGAATCGGCATGAATGGAAATGATGATCACCCCCGCAGCGCCAACAAGGTGTTAATGGCCTTACATTCATCACCCTTGATGGTGGACTCTGAGTCATCTGCGGACATGCAGCTGCAGATATGTGTGACCTGCCCTGTACGTTATGATTCGAAAACAACATCACTTTCTTCACAGTACTTGTAACAGCACTTGTGTGCTGAGAGATTTGCTTCGTATTGTCACTGGTGGCAATGAACGCCTGGGCTATTGCTATGGCCTTACTCAAGGTTGGGGTCTCTACAGTCAAAAGTTTGCAAAGTATGGTTTCGTGGCCAATGCCAAGTACGAAAAGTCTCTGAGCATGTGCTCCAAATGTCCTTCAAATTCGCAATGTCCTGCAAGCGTCTTAACTCGGCGACATAACTCGCCACTTCCTGGCCTTCAGGCCTTTCGTAGATGTAGAACCAGTATCTCACTATCAGAACGCTTTCTTTCGGGTTCAAATGCTCTCGGACCAGTGTGCACAAATCATCGTATGATTTCTCCGTGGGTTTCGCTGGAGTGAGCAGATTCTTCATGAGGCCATTCGGTGGTGCCCCACAGACAGTGAGGAGGGTCACCCTTCGTTTGGCAGCACTTTTTTCCCCATCTAGCTCATTGGTCGAGTCGCTCCACAAAGGTTTCCCAATCATCCCACTCCGAAAATGTCTCCAGGATGCCCACTGTTCTCTGCATCTTTGGGTTCGCTATTTGTATCTCGTCACCAGTTGTGTATGGAGAAGGAGTCAAACTGAACACTGTGAGCTCAAAGTAAAGTGTGACCTTAGTCTTTTATTGCAAGTCTCCAGAGTGCCACTCCAACCTGTGAAGCCTCCTTAAATACCTGTGCTCCCAAGGGATTATGGGATCCCCTGGGACTCCAGGGGAAGAGTCCTCTGGTGGCTGTACAGAGTAAATACAAGTCCACATATATAACAGAAAGGGTGGGTGGGGAGTCTGGTTTGCCGCACGCTCCTTCCGCTGCCTGCGCTTGATTCCTGCATGCTCTCGGCGATGAGGCTCGAGGTGCTCAGCACCCTCCCGGATGCTCTTCCTTCAATTAGAGCAGTCTTTATCAGGGACTCCCAGGTGTCGGTGGGGGTGTTGCATTTTATCAAGGAGGTGTTGAGGGTGTCCTTGAAACGTTTCCTCTGCCCACCTGGAGCTCAGTTGCCGTGTACGAGTTCCGAGTAGAAGCCTTGCTTTGGGAGTCTTGTGTCAGGCATGCAAACAATGTGGCCTGCCCAGCAGAGCTGAGCAAGTGTGGTCAGTGCTTCGATGCTGGGGATGTTGGCTTGATTGAGAACACTAACATTGGTGCGTCTGTCCTCTCAGGGGATTTGCAGGATCTTGTGGAGACATCGTTGTTGGTATTTCTGCAGCAATTTGAGGTGTCTACTCTATATGGTCCACGCCTATACAGGAGGGTGGGTATTACTACAGCCCTGTAGACCCTGGTGTCAGATTTAGGTGCCTGATCTTCAAACATTCTGATCCTCAGGCGGTCAAAGGCTTCACTGCCGCATTAGAGGCGTTGTTGAACCTCGTTGTCGATGTCTGCCCTTGCTGATAATAGGCTCCCGAGGTATGGAAAGTGGTCCACATTGTCCAGGGCCACGCCGTGGATCTTGATGACTGTGTGGTGGGGTCATGTTGGTGAAGGACCTTTGTCTTACGGATATTTTGTTTAAGGCCCATGCTTTCGTATGCCTCGGTGAAGATGTTGATGATGACTTGGAATTCAGCCTCTGAATGTGCGCAGGCGCAAGCGTCGTCCGCGTACTATAGCTCGACGACCGAGGATGGGAACTTCTTCGATCTGGCCTGGAGGCGACAAAGGTTGAACAGGTTCCCACTGGTTCTGTAGTTTAGTTCCATTCCAGCGGGAAGCTTGTTTAGTGTGAAGTGGAGCATTGCAGCAAGGAAGATCGATAAGAGAGTTGGCGCAATGACGCAGCCCTACGTGGATTAGGTCTGTGGTGGATCCGTTGGTCAGGATCACAGCTTGCATGTCGTCATGGAGCAGATGGCAACAAACTTTTGGGGGCAGCCAAAATGGAGGAGGAGGACGCTCCATAGACCCGCGCAGTTGATAGTGTCAAACGCCTTTGTAAGGTCAAAGAAGACTATATACAAGGGTTGGTGCTGTTCTCTGCATTTCTCTTGTAGTTGTCGCACCGTAAAGATCATGTCTGTTGTACCCCGTAGTGGACGGAATCCACATTGTGACTCGGGGAGGTGCTCCTCTGTCACAGTGAGATGGCGGTTGAGGAGGATTTTAGCGATGACCTTCTTAGTGGCTAATAACAGGGAGATTCCTCTGTAGTTGCCGCAGTCAGACTTGTCCCCTTTTATAAAGATGGTCACGATTACTGCATCTCTGAGATCTCCCGGCATGCTCCCCTCCTTCCAGATGAGAGATATGACGTCATGCATTTGTGCCAATAGTGCCTCTCCGCCATACTTTAGTGCCTCAGCGGGGATTCCATCCCCTCCCGATGCCTTTTGTTCTTGAACTGCCGGATGGCCGTTTCTACCTCGTGAAGGGCTGGGGTTTTGCTGAGATGGTGGTAGGTAGCATGCTGCAGGATGGAGTCGAGGACACTCATGTCAAAGGCAGATTCTCTGTTAAGGAGATTTTTGAAGTGCTCCTTCCAGCAGGGCCTGACTGCCTTGGTGTCCTTGATGAGTGTCTCCCCATTCTTGGCCAGCAGTGGGGTGGGCCTTGGGTGCTTGGACTGTAGATGGACTTGACTGTCATAAAGAATTCTCGCACATCATGGCTGTCGGCCAGCTGCTGAATCTCCTGTGCTTTCTCCACCCACCATCTATTCTTTAGATCGCGGGTTTTTTGTTGGACCTCGGCCTTAAGCTGTCTGTAAAGCTGCTTTACTGCTCCCAAGTTCAGCCTGACGGAAACTTAGCTGAGGGATGATGACACCTTACCCTTAAATGAAGCCTCCCCACTTGGCTATATCTTTCGCCACTTGCCCCTCCCAGACCACCATGGTGGCGGTCTGGCTCTCATCTGCAAATCGAACTTTGGTCAGTTCTCCTACTCATTCGGCACTTTCTCTTCATCTTACTCCACCCCTCTTATATCTCATTTAAAATTCTTGTTCTCTACCACCCACCCAAGTACTATAATAATTGTATTACCAAGATATCTTCACTGCTTTCCTCCCTCAACCTCTGCACCGAGCAACTTCTCAACCTCGGTGATTTCAACAACCATCTCAATTCATCATGGTTTCTCTCCTCTGAGTTCACTGGCCTCCTATTCTCCCTTAATCTCCCTCTCCATGTAAACTCCCCAACCCATATTTATGGCCACTCCCTCATAAGAATATAAGAAATAAGAGCAGGAGTAGGCTATTTGGCCCCTCGAGCCTGCTTCGCCATTCAGTAATTTTATGGCGGATCTAATCCTAGCCTCAACTCCACTTCCCTGCCCTCTCTCCATAACCCTTGACTCCCTTATCGTTCAAAAAATTATCTATCTCCTCCATAGCTCTCTGGGGTAAAGAATTCCAAAGATTCACAACTCTCTGAGAGAAGAAATTCCTCCTCATTTCCGTTTTAAATGGGCGACTCCTTATTCTGAAACTGTGCCCCCTAGTTCTAGATTCCCCCATGAGGGGAAATATCTGCTCTGCATCTATCCTGTCAAGCCCCCTCAGAATCTTATATGTTTCAATAAGATCACCTCTCAGTCATCTAAACTCCAATGAGTATTGGCCCAACTTGCTCAACCTTTCTTCATATGACAACCGCTTCATCTCAGGAATCAACCTAGTGAACTTTCTCTGAACTGCCTCCAATGCTAGTATATCCTTCCTTAAATAAGGAAACCAAAACTGTACGCAGTACTCCAGGTGTGGTCTTACCAATGCCCTGAACAGTTATAGCAGGAATTCCCTGCTTTTATATTCCATCCCCCTTGCAATAAAGGCCAATATTCCATTTGCCTTCCTAATTACTTGCTGTACCTGTATGCCAACTTTTTGAGTTTCATGTACAATAAACCCCAGATCCCTCTGTACTGCAGCATTTTGTGATCTCTCCCCATTTAAATAATAATTTTTTTAAAAAAATTTTCCTACCAAAGTGCATAACCTCACACGTTCCCACATTATACTCCATCTGTCAAATTTTTGCCCACTCACTTAGCCTATCTATATCCCTTTGTAGATTCTGTGCATCCTCCTCACAACTTTCTTTCCCATCTATCTTTGTATCATCAGCAAATTTGGCTACATTGCACTCGATCCCTTCATCCAAGTCATTAATATAAATTGTAAATAGTTGAGGCCCCAGCACTGATCCCTGTGGCATCTCACTAGTTACAGTTTGCCAACCTGAAAATGATCCATTCATCCCAACTCTCTGTTTTCTGTTAGTTAGCCAATCCTCTATCCATGTTAATATATCACCCCCAACCCGTGAGCTCTTACCTTTTATGTGGCACCTTATTGAATGCTTTCTGGAAATCCAAATACACCACATCTACTGGTTTCCTCTTATCCACCCTGCTCATTGCATCCTCAAAAAACTCCAGCAAATTTGTCAAACATGATTTCCCTTTCATAAAACCATGCTGACTCTGCTTGACTGCATTATGCTTTTCCAAATGTCCTACTACTGCTTCCTTAATAATGGACTCCAGCATTTTCCCAACGACAGATGGTAGGCTAACTGGTCTATAGTTTCCTGATTTTTGTCTCCCTCCTTTTTATAAATAGGGGCGTTTCATTTGCGATTTTCCAATCTGCTGTGACCTCTCCAGAATCCAAAGAATTTTGGTAGATTACAACCAATACATCCACTACCTCTGCAGCCACTTCTTTTAAGACCCACGGATGCAGGCCATCATGTCCAGGGGACTTGTCCACCTTTAGTCTCATTAGTTTGCCTAGTACTTTTTCTCCAATGATAATGATAGTTTTAAGTCCCGCACCGCCCCCCCCCCCCACCCCACCCCCCACAATACCCCCTTGATTATCAATTATTGGGATGCTTTTAGTGTCTTCTACCTTGAAGACTGATACATAATATTTGTTCAAAGTCTCCGCCCTTTCCCTTTTTCCCATATTAATTCCCCAGTCTCATCCTCTGAGGGACCAACATTTACTTTAGCTACTCGCTTCCTTTTTATATACCTGTAGAAGCTCTTACTATCTGTTTTTTTATATTTCTTGCTAGTTTACTCTCATAAGCTATCTTCTCTTTCTTTATCATTTTTTTAGTCGTCCTTTACTGGTTTCTAAAAATTTCCCAATCCTCTGGCCTTCCACTGTTCTTCACAACATTGTATGCTTTTGTTTTCAATTTGATACCATTCTTTACTTCCTTAGTTAGCCACAGATGGTTCATCTTTCTCTTAGAGTCTTTCTTTCTCACTGGAATATATCTTTGCTGACAGTTATGAAATATCTTCTTAAATATCTGCCACTGCTTTTCAATAATCTTGCCCTTTAATCTATTTTAGCAGTCCACTTTAACCAACTCAACCTTCATACCTTTGTAATTACCTTTATTTAAGGTCAGTACACTAGTTTGAGACCTAGCTTTCTCACCCTCAAACTCAATTTGAAATTCTACCATGCTATGATCACTCTTCCCAAGAGGATCCTTTACTACAAGATAATTAATTAATCCAGACTTGTTACACATTACTAGATCTAAAATAGTCTGCTCCCTGGTTGGTTCCACAATGTATTGTTCCAAGAAACCATCCTGCATAAACTTTATGAACTTCTCCTCAAGGCTACATTTGAAATTTCATTTGTCCAATCAATATGAAGATTAAAATCGCCCATGATTATTGCCGTACCGTTCAAGAAATCCATTATTTCTTGATTTATACTCTGTCCTACAGTGTAGCTACTGTTAGGGAGACTATTAACTACTCCCACCAGTGACTTCCTTCCCTTATTATTTCTTATCTCCACCCAAACTAATTCTACATCTTGATCTTCTGAGCAAATATCATTTCTCACTACTGCAATGATCTCATCGGTTATTAACAGAGCTACCCCATCTCCTTTTCCTTTCTGCCTATCCTTACGAAATGCAAATTCTCCTGAATATTAATTTCTCATCCTTGGTCACCTTGCAACCACATCTCTTTAATGTCAATCAGATCATATCCATTTATTTCTATTTGACCCGTCAACTCACCTATCTTGTTACGAATGCTGCGTGCATTCAGATATAGAGCTTTTAATTTTGTCTTATGTGTGTACGCTCTGTCCCTTCCTGTCACACTCTGGTTATCATTACCCCTAGCGCTACCCTGCACTTTTGCCTTTTCCTTTCTCTTTGACTCTTTAGATTTCTGCCCACCGGATCCCCCACCTACCCCCCCACTATTTAGTTTAAAGGCCTCTCCACAGCCCTAGTCATTCAAATCACCAGGGCACTGGTTCCAGCCTGGTTCAAGTGGAGCCCATACCGATGGAATAGCTCCCTCCTACCCCAGTACTGGTGCCAGTGCCCCACGAATTGAAACCCATTTCTCTCACACCAATCATTGAGTCATGCATTCATCTCCCTGATCCTATTTACACTCTGCAAATTTGCTCATGGCTCAGGTTGTAATTCAGAGATTATTACATTTGTGGTTCTGCTTTTTAATTGAGTCCCGAGCTGCTCATGCTCCCTCAGCAGAACTTCGTTCTTTGTCCTACCTATATTATTGGCACCTGCGTTAACCACGACAACTGGATCTTACCCCTCCCACTCCAAGTTCCTCTCCAACCCAGAGGAGATGTCCTTAACCCTGGCACCAGGCAGGCAACACAGTCTTCGGGACTCACGTTCTCGGCTGCAGAGAACAGTATCTATCTCCCTAACTGTACTGTTCCCGACCATTACCACATTTCTCTTTACTCCCCCAACTTGAATGGCCCTCTGTACCATGGTACTGTGATCAATTTGCTCATCCTCCCTGCAGTTCTTGCTCTCATCCACACACGGAGCAGAAACCGCATACCTGTTAGACTATTGCAAGGGCTGAGGCTCCTCCATCACTACACCCTGGGTCCCCATACCTGCTTCACTCATTGTTTCACCCACCTGTCCCTTACCACAGATCAAATTTGAATTATTTAACCTAAGGGGTGTGACTGCCTCATGGAACACAGCATCCAGGTAACTCTCCCCGTCCCTGATGTATCGCAGTGTTTGGAGCTCGGACTCCAGCTCATCAACATGGAGCCGAAGTTCCTCGAGCCTCCAATACTTACTGCAGATGTTGTCACTGTTGTGTATCTGCAAAGCATGCACTCCCATGTTCCGCCACCAGGGAACAAATCCCCTGAAGTCCCAAGGGATCCCAGCATCCCTTGAGAGCATTGTATATAAGCCAGCCCCTAAGGCCTGTTCCTCATTCTGGAGTCTCTCAATAAAGACTGAGGTCACTATTACACTGTGTGCAGTCTCATCTGTATTAGGAACAAAATAACTGGCAACGAGTATACAAATCCAATGCAAAGATGCAGCAAACTGTGGGCATCCTGGAGAAGTTCTCGGAGGGTGAGGACTGGGAAGTCTATGTCGAACGGCTAGACCAGTACTTTGTAGCCAACGAGCTGGACGGAGAAGGAGGCGCTGCAAAAAGTCTGCGGGGCACCGACCTACAGCCTCATGAAGAATCTTCTGGCTCTGGTGAAACCCACAGATAAGTCGTATGAGAAGCTGTGTACACTGGTTCGGGAGCATCTTAACCCGAGGGAGAGCGTGCTGATGGCGAGGTATCAGCGTGCCAGCGATCTGAAGATCAGAAAGTGGCGAGCTACGTCACCGAGCTAAGGCGACTTGCAGGACAATGTGAGTTTGATGGCTACCTGGAGCAAATGCTCAGAGACTTTTCTGTACTGGGCATTGGCCACGAGACCATCCTATGAAAACTTTTGACTGTAGATCCTCAGTAAGGCCATTGCGATAGCACAGGCGTTTGTGTCCACCAGTGATTACACCAAACACAAGTGCTAGCAATGTTCATAAATTAACTGTAACTGTGTTTGCAAGCAGAAATGTACAGGGCAGAAACCACGAGTCTGCAACTGCCAGCAGGCCTCAGGTGACCCAGATGACTCAGAATCCGCAACAAAGGATGAAGGCAAGGCAATTCACACCTTGTTGGCGTTGTGGAGGCTTCCATTCAGCATATTCATGCCGCTTCAAAGGGGATGTTTGCAAGAGCTGTGGAACAATGGGGCATCTCCAACGAGCTTGCAGATGAGCAGCAAGCTCTGCAAAACCTGCTAACCACCACGTGGCAGAGGAAGATCGGTCCATGGTGGATCAAAGCAATTTTGAGCCTCAGAGAGAGGAGGCAGATGCTGAAGTACACATTTTCGATGAAATGTTTACCTATAATGCTAAATGTAAAATTGAATGGCTTACCCATAGCCATGGAACTGGATACTGGCGTTAGACAATCCATCATGAGTAAAAAGATGTTTGAGAGACTGTGGTACAACAAGGCACTCAGACCAGCCCTGAGCCCCATCCAAACGAAACTGAGAACATACACCAAAGAGCTTATCACTGTCCTGGGCAGCGTCATGGCCAAGGTCACCTACGAGGGCACGGTGCATGAACTGCCACTCTGGATTGTCCCGGGCGATGGTCTCACACTGTTTGGAAGGTACTGGCAGGGCAAAATTCGCTAGAACTGGGATGACATCCGAGCACGATCACATGTCGATGAGGCCTCGTGTGCCCAGTTTCTCAACAAATTCCCTTCCCTTTTTGGTCCAGGCATTGGAAACTTTTCCGGGGCGAAGGTGCGGATCCACTTGGTCCTAGAGGCATGACCAATCCACCACAAGGCACGAGCGGTACCTCACATGATGAGGGAGAGAGTGGAAATCGACCTGGACAGGCGGCAACGTGAGGGCATCATCTCCCCAGTGGAATTCAGTGAGCGGGCCAGCCCGATTGTTCCAGTACTCAAAAGTGATGGCACGGTCAGGATTTGTGGTAATTATAAAGTAACTATTAATCGTTTCTCGCTACAGGACAAATACCCACTACCTAAGGCAGACGACCAATTTGCGACGCTGGCAGGAGGCAAGACGTTCACCAAGCTTGACCTGACTTCGGCCTACATGACGCAGGAGCTGGAGGAGTCTTCAAATGGCCTCACCTGCATCAACACGCACAAGGGACTGTTCATCTACAACAGATGCCCGTTTGGAATTCGGTCAGCTGCAGCGATCTTCCAGAGAAACATGGAGAGCCTACTCAAGTTGGTACCATGCACGGTGGTTTTTCAGGACGACATATTGTTAAAGGGTTAGGACATCGTCGAGCACCTACAAAACCTGGAGGTGGTCCTCCAGCAACTGGATCGCATAGGGCTGCGGCTGAAGAGGTCGAAATGCGTGTTCATGGCAACAGAAGTGGAGTTTTTGGGGAGAAAGATCGCGGCGGATGGCATACGTCCCACAGATGCCAAGACAGAGGCTATCAGGAATGCGTCCAGGCCACAGAACGTCACGGAGCTGCGGTCGTTCCTCGGACTCCTCAACTATTTTGGTAACTTCCTTCCTAAGCACCCTCATAAAGCCCCTACATGTGTTATTACGTAAAGGTGAGAACTGGAAATGGGGAAAAAAAACAAGTAATTGCTTTTGAGAAAGCCAGAAACATTTTATGCTCCAACAAGCTGCTTGTATTGGATTAGACTGGGTGTTATGTAATGAGAGAGGATTAATTAGCAATCTCGTTGTGCGAGGCCCCTTGGGGAAGAGTGACCATAATATGGTGGAATTCTGCATTAGGATGGAGAATAAAACAGTTAATTCAGAGACCATGGTCCAGAACTTAAAGAAGGCTAACTTTGAAGGTATGAGGCATGAATTGGCTGGGATGGATTGGCGAATGATACTTAAGGGGTTGACTGTGGATGGGCAATGGCAGACATTTAGAGACCGCATGGATGAATTACAACAATTGCACATTCCTGTCTGGCATAAAAATAAAAAAGGGAAGGTGGCTCAACCGTGGCAATCAAGGGAAATCAGGGATAGTATTAAAGCCAAGGAAGTGGCATACAAATTGGCCAGAAATAGTAGCGAACCTGGGGACTGGGAGAAATTTAGAACTCAGCAGAGGAGGACAAAGGGTTTGATTAGGGCAGGGAAAATGGAGTACGAGAAGAAGCTTGCAGGGAACATTAAGACGGATTGCAAAACTTTCTATAGATATGTAAAGAGAAAAAGGTTAGTAAAGACAAACGTAGGTCCCCTGCAGTCAGAATCAGGGGAAGTCATAACGGGGAACAAAGAAATGGCGGACCAATTGAACAAGTACTTTGGTTCGGTATTCACGAAGGAGGACACAAACAACCTTCCGGTTATAAAAGGGGTCGGGGGGTCTAGTAAGGAGGAGGAACTGAGGGAAATCCTTATTAGCCGGGAAATTGTGTTGGGGAAATTGATGGGATTGAAGGCCTATAAATCCCCAGGGCCTAATGGACTGCATCCCAGAGTACTTAAAGAGGTGGCCTTGGAAATAGTGGATGCATTGACAGTCATTTTCCAACATTCCATTGACTCTGGATCAGTTCCTATCGAGTGGAGGGTAGCCAATGTAACCCCACTTTTTAAAAAAGGAGGGAGAGAGAAAACAGGGAATTATAGACCGGTCAGCCTGACATCGGTAGTGGGTAAAATGATGGAATCAATTATTAAGGATGTCATAGCAGTGCATTTGGAAAGAGGTGACATGATAGGTCCAAGTCAGCATGGATTTGTGAAAGGGAAATCATGCTTGACAAATCTTCTGGAATTTTTTGAGGATGTTTCCAGTAGAGTGGACAAGGGAGAACCAGTTGATGTGGTATATTTGGACTTTCAGAAGGCGTTCGACAAGGTCCCACACAAGAGATTGATGTGCAAAGTTAGAGCACATGGGATTGGGGGTAGTGTGCTGACATGGATTGAGAACTGGTTGTCAGACAGGAAGCAAAGAGTAGGAGTAAATGGGTACTTTTCAGAATGGCAGGCAGTGACTAGTGGGGTACCGCAAGGTTCTGTGCTGGGGCCCCAGCTGTTTACACTGTACATTAATGATTTAGATGAGGGGATTAAATGTAGTATCTCCAAATTTGCGGATGACACTAAGTTGGGTGGCAGTGTGAGCTGCGAGGAGGATGCTGTGAGGCTGCAGAGCGACTTGGATAGGTTAGGTGAGTGGGCAAATGCATGGCAGATGAAGTATAATGTGGATAAATGTGAGGTTATCCACTTTGGTGGTAAAATCAGAGAGACAGACTATTATCTGAATGGTGACAGATTAGGAAAAGGGGAGGTGCAAAGAGACCTGGGTGTCATGGTACATCAGTCATTGAAGGTTGGCATGCAGGTGCAGCAGGCGGTTAAGAAAGCAAATGGCATGTTGGCCTTCATAGCAAGGGGATTTGAGTACAGGGGCAGGGAGGTGTTGCTACAGTTGTACAGAGCATTGGTGAGGCCACACCTGGAGTATTGTGTACAGTTTTGGTCTCCTAACCTGAGGAAGGACATTCTTGCTATTGAGGGAGTGCAGCGAAGGTTCACCAGACTGATTCCCGGAATGGCGGGACTGACCTATCAAGAAAGACTGGATCAACTGGGCTTGTATTCACTGGAGTTCAGAAGAATGAGAGGGGACCTCATAGAAACATTTAAAATTCTGACGGGGTTAGACAGGTTAGATGCAGGAAGAATGTTCCCAATGTTGGGAAAGTCCAGAACCAGAGGTCACAGTCTAAGGATAAGGGGTAAGCCATTTAGGACCGAGATGTGGAGGAACTTCTTCACCTAGAGAGTGGTGAACCTGTGGAATTCTCTACCACAGAAAGTTGTTGAGGCCAATTCACTAAATATATTCAAAAAGGAGTTAGATGAGGTCCTTACTACTAGGGGAATCAAGGGGTATGGCGAGAAAGCAGGAATGGGGTACTGAAGTTGAATGTTCAGCCATGAATTCATTGAATGGCGGTGCAGGTTAGAAGGGCTGAATGGCCTACTCCTGCGCCTATTTTCTATGTTTCTATGTTATGTTTCTAACCCATGTAAAAGACTTGTGCTAGCATGTGATGCATCATCGTACGGAGTCGGGTGTGTATTACAACAAGCTAACGTTGCGGGGAAGTTGCAACATGTCGCCTATGCTTCCAGGAGCTGGTCGAAGGCTGAGAGGGCCTACAGCATGATTGAGAAAGAGGCATTAGCATGTGTGTTCGGGGTAAAGAAAATGCATCAGTACCTGTTTGGCCTCAAATTTGAGCTGGAAACCGATCACAAGCCCTTCATATCCCTGTTCGCTGAAAACAAGGGTAGAAATACTAATGCCTCAGCCCGCATACAAAGGTGGGCTCTCGTGCTATCAGCGTATAACTATGCCACCCGCCACCAGCCAGGCACCGAGAACTGTGCAGATGCCCTCAGTCGGCTACCATTGCCCACCACGGGGGTGGAAATGGTGCAGCCTGCAAACTTGTTGATGGCGGCGTAGCATGCAAACTTGTTGATGGTCATGGAAACATTTGAAAATGATAAATCACCTGTCACGGCCCGCCAGATTAGAACTTGGACCAGCCAAAATCCGCTGCTGTCCCGAGTAAAAAACTGTGTACTGAATGGGAGCTGGGCCATCATCCCCATTGAAATGCAAGAGCTAATCAAGTCGTTCCAGCGGCGAAAGGATGAGCTGTCCATTCAGGCAGACTGCCTGTTGTGGTGTAACCGTGTAGTGCTGCCCAAAAAAGGTAGGGAGACATTCATCTCGGATCTCCACAGCACGCACCCGGGTATAGTAAGGATGAAAGCGATAGCCAGGTCCCACGTGTGGTGGCCCGGTATCGACTCTGACTTAGAGGCCTGTGTACGGCAATGCAGCGTGTGTGCTCAGTTGAGCAACGCGCCCAGAGAGGCACCACTAAGTTTGTGGTCCCGGCCCTCCAGACCATCGTCAAGGATCCATGTCGACTATGCGGCCCGTTTCTCAGTAAAATGTTCCTGGTGTTTGTGGATGCTTTTTCAAAATGGATTGAACGTGAAATAATGTCGGGAAGCACCACCACCGCCACCATTGAAAGCCTGAGGGCCATGTTTGCCATCCACGGCCTGCCTGACATACTGAGCAGTACAAACAATCAAACAGAGCCTCAAACGAGTCACAGAAGGATCACTCCAAACCCACCTGACCCGAGTAATGCTCAGCTAACACACGAGACCCCACTCGCTCACAGGGGTGCCCCCAGCTGAGCTAATCATGAAAAGGACACTTAAAACCAGACTGTTGCTGGTTCACCCCAACCTGCATGATCAGGTAGAGAGCAGGCGGCAGCAACAAAATGTGAACGATGGTCGCGCCACTATGTCACGGGAAATTGATCTGAATGACCCTGTGTATGTGCTAAACTATGGACATGGTCCCAAGTGGATCGTGGGCACGGTGATAGCTAAAGAAGGGAGTAGGGTGTTTGTAGTCAAATTAGACAATGGACAAATTTACAGAAAGCACCTGGACCAAACGAGGCTGCGATTCACAGACTGCCCTGAACAACCCACAGCAGACACCACCTTCTTCAAGCCCACAGCACACACCCAAAGAATCAACGGCAGCACCCTGGACCAGGAAATCGAACCCATCACGCCCAACAGCCCAGAAAGGCCAGGTTCACACAGCAGCCCTGCAGGGCCAACAACACGCCAGCCCAGCGAGGGCACAGCCAAAACACCAGAACAGACATTTGTACCGAGGCGGTCCACCAGGGAAAGAAAGGCTCCCGACTGCCTCACCTTGTAAATAGTTTTCACTTTGACTTTGGCGGGGGAGTGATGTTGTGTATCTGTAAAGCATACACTCCCATGTTCCGCCACCAGGGAGCGCATCCTCTGAAGTCCCAAGGGATTCCAGCATCCCTTGGGAGCACTGTATATAAGCCGGCCCCTAAGGCCTGTTCCTCACTCTGGAGTGTCTTAATAAAGACTGAGGTCACTGTTACTTTAACCTCCCTGTGTGCAGTCTCATCTTTGTTCGGAACACAATAGTCACCATGGACCTCAATGGTGTCTACCAGCTCCAACATGCTGCAGCAGTAACACATCACCTCCCCTGACATCTCTAATGTATTTTATTTAATTAATTCAGTTTTGAAGTTTTGAATTTTTCATTTTAATCCCAGTTCTTAATTCAAACCAATGAGCAAGAAAAAGGGAGAAATACCGACTAACCAATCACTTCCTTGCTTTCCTGTGATGTCACACTTTGATTTATTTTTACTTCGTACCCTCCCAGGTCTGTTGGTACTGCTCCCAGCTCGCTCCTTAAGTAGTTCCCGCTCCGGTCTGCTCTTGCAATGTTGCGGCTTAGCTCCTTTAGTAGTTCCCACTCCAGTCAGTTGCTCGACCTTGCCATCTCTCGTGGCCTCGTTACTCCAATCGTGTCATTTGCAGATAAAGCCATCTCTGACCACTTCCTCATATCGTTCTCCATCCACATCCCTCTTCACCCCCACCCAACCCCACTTCCTTCTGTGTCTCCCAACTGTACTTAAGAAATCCCAATTGTTCAGCCTTTTGCCCTCCATTCATCTCATCATTTCTGCAGCTACCGATCTACTCAACTACACGCTCATCACCACTTTGGATGCCCTTGTCCTTATTAAAACAATTACACTCTCTCACATTGGCCATTCCCCCAGTATGGCCCTCACCTTCGCTCCCTTAAGTCCAAGTGAACCAGACTTGAACGGATTTGGCGGACAACTGGTTTAGCCATTGGAACCAGATCTGGCTGAACCACATGAAGCATGAGCGTGTCCTGCTCTCGTCTGGCAAAATTGTTCACTATTCCAGAATCATTCTGGAATGCAAAGATAAACCCCAGCATCTATTCTCTACTGCTAAACAGCTTCTTAAAGCCCTCTCCCCAGTCTCCTCCACCCGCACCTCCGACAACAAGTGTGAGGAGCTCACAGACCTCTTTGTCTCTAAGGTAGAGACCATCTGTTCAGCTGCCTCTGCCACTTTTCTTCCTTCCCCTAGTCCACCGGGCCAAACTTCCTCTAAGGGTCCCCCTTGCCCTAGCCCTAAACCTGCAACTTTCTCCAGTTTTCTTCGATCTCTGCTCATGACCTCTCCATGTTCATCTTGTCCAAGCAATCCACTTCCTGCTCCCTCGACCCGATAAACAACTAAACTGCTGACTATCCAATTTCCGTATCTGGATCCCATGTTAGCTAACATTGTTAACAGTTCTCTCTTCTCAGGTACTGTCCCTCTCTCCCTCAAATCAACCATCATCACCCCTCTCCTCAAAAAAACAACCCTTGAACCCTCTGTCCCTGCAAACTACCACCCCATCTCCATACACCCTTTCCTCTCCAAAGTCCTTAACGTATTGTCACCTCCCAAATCCACACCCATCTTTTCTGCAACTCCATGTTTGAATCCTTCCAATCCAGTTTCTGCCCCGTCACAGTATCGAAACAGCTCTTATCAAAGTTACAAATGACATCCTTTGTGACTGTGACAAAGGTAAACTATCCCTCCTCGTCCTTCTTGACTTGTCTGCAGCCTTTGACTCGGTTGACCACTCCATCCTCCTCCAACGCCTCTCCACCATCTAGCTTGGTGGAACTGCCCGCTCCTGGTTCCATTCTTATCTACCTAATCTTAGCCAGAGAATCATCTGCAATGGCTTCTTTTCTTGCTCCCACATCATTACCTCTGGTTGTCCCCCAAGGATCTATCCTTGACCCCCTCCTATTTCTACATGCTGTCTCATGGCGACATCATCTGAAAACACAGCGTCAGCTTCCACATGTATGCTAACGACACCCAGCTCTACCTCACCACCACTTCTCTTGACCCCTCCACGGTCTCTAAATTGTCAGATTGCTTATCCGACATCCCATTCTGGATGAGCAGAAATTTTCTCCAATTAAATATTGGGATGACTGAAGCCACTGTATTCAATCCCCGAACGAACTCTGTTCCCTTGTTACCAACTTTATCCCTCTCCCTAACGTCTGTCTGTGGCGGAACCAAACTGTTTGCGACCTTGGTGTCATATTTGACCCTGAAATGAGTTTCCGACAACATATCCTCAGCATATCTAAGACCGCCTATTTCCACTTCCGTAACATCGCCCATCTCTGCCTTTGCCTCAGCCCATCCGCTGCTGAAACCCTCATCCATGTTTTTGTTACCCCTATTCCAAAACACTATTGACTATTCCAAAACACTATTGACTGGCCTCCCACGTTCTACCCTACATAAACTTGAGGTTATCCAAAACTCTGCTGCCCATGTCCGAACTCGTACCAAGTCCTGTTCACCCAGCACCCCTGTACTTGCTGACCTACATTGGCTCTCTGTTAAGCATTGCCTCAATTTCAAAATTCTCATCCTTGTTTTCAGCCCCACAACCGCCCCGAGATATCTGCTCTTCTCTAATTCTGCCCTCTTAAGCATCTGTGATTTTAATTGCTCAACTATCTGTGATTGTGCCTTCCATTGCCTAGGCCCCAAGCTCTGGAATTCCCTCCCTAAACCTCTCCACCTTTCTACTGCTCTTCTCCATTGTGCCCAGATGTAGAAGGCTCCCGAGAAGGCATTGCAGGTCATCTGCAAGCAGAAATTAAGATGTGTGGTTAGTAGAAGGGAAGGGGGCAGGGTGAAAGCAGGAAGGTGGCATTTTAGATGTAGATGGAACTGGGCGAGGCGACTTCATATTAGGTGTCAATAAAGTTACATCAGTGGCGTGCTCCATTCACATACCCTCACTACCTGAAGGGGGCTCGACATCACCTCCAGCAATGGTGCGAACTGGTGTGACCATGAGGACCGAAATTTGTTCCTCAACTTCTGTGAGATCGAGGAGCTCAGGCTCTCCGTCTCCTGTCCGGAGTTGTTTTGTTCCCGTCTGTTGTGGGAGAGTTTCACCTGCAAAAAGAACAAGAAAAAGGGTTCAGTAAGGGTCCACCTCCTGCTGTGCCACATATGCCTTCCATAGTTCATTAGCTGCGACTGTGTGCATATGCAAATGTCTTCACTTCAATGTGTATGGCTGTTGAGTAAGGCTTTACAAACACTGGGAGGCAATAGGCAGGTAGAATAGTGGCTCACCATGATGCCAATGAAACAAAAGAAGAATGGAGGAGCAATAGTGGTAGGGGATTCAATAGTCAGGGTAGCAGACAGGTGTTTCTGTGGCCACAGTCATGACTCCAGGATGGTATGTTTCCTCTCTGGTGCTAGGGTCAAGGATGTCACTGAGCAGTTGCAAGACATTCTGGGGGGAGGGTAAACAGCAAGAAGTCATGGTCCATATCGGTAACAATGACATAGGTAGAAAGAGGGATGAGGTCCTGCAGGCAGAGTTTAAGGAGCTCGGAGAGAGATTAAAAAAAAGGTAGTAATCTCTGGATTACTGCCAGTGCCATGTGCTCGTGAGTACAGAAATAGAAGGATAGAGAAGATGAATACGTGGCTGGAGAGATGGTGCAGTCGGGAGGGATTTAGATGTCTGAGGCATTGGGACCAATTCTGGGGGAGGTGGGACCTGTACAAGCCAGACGGGTTGCACCTCAAAAGAGCCGGGACCAGTATCCTCGTGGGAGGTTTTGCTAGTGCTGTTGGGGAGGGTTCAATCTAGCTTGGCAGGGGGATGGGAACCTGAAAATAGATTCAGTGGGGAGAGAAGCAAGTGGGCAGTAGGAACGTAGAAGGTGAATTTGGAAGACAGAGGAAACAGGGACTAGCATTTGACAAGGTGTCACATAAAAGGTTACTGCACAAGATAAAGTTCACGGGTTTGGGGGTAATATATTAGCATGGATAGAGGGTTGACTAACTATAGGAAAACAGAGAGTCGGGATAAATGGTTCATTCTCAGGTTGGCAATCAGTAACTAGTGGGGTATTGCAGGGATCAGTGCTGGGATTCCAACTATTTACAATCTATATTAACGACTTGGATGAAGAGACCAAGTGTAACGTAGCCAAGCTTGCTGACGATATAAAGATGGGAGGAAAAGCAATGTGTAAGGAGGACACAAAAAACCTGCAAAAGGATATAGACAGACTACGTGAGTTGGCAAAATTTTGGCAGATGGAGTACAATGCTGGAAAGTGAGAGGTTATACACTTTGGCAGAAAAAAATCGAGGAACAAGTTATTATTTAACTGAAGAAAAATTGCAAGTGCTGCAGTACAGCAGGACCTGGAGGTCCTAGTGCATGAAACACAAAAGGATAGTATGCACATACAGCAAGTGATCAGGAAGGCCAATGGAATCTTGGCCTTTATTGCAAAGGGGATGGAGTATAAAAGCAGGGGCAGGGAAGTCTTGCTACAGTTATGCAGGGTATTGGTGAGAGGAAGATAGTGACGAACTTTTGGGGTAGCTGAAAAGGACGAGGACGTGATTGACAGTGTCAAAGACCTTTGTAAGGTCAAAGAAGGCCACGTACAAGAGTTGGTGCTGTTCCCTGAATTTTTCTTGCAGCTGTCGTGCCATAAAAATCATGTCTGTTGTACCCCGTAGGGGACAAAATCCGCACAATGACTCCAGGAGGATCTCCTCAGCCTCAGGGAGAAGATGATTGATGAGGACTCTAGCGACGCCTTTCCCAGTGGCTGATAACAGGGAGATTCCTCTGTAGTTACTGCAGTTGGGCTTGTCCCCTTTTTTAAAGATGGTCATGATCACTGCATCTCTGAGATCTCCCGGCATGCTCTCCTCCCTCCAGATGAGATAGATAAGAACATAAGAACATAAGAAATAAGAACAGGAATAGGCCATATGGCCCCTCGAGCCTGCTCCGCCATTCAATAAGATCATGGCTGAACTGATCATGGACTCAGTTCCACTTCCCCCTCCGCTCCCCATAACCCCTTATCCCCTTATCGTTCGGGAAACTGTCTATTTCTGTCTTAAATCTATTCAATGTCCCAACGTCCACAGTTCTCTGAGGCAGCAAATTCCACAGATTTACAACCCTCTGAGAGAAAAAATTCCTCCTCATCTCTGTTTTAAATGTGTGGCCCCTTATTCTAAGATCATGCCCTCCAGTTCTAGTGACCCCCATCAGTGGAAACATCCTCTCTGCATCCACTTTGTCAAGCCCCCTCATAATCTTATACGTTTCGATAAGATTGCCTCTCATTCTTCTGAATTTCAATGAGTAGAGGTCCAACCTACTCAACCTTTCCTCAGAAGTCAACCCCCTCATCCCCAGAATTAGCCTAGTGAACCTTCTCTGAACTGCCTCCAAAGCAAGTATATATTTTTTTAAATATGGAAAACAAAACTGTACGTAGTATTCCAGATGTGGCTTCACCAATACCTTGTATAGCTGTAGCAAGACTTCCCAGCTTTTATACTCCATCCCATTTGCAATAAAGGCCAAGATACCATTGGTGTTCCTGATCAGTTGCTGTACCTGCATACTATCTGTTGTGTATGGAGAAGGAGTCAGACTGAACACTGTGAGCTCAAAGTAAAGTGTGACCGTAGTCTTTTATTGCAGGTCTCCAGAGTGCCTCTTCAACCTTTGGAGCCTTCTTAAATACCTGTGCTCCCAAGCGATTACGGGATCCCTTAGGACTCCGGGGAATGAGCCCTATGGTGGCTGTGCAGAGTAAATACAAGTCCACATATATAACAACATTCCCCCCCCCAAATTCAATAGTGTAACTATTTACAATGTGAGTCGATCTGGGGCCCTTCTTGCCCTGGTTTATCATCCTGGTGTGAAAGCTGGTGTTGTATCATTTGTTGGGCCCTCGCTGGGCTGCAGTGCAGCTGGTCTTGCTGGGCTGCCTGGTGTGTTTGGCCCTGCAGGACTGCTGTGGATGATGGGTTCTGCTTCGTGGTCAACCATGGTGTCAGTTGCCACTGGTGTGTGTGTGTTGGGGGATCAAAAAAGGTAGGGTCCAAGGTGGGTTGCTCAGAGTAGTCCGTGAATCTGAGTTTGATTTAGTCCAAGTGTTTCCGGTGAATGAGTCCTTTTGAAAGATTGACCCCAAACACCCTGCTCCCCTCTTTGGCCACGTCAGTGCCGGGAAGCCACTTGGGACCTTGTCCATAATTTAATACAAATACAGGATCATTGACTTCAATCTTCGGTGACACATTTGCACTATCATGGTATGCACTTTGTTAAAGCCTGCTCTCTACCTGTTCATGTAGATCAGGGTGAACTAACGAGAGCCTTGTCTTAAGTGCTCTTTTCATGAGCAGTTCAGCAGGTGGGATCCCAGTGAGTGAGTGTGGTCTTGTGCGATAGCTAAGCAGGACTTGGGATAGGTGAGTCTGCGGTGAGCCTTCAGTTACCCTCTTCAAGCCTTGCTTGATGGTTTGCACTGCACTTTCTGCCTGACCATTGGACGCTGGTTTAAACGGGGCATATGTGACATGTTTGATCCTTTACAGGTCATGAATCCTTTGAACTCAGCACAGGTAAAACATGGCCTGTTGTCACTCACCAGGACAACGGGTAAGTCATGTGTGGCAAACATGGCCCGCAGGCTTTCAGTGATGGCAGCCGACGTGCTAGCCGACATTATCTCACATTCAATCCACTTGGAGTACGCGGAGGAACATTTTACCCAAGAACGGGCCTGCATAGTCGATGCGTACCCCAGACCATGGTTTGGAGGGCCAAGACCATATACTTAGCGGCGCCTCCCTGGGTACATTGCTTAACAGCGAGCATGTATTACATCTGTGAACGCAGGAATCTAAGTCCGCATCGATACCGGGCCACCACACGTGGGATCTGGCTATCGCTTTCATCATTACCATGGCTGGGTGGGTACTGTGGAGGTCATTGATGAAGGTGTCTCTGCCCTTCTTGGGGACCACTACTCGATTGCCCCACAGAAGGCAGTCTGCCTGTATAGACATTTCATCTTTGCGCCGCTGGAATGGCTTTATCTCTTCCTGCATTTCCACTGGGACACTGGACCAGCTCCCGTGAAGCACACAGCTTTTGACCAGAGATAATAAGGGGTCCTGGCTTTTCTAGGTTTTGATCTGCCAGGCAGTGATGGGTGATTGCTCACTCTCAAATGCTTCCATAACCATGGCTAGATCTGCGGGCTGCGCCATTTCCACCCCCATGGTGGGCAATGGCAGCCTACTGAGAGCATCGGTGCAGTTTTCTGTGCCTGGCCTGTGACGGATGGCATAGTTGTAGGTGGACAACGTGAGCGCCCATCTCTGGATGCGGGCTGATGTGTTGGTATTTATCCCTTTACTCTCGAAAAACAGGGATATAAGTGGCTTATGGTCAGTTTTCAAATCGAATTTTAGCCCAAACAGGTATTGATGTATTTTCTTTACCCCATAGACACACGCTAACGCTTCTTTTTCAATCATGCTGTAGGGCTCTCAGCCTTAGACAGACTCCTGGATGCATAAGCAACTGGTTGCAGTTTCCCAAAATGATTAGCTTGTTGCAGTACACACCCGACGCCTTATGACGACGCATCACATGTTAGTACCAAACGCTTACATGGATCATACAACACAAGCAATTTGTTTGAGCATAACAATTTTCTCGCATTTACAAAGGCATTTTCTTGGCTTTTGCCCCAAACCCATTCGCCCCCTTTTCATAGTAAGACATGTAGTGGTTCCAGCAGGGTGTTGAGACCCGGTATGTAGTTATCAAAGTAGTTCAAGAGTCCCCGGAATGACCGCAGCTCCCATTGTTCCACAGCTCTTGTAACCCTATCCTTTGAATTGGCATGAATCGAAATGATGATCACCCCTGCAGCACCAACAAGATGTTAATGGCCTTTCATTCATCACCCTTGATGGTGGACACTGAGACATCTGCGGACGTGTAGCTGCAGGTATGTGTGACTTGCCCTGTTTGTTACGATTCAAAAACAACATCACTTTTTTCACAGTACTTGTAGCAGCACTTGTGTGCTGAGAGATTTGCTTTGTATTGCCACTGGTGGCAATGAACGCCTGGGCTATCGCTATGGCCTTACTCAAGGTTGGGGTCTCTACAGTCAAAAGTTTGCAAAGTATGGTTTCGTATGGCTGCGAAGTATGCCAAGTACGAAAAAATCTCTGAGCATGTGCTTCAAATGTCCTTCAAATTCGCAATGTCCTGCAAAGCGTCTCAGCTCGCGACATAACTCGCCACTTCCTGGCCTTCAGGCCTTTCGTAGATGTAGAACCGGTACCTCGCCATCAGAACGCTTTCATTCAGGTTCAAATGCTCTCGGACCAGTGTGCACAAATCGTCATATGATTTCTCTGTGGGTTTTGCTGGAGTGAGCAGATTCTTCATGAGGCCATACGTTGATGCCCTACAGGCGGAGAGGAGGATCGCTCTACATTTGGCAGCGCTCTCTTCCCCATCTAGCTCATTGGCCATGAAGAATTGGTCGAGTCACTCCACAAAAGTTTCCCAATCATCTCCCTCCGAGAATTTCTCCAGGATGCCCACTGTTCTCTGCATCTTTGTGTTCGCTATCTGTATCTCGTCGCCAGTTGTTGTGTATGGCGAAGGATTCAGACTGAACACTGTGAACTCAAAGTAAAGTGTGACGTTAGTCTTTTATTGCAGGTCTCCCGAGTGCCACTTCAACCTATGAAGCCTTCTTAAATACCATTGCTTCCAAGGGATTACGGGATCCCTTGGCAAAGAGATTTAGATAGGTTAAGCGAATAGGCTAAGGTTTGGCAGATAGAATACAATGTCGGAAAATGTGAGGTCATCCATCTTGGAAAAAAAACAGTAAAAGGGAATATTATTTGGGAATGGGGAGAAATTACAACATGGTGCAGTGCAGAGGGACCTGGGGATCCTTGTGCATGAATCCCAAAAAGTTAGTTTGCAGGTGCAGCAGGTAATCAGGAAGGCGAATGGAATGTTGGCCTTCATTGCGAGAGGGATGGAGTACAAAAGCAGGGAGGTCCTGCTGCAACAGTACAGGGTATTGGTGAGGCCGCACCTGGAGTACTGCGTGCAGTTTTGGTCACCTTACTTAAGGAAGGATATACTAGCTTTGGATGGGGTACAAAGACGATTCACTTGGCTGATTCCGGAGATGAGGGGGTTACCTTATGATGATAGATTGAGTAGACTGGGTCTTTACTCGTTGGAGTTCAGAAGGATGAGGGGTGATCTTATCGAAACATTTAAAATAATGAAAGGGATAGACAAGATAGAGGCAGAGAGGTTGTTTCCACTGGTCGGGGAGACTAGAACTAGGGGGCACAGCCTCAAAATATGGGGAAGCCAATTTAAAACCGAGTTGAGAAGGAATTTCTTCTCCCAGAGGGTTGTGAATCTGTGGAATTCTCTGCCCAGGGAAGCAGTTGAGGCTAGCTCATTGAATGTATTCAAATCACAGATAGATAGATTTTTAACCTATAAGGGAATTAAGGGTTATGGGGAGCGGGCAGGTAAGTGGAGCTGAGTCCCCGGCTAGATCAGCCATGATCTTGTTGAGTGGCAGAGCAGGCTCGAGGGGCTAGATGGCCTACTCCTGTTCCGAATTCTTATGTTATGTTCTTATAATTCTTATGACTACGGGGAATGAGCCCTCTGGTGACTGTACAGAGTAAATACAAGTCCACATGTATAACACTATACTTTTGTGTTTCATGCACAAGTACCCCCAGGCCACTTTGTACTGCAGCATTTTGCAATATTTCTCTTTTTAAATAATAACTTGCTCTTTGATTTTTTTCTCCAAAAGTGCAAGACCTCACATTTTCCAACATTATACTCCAAGTGCCAAATTTTTGCCCACTCAGTTAGCCTGTCATGATGAGGTCATGCATTCGCCTCTCCGCCATATTTCAGTGTCTCAGCGGGGATTCCATTGACGACGAGATTCAACACCGCCGCCAGTGCGCCTGTACAGCCAGCAGCCACCTGAGGAAAGGAATGTTCGAAGACCAGGCCCTCAAATTTGCCACTAAGCTTATGGTCTACAGGGCTGTAGCCGCCCTCCTCTATAGCTCAGAGACATGGTCCATATATAGTAGACACCTCAAGTCGCTGGAGAAATACCACGAATGATATCTCTGCAAGATCCTGCAAATCCCCTGGGATGACAGACACACCAACGTTAGCATCCTCGACCAGGCCCAACATCCCCAGCATTGAAACACTGACCACACTCGATCAGCTCCGCTGGGCAGACCACATTGTTCGCATGCCTGACAGGAGACTCCCAAAGCAAACGCTCTACTTGGAACTCCTTCCAAAGCAAGCGCAGGCAGCGTGCGACAAACCAGTCCCACCCACCTTTTCCCCCAACAACTGTCGGTCCCACCTGTGACAAGGACTGTGTTTCTCATGTTGGACTTTTCAGTTACCTCAGAACTCATTTTTATAATGGAAGTAAGTCTTCCTCGATTCCGAGGGACTGCCTATGATGATGCTGATGGTGAGACCACAGCTAGAATACTGCATACAGTTTTGGTTTCCATATTTAAGAAAGAATTTACTTGCTTTGGAGGCAGTTCAGAGAAGGTTCACTAGGTTAATTCCGGAGATGAGGGGGTTGACTTATGAGGAAAGGTTGAGTACGTTGGGCTGCTACTCATTGGAGTTCAGAAGAATGAGAGGTGATCTTATCAAAACGTATAAGATTGTGAGGCAGCTTGACAAGGTGAATGCAGAGAAGATGTTTCCATTGATAGGGGAGACTAGAAATAGTGGGCATGGTCTTAGAATAAGGGGCCACCCATTCAAAACTGAGATGAGGAGAAATTTCTTCTCTCAGAGGATTGTAAATTTGTGGAATTCGCTGCCTCAGAGAGCTGTGGAAGCTGGGGCATTGAATATATTTAAGAGAGAGATTGACAGTTTCTTAACTAATAAGGGAATAAGGGATTATGGGGCGAGGGCAGGGAAGTTGAGCTGAGTGTACTATCAGATCAGCCATGATCTTATTGAATGGTGGAGCAGGCTCGAGGGGTCATATAGCCTACTCCTGCTCCTATTTATTATGTTCTTATGTCCTTATGTAAAATAGACAACAGGGGAGTTTGGGAACACAACATGGTATATACTTCAATGCAAGAACGATAGGAAATAAGGCAGATGAGCTGAAAGCACAGATTGACATATGGGAGTATGATATTCTAGCTATTACTGAGACATGGCTGAAAGAAGGGCAGGTATGGCAGCTCAATATTCCTGGTTACAGGGTTTCAAGATGGGATACAGAGGGGGGTTAAAAAAGGAAGGGGGTGTGGTTTGCAGTATTGGTTAGAGCTGTGAGAAGAGATGATATGTTAGCATGGTCATCAAACGAGACCATATGGGTTGAATTGAAGAACAAAAAAGGGGTGATAACACTACTGGGAGTCTACTATAGACCCCCATGCAGTCAGAGGGAGATAGAAGAACAAATATCTGGGCAAATTGCTGTGAAGTGCAAAAACTATAGAGATGTAATAGTGGGGGATTTCAACTATCCTAATATTAACTGGGAAAAAGGTAATGTGAATGGCACAGAGGGTGCAGAATTCAGGAGAACTACATTCAGGAGAACTTCTTTAACCAGTATGTAACAAGCCCAACAAGGGAGGGGGCGGTTCTGGACTTGGTTTTGGGGAATGAAGAGGGGCAGGTGGAAAGGGTATCAGTGGGAGAGCACTTTGGTGTTAGTGATCATAATTCAGTTCGATTTAGGGTAATAATGGAAAAGGACAAAGGTCGACCAGGAATAAAAGTTCTCAATTGGGGTAAAGTCAATTTTGCTGAGCTGAGATGGGATTTGGCCAAAGTGGACTGGAAACAGCTACTTGATGGTAAATCAGCGTCAGAGCTGTGGGAGGCATTCAAGAAGGAGATCCTGAGGGGACAGAGCAAGTATGTTCCCTTAAAAAAAGGGTGGGGCTAACAAATCTAAAGCCCCCTGGATGTCAAGGGACATACAGGGTAAGATAAAGAAAAAAAGAGAGGCTTATGACAGACAGCGAGAACTCAATACCGCAGAACCTCTAGAGGAGTATAACAAGTGCAGGTGTGCAATTAAAAGAGATATCAGGAAAGCAAAGAGAGAGCATGAAAGAATGTTGGTAAGTAAAATCAGGAAAAGCCCAAAAATGTTTTATAAATACAAGAAGAGCAAGAGGATAATTAGAGAAAGAGTGGGGCCTATTAGAGACCATAAATGAACTGCGTGTGTGGAGGCAGATGACGTGGGTATGATTCTTAATGAATACTTTGCATCACTTGTCACAAAAGAGAGGGGCGATGCAGATTTTGCAATGAGGGAGGAGGAGTGTGAAATATTAGCCGAGATAAACATAGTGAGAGAGGTAGTATTAAAGGGCTTAGCAGCTTTGAAAGTGGATAAATCCCCAGGCCCGGATGAAATGTATCCCAAGCTGTTAAGAGAAGCAAAAGAGGAAATAGCAGAGGCTCTGACCATCATTTTCCAATCCTCTCTGGTTACAGATGTGGTGCCAGAGGACTGGAGGACTGCTAATGTTGTACCTTTGTTTAAAAAGGGAGAAAGGGAGAGACTGAGTAATTACAGACCAGTCAGCCTAACCTTGGTGGTGGGAAAATTATTGGGAAAATTCCTGAGGGACAGGGTAAGTCTTTCATTTGGAAAGACATGGATTAATCAAGGACAGTCAGCATGGATTTGTTAAGTGAAGATCGTGTCTGACTAACTTGA
Organism: Pristiophorus japonicus; assembly: GCF_044704955.1. NCBI lineage: Eukaryota > Metazoa > Chordata > Chondrichthyes > Pristiophoridae > Pristiophorus > Pristiophorus japonicus. The sequence goes on along the minus strand of NC_091981.1, from coordinate 154,898,574 downwards.
GTGAATTTTCCAAGGAGGTAACCAGGAGGGTCCATATGATGTAGTGTATATGGATTTTAGCAAAGCTTTTGATAAGGTCTCACATGTCAGACTGGTCACAAAAGTAATAGCCCATGGGATCCAGGGCAAGGTGGAAAGTTGGAACCAAAATTGGCTCAGGGGCAGGAAACATAGGGTAATGGTTGGTGGGAGTTTTTGTGGCTGGAAGGCTGTATCCAGTGGTGTTCCGCAGGGCTCAGTGCTCGGTCCCTTGCTTTTTGTGCTATATATAAATGACTTGGACTTAAATGTTGAGGGTATGATTAAGAAGTTTGCAGATGACACTAAAATATGCTGTGTGGTTGATAATGAAGAAGAAAGCTGCGGACTGCAGGAAGATATCAATGTACTGATCAGGTGGGCGGAACAGTGGCAAATGGAATTCAATCTGGATAAGTGTCCGCGCCAGCCGACCAAGAGCTATCCAGCCTAATCCCACTTTCCAGCTCTTGGTCCGTGTGAGTTAATGTATCTGGGGAGGTCTAACAAGGCAAGGGAATACACATTAAATGGTACGACACTGAAAAGTATAGAGGAACAAAGGGACCTTGGAGTGCAGGTCCACAGATTCCTGAAGGTAGCAAGCCAGGTAGATAGGATGGTTAAGAAGGCATATGGAATACTTGCCTTTATTAGTCAAGGTATGGAATACAAGAGCAAGGAAGTTAGGCTTGAACTGTGTAAAACACTGGTTAGGCTGTAACTGTAATCCTGTGTACAATTCTGGTCACCACAATACAGGAAATATGTGATTGCATTGGAAAGGGTGTAGAGGAGATTTATAAGAATGTTGTCTGGACTGCAGAATTTTGACTATGAGATTGAAGTTGCTGGGTCTCTTTTCTTTGGAACAGAGGAGACTAAGGGGAGACCTGATTGAGATGTATAACATTATGAGGGGCCTGGATAGAGTGGATATGAAGGACCTGTTTCCCTTGGCAGAAGGGTAAACAACCAGAGGGCATGGATTTAAAGTAATTGGGGGGAGGTTTAGAGGAGATATGAGGTGAAATTTCTTCACCTGGCACTGGAGTCTGGAACTCACTGCCCGAAAGGGTAGTAGAGGCAGAAACCCTCACCACGTTAAAAAAAATACTTCGATGTGCATTTAAAGTGCCGTAACCGACAGGGATACGGACCAAGAGCTGGAAAGTGGGATTAGGCTGATAGCTCTTGGACGGCTGGCGCGGACACAATGGGCCAAAATGGCCTCCTTCTGTGCTGCAAATTTCTATGATTCTATGATTCTATGATTCTATGATCAGTGTCAGTGTAGTTCGAGGAGGCTTGACAATGATTAGGGTACAAGAGGATATGTGCATCCTAAATGCAGAGGTAATGGCTGGGGAAGATAGAGTTTAGCTTTCTGCTGCATTTTACAACCAACACCATGGCCTGAAACACATTGAGAAGGGGCAGTTCTATCAAATAATTAGCATTGTGTGAGGCATGGAAGGCCTACATAAATGTTAAAGGTACTGACCCTGAAGTTCATCATGAGGTCGTTGAATTTTTTCCTGCATTGTGTCAGCTGCTGTGACCTCCTGTGCTATCTCACACCAGGTGAATTTGTATATGCTGGGCAGCGATCTCACTCCCCTAATAAGATGCAATGATCTCCACCTCCTTTCCACAGTCGTAACTAAGTCCTCAGAAGCCTCTTGTGAAAGCCTCCTGGCACGCTGCTTGCCCTGTTGCTGCTCCATCTCTGCAGAAGTGCAATTACTTGCTCGGGCGTTCTGCACATGTGCGTAGGAAGCTTCCACGCCCAGAAATACTGACTGTGCTCGGGAAACTCTAAACGCAAGCACAAAATGTCAACCTTCTTTACCGCCGTGATTTTCGGCTCGGCGCTAAAAGTTCCTTGTCTAACGCCTGATTTAGTGCCCCCAATCGTCGAACCTGTGTTTTGGCTGAATTTTTCAGAAAAGGACGCAAATTGTTCCCAGGCGGTATCAGGACCAACCCGCTGCCATTACTGCCCTGGAATCACTCAAACCGAAAATCCAGCCCAACATGCCTTATTAGAATTTTCATTATTGTTGGCATAGGTACCAAAAACACAGTTTATTTTAGCAGCAAACCCATTTTAACAAAAATAATTCAGATGCTTTTACTTTTCACAAAATGGTTATTGGAATAAATGCTCTGGCATGAAATCCAGATGGCCAGTGTCTGAAAGCAGTGACACTTGTAGAAGATAATGAGACTGATTGAAAAGTAAATGAACGTCCTTGTACAGGTTGCTTCACAGCCACTGGAGCTGATTTGTATTTTTTCTTCTCCCCTCCCACACTGTTCCACAATTACTCTTCTTCAGAATGTCAAGTTAAGACAATCTGTGATGCTAAGTTCTCAATAGTTGACACCAATATGATTTCATCACAGGCCAAAAAGAGACATTTTTTGAGAACAGATCTGTGCTTTCCCAATCTTCAACCACTGCCCATTCTGAGACAGGATATCATACTTTCACATAATGTTCCATTCTGCAGGTCAGGTGAGAATTGATCAAACTCCCCCCAATTGTGAATCACAGCCTGAAATGGCCAGTCACTCTGGTATTCGAACTCATGACCTTCCAATTAGCAGTCAAGTGCTTGGCACCTTCTGCTGCAAACGTACTATAACAAATATCGTGGGATGAATTTTCATGTGTCTGATTCCATCGGGTCGGAGGCAGATGTTATGAGTGGCTTCCCCATGGAGCCGAGCCGGAAGTGGAGCCTTAAAGGGGGGTGGGGGAGTTGGGAGCCATCTTCAACGCAGGGGGCAGGGAGGAACCTTCAGAAGGTAGGAGCTTTCTGAAAACTTTGAATAAAGTTTTTGAGCAGACTGCACGTTATTCCACTCTATGCCAAATATCAATGGGTGGAGTGCACACTGTACGCCCTTCTCTTATTGATACCTGAAAATTACATTGGCTTCTTTTTATGTCATAGCAGTCTGACTTGCATTCCTTAATGAGGTGCCTACCTGAAACATCTCGGTAGGATGAGAAGGATATGGCAGATCAGCAATGAGAATGGGACAATAAATAGTGCACTGCCATTTTCTATGCACTACAGCCCGATTTTGCCTGAAAATGGGGATGAAACTTAGCCCCAAAGAATTCACATGATAGTAAAGTTTTTAAATACAGGCTAAAAGCAAATCATCCAATAGAGTGTACTCTTAAAGAAAACTGGCAGATTTGATGTCGTCCCTGGTATTCGTGTCCACCAGGGCTAATTTACATCTTGATTTCCTCCAGGCTGCTTCTGTTGACACTTATTAATCAACATCCAACCACGAAGGGATTCAAATCCTGTTTGAAGTCACGTTTATACAGACCTGGGCAGTCTACCATTGCAAAGAACAGTTTTTGTCACATGTCAACTATGACAATGCCCCCTTTCCATTACTTTTTCAGTGCACGAAAAATTAAACTTATCAGATTGGAAAAATGTCAGAAAACTGCTGCACCAGCTAATACTCTTCTTGTCTCTCCTGAATGTTACACACTAGAAAAGAAAATCAGCTTTTTCATCTGCACACAAGATAGGATTCATTTTAGTCTATTGTGAAGTGCCCTTTTTTGTACTCTGACTGGCTTCCTGTATAGTAATGAATCAAAAGTTAGAAGAAATCAAATGATATTAAGTTCGTATTGCAGCACTTGAGGAAATCGACAGCAAGATGATAGGTTTAATATTTTTTTGCAAACACCACTGGTTTAACCTTTCACTTTTATGTGCATATTAGGGCTGACTTTTCTATCCAACATTGCACAGGTGCAGTCAGTTCCCAGGTGTAAAAAGAGAGAAAATAGGGCTGAGACCTATAATACTTTGCCCTCTTTACATTGCGACAGGATTGCCTGGGCTTCCTGTAGGGGAGATGGGGTGGGGGGGGGGTAGAATCCCTGCATCTACAATAGGCACAAAAGGCAGGCATGGTAATGAGATGGGATAGTCATTCTCATACCTCCCACTTCATTTTCTTCACAGGTTTGCTGGAAGGTCACCCAAATGTAGGGACACCAAAAGAAGTTGGCAGTAGGCCTTGGGCCTGCCCCCTCCCCCTTCAGATCCTCTGATTTGAGGGAGGAAATAGCAAGGCAAAGGAGGACTATAAAATTACAGGCCACCTTTAATCTCAGCCACTCCGGAGATTTTCACATCTGGCTACCTTCCAGCAGCTGTCCCTGAAAGAAAGAATGAAAGAAAGAATTGTATTTATATAGCGCCTTTCACAAGCACTAGACGTCCCTAAGTGCTTTACTGCCAATTAAGTACTTTATGAAGTGTAGTCACTGTTGTAATGTAGGAAATGCAGCAGCGAATTTGCACACAGCAAGCTCCCACAAACAGCAATGTGCTAATGACCAGATAAGCCGTTTAAGTGATGTTGATTGAGGGATAAATATTGGCCAGAACACCGGGGATAACACCCCTGCTCTTTTTCAAAATAGTGCCATAAGATCTTTAATGTCCACCTGAGAAAACTTGTTTTATCGTCTCATCCGATACATTGCAGTTCTTGTGATGACAGTGCAGCACTCTCTCAGTACTGCACTGGAGTGTCAGCTGAGATTTCAGTGCTCCCACAACCTTCTGACTCAGAGGTGATTGTGCTATCAACTGAGCCAAAGCTATCACCGAAGATAGCAACTGTAGTTATGGCGCCATTTCTAGGCACAAGGGGATAGGTTAATGACCTGAAAGTGGAAATAAAGGGCCCAAGTTTTGGCCTCAGTTGCTCCTGATTTTCTGGAGCAAATGGTGTAGAACGGAGTATCTTAGAAATTTAAATTCTCGGCATTTAGTTTGCTCCAGTTCTAGTCCGTTAGAACAGTTTCACTTTGGAATAGAATTTTTTTTTCAAAAGGGGGCGTGTCCGGCCACTTACGCCTGTTTTCAAAGTTTCGGCAGTGAAAACTTACTCCAAACTAACTTAGAATGGAGTAAGTGAAGATTTTTGTACGCTGGAAAAAACCTTGTCTACACTTTAGAAAATCAGGCGTAGGTTACAAATCAGGCGTAGGGAATGGTGGGGGGGGGTGGGGTTTAAAGGGAAGTTTACAAAAATTAAACACTTCAGTTTTACAAATAAAGAGCCATCATCAATAATAAATGATAAAACATCAATAAATCAACCAATAAATCAATCAAAAAAAATTAATAAGAAATAATTGTTTTTTTTTAAATCAATAAATAAAACATTTTCTACTTACCGACTGCAGCACCGGGAGCCCTCCAACAGCATGCTGGGATGCCCCCCCCCCCACCCCAGTGTGTCTCTGTCAGTGTCTCTATCTCTCTGTCTCTCTGTCTGTGTGTGTCTCTCACTCTCTGTCTGTAAGTGTCTCTGTTTCTGACAGCGATGGGAGGGGGAGGAGGGGGGTAGAGGGAGAGAGGGGGTGGCAGGGGGAGGGGAGGGAGGGAGGCAGAGGGGGAGGGAGGGAAGGGGGAGAGATGGGGCAGAAGGGAGAGGGAAGGGGAGAAGGGGGAGGGAGGAGAGGGGGGGAAGAGAAGGGGGGGAGGAGGAGGAGAAGGGGGGGAGGAGGAGAAGGGGGATGGGGAGTAGGAGAAGGGAAATGAGAGGAGAAGGGGAAAGGGGGGAGGAGAAGGGAAAGCGGGGGGAGAGGAGAAGGGAAAGGTGGGGGAGCGGAGAAGGGGAAGGGGGTAGAGGAGAGGAGACGGGGAAGGGGGGGAAAGGAGAAGGGGGAAAGGAGAAGGGGGGGAAGGAGGGGGGGGAAGGGGGGAGGAGAAGGGGGGGAGGAGAAAGGGTGGAGAGGAGAAGGGGAAGGGGGGAAGGAGAAGGTGGGGGGAGGCTGAATGGGCCGGGCCTGGCCGGGCCCAAGACATCGGGCAGGACCCGTCCCCAGCACCAGATTTACAGGTAGGTGGCATTGGGCCGGGTGGGGTCCGGGGTCCGGGGTCGGTGGGGGGAGCTCGGGTCGTGGTCAGGGGTGGGGGAGGTCGGGAGCGCGGGTCGGGTTGGGGGGGTGGTGGGAGGGAGGTCGGTTCGATTCGGGTCAGGGGGGAGGGAGAGGAAGGTCAGGTCGGGGGTGGTGGGAGTGCGGGTCGGGTCCAGTCTGTGGGGTCGGGTCCGGTCCGGGGGCGGGGGGGGGGGGAAGGAAGCGGGAGTCGGGTTGCTGTCGGGGTCGGGGGGGGTGGGGGGAAGCGGGAGTCGAGTCCGGTCGGGAGGAAGCAGGAGCTGGGCGTGGGAGGAGCCTTATGCACAGAGCCCCAGTGAGGCCATTCGGCCAGGGCTAGGGGCTGCGTGCTTCGGGCCCCTCCCATACAGTTGTGGGCGCCTGGAACTACTGCACATGCGCGCCCACTGTAGCGCGCATGTGCAGAGGTCCCGGCACTGTTTTCAGCGCAGGGACCTGGCTCCGCCCCCTACAGTTCGTGCTGTGCCGCGCCCGGCTCAAGAGGACCTGCAGGGAGCCGGAGAATCTGGAAGGTTTTTTTTGGCACACTTTGTGGCGCGAAAAACGGGCTTCCAGGTCGGGGCTGCGCCGTTCTAGGCGCGGCCCGAAACTTGGGCCCATAAGCAAGTTGAGGTCATTACACGCAAAGTCCATTTCTGGAGCACTTGCCTATCGCCCAGGTAGAGCAAGCAAAGAAATAGACTTTAACAGCAAAGCATCGTAACGTCGACTGTCCATGAGCACGCTGTATAGCTTCGTTCCAAGTGGCAGAGAGTTCGACTGGATCATAACTGATCTAATATAGTCCTCGGACTGCTTTGAATCCCTTCCTGACCTCGATTCCGATCTACAGTACCAGGTTTATGAGAAATTTGATTTTGAAATGGGCAACGTGACAAAAGAGCATCTGGCAGCAACGATTAATGATAACTTCAATCTTCTGGTGTTTGGTTCTCATTGATACATCTGCGTTGTAAAGGACAACGTCAAAACCATCTCATTCCCAGTGGTCATTCATATGAAATGCTTGCAAAAGCAGCGTCCATGTTTCAGATCCATAAAAAAGTACTGGAAGGATGCAGGGCTGATAGATTCGTGCTTGCGTAGGGATTGTGGGCTCTATTTTCGCCATCATTGGGCGACATCATTTTGGCGTACGCTGATTTTTTTTGAGCAATCATGATTTTGCAATTTTGCTCAAAATTTGTACACCAGCGGCGACTGTCAGTGGCGGTTTTTTGTATTCAAGATTTTTTGGCACAGGTCTGGTTGAAAACTGATTTCCGTGCCATTTTTGGCCCTTTAACCAATTTTCACCAACAATGATTTTTTACAGGGCGGTGCACAGTGGCCTAAGTACCGATCAGAAAAACCCCATGTTAACTTAAGGAAATTGCCGCTGAGTATATTTCTGAATTTTTGGAGCGAGGGAAGAAGACAATTTAAAACACAAATTCATGATGATTTTTGCAGGGCAAACTCAGAAAATAACTCGGAAAGTTCACTTTTCCCAAAGAATGTTTTTGAGATTGGGCAAATTGCGATCCCACCTCACTACACCACTGAATCTCTGCTGACGGGGCTCCAGGCATGGGTCGGAGTAGTGCCAGTCGGCCGAAGGATCGCTCCCTCAGTTGGTCACAAGCACAGGAGCTCAGTGCTTGGATACCACCACCCCACCACGGGCTCAGCTTGGAAAGAAGCCCGAGGGAGGGCGGGTGGAATCCAAGTGCCGAGCTCCAGTATTTCTGTCTGGTCGAGGGAGCAATCCTGCCGGCATGCACTCAGAATTGTGCATCGGAGATGGCACAACACAGTAGCAAACATAGGCATTTTGGCACAAGCTATAATTAAAGTGCCATAAAGTGTGTAATATCCCCATAGAGACAGAGCTTAGTGTTGCACATGCGTGCAGACCAGGGTCTGGTCCGTTCTGTTAGGGGCACCCAGCAAAGGTGTGTGTGTGCTGCGTTTCAGTAAGTCTCACAATAACAAGAAAGCAAAGTTAAGAATAAGAATTATGGGTGCAAATCTTACTATGCCTCATATAGTAAGGTTGGTTTACATGCATGGCATATGGAGGCAACGGATAATACCACAACGCCGTCGTCGCACAAACCAGATCGCTCAGGCATTAGTGGGGAGGAGGCCATATCCTGATCAAATCTACAAGGATAGGCACTCATACCTATACCTGAGTGAGGCAGACTGCATTTACAGGCTGCGATTTAGAAAGGAGGACATCAGCGAGATCTACCAGCTAGTCAGGTCAGATATACAGCCAAGAAGTGGCAGGTGGACTGCTTTACCTGTGGAAGTGAAGGTCACTGCAGACTTGCCTTCTATTCTTCTGGCTCATTTCAAGCAGCAACTGGGGACATGTGCTGCATCTCGCAGCACGCCGCACATTGCTGCATTCAACAGGTGACTGCTACACTGTATGCCAAAAAGGACCAGTTTATCAATTTCGCTATGACCACACAGGCAATGCGAGACAGGGCTGTGGGGTTCTCCAGAATTGCTGGCTTCCCAAAGGTACAGGATGCGATCGACTGTATCCAGATTGTCTTGAGAGCATCTTTGGACGACTCCGAAGTTTATCGGAGCAGGAAAGGGTTCCATTCCCGAAATGTGTAGCTCATCTGTGACGATCTGCATCATGGCAGTGGATGCCAAATACCCAGGCAGCAGCCATGATGCTTTCATCCTACGTGACAACATTATATCTATGATGTTTCAGGAGCTGCCAGAAGGGCAGAGCTGGTTGCTCGAGGTCAAAGAGTATGGGCTCACCACCTGGCTTATGGGCCCCCCTAGGCAATCCCCGCACTGAGCCAGAGCGTCGGTATAACACGTCGCACATAACGACATGGACAATTGGCAGACGGAAGCAGCATTTCCAATGCCTGGACCACTTTGGAGGCTACCTGCAATACGCCCCTCACCACATCAGTCAGTTCAGTGTCATGTGCTGCATGCTTCACAACTTGGCCATCATGAGGGGCCAGACCCTGGATGTTGAAGATCCTCCTGAGGGAAGAAACATAGAAACATAGAAAATAGGTGCAGGAGTAGGCCATTCGGCCCTTCGAGCCTGCACCGCCATTCAATAAGATCATGGCTGATCATTCCTTCAGTACCCATTTCCTGCTTTCTCTCCATACCCCTTGATTCCTTTAACCGTAAGAGCCATATTTAACTCCCTCTTGAATATATCCAGTGAACTGGCATCAACAACTCTATGCGGCAGGGAATTCCACAGGTTAACAACTCTCTGAGTGAAGAAGTTTCTCCTCATCTCAGTCCTAAATGGCTTACCCCTTATCCTAAGACTATGTCTCCTGGTTCTGGACTTCTCCAACATCGGGAACATTCTTCCCGCATTTAACCTGTCCAGTCCCGTCAGAATCTTACATGTTTCTATGAGATCCCCTCTCATCCTTCTAAACACCAGTGAATAAAGGCCCAGTTGATCCAGTCTCTCCTCATATGACAGCCCAGCCATCCCTGGAATCAGTCTGGTGAACATTCGCTGCACTCCCTCAATAGCAAGAACGTCCTTCCTCAGACTAGGAGACCAAAACTGAACACAATATTCCAGGTGAGGCCTCACTAAGGTCCTGTACAACTGTAGTAAGACCTCCCTGCTCCTATATTCAAATCCCCTAGCTATGAAGGCCAACATACTATTTGCCTTCTTTACTGCCTGCTGTACCTGCATGCCCACTTTCAGTGATTGATGAACCATGACACCCAGGTCTCGTTGCACCTCCCCTTTTCCTAGTCTGCCGCCATTCAGATAATATTCTGCCTTCGCGTTTTTGCCCCCAAAATGGATAACCTCACATTTATCCACATTATACTGCATCTGTCATGCATTTGCCCACTCACCTAACCTGTCCAAGTCACCCTGCAGCCTCTTAGCATCCTTCTCACAGCTCACACCGCCACCCAGTTTAGTGTCATCTGCAAACTTGGAAATATTACACTCTATCCCTTCATCCAAATCGTTAAAGTATATTGTAAAGAGCTGGGGTCCCAGCACTGAGCCCTGCGGCACTCCACTCGTCACTGCCTGTCATTCTGAAAAGGACCCGTTTATCCCGACTCTCTGCTTCCTGTCTGCCTACCAGTTTCCTATCCACATCAATATACTACCCCCAATACCATGTGCTTTGATTTTGCACAACAATCACTTGTGCGGGACCTTGTCAAAGCCTTCTGAAAGTCCAAATACACCACATCCATTGGTTCTCCCTTGTCCACTCTGCTAGTTACATCCTCAAAAAATTCCAGAAGATCCATCATGCATGATTTCCCTTTCATAAATCCATGCTGACTTGGTCCGATCCTGTCACCGCTTTCCAAATGCGCTGCTATTTCATCCTTCATGATCGATTCCAACATTTTCCCCACTATTTATGTCAGGCTATCCGGTCTATAATTACCCGCTTTCTCTCTCCCTCCTTTTTTAAAAAGTGGTGTTACATTAGCTATCCTCCAGTCCATGGGAACTGATCCAGAGTCGAAAGACTGTTAGAAAATGATCACCAATGCATTCACTATTTCTAGGGCCATTTCTTTGAGCACTCGGGGATGCAGACTATCAGGCCCCGGGGATTTATCGGCCTTCAATCCCATCAATTTCCCTAACACAATTTTCCACCTAATAAGGATATCCTTCAGTTCCTCCTTCTCACTAGACCCACTGTCCTCTCGTACCCTTCGGAAGGTTATTTGTGTCTTCCTTCGTGAAGACAGAACCGAAGCATTTGTTCAATTGATCTGCCATTCTTTGTTCCCCATTATAAATTCACCTGAAATCCGACTGCAAGGGACCTACGTTTGTCTTTACTAATCTTTTTCTCTTCACATATTTATAGTCAGTTTTTATATTCCCTGCATGCTTCCTCTCGTACTCTATTTTCCCCCTCTTAATTAAATCCTTAGCCCTCCTCTGTTGAATTCTAAATTTCTCCCAGTCCTCAGGTTTGTTGCTTTTTCTAGCCAATTTATATGCCTCTTCCTTGGCTTTAACACTATCCTTAATTTCCTTTGTTAGCCATGGTTGAGCCACCTTCCCAGTTTTATTTTTACTCCAGACAGGGATGTACATTTGCTGAAGTTCATCCATGTGATCTTTAAATGTTTGCCATTGCTTATCCACTGTCAACCCTTTGAGTATCGTTTGCCAGTCCATTCTAGCCAATTCACGCCTCATACCATCGAAGTTACCTTTCCTTAAGTTCAGGACCCTAGTTTCCGAATTAACTTTGTCACTCTCTATCTTAGTAAGGAATTCTACCATATTATGGTCACTCTTCCCCAAGGGGCCTCGCACAACAAGATTGCTAATTAGTCCCTTCTCATTACACATCACCCAGTCTCGGATGGGCAGCTCCCTGGTTGGTTCCTCTGCACATTGGTCTAGAAAACCATCCCTAATACACTCCAGCAAATCCTCCTCCACCACATTGCTACCAGTTAGGTTAGCCCAATCAATGTGTAGATTAAAGTTGCCCATGATTACTGCTGTACCTTTATTGCACACATCCCTTATTTCATGTTTGACGCTGTCCCTAATCTCACTACTCCTATTTGGTGGTCTGTACATAACTCCCACTAGCGTTTTCTGCCCTTTGGAATTCCACAGCTCCACCCATACCGATTCCACATCATCCAGGCTAATGTCCTTCCTTACAATGGCATTAATTTCATCTTTAACCAGCAACGTCTCCCCGCCTCATTTTCCTTTTTGTCTCTCCTTCCTAAATGCTGAATACCCTTGGATGTTGAGTTCCCAGCCTTGGTCCCCCTGGAGCCATGTCTCCGTGATGCCAATCACATCGTATCCGTTAACTGCTATCTGCGCAGTTAATTCATCCACCTTATTCCGAATACTCCTCACATTGAGGCACAGAGCCTTCAGGCTTGTTTTTTTAACACACCTTGCCCCTTTAGAATTTTGCTGTAATGTGGCCCTTTTAGTTTTTTGCCTTCGGTTTCTCTGCCCTCCACTTTTACTATTTTCCTTTCTATATTTTGCTTCTGACTCCATTTTATTTCCCTCTGTCTCCCTGCATGGGTTCCCATCCCTCTGCCATATTAGTTTAATTCCTCCCCAACAGCACTAGCAAACACTTCCCCTCGGACATTGGTTCCGGTCCTGCCCAGGTGCAGACTGTCCGGTTTGTACTGGTCCCACCTCCCCCAGAACCGGTTCCAATGTCCCAGAAATTTGAATCCCTCCCTTCTGCACCACTCCTCAAGCCACGTATTCATCTGGGCTATCCTGCGATTCCTACTCTGACTAGCACGTGGCACTGGTGGATTACTACTTTTGAGGTTCTACTTTTTAATTTAGCTCCTAGCTCCCTAAATTCATCTCATAGGACCTCATCCCATTTTTTACCTATGTCATTGGTACCCAAATGCACCATGACAACTGGCTGTTCACCCTCCCTTTTCAGAATGTCCTGCACCTGCTCCGAGACATCCTTGACCCTTGCACCAGGGAGGCAACATACCATCCTGGAGGGGATAGAGAAGGCGAGGTAGAGAAGGATGAGGAGGCTGACAAAGAGGTCGAGGAAGAGGAGGAGCAGCAGCAACAGCAGGAAGACAAGGAGGACCAGCAGCAGGTGGAGGATGGCGACAGACCCATGCCACCACCTCAACCCACAGGACGGCGGCAGAGGGGGCAGCCTCGTGCATCTATAGCCATAGCTAGAGACATGCGTCAGTGGCTAATCCGTGATCGCTTTGGCATCCGAAGGCTACCAAAGTGTTGACTCTTTGCATCTGTTAGTGTAAAAAAATAATGTACGTCATATGTACGTAATGTGTTGGTTTATATTGCTTTAATTCAAAAAAATTATGTTGTGTTGCTTCATGTTGCTTTAATTCAAAAATAATGTGCGGGATTCTGCTTACATTTTAAAAATAATAAGGTTTATTAAACATTTATACAGTTTTACTTAACTTTAATAAAACATTTTGTATCAAACTTTAAACTTTTCAATGAAGAAAACAACAAGTAGCAGCAACAAACAAACAATCAAACTCTAGCTGCAGCCATTTGTCCTCCCCCTTATTTAAAAGCCTTAGCACTGTGCACCCCTCTTGCCGCATCTACCCCTACCCATGCCCGCTGTCTCAGACTTCTGCTTCCTCACCATGACCCCAAATTTTTTCCGCTTTCTGAGCGAAGGCGCATTTGTTCTTGTGGGTTTGGACAGGCACAGACCTAGCAGATGGCATTGTAGAAGGCCGCGGTTCATCGTCAGACTCTTTTTCAGCCTGTGGATGAACCCCCAGCACACTACCTGACTTTGATTTGGGGATTGGACAGTGCATGTCAGCAGTTGTGCTGCCAATTGCTGCTGGGCAATAACAGCCTGGGTGTGTCCACTGATTGCACCATCTGCCTCCAGGATTTCCTCGCTAATCTCTAACATCCCCTACCTAATCTCCAACATCCCCTCCCTCTTCTCCGACATCCCCTCCCTCATCTGTCTCGACACTGAACATTAAAATATAAGAGTATAAGAAATAGGAACAGGAGTAGGCCATACGGCCCCTCGAGCCTGCTCTGCAATTCAATAAAATCATGGTTGATCTGATCATGGACTCAGCTCCACTTCCCTGCCGGCTCCTCATAATTCCTTATCCCCTTATCGTTTAAGAAACTGTCTATTTCTGTCAAATTTATTCAATGTCCCAGCTTGCGCAGCTCCCTGAGGCATCGAATTCCACAGATTTACAACCCTCTGAGAGAAGAAATTTCTCCTCATCTCTGTTTTAAATGGGCGGCCCCTTATTCAAAGATCATACCCTCTAGTTCTAGTCTCCCCACTCAGTGGAAACATCCTCCCTGCATCCACCTTGTCAAGCCCCCTCCTAATCGTATACGTTTCGATAAGATCACCTCTCATTCTTCTGAATTCCAATGAGTAGAGGCCCAACCTACTCAACCTTTCCTCATAAGTCAACCCCCTCATCCTCGGAATCAACCTAGTGAACTGTTATGTATGGTAACTGGGTTTTACCTGCCACCGGAGGGCGCGACTGTTGGAATCCTAATGGTCACTGGCAGACACGTGCAAGCTCTGTATATAATGTTGGCAGCAATGTTGAATCCTCACTTTGAGAATAAATAAACTGGAGTATGGTCATGCCTGATCTAGCTCACCATACTTAGCCTCGTGGAGTTATTCAATACTTAACAATTGGCGACGAGTTAAAAATACGAACTTTCACACAACCATGTCTTTTGGAATTTTGGAGAGAATCGTGGAAGGGGAAGACTGGGAGGATTTCTCTGATTGCCTTGACCAGTACTTCGTAGCCAACTGATTGGAAGGAACCGATAACGCAATTAAATGCAGGGCGGTTATCCTCACCGTTTGTGGGTCAAAAACTTATGGCCTTGTGAAGAATCTATTCTCACTGACTCGACCAACAATAAGACTTACGATGAATTGTGTATGTTGGTTTGGAACCACTTTAAACCAAACGAAAGCATCATCATGGTGAGGTATCATTTCTATATGCACAATCGCTCCGAGGGCCAGGACATGGCGGAATTTGTCGCCGGCCTGAGACGTCTCGCTGGGCCCGCGCAACTTCGGAGCTGCGTTGGAGGAAATGCTGCAGGACTTTTTCATGTATGGCATTGGCCATGAGGTCATCCTTCGAAAGCTGCTGGCTGCTAAATCTCTAGACCTGAGCAGGGCCATCACGATCGTCCAGGCATGCATATCTACAGACGAAAACTCGAAACAGATGTTTTCCCAGCATCGAAACTCACCGGCAAGTACTGTGCATAAAATAATATCATCGGCAGGCAGAGCTGCACATGGCAGGGCCTACTCGTCCACATTCGTATGACCTGTAACTGCTCAAAGTCCGCCATCGGGGGTGAATCAAATCTTGCCTTGTTGGCGTTGCGGGGGCTATAATCGGGCCCATCAATGCCGATTCAAACAATACATGTGCAAAGGCTGTGCAACAATGGGGCACCTTCAGCGAATGTGTCCGCAACCGAGCAAGCGTGCTGCGGCACACCACGTGGCTGAGGATGATCGATCCAGCGTGGATCAAGCGGCACAGGCAACTCAACCTGAGGTACAGGATAAAGACGTGTATGAGGTACATTCTTTTACCAAGAGTCTTCTGATAATGCTGGAAGTTAAATTAAATGGGGTTCCAATATCCATGGAATTAGACACGGGTGCAAGTCAGTCAATAATGAGCCAGAGGGCTTTTGAAAAGGTGTGGGACACTCAGGTAAAATGGCCCAAATTGAGCCCAATCAATGCGAAGCTGCGTATCTACACCAAAGAGCTCAGCGCGGCAGTAAAGGTATCGTACGATGGAGCTGTGCATGATTTATAGTTGTGGATCGTTCCAGGCAATGGCCCAACGCTGTTCGGCAGGAGTTGGCTTGAGAAAATTAAATGGAACTGGAACGATATTAAAGCCTTATCATCAGTGGATGATGCTTTGTGTGCTCAAGTGTTGAGCAAGTTTTCCTGCTTGTTCGAACCAGGCATCAACAACTTCACGGGAGCCAAGGTGCAGATCCACCTCGGCTCGGATGCAAGACCGTCCATCACAAGGGTCGGGCGGTTCCGTACATGATGAGGGAGAAGGTCGAGATTGAACTGGACAGACTTCAACAGGAAGGAATCATATCACCAGTTGAGTTCAGCGAATGAGCCAGTCCAATTGTCCCAGTGTTGAAAAGTGATGGCACGGTCAGGATCTGCGGCGACTACAAGATAACGATCAACCGAGTCTCGATACAGGATCAGTACCCATTACCCAAGACTGACGACCTGTTTGAAACACGAGCAGGGGGGAAGTTGTTCATCAAATTGGACCTGACCTCTGCTTACATGACACAGGAGCTGGTCGCATCTTAAAAAAAACTGACGCGCATCAACACGCACAAAGGACTGTTTATATACCACAGATGCCCTTTCGGAATTCGCTCAATGGCAGCCATATTTCAGAAAAATATGGAGAGTTTGCTGAAGTCCATCCCGAGAACCGTCGTGTTCCAAGATGACATCCTGATCACCGGTTGCGACGCCACCGAACACCTGCACAACCTGGAAGAGGTTCTACATCGTCTGGACAGAGTGGGACTCAGGCTAAAACGCTTCACGTGCATTTTCATGGCACCAGAAGTTGAATTCCTGGGGAGAAATATTGCAGCAGATGGCATCAGGCCTACAGACTTGAAGACAGAGGCCATCAAGAATGCACCCAGAGTGTGACGGAGCTGTGTTCTTTCCTGAGTCTTCTTAACTATTTCGGTAACTTTCGACCTAGTTTGAGCACATTGCTAGAGCCCTTGCACATGTTGCTGAGAAAGGGTAATGACTGGATTTTGGGACAAATCTCAAGACAGAGCCTTTGAGAAAGCCAGGAACCTGCTATGTTCCAATAAATTACTGGTACACAATGACCCATGTAAGCGGTTAGTGCTGGCTGCAACACCTCATCATATGGGGTCGGTTGAGTTCTCCAGCACGCCAATGTATCAGGCAAACTCCAACCAGTTGCATACGTGTCGAGAAGTCTGTCTAAGGTTGAAAGAACCTATAGTATGGTAGAGAAAGAGGCTTTAGCATGCATATATGGGGTTAGGAAAATGCACCAAGACCTGTTTGGGCTTCAGTTTGAGCTTGAAACAGACCACAAGTGGCTTATTTCATTGTTTTATGAGAGCAAAGGTATAAACACCAATGCCTCATCCCACATCCAAAGACGGGCACTGAACTTATCCATTAATGATTATGTCATCTGCCACAGACCAGGCACTGAAAACTGTGCTGATGCACTTAGCCAGCTGCCATTGCCCACAACTGGGGTAGAAATGCCACAGCCTGCAGACTTGCTGCTGGTATTGGATGCCTTCGAGAACGAGGTGTCACCCGTCACGGCTTGCGAAATTAAGACCTGCCAGGATCCTGTACTGTCACGGGTAAAAAAGTGTGTCCTAAATGGAAATTGGTCTGCTATTCCCAGGGAAATGCAGGATGAAATTAAGCCTTATAGCCACCAAAAAAATGAACTGTCTATTCAGTCTGATTGTCTGTTAAGGGATAATCATGTTGTTATGCCAAAAAAAGGCAGGGAAACTTTTGTGCGAGACTTACACAGTACCCACCCAGGCATTGTCATGATGAAGGCCATTGCCAGGTCTCACGTTTGATGGCCCAGCATTGATTCGGACTTGGAGTCATGCATGCATCAGTGCAACACCTGCATGCAATTGAGTAATGCACCTGTGGAGGGTCCGCTGAGTCTGTGGTCATGGCCATCCAAACTGTGGTCAAGGATCCACATAGACTTTGCCGATCGCTTTCTCGGCAAAATGTTTTTCGTGGTAGTGGACGCTTACACAAATGGATTGAATTTGTAGTCATGTCATCCAGCACGTCCACAGCCACTATTGAAAGCCTCCGAGCCATGTTCGCAACCCATGGCCTGCCCGACATCCTCGTCAGCGACAATGGACCGTGTTTCACCAGTTTGAAGTTCCACGAGTTTATGACCCGTAATGGCATTTAGCATGTCAGGTCTGCCCCTTTCAAACCCACGTCTAATGGTGAAACGGAGTGGGCTGTCCAAACCATTAAGCAGAGCCTAAAATGCATGACTCACGGCTCCCGCTTGTCCCGCATTCTGCTCAGGTACCGGACGAGACCCCACTTGGTCACCGAGGTCCCTCCTGCCGAGCTGTTAATAAAGAGAGGCCTCAAAACCAGGCTCTCCCTTCTACACCTGGGTCTTAATGATCATGTCAAAACCAGAAGGCAACGGCAGCAGTGGTACCACGATCACGCGGCCGTATCACGTGACATTGCTGTTCATGACCCTGTGTTTGTCCTGAATTATGGTCATGGTCCAAAGTGGGTTGCTGGCACGGTTTTGGCACAGGGTGTTTGTAGTCAAACTGTTAAATGGCCAAATGTGCAAGAGGCACATTGACCAAACCGAACTGCGATTCGCAGACAACCCAGAACAAATTGAAGATGACATCATCATCGACCAACCAACACATTTAATCATCTGTTGACCCTTGTGTCATTCGTGAAGATGAACCTACCATCCCCGACAGTCCTGTCAGACCGACTGCTCCGCAATGCAGCAATGGTCCTACTAACTCACCCAAGCTTGGGTTCGAACTGAGAAGATCAACCAGGGAGTGGAAGGCCCCGGACCATCTCAACTTGTAAATACAACCTGTACCAAGGACTTTGGGGGGAATGATGTTATGTATGGTAATTGAATTTTACCTGCCACCGGAGGGCACGATTGTCAGAGTCCTAATGGTCACTGGCAGACATGTGCAAGCCGTGTATATAATGTTGGCAGCCATGTTGAATCCTTACTTTGAGAATAAATAAATTGGAGTAAGGTCATGCCTGAACTAGCTCACCGTACTTAGCCTCGTGGAGTTATTCGATATTAACATGAACCTTCTCTGAAACATAGAAACATAGAAAATAGATGCAGGAGTAGGCCATGCGGCCCTTCGATCCTGCTCCACCATTCAATAAGATCATGGCTGATCATTCACCTCAGTACCCCTTTCCTGCTTTCTCTCCATATCCCTTGATCATTTTAGCCGTAAGGGCCATATCTAACTCCCTCTTGAATATATCCAATGAACTGCCTCCAAAGCAAGTATATCCATTCATAAATATGGAAACCAAAACTGCACGCAGTATTCCAGGTGTGGCCTCCCATTCCGACAGACAGTGTTGCTACTTCTACTGACAGTCCCACTAATTCTACCCTCACCCCACCCATGATGGCCAGGAGCGATCTGGTTAGCTCAATGTTCTCCCAACTCATTCCCATGAGCTGTCCCATGTCCCCTGCATCCTGCATTTCAGGTTGAGCTCTCCTTCCCACCCCTCAGCCATCTCCCAGGCGTGACTTGCTGCAACCCACTGGGACCAGCAGCCTCAAACTGTACCCCATGAAATGTTGCGTCAGTTCTATCACTCAGCAAAGGGCTTGGCATCCACGGGAGTTCACTTGCTCATCATTGTAACCATCTCATCATTGGGGTCTTCCTGCTGCTCTTCATTGTCCAGCTCATCCTCGTCCTGAAGTTGATGAAGAATATCTGGACTGACGCCTTCCTGATCTTCTGCTTCAACTTCTGTCTCTTCCTGATGCGCAACATCTGCAAAACATAACAGAGCAGATGTTTGGTTAGCAACAGGGGAGGGGGCAGAGGGGGCAGGTCTTACGCTCCTCGGTAACCTGGGCCCAGCGTCCACATTGGTGGTTGATCTTCTCTTGCGAGATTTAATCATATCAGTGATCCTCTGTTCCACAACTGTTAGTTGAAGGTCACTTGGAGCACCTCCTGTAGTTTTTGACCTTTCTCGATTCATCAGTGACACCTTCCTCTGCAAAGATGAAAATAGAACTTTTTAAGAGCGGGTCCTTCTGCTGTGGTGGCCACACACACACACTAGTCATATTTGCAAATGTAATTGCAGTGCATAAATACTTACCGTAACTGCTTGGCCAAGGTCCTGCCACTTCTTTTTGACCTGCAAGCTGCTTCTCAGGGTCATGGCTACTGCATTGAACTCTTCTGCAACTTGTTCCCAAAGTTTGCTAGTAGCAAGGGTATCAGTTTCTTTTGTCCCATTCTTCCCTTGTTCTCAAGCACATCCCATCTCCTCTCAATGATGTCTATCAGGGCTCAATTTCTTCTGCGAGAAATCTCTTGGCCCTTCCCCCTTCCCCTTCCCCTTCCCCTTCTCCTTGTCCTTCTCGTTCCCCTTCCCTGGGATCCATCTTTTGCAGCTAAAATTGAAATGTCTAGATCCAGGTCCGATCCGAATGTGTTCTCACAAGCTGCTGATCCAGACCAGAAAGTTCACTGTGGATGCGCAAACACACCCGTCATGTGGTGCAGGAAGTCCCGCTTCGCCTCGGTTACCACCCCCAATCGGAGCACTCCTGAATTTTGCCCTGTATATTTCTTCTTTCTTTCTACATAATTTGCTGAAACTGCAAGTGCAGGTTGATAGAACCACAATGAAAGGGAAACAGCGTTTTGAGTTTTATAAATAGGGCCATCGAGTACAAGAGTAAAGCAATTGTGACAGATTTATACATAGCATTGGCCACAGTTGAAGTATGATGTGTAATCTTTGGTATCCCATTATAGAAAGGAGATTAAAGCTATTGAGAGCATAGAGCGTAAATTCATCAGGATGATGCAGGTGATGGGAAACTACAGTTATGAGGAGCGACTTGAGATACTGGGATTATTTTCACTGAAGCAATGCCTGCAAAGCAGAGAATTAATAGAAGCTTTTAAAACTATGAAGGTTTTGATAGAGTGAATCGCGAAGGATTATTTCCTCTTGTTCATTATAAGTGCAAGTTAATGTTATTGAAAGCTTATGTCCTTCATTATATTTGGTGTGTAAATTCTGACTTTCTGACTAAATTTCCTAAACCACCTTTCTCTTGACCATAGACTTTTTTTTCACAAATACAGCAAACTTGTGATTATATTTGTAACTATCTTATATGTTCTGCTCATTCTTCACTGGCACTTACCTATGCATTCTGTGGAGGCTGCAGACCCTTCATTAAGATTTAGATCAAGCAGAAAATCAATGGGCATTTAAAATGCGGAGAAGTGTGTAACTTCAGCACAGGTACAATTATAAGCATGGACAACTTTGTTTAAAGATTCTTGAAATTTGCTATTGTTCTTTCAATAGTGTCCTCAATGTAGACAAAGTTCAATTTAATTACTCCATTTCTCATTTTTATTGATGGTGGCATGTAATTGTCAATGTTCTTGGCATGCTGCAATACTTACTGAACTTGGTGAAGAGCTGATTTTTCAAATGCTGGCCCTTTTCATCATGAGTTACAGCAAGGCTGTTATGAACAAAAGAAAGATAGAACTTACATTTATATATACCACCTTATCATATCCTCAAGACATCCCAAAACACATCACAGCCAATACTACATTTCTGTTTGAAGTGTTGTTAACATAGGGAAATACAGCAGCCAACTTTAACCCAGCAAGGTCCCACAAATGGTAAATGACCAGATAAGCTGTTTTAGGACAAACTCAAAGTCTCCATGATAAAGTACAACATCCCCACCAACACCTGGAAGTCGCTGGCCAAAAACTGCCCCAAGTGGTGGAAGTGCATCCAGGAGGGCGCTGAGCACCTCGAGTCTCATCATAGAAACATAGAAACATAGAAAATAGGTGCAGGAGTCGGCCATTCGGCCCTTCGAGCCTGCACCGCCATTCAATGAGTTCATGGCTGAACATGCAACTTCAGTACCCCGTTCCTGCTTTCTCGCCATACGCCTTGATCCCCCGAGTAGTAAGGACTACATCTAACTCCTTTTTGAATATATTTAGTGAATTGGCCTCAACAACTTCCTGTGGTAGAGAATTCCACAGGTTCACCACTCTCTGGGTGAAGAAGTTTCTCCTCATCTCGGTCGTAAATGGCTTACCCCTTATCCTTCGACTGTGACCCCTGGTTCTGGACTTCCCCAACATTGGGAACATTCTTCCAACATCTAACCTGTCTAAACCCATCAGAATTTTAAATGTTTCTATGAGATCCCCTCTCATTCTTCTGAACTCCAGTGAATACAAGCCCAGTTGATCAAATCTTTCTTGATATGTCAGTCCCGCCATCCCGGGAATCAGTCTGGTGAACCTTCACTGCACTCCCTCAATAGCAAGAATGTCCTTCCTCAAGTTAGGAGACCAAAACTGTACACAATATTCAAGGTGTGGCCTCACCAAGGCCCTATACAACTGTAGTAACACCTCCCTGCCCCTGTACTCAAATCCCCTCACTATGAGGCCAACATGCCATTTGCTTTCTTAACCGCCTGCTTGTACCCGCATGCCAACCTTCAATGACTGATGTACCATGACACCCAGGTCTTGTTGCACCTCCCCTTAACCTAATCTGTCACCATTCAGATAATAGTCTGTCTCTCTGTTTTTACCACCAAAGTGGATAACCTCACATTTATCCACATTATACTTCATTTGCCATGCATTTGCCCACTCACCTAACCTATCCAAGTCACTCTGCAGCCTCATAGCATTCTCCTCGCAGCTCACACTGCCACCCAACTTAGTGTCATCCGCAAATTTGGAGATACTACATTTAATCGCCTCATCCAAATCATTAATGTACAATGTAAACAGATGTCCCTTTCACAAATCCATGCTGACTTGGACCTATCATGTCACCTCTTTCCAAATGCGCTGCTATGGCATCCTTAATAATTGATTCCATCATTTTACCCACTACCGATGTCAGGCTGACCGGTCTATAATTCCCTGTTTCCTCTCTCCCTCCTTTTTTAAAAAGTGGGGTTACATTGACTACCCTCCACTCCATAGGAACTGATCCAGAGTCAATGGAATGTTGGAAAATGACTGTCAATGCATCCGCTATTTCCAAGGCCACCTCCTTGAGTACTCTGGGATGCAGTCCATCAGGCCCTGGGGATTTATCGGCCTTCAATCCCATCAATTTCCCCAACACAATTTCCCAACTAATATGGATTTCCCTCAGTTCCTCCTTCTTACTAGACCCTCTGACCCCTTTTATATCCGGAAGGTTATTTGTGTCCTCCTTAGTGAATACCGAACCAAAGTACTTGTTCAATTAGTCTGCCATTTCTTTGCTCCCAGTTATGACTTCCCCTGATTCTGACTACGTTTGTCTTTACTAACCTTTTTCTCTTCACATATCTACAGAAGCTTTTGCAGTCCGTCTTAATGTTACCTGCAAGCTTCCTCTTGTATTCTATTTTCCCTGCCCTAATCAAATCTGTTGTCCTCTGCTGAGTTCTAAATTTCTCCCAGTCCCCGGGTTCGCTGCTATTTCTGGCCAAATTGTATGCCACTTCCTTGGCTTTAATACTATCCCTGATTTCCCTTGATAGCCACGGTTGAGCCACCTTCCCTTTTTTATTTTTACGCCAGACAGGGATGTACAATTGTTATAGTTCATCCATGCCGTCTCTAAATCGCCGAGAGCATGCAGAAATCAAGCGCAGGCAGCGGAAAGAGCGTGTGGCAAATCTGTCCCACCCACCCCTTCCCTCAACAACTATCTGTCCCACCTGTGACAGGGAATGTGGCTCTCGTATTGGACTGTTCAACCACTTAAGGACTCATTTAAGAGTGGAAGCAAGCCTTCCTTGATTCCGAGGGACTACCTGTGATGATGATGTTTTTGGTGATTTTGGTTGCAGGATGAATGTTGACCAGGACAACAGGAAAATTCGCTGCTCCTCTTTTATGTTTACCTGAGCAAACAGACAGACTCGGTTGTGGGGGCTGGAAATCGGCTTTGGATATATTGCAGCATTATTAATGGTGGGGTGGTAAGTATAGCGCCCTCTAAAAGTTTGCACCTCTGACTGGAAAATTTGTTGTAAATGCAGCGAGATTGATAGGGGGCGCTAAATCAGGCATTCCACACCTCTGCTCGGCCGCTCCAAGCGAAAACTTCAGCACAAAAATGTAAGGTTTTATGCACATGTGCAGTTCCAACTGTGCACTTTGAGCAGAGCGGGAGAATGGAGGAGCAGGAAGGGTGCAATAGAGCACGCCACTTCTCAGCCACAGCCACTGAAGCATTGATAGAGGCTGTAGAGAGAAGGTGGTATGTCTTGCATCTTCCTGGAGGTGGGAGGCCCATTCCAAGAGTTTTTCAGAGGCTTTGGAGGGAGGTGGCACAAGACGTCTCAGCAAGAGATACGGTGGGGCGAACTGCGACACAATGTCGCAAAAAGTTTAACGACCTCACGAGGGTCATCAGGATGAGTACCCTTTACATTAATGCACAAATGCTACGAGTTCAAAATCACTGTTTCACACAATGTAAAGTCTTTGCAGAACACGCCCCTTCTTTATGTGTTCCAGCCCATGGTGTGAGTTGGTGAAGCCACATGAAAAATGGAGGCTCAGTTCATCAGCTCAGTTCACTGTGCATGCATGCGTCGCGCACCTTCTTGTTCCCGACTCAGTCTCACTCCTCCTCGCATTACCATTTGGCTCTTCATATGCGTTTGCCAAACATCACACTGAGCCGCAATCCTAGGTGGCTCTCATCTCATCCCACCCTTCCCACATGCTCTGTATGCAGACACGCAGATTGTAATGGACATCTTTTCGCTTCCAGACAGTAGCAGCTACTCTACTATGGAAGGCAGATCTGCCACACGATGAACTGCAGACTCATTCGCACCTTCTTCCATTTCATATTGTCAGCGAAATTGGCGCACAATTGCCGGGAGCAGCAGCATACCGGAGGTGGAGAGTCTGATGTTCAGGACCTCACTGAGGTGGAGCAGCGAGTGTCGGCCCTCATGGGCATCCCAGTTCGCGTGGTGGCCAGTGGCGAGGCAGGTAGCACCGGTATGTGAGTGGCCTTGGCGACGCCTGTGAGTTCCCTGACCCCTGATATCAAGTGGCCTACCTGCTTTACATATAGATGTCCAATACCACCTTCCTCTTATCACCTTGCCCCCTCCCCTGCTGCTATCCACACGTCTGTTGCTTTATGCTTACAGGTGATCAGCCAGAAGCGCGGCATCCTGGCCCTGAACCATTAACATTGGGTGACAGGGAAATGATGAGGGAGGGGACTGCAGTGTAATAACTGAATAAGATACTCCAACAGCCCACCGAATGGGGACACCACATCGGTGGAGGAGCCTGAATTTGCAGGGTTTGAGGAGCCTGAAGTTCCTGGCCCCAGTGGCGGACAGCAATGCCGAGTGGGAGGGGTAGCTCAGGAGCCAGTCAGAGGTGAACCTGGATTTGAGGCTCTGACCACGGAGACCACGCAAAAGCAGCATGATTTCATGGGTGCATTGTTGAAGGACCCGCAGAGCATGGACGCACTTGCTGTGAGTGTGGCGGAGGCCGCCTCAAGCATTGCCCCGTGCCTCAGGAGCCCAATGAGCCCATCCTTGCCTGCTCACAGAGGGAGAAGGTCTCAACGGATGACAGTGGAGTCACCGAGGGGATGGCATGTGCATGGTTGATGTGGCAATCACATCATAGGCCGAAGCCATGCAAGGACTTGTCTCAAAGGGTTGTGAATCTGTGGAATTTGCTGCCTCAGAGAGTTGGTCATTGAGTAGATTTAAGATAGAGATAGACAGTTTCTTAACCAATAAGGGAATAAGGGCTTATGGGGAGCGGGCAGGGAAGTGGACCTGAGTCCATGATCGGATCAGCCATGATCGTAGTAAATGGCGGAGTGAGCTCGAGGAGCCGAATGGCCAACTCCTGCTCCTATTTCTTATGTTATAATGTTCATATGTTCTTAAGGACTTCGTGATGTGATGCTGTCAGTGATTGCTGGCATGAAGTCGCAGATTGCTGCGTTTTAGTGTGCTGTGAGTCAGTAACAGAGTGATGCCATGCACACTCTGACTGCTGCCATCCTCTCTGTGTTCTCCACAATCCAACAGGGAACAGATGGCGCCGAAGCAGGCCAGCAATCTGTGCTCCTACAGATTGCTCTGGATGCTGAGGCTCTGCCCCAGGAGAATGGCAGTGGCCCACTGGAAATGGAAGGTGCTGTCCTTCCTCAAGATGACAGCATTCCGGCTCCCACCACTGCCACTCCGCCTTGCCGTGGTCTATACTCGAGCCATCCCAGACTGCTGCCACTGATGCTGACGCAGTGCAGTCCGCAGTCGTGCCTTCCAGGCCCAGAGCTGGTCCAGGATGTCCTGCTAGTCCGTCTGTACTGTCCACCCTCAGGCTGCCTTGCCAATAGGTACTGAGACCGCATTGAGGAGGAGCACTAGGGGCTAGAACCTCCACTTTCTTTGCATGCTTAACGCCCACTTAACGTCCACTTTACTGCTGAAATGCCGTATGATGCCCATACATCACCCATTTGGCACAAAATGGAAACTGACCGACTTTTTAAAGAAACTTATCGCCGAGCGTTACTTTCCCCATGTGCTTAACGCTGGGAAAAAATATTACCACCCGCCCACTTTTTTGGGGTGGAATCAGCAGAATGGGCAAAATCAATGCCCATAGTATTGCCCAGCATTACTTTCCACATGGAATTAACGCCAAGATTCAATATTAATGCCCGGCCACTGTTTTTTGTCGTAAAGAGCATATTTACCGAAACTAGCGGCCATGGAGATCACCCATCCTCAATTCCACCACATCGCACACATATTGCCCACAATATCGCTCGCTCAAAAAAACACCTACAAAAAGTGGAACTAACCGGAACGAATTCCAGCAGTGTGGTTGGCATTTGTTAAATCCCACTCTTATGTGAGGAGCTGCAGGGGTTGGTCTCAGGGTCGGGTTCACTTCTGACCTTCTGAGCAGTTCGAATCGCTCCCACTCCCTGGGTTCTAGACTTTGGATTTATTTGGGGATGTGACAAAGTGCAAGAGACAACTGACTTTGGTGCAAGAAACTTCGATTTTATTAAGGAAAAGAAAGTACAACGTCAAACACACAATCACAAGAATAAGGGAAACTTTATCACACATTCAAAAGGGGTTACAGAAAATAATACACCTCCCACCTCCCAATACCTAACTCTGACTAGGTTAAACTCCAGGGCAAACAGGGAATATGCTCACCAATCCTTTTATTGTCTGTTCGTGGTGGTTCGCAGTTTTGGGATTCACTGCACTCTGTAGGTTCTGCTTGCCGTACCCCGAACGTCATGGAAGAGTTCTTGCTGCGTAGTCTTCAGTTGGGTGGTGTCCGCTGATGCGGTAGGGCGCGTATTGGATTTTATGGGGTGAGTACCCACTTTCTTCCACTAGCAGTAGGTTTTAAAGTTCTTTTAGGTAATGTTTTACCCGTTGGTAGCTAGGAACAGATAGTAGAGTGGAAACTTTCAAATCTTTGGTTTCTTCCTGAGGAGTTTTGTTCTTGGAATTTTTCGATCGCGGTGGCTCGATGTTATCACGTTGGCTGTGGTCAGTTGTTGCCACGATGATGATGTCTGAAGTTACGGGAACTGCTTTTCTCTGCCTTGATGATATTCTTCCTTCTTCTTCGGTAGTAGAGCAGTGTGTCCCAGGATTATCGTCGAGGCTGAAGATGTTGATGTTCAGAGAGCTGTGTAGAAGGCTGTGTAGCAAGCTCTCTGGAAGGCTCCTTAAGGCTCTGTCTAACCCGTAAAACAGGACCCCAGTTATATTTTGTGAGTCGTTCTAATCTGCGCGCCAAATCAATCCTGATTCTTTGTCATATTTTGGCGGGCTCGTTAATGATAACTCGTTTCAGATGTGCCGATCAGTTGGATTTGTTTTCGATTTGGGAAATTGAGTTTTAGTATTTACGTTGTCTACCTAGGCCTGGATTTTCCATGCGGGCTGGATGGCCCATTAATATTATGCATGCGCTGGATGGGTTTCATGCTTAGAGCTATGGCTGGCTATCTCTGGGTCGATTGTTGATATGTTAATGTCTCCTGGGGAGAAGGGGTTTGAGTTTACACAATTCTCCAGACAATTTGTTTAGCTTCAATACCCCAGACGGCTTCAATACCCAAAGACTGGCTTCTATAGAGGCTAGTTGTCCCTCAGTTTTGCAGTCCTTTTCCTCAAGGACCCAATATGCCTTTTAAAATCCCAAACTTGGATAAAACTCGTAGTTTCTTCCACATTCATTTTAGGATCCCAAACTTTCTGCTTGATAGTCCCAAATCGAATTTCCTTTCCAATGAGTCCAAACACTGGGGGGGGGTGGGGTTTCCCACGAATTTTGCAATCTTACAGAGTTTAGATCTAAAAGTTTTGCCTGAAAGAGCGCTGATGTGAGTGACAATGCTGACACACTGCTGTGTGTGTGCAGCTCAGACATCAATGGTGCCAGTTAAAGTTTACATTGATTGATGTTAAGTTGTAATAACCCTTTCATGATAAGGAATCACCATTGTTTAACAGTCCAGCTATCTGAGACAATGCGCAACAAGGTTATGTTCAATCACAAAAATGTTATACCAACAATGGTCTGAAATATCACAGCCAATAACACCCAACCCCCGCCACATCCCACTTTTTCCACCATTGACATAAGTCACATGTTCAACATGTCCAGCAACACAGAATACAAAGTCAAAGCAGGAGCGTGGTCCCCAGCCCCCAAACATTGCATACATCCAGATGGTGTATGGGATGGTGTATGGGGTCAGGTTCATCACTGACCCTCTGAACGGTTCGAATTGCTCCCACTCCCTGGGTTCTAGACTTTGGGGATTTATTTGGGGATGTGACAAAGTGCAAGAGACAACTGTTTTGGTGCAAAGAACTCAATTTTATTACAGACAAGAAAAGGTACAATGTCAAGCTTGAAATGATTGGAATAAAGAACATTTCATCATACATTCAAAGAGGTTATAGAAATAATACACCTCCCACCTCTCAATGCCTAACTCTGACTAGGTCAAACTCCAGGGCAAACAGGGATTATGCTCGTCAATCCTTTATTATCCGTTGGCGGTGGTTCACGATTTCGAGGTTCGCTGGACTCTGTAGGTTCTGCTTGCGGTACCCCGAACATGGTAGAGGACTTCTGACTGCGTAGTCTTTAGTTGGGTGGTGTCCGCTGATGCAGTAGGGTGCGTATTGGACTTATGAGGTGAGTACCCACTTTCTTCCATCAGAAATAGGTTTTAAAGTCTCTTTAGGTAATGTTTCACCTGTTGGTAGCTAGGACTAGATTGTAGAGTGGAAACTTTCGAATCTTCGGTTTCTTCTTCAAACGTTTTGGTTATGGAATTGGTCGATCGCGGTGCTTTCGATATTACCATGTTAGCTGTGGTCAGTTGTTACCACGATGGCGATATCTGTAGTTACTGGGAGCTGCTTTCTGCCGTGATGATGTTCTTCCTTCTTCTTTCAGTAGATGAATGCCTGCTCGTTCTCTCGCCTTCAATAATTTGCATTAAAAACCAGGCCCCAGTTATACTTTTGGAGCCATTCTAATCTACGCGTCAAATCACACCTGATTCTTTGTTTTAATTTTGGTGGGCTCGATATCTCTTTGTCATATTTTGGCGGGCCCATTAAGTGTAACTTGTCTCAGATGTGCTGATCGTTTTGAATTTGTTTCTCGATCGGGAAAAATTAGCTTTGGCATTTGCAATATCTGCCTAGGCCTGGATTTCCATGTGGGCTGGATGGGCCATTAGCATTATGCATGCGCTGGATGGGTTTCCTGCTCAGAGTGATGGCTGGCTATTTCTGGGTTGATTGTTGCTATGTTAATGTCTCCTGGGGAGAAAGATTTTCGAGTTTACACAATTCCCCAGACAATGTGTTTTGCTTCAATACCCCAGACAACTTCCATATCCAAACTGTTTTTTTCTTGAAGGAAATTTATCCTTTAGCTTTCAGCCCTTCGCACACAGACCTTGCAAAAATCCCAAATTCGATTAAAACTTGTAGTTTCTTCCATGTGCACTCTAGGATTCCAAACTTTCTGGTTGACAGTTCCAAATTAAATTCCCTTTCCAATGAGTCCAAAGACTTTGGGGGGGGGGGGGGCGGCGAGGGGGAGGTTCCACAAATTTTGCAATGCTACAGTCCCCCCTGTGATACTCTACATGCTAGAGTGTCATGCTAGGTGAGCAAAATTCCTGATTCCCGAGAGTCAACTTTCCCCTGCATTTACCTGTCTAAACTTAAACGCGCGTACCCCCTTTGAAATGTAATGCAGTTCACAGGCGAATACAGTCATTCCAATTATGTTACAGCATAGAGGGGGTCTGACGCCCCTCCCTTACTCCAATTTACAGAAAATAAAGGTACGTAGTCAAACACATTTTTAAGTAACATTCTTGCAACACTCGGCCTCTGCGTGTTTACAGCAGGTGAAAATCAAAACACATCAAACATGGTAATATGGTGTTACCCCTTCCTGTGCGATCCCCAAGTTTGGCCAGGGAGCGTACAGCATCCTTTGGTGCCTGACCTGATGGCCTCTGCGTTTCACTCAACAAGTGTGACACCATAAGTAAAGAATAATCGTGAGTTGACAGACAACCAAAATGTGGGAAGCTATACTGATCCCGGCAGGAACTTCTATATTCCTGAAAATGTCCCACCAAGGTAGAATTGTGATCTCTAGAATTTTCCTCCCTATCTCAATTGTTTTCTGTTCTAGAGTATAGAAATGTTTTTGTGAGATTACTACAGCTTCTAGCAGAGTGGTAAGATGTTCGGGTAGAGGGGGGAATTTCATAGCCAAAATGTACAACATAACCCTGCAGGTTTGTGATGTTTTCTTTCACAGTGAGGTGAACAGTGGAGGGTTCGGGAATGGGGACAATCCATTCCTGGGCCACTTGAACCTCTGCCTCGGGTTTAAAGCAAAAACTGCTGTCACTGACCAGACACCAGAAGTGTTGTCCATGCTGGTAGTGGGGCTCACTGGTGGTGACACAATATGTCCCACCCCCTATGTATGTTACCTGTGGAGGAACATGGTCCTGTGCCATTACCTCCATGGTACAGTTAATAGGCTGTGCGCCAGCAGCTTTAAACCCATACTGTGGTTTAGAATAGGTGTTCAAGTGCTGGGGACACAGTATTATGTGTGCACCCCGGTTCCGGCACCCGGAGAGGTCAGTACCTGTCATAGCGTGCTCCCACTTTATGACATATGGTGGGACCGCTGTGAAACAAACGTGTGCACCTCCTTGAATGACTCCAATGTTCTCCACCCTGTATACCGGTGCGGGTCGGGCTGTCCCACCCATGACCGGCATCCTTAGTACTATCCCCATGATGGTGTGATTAGAATGCCCGCAATCTACTGGGACAGGGTAGGCTTCAGAAGCTAGACAGAGCTGGCACGGGCTTAGTGAATTACTATATGGGTGGAGGGCTGCGAGGTGCTTATTGCTGATCCAGGAGGGGACTAAACCTTGTTTTAAATCCTCCACGTTGTTGTGGCCCTCGCCCAACAACCATGCCGCATACATCATACACACCTCATTCTGTGCAGGCTGATCTGAAGCATTCCTATCCTCCTGTATGAGTGCATTCACTGTTTGTGCATGTTTCTCCAGCTCAGCCACGATTTTTTTTAAATGGACCCTCATAGCCTGGTCCTCATGTAGCTCTGAGCCTATTACTGTATGTTCCTCTTTCAAGATCTTTCTCAGTTGGTTCTTTAGACAATTTATCTGCGTTTGCAGTTCTATATCATCTCGGCTATTTATTACAGAGGATCCTGTATTATATGCAGTAAAAATGTCGTTCAAGGTTCCCCTTCTAGGTCTCCCCATGCCCTTGGCATCCCTAGTGTGTAGGGTATATAGATCTGCTTTGTCTACATTGCCAAAGTCTAACTCGTAAAATGTCTTGAACATTTCTCTGAGTAGGGCCTGGTATAGCTGTTCTGTTTCCTTCGGGCACCATGCAGGTAAGTGCACCGTGGTAAGGTTTAAAATAACTGAAGCTACTGCATAGTGTACCCCCTGGTATAACACCTTTTCGGTCGGTACCAATACTAATCTGTTCCCTGGTCCCTTGGTCGTGGTAGGACACCTCTCTATTATTGTTTGCATTGGCGGGGTCGTGGGCAGGAGTTTCTTAATGCGTGCTATAAGTTCGGTGGCGTTAATTGGGGGTGGGGAATGTGGGGCCGCACACCCGTGTAGGCTGGAATCCCACCCCATCCCTTCCCTGTCATCTTGCCATTACCTGGCGAAGGCGATTGATGTGCCTGCGGGACAGATCTTCTCTGACCCCCACATGCAGATGTAAATTCCCTGTTCAGACTCCCACCACTTGTTCCAACACACTTTCACTTCTCCCCGTGTCCCCGTGATGGTACGGTACATGTCATTACCGAGTCTTCCCCAGTCAGATTCCTGGTCCCCCACATCCTTGCTCAGTTCCTGAGCCACCACCATCTGCCATGGGGAATCTGCACTCTACAAGTCAAACACACACGTTTTCCTTCCGTAACACTGACCCGCGCAGCAATGACCCGCATCCTGGGGCATGAAACGGATGCCTCCCCACAGGTAAACCCTTCCTGGCTGGAGTAGCGAGTGGAATTAGACCCCAGCCACCCTGGCCACCTCCCTTCGTGGGCATAAACGACGAGCTCTTCCTCACCTGGTGTGCCACCCCCTGCAGTCACGATCAGTGCTCTCTCTCCTGAGCACCCATAAATGAGGGATTCTTCCACGTCTCCTCGGCCACCGCTGCTCATCCTTATCAAGGCGAGCAGGAACAGAACCCTTTTCATATCGTTCTCCTTCCTGTAGAAGCACATAAAACAGATTGTCCAGCCCTGAGAAAAGCTCTCTGGCTTGACAAAAGGTGATGGAGTTCCAATTTGGGCTCATTTCTTCTCGGAAAACACAGTAAAGTCTTTAATCAACTGGCTGCCTTTTCCAGTTCCCCTAGGAACTGATGTCTGTTTTCAACTTTTGTCTCATCTCACTCTTATAGTTCTTGTAGTGCCTCTTTTACTGCCGACAAGGTGGGGTCTTTTCCTTTCCCCAAGAACTATTACTGGTGCTTCCCTTAATAGCTGTACTAGTAGATACTTCATACTCCTGGATGCTACCCGGTCTGTGCCTCTTCTAATAACTGCACAGTTGGATTTATTTTCCTCCCCCCAAATGGGCTCTTCCACGTCTTCCCCCAAATGTCACTAATTGGACACCGGCTGCCATCCGGAGCTCTTCCGTTACATATTTATACAAATGCTTTTATCCTATTTTACTCGTTTGACTATTTCCATACGCTTCGTTTCTTTCGGTCACGGTGACCCTAACAAAAAGAAAAAAACCGTGATCCTACACTACACTTGATTCTTATCATCCAAATTATGTACATCCGCCACCTGTCCCCGGGTGGCCAGGTTAAATCCTATTCTTCTCCTTTCTTCTCTGGCCCCTGGATTTCCAGCAGGGCCGGTAGTAGGTTGGCCTGTACCGCAGGGCCCGGAGTGTCCTGACCGGAGGTGGGTCTGAGTCCCACACTATTGGGGGAATGTCCCCTCCGATGCTGTAACACACCGCCCCTTTGGGGGTGGTGGCAGGGTTCATTTTGTTACCTGAGGGTTCGACATAGTCGAGGGCTGTGGGTTGGGGACTCTCACTATCTCTTACGGGGGTCCCTCATTGCCCAAGGTTACTGGCTGTACTGGCTGGGGGTCCCTGTTCACAGGCTGGTCCCTGATCTTAGATACCCTTTGGGGCTGAACCACTTAAATTGGGGTGCTGGTGACCATGGTGTCCTAGGCTGTGGCGTGCAGAGAGTACTTCTCAGGGTTCTGCCTACTGGGGGTGCGTCCGAGTCCCAAATGATTGGGGGTATAGCTCCTCCAGTAACACAGTCCACCACCCCTCTAGGTACAGTCTATGAGTCTGTTATGTCCCCTGTGGGATTTCCACAGTCTGAGGCTGGTGGCTGAGGGTCCCTGCCTTTAGCACGGTTCACCTTTCCTGGCTGCCCCTTATGCTTGGCTGCTATTCTGGGGTTGAAAAGTTTGCACTGGTTAATGTGGAACCACTTTGTACGGTGGGGCACCTTTACAGCAGAGACCAGGGGGCTTGCCTTGTCGACAATGTGGTACGGCCCCATGTACAGTGCCTCAAAAACCCCTATCGAGCCTAGTTCCTTATCATGACCTGGTCCCCTACCTCCCATTCGTGGTGTTTGCGGGGTTCTAGCAGCATTCGATTGCTCCGATACTGTTTTCCCATGTTGTTAGCAGCCTGCCAGTGAATCTGTTTCAGGTGTTCAAACAGATTCCTGACAAAGCTGTCCCGGTTCGCTTCCCTGAGCTGGCCTTCCGTGAGTACCGGGGCTAGTACATGGGTGGGGGTGCGCATGGCTCTGCAGGTCATGAGCTCGTACGGGGAGTACCCCGTGCTCTTTGACTGGCTGGCCCGGATCACCATAAGGACCAGTGGTAGGATCTCTACCCACTTTTTGGGTGAGTCCCCCGTCTCCTTACGTAACCTTTCTTTAATAGTGCAGTTTAAACGCTCCACAGGCCCAGATGACTGCGGGTTGTGGGCGACTTGCCATTTCCCCTGATGCCGAGCACCTTAAGAACCTCCTGCATCACCGCCCAGTGAAGTGACTCCCTTGGTCAGACTCCATGTACTGGGGTAGTCCCCATTGGGAGAATACCTCCCTGACCAGGATCCTAGCTGTCCCCAATGCGGTGGCTGTTCGGCATGGGAAGGCTTCCACCCATTTGGTGAACACGTCCACCAACACTAGGCAGTACTTGTAGCCTCCCTGGGTAGTGGGTAGGAGCCTGATGTAATTGACCTGGATCGACTGCCAGGGTCCCTCTACCCTCCTGATATGTCCCATAGATACCTTCCTTTTCTGGGGGTCAGGGTTGTTAGCAGCACACACCAGACAGCTGGCGCAGAACTCGCAGACATCCTCCCTGACTCCCGGCCACCTCCCTGCCTGTTCCACCAGTTGCCAGGTGGTCTCAGGTCCGGGGTGTCCTGCTCCTGGAGCCTCGTGGGCCAGCTGGAGGAACTCTCTCCGATGTTATTGTGGTACCACTCATTGCTCCCCCCTGAACAGCGTGCCTTCTTTAATGACAATCGCTGCAGTGCCGTACGGGCCGTCTACCTTTTCCCCTTTAGCTAGTGTGTTCAGGACAGTTTTGAGGACGGGGTCTTGGGTCTGAACCGTTTTCAGGTCCGGGGGCAATGCTATCCCTGTCCTCCCTGCCATCCCAATCCTGCCTCTGACTGCTGCGATGGGGCCTGAGTTGTACAGATCCTAGAGCTTGCCCGTGCGGGCATCCTGCTTGGCCAATATGTCAGCCTGCTGGTTTCCCTCGCTACGGGGTTCAGTGGTGGAATGTGCCTTCACTTTGTGTATATAGACCTTTCCTTCCTTCCCCACAGCTGCCATGATCTTTTC
This sequence comes from Pristiophorus japonicus, assembly GCF_044704955.1. Classification (NCBI taxonomy): domain Eukaryota; kingdom Metazoa; phylum Chordata; class Chondrichthyes; family Pristiophoridae; genus Pristiophorus; species Pristiophorus japonicus. Next base: position 154,863,629 of record NC_091981.1, on the reverse strand, counting down.
CAGTCGAGGCTTGATTGCCGTAGTCTCCCGTCAGCAGATGTATATCCGCGACGGGACCAGATAGCCAGGTACTCTGTACACGAATTGCATGTGAACATACTGTCTGAGCAAATCGTGTATTGGGTCGGGAATTCTTCGGGGTGTGTGACCATGTATACCACCGCTGATAGCTCAGCATGCTGGGTGCTCATAGTACTGGGGAGTTTAATCGCCAGGGCAATGCATACCTCTGAGTCATACACTCCGCAGCCTGTGAGTCGTTCACCCGCAGATACTGTGCTTGAACCGTCTACATAGATTTCCCGACCTGTGGGGTGTAACCCAGCCCAAAAGCCTATGTTAACCTCCCATACCCCTTCTATGGAACACCGGTGGGCGGTCCCTGGATAGATCATTTTGGCTGCAAGCCTTGGCTCGCAGAGACCCTTTACCCTTAGGTCCATCTGAGAGAGGAGTAGGGTCCAACGAGCAATGCGGGCACTGCTCACTGTCCCGTCCTTGATTCTCCCATCCAGGAGCATTTGGGTGGGCGTATGTTGGGTAAGGAGTGTGATAGGGGACCCCCTGTGAAGATCAGTGATCTTTTCACAGCCCAGTGAGTGGCTAGGAGGTGCCGCTCACAGTTGGAGTATCCCTTTTCCACGTCCGTGTATACCCTGGAGGAGTAGACCACTGGCCTCAGCCGGCCGTGCCACTCCTAGAGAAGTACTGCACTCGGACTGTCCCCGCTAGCTGCTATATCCAGGAAGAACTCTTTACCCCCATCAATAACCCCTAGAGCTGGCGCTGTCTGCAGGTCTTTCTTGAGTTGGATAAGTGCTGCCTCGTAACCTTCATACCAATCCCACTCCACTCCCTTGTGTAGGAGTCGGAGCAGAGGGGCTGCTGTGGCTGCATAATCCTCAATGAAATCTCTGCAGTACCCGGTTAGCCTTAGAAAAGATCTTACTCCTGTTACTGTGTTGGGCTGGCAGCTTCTGCATTGCTTCCCTTCTGGCTTTGTCAATGGCTCTTTCCCCAGCGTGCACAGCCTGTCCCAGGAACTTTACTTCCTTCTAGCCGATCTGTGCCTACTTGGGGTTCACTTTAAACCCCTCTTACTTCAGCAGCTCCAACAGCTCAGCCAGCAGTGGGCCATGCTCCTCCCCCTCATTGGTGAATAGGAGCAGGTCGTCCACATACTGTACCAACTGCTGAAGCTCTTTAAACAATTTGCCATACATTGATGGAAAATACTGGGGCTGTTGTGGAAGCCCTGAGGGAGACAGTTCCAAGTATATTGCTGGCCTTTAATGGTAAAAGCAAACTTGTACTGGTCTTCTCTTCGTACAGGGATGGACCAAAACCCGTTGGAAATATCCAGCACCATGAAGGTGGTCGCAGAGGCTGGAATACTTCCAATGAGGTCGGCGACGGCGGCAACCGTGGGATCGCAGGCGGGGATGTTACGGTTGAGTACTCGATAGTCCACCGTGGTTCTCCAGGAGTTGTCCGGTTCCTTAACCGACCACAAGGGAGAGTTCACATGGGTAGCTATCGGTCTTAATATCCCCTGTTTAACCAGCGAACCCAAGACTGTTTCCATGTCCGCCTCCGCCTCCCTGGGGAAGTTATACTGTTTCTGCGGTCGGGTCATGGGGTCCCCGTCTATGCTATCCTCGACCCCATTTATTCTTCCACAGTCGTGTATGTGAGTGGCAAAAGCTGCAAGGTTTGTCCTCACATACTCTTGGTACTCCATCGGAGTGTTACTGACCAGTGATTCAAGGTCGTAACCCTCCTTTGGTTTCATGGTGCACATCGTCCCTTTTCCCCGTTTTTCTGGGATAACCACCACCTCACTCTCCCGTCCTGTACATGCTGCCCCCCAAAGACAGTGATTTCTTAAATCCACTAGGAACCCGTGGCCTAGAATGAAGTCAGCCCCAGGATCCCCCTCCCTTCCTGTTCCCATTTTATCAGGACACGTCCACTTAGTGTGGAATGTTCCCAAATGAATGGAGAGCGGAATGGAGAATAAGCCAGCCTGCTCAGTGCCTGTGAAACCCAGGAAGCTGTAGGGGACCCCGCTGGACAGAGGTGAGGTGGCGGGGTTAGCTGCATAGATGAGGGTGCTTGATGCACCGGTATCCAGCAGATAAGTCCCCTTCACCTTTTCCACTTCCATCTGAACGGTCAGTCTCCCCCACACATCGTACTCGAGGGAACACAGGTGAACAGGCTGTGCCTGTCCTAGTCACTGTTTTGCTGGGATGGGGCAGATGGGGTTTCGGTACCAGTGGCGGCGACTACCCTCCCAGGACCATCTAGCATTGTTCGGAGCACGTCATGAATGTGTCAAACGTGTGGGGAGCGACTGGTTCTCGGTCTCGGTCGTTTGGACAGGGGCGGGAGAATTCTTCCCTACACTACTCTTCCATGGATTCCTACAATCCTTTCTCCAGTGCCCACTCTTTCCGCACCCGAAGCAGGTACGTTTTGTATCGGAGGGGTTGCCCCCCTCCTGGCACCATTCCCTCTTAACCTGACTAGGTCTGATTTCGTGGACCCTTCCCTTGGGTGGGTGCTCTTCCATCACCCTGCCGTTCCGGTAGGCTAGGGTCAGTTGCCTGCTCGGTGGTCTGGGGATCTCTCAGGTCAAACCAGGCCTCAGCCTTTGTTCTGATCCATGGTGAACAGTTTGCCACCAGGCTTCGGAGTCAGCGGGCTCTCTCGTCCTGGGTCAGGTGATCCCGGTTGAGGTCCCCACCACACGCGCTCTGGTGCACAGGCCACAGTCTGACTGCAAATGTCTGCGGGGTTTCCCCTGTGAGCTGCACTGTCTTCTCCACTCGGGAGAAGGGACTCCCGTCATTACAGCGCATGGCTTCGAGAATGTCTTCCTGGACGGCGGCACATGTTCTCTGCCCCCTTTTGCTCTCGGTAGAGAGGGACTGGTAGAGCTTGCCATCCAGTGAGAAGAGGAGCATTTTTGCTATCTCGACATCATCGTTAATATCCCCTGCCTGTTCCACTTCCATAAAGTGGACCGAGGGGTCTCCCTTTGGAGTGAGCTTACCCAGGTGACTTATCATAGCCCTAAGCTATTGGGTAGTGTGGGGAACCATAAATTGACTTTCCAGGGGCCCCTGATCCCCACTGCCGTTGGGTGGGCCAAACTTCTGTTGTTGGACCGGGTATATCGGCCCCGGCTCTGCCTCTTCCTGCTCTGGCTCGCCCACCTCTCCCTGCTGCCAAACCGAGCTGAACCTCGGCGCCACAGGTGGTGGTGGTCCGCTATCCCTATCTGCCCTGCACTCGTCCACTCATCCTGCTGCCGAACCGGTGTAGTCACCGGTGCCACAGGTGGTGGTTGAACAGTTTCCTCCTTCTCTTCCAGGTTTACCTGGGCCGTACCCGGGTTTATTAGGCATACTATGCCTTTGGCCTTGGACAGAGCAAGGGTTAGACTCTTGATTTGTTGCTGGCAGGGACCGTGGTCTCCTGACTCAAACCCATTAGTGCTGGCTACTTTATATGCTGCCTGTACATCTCTTAACTTCTCCTCCAGCTTTTTTACTTTTCCTCCCGCAGTATCTTTTCATTATTCTTAGCCTCGGTAACCTGACACTGAAAATAGTCCTGGCTGTTGTTGAACCACTCCATTAGCTGCGCCTTTCCATGTTTCAGCTTGCGGAGTTCTCCCCATAAAATTTCTCCTGCCATAGCCCTTTCATGTGATGTTTCTGCACATTCCCAAATTTCTGCCTACAATGACTCGATGGTTTTGACTAAAAGTTGAACCTGTCGCTGTAGACAGACCAACCAAATTGCCTTTTCTACCGATTCTTTATGGTCCTTGCTTGCTGTCTACTGGGCCTCAGCATTGCCTGGACGCTCAGTGCGCAACAGACCAAGCACCCATTCGTTAGTGACATTCACTTTCTTGTACACTTCGGAGGAAATCCTCTCTTCCATCTTAGTTCCCTCTTCCAACACAGCACTCTCTGCATCACATCCCTTATAACAAAGTCCTGCCGCAGTCACCATTCTGTCGGGGGTGGTGTGTGAGGTCATGGTCACCTCTGACCTTCTGAGCAGTTCGAATTGCTCCCACTCCCTGGGTTCTAGACTTTGGATTTATTTGGGGGATGTGACAAAGTGCAAGAGACAACTGTTTGGTTGAAGAACTTTGATTTTATTACAGATAAGAAAAGGTACAATGTCAAGTTTGAAATGACTGGAATAAAGAACATTTCATCATACATTCAAAGGGGTTATAGAAATAATAAACCTCACACCTCCCAATGCCTAACTCTGACGAGGTCAAACTCCAGGGCAAACAGGGATTATGCTCGCCAATCCTTTATTATCCGTTGGCGGTGGTTCGCGATTTCGGGATTCACTGGACTCTGTAGGTTCTGCTTGCCGTACCCCAAACATGGTAGAGGACTTCTGACTGCGTAGTCTTTAGTTGGGTGGTGTCCGCTGATGCAGTAGGGCGAATATTGGACTTATGGGGTGAGTACCCACTTTCTTCCGTCAGAAATAGGTTTTAAAGTCTTTTTAGGTAATGTTTCACCTGTTAGTAGCTAGGACTAGAAACATGGAAACATAGAAACTAGGTGCAGGAGTAGGCCATTCGGCCCTTCGAGCTTGCACCGCCATTCAATGAGTTCATGGCTGAACATGCAACTTCAGTACCCCCTTCCTGCTTTCTCGCCAGACCCCTTGATCCCCCGAGTAGTAAGGACGACATCGAACTCTTTTTTGAATATATTTAGTGAAAAAGCCTCAACAACTTTCTGTGGTAGAGAATTCCACAGGTTAACGACTGTCTGGGTGAAGAAGTTTCTCCTCATCTCGGTCCTAAATGGCTTACCCCTTATCCTTAGACTGTGACCCCTAGTTCTGGACTTCCCCAACATTGGGAACATTCTTCCTGCATCTAACCTGTCTCACCCCGTCAGAATTTTAAACGTTTCTATGAGGTCCCCTCTCATTCTTCTGAACTTCAGTGAATACAAGCCAAATTGATCCAGTCTTTCTTGATATGTCAGTCCCGCCATCCTGGGAATCAGTCTGATGAACCTTCGCTGCACTCCTTCAATAGCAAGAACGTCCTTCCTCAAGTTAGGAGACCAAAACTGTACACAATACTCCAGGTGTGACCTCACCAAGGCCCTGTAAAACTGTAGTAACACCTCCCTGCCCCTGTACTCAAATCTCCTCGCTATGAAGGGCAACATGCCATTTGCTTTCTTAACCGCCTGCTGCACCTGCATGCCAACCTTCAATGACTGATCCACCATGACACCCTGGTCTCATTGCACCTCCCCTTTTCCTAATCTGTCACCATTCAGATAATAGGCTGTTTCTCTGTTTTTACCACCAAAGTGAATAACCTCACATTTATCCACATTATACTTCATCTACCATGCATTTGCCCACTCACCTAACCTATCCAGGCCACTCTTCAGCCTCATAGCATCCTCCTCACAGCTCACACTGCCACCCAACTTAGTGTCATCCGCAAATTTGGAGATACTACATTTAATCCCCTCGTCTAAATCATTAATGTACATTGTAAACAGCTAGGGCCCCAGCACAGAACCTTGCGGTACCCCACTAGTCACTGCCTGCCATTCTGAAAAGTACCCATTTATTCCTACTCTTTGCTTCCTGTCTGCCAACCAGTTCTCAATCCACGTCAGCACACTATCCCCAATCCCACGTGCTTTAACTTTGCACACTAATCTCTTGTGTGGGACCTTGTCGAAAGCGTTCTGGAAGTCTAAATACACCACATCAACTGGTTCTCCCTTGTCCACTCTACTGGAAACATTCTCAAAAAGTTCCAGAAGATTTGTCAAGCATGATTTCCCTTTCACAAATCCATGCTGACTTGGACCTATCATGTCACCTCTTTCCAAATGCGCTGCTATGACATCCTTAATAATTGATTCCATCATTTTACTCACTACTGATGTCAGGCTGACCGGTCTATAATTCCCTATTTTCTCCCTCCCTCTTTTTTTAAAAAGTGGGGTTACATTGGCTACCCTCCACTCCATAGGAACTGATCCAGAGTCCATGGAATGTTGGAAAATGACTGTCAATGCATCCACTATTTCCAAGGCCACCTCCTTAAGTACTCTGGGATGCAGACCATCAGGCCATGGGGATTTATCGGCCTTCAATCCCATCAATTTCCCCAACACAATTTCCCGACTAATAACGGTTTCCCTCAGTTCCTCCTTCTTACTAGACCCTCTGACCCCGTTTATATCCGGAAGGTTGTTTGTGTCCTCCTTAGTGAATATCAAACCAAAGTACTTGTTCAATTAGTCTGCCATTTCTTTGTTCCCAGTTATGACTTCCCCTGATTCTGACTGCAGGGGACCTACATTTGTCTTTGCTAACCTTTTTCTCTTTACCTAGCTATAGAAGCTTTTGCAGTCCATTTTAATGTTCCCTGCAAGCTTCCTCTCGTACTCTATTTTCCCTGCCCTAATCAAACGCTTTGTCCTCCTCTACGGAGTTCTAAATTTCTCCCAGTCCCCGGGTTCGCTGCTATTCCTGACCAATTTGTATGCCACTTCCTTGGCTTTAATACTATCCCTGATTTCCCTTGATAGCCACGGTTGAGCCACCTTCCCTTTTTTATTTTTACACCAGACAGGGATGTACAATTGTTGCAGTTCATCCATGCGGTCTCTAAATGTCTGCCATTGCCCATCCACTGTCAACCCCTTAAGTATCATTCGCCAATCTATCCTAGCTAATTCACGCTTCATACCTTCAAAGTTACCCTTCTTTAAGTTCTGGACCATGGTCTCTGAATTAACCATTTCATTCTCCATCCTAATGTAGAATTCCACCATATTATGGTCACTCTTCCCTAAGGGGCCTCGCACAACGAGATTGCTAATTAATCCTCTCTCATTACACAACACCCAGTCTAAGATGGCCTCCCCCCTAGTTGGTTCCTCGACATATTGGTCTAGAAAACCATTCCTTATGCACTCTAGGAAATCATCCTCCACCGTGTTGCTTCCAGTTTGGTTAGCCCAATCTATTTGCATATTAAAGTCACCCATGATAACTGCTGCACCTTTATTGCATGCACCCCTAATTTCCTGTTTGATGCCCTCCCCAACATCACTACTACTGTTTGGAGGTCTTTGCACAACTCCCACTAGCGTTTTCTGCCCCTTGGTATTCCGTAGCTCCACCCATACCGATTCCACATCATCCAAGCTATCTCTTCCCTTATAATTGCATTAATTTCCTCTTTCACCAGCAACGCCACCCCGCCTCCTTTTCCTTTCTGTCTATCTTTCCTAAATGTTGAATACCCTTGGATGTTGAGTTCCCAGCCTTGGTCACTCTGGAGCCATGTCTCCATGATGTTAACCACATCGTATTCGTTAACTGCTATCTGCACAGTTAATTCGTCCACCTTATTCCGAATACTCCTTGCACTGAGGCACAGAGCCTTCAGTCTTGCCTGTTTAACACACTTAGACCCTTTAGAATGTTGCTGCAAAGTGGCCCTTTTTGTTTTTTGCCTTGGGTTTCTCTGTCCTCCACTATTACTCATTTCCTTTCTGTCTTTTGCTTCTGTCTCCATTTTGTTTCCCTCTGTCTCCCTGCATTGGTTCCCATCCCGCTGCCATATTAGTTTAACTCCTCCCCAACAGCACTAGCAAAGACTCCTCCTAGGACATTAGTTCCAGTCTTGCCTAGGTGCAGACTGTCCGGTCTGTACTGATCCCACCTCCCCCAGAACCGGTTCCAATGCCCCAGGAATTTGAATCCCTCCCTGCTGCACCACTGCTCAAGCCACGTATTCATCTGAGCTATCCTGCGATTCCTAGTCTGACTAGCACGTGGCACTGGTAGCAATCCCAAGATTACTACTTTTGAGATCCTGCTTTTTAATTTAGCTCCTAGCTCCTTAAATTCATCTCGTAGGACCTCATCCCGTTTTTTACCTATATCGTTGGTACCAATGTGCACCACAACAACTGGCTGTTCACCCTCCATTTTCAGAATGTCCTGCACCCACTCCGAGACATCCTTGACCCTTGTACCAGGGAGGCAACATACCATCCTGGAGTCTCGGTTGCGGCCGCAGAAACACCTATCTATTCCCCTAACAATTGAATCCCCTATCACTATCGCTCTCTGACTCTTTTTCCTGTCCTCCTGTGCAGCAGAGCCAGCCACGGTGCCATGAACTTGGCTGCTGCTGCTCCCCGCTGATGAGTCATCCCCTCAACAGTACTCAAAGCGGTGTATCTGTTTTGCAGGGGGATGACCGCAGGTGACCCCTGCACTACCTTCCTTGCACTGCTCTTCCTGCGGGTCTTCCATTCCCTATCTGGCTGTGGACTAGATTGTAGAGTGGAAACTTTCGAATCTTCGGTTTTTTCATGAAGAGTTTTGGTTTCGGAATTGGTCGATCGCGGTGCTTTCGATGTTACCACGTTGGCTGTGGTCAGTTGTTACCGCGATGGCAATGTCTGAAGTTACTGGGAGCTGCTTTCTGCTGTGATGATGTTCTTCCTTCTTCTTTCAGTAGATGAATGCCTGCTCGCTCTCTCGCCTTCAATAATTTTCATTCAAAACCGGGCCCCAGTTATACTTTTGGAGCCATTCTAATCTACGTGCCAAATCAGCCCTGACTCTTTGTTTTATTTTGTCATATTTTGGCGGGCCCATTAAGTGTAACTTGTCTCGGATGTGCTGATCGTTTTGAATTTGTTTCTCGATCGGGAAAAATTAGCTTTGGTATTTGCAATGTCTGCCTCGGCCTGGATTTCCATGCGGGCTGGATGGGCCATTAACATTATGTATGCGCTGGATGGGTTTCCTGCTCAGAGTGATGGCTGGCTATCTCTGGGTTGGTTGTTGCTACGTTAATGTCTCTTGGGGAGAAGGGTTTTCGAGTTTGCACAATTCCCCAGACAATGTGTTTTGCTTCAATACCCCAGACAACTTCAATACCCAAACTGGTTTCTTCTTGAAGAAAAGTTATCCTTTAGTTTTCAGCGCTTCTCACACGGACCCAATCTGCCTTGTAAAATCCCAAATTTGATTAAAACTCATAGTTTCTTCCATGTGCACTCTAGGATCCCAAACTTTCTGGTTGACAGTTCCAAATTAAATTCCCTTTCCAATGAGTCCAAACACTGGGGGTTTTTTCCACGAATTTTGCAATCCTACAGTGGAGATATAACACAGCCATCACCTGCGCACATGCATCTCACTTTCCTTCCCCCATCTCTTTCTCTCCACTTCTACACCCTCCCCTCCTCGCTCCACGGCGCCTGGACGAGAAGCTCCTCAGGCGGTGCCTCATTGTGGGGGGATGAAGGCAGATGCGGTCGTTGCACAGGTACGGAAGCGGGGGGCTGCTGAAGGGGCAACATTCTTTGATGCAGAAGAAGGATCTTGGTCCTTGCTCTCATCTGTCATTGGCATTGGTGGTGTGGAACCTAGGGGTGGAGTGCCACGCTCGGGGACCACTGGGAGACCTGTGGCAGCAGTGTTCCTGGCTATCATAAGCAGGGGCTCCGCCATGCACAGAATGTACTGGGTCATGGTGGCCAGGTGTCGGGATATGCCCCTCAATGCTTCGATTAGCTGGTCACTAACGTCTACAGTCTTCCTGGACAACTGTACCATCTCTCCGCTCTCATGTCGTGCTCGTGGAACAGACCTGCCGCGTCCACAAGGCCTGCGCAGAGTCGGCGTTGTCCTGGGGACAAATGGGGTGCCCTGTAGAGAGGTGCTTGCAGCCGGTACCTCCAGAGTGGAGGCGGGAATGACTGGAGGACCACTAGATGGCCTTGGGGTGGAATGGCTTCTGGAGTGTGACGATGCAGGTTCTTCAACATCCGTGCTCTATGAACTCAGCAGATTGACAGGCAGGAATCGGAACTCCTCAGCACCAGATGTCGTAGGATCCTCCGCCAGCCCCTGCCCCGTGCCCTCAACTTCTGACCTCTGTGGTCTTGCCTGGGGCCATACTGCTGGCTGAGCTTCAAAATGTAAATGAGGTTATTAGAGGAGAAGGGGCTGCCAGGGTGACAAGGTGAGTCCAGCGCTACACACAGCATATGCATGACAAAAGCACCACCGCTATCAATATCATCACAGACATTACATTTCATGACCATCAACACATTGTGCATTGCAATGATTTTCATTAGGCCAGCATTATTTCTATGACACTTTTGGAAATTATCTCTCATCTATGATTTTTCAGATATGAGTCAGTGTGGCATCTATAGACTTTACATGACGCAATGGTGTAAGCTTTACTCATGTGGCATCAATTCAGGGTCTGCAGATGCGTTCGTGGCTGTCCGGGGGTGCTTCCCCACGAGTGCGAGCACTCGCTTATCCATGTCAGTGATGTCTCTGGCGACTGATGCCTCCTCACCCGTTCGCTTTTGCATGGACCTCATCGTCGATAGCTTCTTCTGTAAAAGGTGACAGGACGACATGGCATGAGATCATTGCATGACATCATTGCTAGGTACTGTCACAGACACTGATACAACACATAACCGACAGATGTAAACATGATTATTCTGATTATTATCATTCTTTACCTAAAGACGTACACTGTCACCGCAGGCTTTGAGTAAAACATTCCCGGTAAAAATGCAAGACCTCACATCTGCTGATTGTCACTCATGACTGCTACAAATCAAATTATATAAATACATAAGTACATGTAAATCAATGTAATACTTACTCTTGCGGATCCCACAAAGTCGTTCCATCGTTTGTGGCATTGGTTGCCCTCACGCACCTCGTTGATCGTTGACGAGACCACCTCTGCTATCTCAGCCCATATCCTTTGGTAGGCCTTTGGGATGGGCTTCCCACACCCTCCCTGTGTCAAATCACCCCAGCGTGACTCGACCTCCTGCAGGAGGGAGGCATTTGCCTTGTCCGAGAACCTCCTGGCTCTTTTGCGGCCTCCAATGTGCTCCTCTCCCAGCTCACTGCTCTCTCCAACATCAGTCTCCACAGCAAGCTGTGATGCCTCCCTTTCTCTCTCCATTATAGATCAAATATGGTAACAGCTAATTTTTGTTTACCTACTTGCTGTGAAGCTCTAAAGTCTCCCTCCTTCCTCCCAAAGCAGCCACACAACACCCAGCCACGCCTTCAGTCCCTCTGAGCTCCCTCTCTCTCTCTATCTCCCCTTCTGCGCATGTCATGGTGACCCTTGACCTCGAGAATTTCGGGAATCAAGTGTTGCCATGCCGTTGCTAAGGACGGCCACACTTTAGGACAGAAGGTCAAAAAATGTTAACGCTACCGCCCATTTTATATCGCTCGCGGTAACACCCATTTTCATAAATGAAGACTAGATGGTTTAAGAATGGGCGAGAAGCCGACGATCTAAAAACCCTTTTTTCCGCCCACACCGGAAATATCGCCCATTTTTGGGCGATAACCACAAAAGTGAAGGTTCTAGCCCTAGGTGTGTAAGGTGGGTAAAGGTGAGGGGTGGGAATTGTCAGTAAAAGTCTGAGTGAGAACTTTGCCCACCATGGACAGATGTACTCATCATGTAAATAATGGCTCTAAATATGTCATTATGTTGTTTAACTTCATTGTGCTTGAAGGTCTTTCAATGGGACATTGTGTTTTCTTTTGTTACTTGTTGGGGAGAGGGTTTGTTGTGTTGTTTGAGGTGACGATGTTGGTGTCATAAACAAAATATTAGTTTGACCATTTTGCATTGGCATCTTGTGTATGATTGTGGACGTTAATGGAGCTGTGCCATTATCATGGCACATAGTGCAGTCAGTATTAGCTACATCCCTCAGCTTCCTCCATTCAAGAGTACCGATGCATTATGAGCCGCTGACATGTGGCTCTTGCACCGGCAGCATTGCCACGCTGCCTCCACTGTGGATGGTGCTCCTCCTGGTGTAGCTGGCCATTTGGAGCCTTACTAGGCTCCTGTTCCTCAACCTGCTCCTAAGGTGGAGCTGCAATTCCCACTGGCAATGCCTGGCCCCTCATGATGGCCAAGTTGTGTAGCATACAGCACACCACAATGAATTCCGACACCTTTTGAGGAGAATATTGAAGGCTGCATCCAGAGCGGTCCAGGCATCAGAAACGCTGCTTGAGCACCCCTATTATCTGCTTAATGATGTTGCGGGTGGTTGCATTGCTCTCATTATAGCGATGCTCCGCTTGTGTGGTGGGGTTGCGGAGGGGGGTCATTAGCCAGGTAGCTAGGCCATATCCTTTGTCCACAAGCAGCCAGTTGAGCCCTTCCCGTGGTGGCCGAAACAACCATGACACAGTGCTCTCACGCAGGATGAAAGCATCATGGATGCCCCCTCGATAGCGGGCATTCACTGCAAGGATGCGATGCATGTGGTTACACACCACAAGCACGTTTAGGGAGTGGTATCCCTTTTGGTTTCTGAATACCTCGGTATTGTCAAACGGTGCTCGCAAGACCACGTGTGTGCAGTCAATGGCTCCTTGAACCCTCGGGAAGCCCGCAATCCTGCCAAACCCATATGCCCGCTCATTCTAGCTCTCCATTGGGAACGTTATGAAGTCCATTCTGCGAGCATAGAGAGCCTTTGTGACGTGGTGGATGCAGCGATGTGCAGCATGTTGAGAGACGCTGCGTATGTCTCCTGATGCAGCCTGGAAGGAGCCGGAGGCATAGAAGGCCAGCACCACAATGACCATCACTGTGACGGGCAGCGCAGTCCTGGTGCCGTTGTGAGGCTGCAGGTCTGCCTGTAGGACATGGGCATATCTCTCTCAGCACTTCCTTTCGGAAGCACAGCCTTCTCGCACATTGCTCCTCAGAGAGGTGGAGGTATGTGCGTTGTGTAAGCTTGTGGTGGGTAAGGCCTCCTGTCCAGACATTTATGGCCTCTCCTCATTTGTGGCCCTACATGGCCAACGGCCCTTTTATCTTCACGCTGCCTAACTAGAGCATGGATGCTGGAGAACTAGTAATGCCCCCATTAAATTATTTCACTCGATCTGTAAGGACCCCGTCATGGCAGATCATTCTTCAGATTTAAAGACAACGGTTGATGCAGCAACCTGAGCGAAAACATTGCGCTCAATGTGCCCTTCGAGTTAGGATCCTCCTCCATCCCTTTAAATATGCTGCAGATTGTGCAAACGGAGCGTGGAACCGCTGTTTTTTCTTGCGTGATTCGGGGCCAACGATAAATGAGGCGTATCCACCTAATTTTTTGACCGGGCCCTTAGCAGGATGTTGCATAACAATTAACGTCATGATCTGAATGAAATGATAGAGCAAGTGCTTTGCGCCACCACAAAACCAGCAACAAATCTCCTGGCGGGGCGCTGAAGCTGTGCGCCTGGGCGGTAAACAATTCGAACCGCATTAACCCCCCTCCGGGGCGCTAACAGAAGCGCTACACAGTCGAATTTCCAGCCTTAGATCTTGAAACTATTTAAAGATGGGTGATTGTCAAGGTTACAGCTACCTTGAATGTTTTTGGCACTGATTCTTTCCAAGAAACAACAGAAGATATCCATCAAATCCCGCAACTAGAAGTACACAGTTCCATCATGCTGTCAGTTCTGTCCATTCTTCTATTGCTGGAGCATCACCAGAGATCTGTGTGGGAGCAGATTGCTGTACAGCAATGAATTGTTAAAGTCCTGCAACATGACAGTCTCAATCTGATTCTCCTGTATGATGAATCCAGACAAGATAGACTGCTGTAGATTGGAGACACTTTGGAGCTCCAGTCAACATATTGTTATGGAGAGGTGGGAGAGAGTCAGCTTCAACCAGTGGAGGAAGAGGACCAGAAGCAACAATAACCACCACCATTTATGTAGCCTCGTTAATGCTTTAACTAACCCCAAGCTGCTTTAACTAACTCGCCTTTGGCCTACAATTCACCATGACATTTCTGTAGCTACCAATATGCTAAATCAAACCCTCGCCACCACCTTTAATGTCCTTGTCCCCATTAAATCCATTACTCTATCTCACCCTAATCATTCCCCGCTATACCCATCATTTCCATTCCCTTAAGTTCAAGGGATATAGATTTGAACGTCTTGGACGGACAACTGGTTTAACCCTCGATCGCCAGATCTGGCTGGTCCACTTAAAGCATTATCGGGCCCTGCTCTCCATTGCTAAAACGTCTCACTATTCAAAATCATCCAGGAATGTAAATATAACTTCTGGTTTCTTTTCACCACAAACCGTCTTCTTAAACCATCCTTCCCTGCCTCCTCTACCCTTGCCTCCAACAAGTTTGAGGAGCTCATGAACTTTTTTGTCACAAAGATCAAGACCATCCATTCAGCTGTCTCTCCCATCCCCTAGCCCACTGAGCCAAACTTCTTCTTGTAATTTTCCCTACTTCACTAGCTCTGGACTCACGTCCTTCTCTAGATTCTATCCCATCTCCTGCAATGCTCTCTCCAACCTCATTTTGTTCATCAGACCCAACTCTGGCTTCCTCGATCCTATTCCGACTAAACTGTTGACCACCTAACTTTCCTTCCTGGGCCCAATGTCAGCGGATATTGTTAACGGTTACTTCTCCTCAGGTACTGTCCCTGTAATTCTGTCGTCATCACCCCTCTCCTCAAAAAAACCACCCTGACCCCTCTGTCCTTGCAAACTACCACCCCATCTCCACCCTCCCGTTTCTCTCCAAAGTTCTTGAACATGTTGCTGCCTCCCAACTCTGTGCTTAGCTTTCCCACAATTCCATGTTTGAATCCCTCCAATCAGATTTTCAGCCTGGCCACAGTTCTGAAATGGCCGTTATCAAAGTCACGCATGGCATTCTTTTTGACTGTGACCACAATAAACTATTCCTCCTCATTCTTCTGGACCAGTCTGCAGCCTTTGACACAGTTGACCACACCATTCTCCTCCAACGTCTCTCCACTGCCGTCCAGCTGGGTGGAACTGCCCTTGCTTGGTACCATTCCTATCTATCATAGCCAGAGAAGCACCTGAAATGACTGCTCTTCCCACTCTCGCATCATTACCTCTGGACTCGCACAAGAATCTTGCCTTGGCCGCCTTCTATTTCTTATGTACATCCTGCCACCCGGTAATATCATCCGTAAACATATTAGGTTCCACATGTACGCTGACAGCACTCAGCTCTATCTCACCACCATTTCTTTGGACACCTCCACTGTCTCTAATTTGTCCCATTATTTCTCCGACATCCAATATTGGATGAGCAGAAATTTCCTCCAACTAAATATTGGGAAGACTGAAGACATTGCCTTTGGTCCCTGCCACAAACTCCATTCCTAACTGTGGTATATTCTCTATGACATCACAACACACAGACCTTACAAGATGGCTCTTAACACAGGAACTTGACAGGTGACCTGTCACTCGATGCTTTATTATTGTAAACAGCAATGCCTACATTACCACAGCTGTCCACTAGGTGGAGCAGTAGTCCATTAGATGGAACTCATCATCATTATCATCACGAACCACCATATCCATCCCGGCAACTGTCTGAAATTGATTCAGACCATTGGTGTTATGTTTGACCCCGAGATGAGCTTCCGACCATATCTCCACTCCATCACCAAGACCGCCTACTTCCACCTCCATAAAATTGTCCAACTCGCCCCTGCCTCAGCTCATCTGCTGCTGAAATCCTCAACCATGCACTTTTTACTTCTAAACTTGACTATTCCAATGCACTCTTAGCCAGTCTCCCATCTTCCACCCTATATAAACTTGAGCTCATCCAAAATTGTGCTGTCTGTATCTTAACTTGCTCCAAGTCGAGTTCACCCTTCATCCCGATGCTCACTGACATTCACTCGCTCCGGGTCTGACAACATCTCAAATTTAAAATCTTTATCCTTGTTTTCAAATCGATCCATGGCCTTGCTCCCACCTCTCTCTATTAGTTCCTTCAGCCCTACAAGTCTCCAAGATCTCTGCACTCTTCCAACTCTGGCCTCTTGCACATTCCCGATTTTAATCTCTCCACAATTGGCAGCCATGCATTCAGCTGCCCTAAGCGTTGGAATTCTCTCCCTAAACCTCTCTGCTTCTCTGTCCTCTTTCAAGATGCTCCTTAAAAACTACCTCTTTGACCAAGCTTTTGGTCATCTGTCTTGATATCTCCTTATGTGGCTTGGTGTCAAAAATGTTTTTATTGATATCATTCTTGTTAACTGCCTTGAGACACTTTGCTACTTTAAAAGTGTTATATAAATGTAAGTTATTGTTAGAATAGAATCATAGAATGGTTACAGCACAGAAGAAGGCCAATCAGCCCGTCGAGCTCATGCTGGCTCTTTGCAAGAGCACTTCAGCTAATACCACTCCCCCACCCATTCCCCGTAGACCTGCAAAATATTTTCCTTCAGTTACTGATCCAATTACCTTTCGAAAGCCACAATTGAGTCTGCCTCCACCATACTTTCAGGCAGTGAATTCCAGAACCTAAACACTCGCTGCGTAAAAAAGTTTTTCGTCATGTCGCCTTTCGTTCTTCTGCTATTCATCTTCAATCTGTGTCTTTTGGTTCTCAACCCTTCCGCCAATGGCAGCAGTTTCTCTCTATCTACTATGTCTAGACCCCTCATGATTTTTGAACACCTCTATCCAATCTCCTCGCAACCTTATCTGCTCAAAGGAGAATAACCCCAGCTTTTGTAGTCTATCAATGTAACTGAAGTCCCTCATCACTGGATTCATTCTTGTAAATCTTTTCTGCACCCTCTCTAAGCCTCTCTTAGACTGGGTGTTGTGTAATGAGAGAGGATTAATTAGCAATCTCGTTGTGCGAGGCCCCTTGGGGAAGAGTGACCATAATATGGTGGAATTCTGCATTAGGATGGAGAATGAAACAGTTAATTCAGAGACCATGGTCCAGAACTTAAAGAAGGGTAACTTTGAAGGTATGAGGCGTGAATTGGCTAGGATAGATTGGCGAATGATACTTAAGGGGTTGACTGTGGATGGGCAATGGCAGACATTTAGAGACCGCATGGATGAACTACAACAATTGTACATTCCTGTCTGGCGTAAAAATAAAAAAGGGAAGGTGGCTCAACCGTGGCTATCAAGGGAAATCAGGGATAGTATTAAAGCCAAGGAAGTGGCATACAAATTGGCCAGAAATAGCAGCGAACACGGGGACTGGGAGAAATTTAGAACTCAGCAGAGGAGGACAAAGGGTTTGATTAGGGCAGGGAAAATGGAGTACGAGAAGAAGCTTGCAGGGAACATTAAGATGGATTGCAAAAGTTTCTATAGATATGTAAAGAGAAAAAGATTAGTAAAGACAAACGTAGGGCCCCTGCAGTCAGAATCAGGGGAAGTCATAACGGGGAACAAAGAAATGGCAGACCAATTGAACAAGTACTTTGGTTCAGTATTCACTAAGGAGGACACAAACAACCTTCCGGATATAAAAGGGGTCAGAGGGTCTAGTAAGGAGGAGGAACTGAGGGAAATCCTTATTAGTCGGGAAATTGTGTTGGGGAAATTGATGGGATTGAAGGCCGATAAATCCCCAGGGCCTGATGGACTGCATCCCAGAGTACTTAAAGAGGTGGCCTTGGAAATAGCGGATGCATTGACACACATTTTCCAACATTCCATTGACCCTGGATCAGTTCCTATCGAGTGGAGGGTAACCAATGTAACTCCACTTTTAAAAAAGGAGGGAGAGAGAAAACAGGGAATTATAGACCGGTCAGCCTGACCTCAGTAGTGGGTAAACTGATGGAATCAATTATTAAGGATGTCATAGCAGCGCATTTGGAAAGGGGTGACATGATAGGTCCAAGTCAGCATGGATTTGTGAAAGGGAAATCATGCTTGACAAATCTTCTGAAATTTTTTGAGGATGTTTCCAGTAGAGTGGACAAGGGAGAACCAGTTGATGTGGCATATTTGGACTTTCAGAAGGCTTTCGACAAGGTCCCGCACAAGAGATTAATGTGCAAAGTTAAAGCACATGGGATTGGGGGTAGTGTGCTGACATGGATTGAGAACTGGTTGTCAGACAGGAAGCAAAGAGTAGGAGAAAAGGGGTACTTTTCAGAATGGCAGGCAGTGATTAGTGGGGTACCGCAAGGTTCTGTGCTGGGGCCCCAGCTGTTTACACTTTACATCAATGATTTAGACGAGGGGATTAATTGTAGTATCTCCAAATTTGCGGATGACACTAAGTTGGGTGGCAGTGTGAGCTGCGAGGAGGATGCTATAAGGCTGCAGAGTGACTTGGATAGGTTAGGTGAGTGGGCAAATGCATGGCAGATGAAGTATATTGTGGATAAATGTGAGGTTATCCACTTTGGTGGTAAAATCAGAGAGACAGACTATTATCTGAATGGTGACAGATTAGGAAAAGGGGAGGTGCAACGAGACCTGGGTGACATGGTACATCAGTCATTGAAGGTTGGCATGCAGGTACAGCAGGCAGTTAAGAAAGCAAATGGCATGTTGGCCTTCATAGCGAGGGGATTTGAGTACAGGGGCAGGGAGGTGTTGCTACAGTTGTACAGGGCCTTGGTGAGGCCACACCTGGAGTATTGTGTACAGTTTTGGTCTCCTAACTTGAGGAAGGACATTCTTGCTATTGAGGGAGTGCAGTGAAGATTCACCAGATTGATTCCCAGGATGGCGGGACTGACATTCAAGAGAGACTGGATCAACTGGGCTTGTATTCACTGGAGTTCAGAAGAATGAGAGGGGACCTCATAGAAACGTTTAAAATTCTGATGGGTTCAGACAGGTTAGATGCAGGAAGAATGTTCCCAATGTTGGGGAAGTCCAGAACCAGGGGACACAGTCTAAGGATAAGGGGGAAGCCATTTAGGACCGAGATGAGGAGGAATTTCTTCACCCAGAGAGTGGTGAACCTGTGGAATTCTCTACCACAGAAAGTTGTTGAGGCCAATTCACTAAATATATTCAAAAAGGAGTTAGATGTAGTCCTTACTACTAGGGGGATCAAGGCGTATGGCGAGAAAGCAGGAATGGGGTACTGAAGTTGCATGTTCAGCCATGAACTCATTGAATGGCAATGCAGTCTAGAAGGGCTGAATGGCCTACTCCTGCACCTATTTTCTATGTTTCTATATTTCTATGTTTCAGATCCTTTCCAAAGTGCAGTGCCCAGAATTGGACACAATACTCCAGTTGAGGCCAAACCAATGTTTTATAATGTTCCATCATAACTTTCTTGCTTTTGTATTCTCTGATGGAAATTCGGTACTGCTCATTTTGAGGCACTAATGATGGCGGAGCGGTAAATTTAGTGCCAGGAAATGGTTTGCGTCTGCAGCCACAAAATTCATCAGCTGGAGCCTGAGTGTGGAGCAGAGCTCTAAGGGAGACATTCCACACCTCTTTTAAAGTGCTAGGCCAGTTGAGCAGCTGAAAATCCCAAGCCAAAGAGCCGGCCTCGGAGCGTCCTAAGAGAGGCTTCCCTGGGAAAATAAATTGGTTAAAAAAAACACCAAAAACATTCCCAACACCTTATTGATGCCACATAAACATAAATTGCAAAAATAAAAAGAAAACAACCACACTTACCTCAGGTAGACATTCCTTCCCTCACTGCTGCTGGTACAGATCAGACTGGCCGCTTTCCTATGCAGTCCCTCTAGGGCACGCAACGAGGCGCTACAGGTCCCCCAGAAAACAAACTTAAGCATGGTGTCGCAACCAGGGGCGTTGCACACCGGCTCACCTCTCCAAGGCGGTATTGCTCTGCGTCCTCGCAAAACTGGCACTGAATGTCCTGACGGGATGCTGGAAGCTGGCCGTCTGCCTGGATATCAATTCCGCCACTATTACCACCCCTCCAGGGCGTGAACAGAGGCAGCAACAGACTGAATTTCCACTCCTGTGCCTCTATTTATGAAGCCCAGGATCCCGTTTGCTTTTTTAATCACTTTCTCAACCTGCCCTGCCACTTTCAACGATTTGTGCACATAGACCCCCAGGTCTCTTTGTTCATGAACCCCTTTTAGAATTGTACCCTTTAATTTATATTATTTCTCCTCCATGTTGTTTAGAGGGAGGGGTAAAAATAAAACAGATATACAGCGTAAAGAAATAGATAATTAGAAGACCTGACTGAAAGTATGATTTAAATAAATGGGTTTTGAGATGGCTTTTAAAGTTGGCATGTGAACATGAAAGTTGGAATGGTTTAGGGACGAGTTACAGAGTGTTGGGCTGGGGTGACTGAAAGCTCTGTCACCAGTGGTGATGTAAAGGGAGGGGGAGTGCTTGGGCTGGAGGTCCAAAGGGTGTGGGGAAGATGCAAGGCTGGACAAGGCTACATAGAAAGGGTAAGCCATGGAGGCATTTGATGGCAAGGACGAGAATTTTAAATTTGTGGAAAGGGAGCCAATGTAGTCAGCAAGAACTGGTGATGGACAAGTGGGACCGAGCACAGCACACATGTAAGTTGTGGACTCATCCATAGATGCCTCAAATTTAGCAGGCAGACTCTCAAAGACTTCATGAAATGCTGGTGCTGAGCTACCAGGTTGAATTTTAGTTAGGTCCTGTGAAATTTGAATCCCTGGGTTCAGCTCCCATGATCAGTGCACATGTGGTATCACATTTATTCATTCCACAACCTCTATTCAGGCTGCTCTGGCACTGTTTTTGACAGGAAGGTTCCCCTTGCTCCAAAAAAGAGCAGCCTTCTGTGGAGGACCTCCTGAAACTGGACTTTTAAATGCTGCCATTTACTTTCTTTGGTGGAGTCATTTCACAGTCACAGATTTAAGGGGAGCTAGCAGCCCTTTAATAGCTGCTGAGACAGGATTCCTGGCAATTGATTCTGACATGCTCCCAGAACATCATGTACTAGATATGCCCTGATATTATGCCAATTAGCTGACCTTCCTTTATAGTGGAAGGCCAGCTTTCAGCCGCAAGACAATGCCTTTGAGCCCATCATTTATTATTTTCCCCTTTGTACATTCTTTAATTAAATATGCAATTCCTGCTCCTTGAAATATGTTTTATGCCTCAGTGGAATTATGTTTGCCATTTTACCTTCCTTACTGCCAGTAGAAACTTAACCAGACTCATTAACAAAGGTCAA
The DNA here is from genome assembly GCF_044704955.1 of Pristiophorus japonicus. Lineage (NCBI taxonomy): Eukaryota > Metazoa > Chordata > Chondrichthyes > Pristiophoridae > Pristiophorus > Pristiophorus japonicus. The sequence goes on along the minus strand of NC_091981.1, from coordinate 154,842,516 downwards.
GTGCCTCATTTCTTGTTTTAAACTGCTAGGTTTGCATGATTCTATCAAAGCTTTTCTTTGGATGGCTCAGCTTCCTACTGGCAATAAATTGGCCTTTCAACTGCCGTTATTTTTCATATGCAGAATCATTTTACAAAATTGTACAAGATTTAATGATCATTCAAATTGTGATAAATGAGAACCACGATAAAGGTCCTCAACTGAACTTTGTTTGCAAATGAATCTTGTTTTTATGCACAACACAATTCAATCACAAGTTACAGCAAGATTAAATCATTCGTTTCTTTTAGTTCCCTTCAAAAAAACCGGAGTGTAAAAGTTCCTCCAGTCACTGTGTGCAGCAACATTGTCAAGTTTTTGGCCTAACTTTTCCGCTGGTCTTCTTCTTTGGGAGCCACTCCCCATTCTCTCCCACCAGCTGTGGTATTTCCCATGGGATGTGATGGTACAATGCAAAGACCCACCAACGGATGTGTAGACTGTGACACTGTGCAAGACAGATAGATACCATCTGATATATGTTACAATCATCATTATCATAGACAGTCCCTCGGGATCGAGGAAGACTTGCTTCCACTCCTGAAGTTGAGTTCTTTGGTGGCTGAACAATCCAATACGAGAGCCACAGACTCTGTCACAGGTGGGACAGATAGTCGTTGAGGGAAGGGGTGGATGGGACTGCTTTGCCGCACGCTCTTTCCGCTGCCTGCGCTTGATTTCTTCATGCTCTTGGCATTGAGACTCGAGGTGCTCTGCGCCCTCTTGGATGCACTTCCTCCACTTGGGCAGTCTTGGGCCAGGGACTCCCAGATGTCAGAGGGGATGTTGCACTTTATCAGAGAGACTTTAAGGGTGTCCTTGCAGCGTTTCCACTGCCCACCTTTGACTTGTTTGCCGTGAAGGAGCTCCGAGTAGAGCATTTGCTTTGGAAGTCTCATGTCTGGCATGCGGACAATGTGGCCTGCCCAGCGGAGCTGATCGAGTGTGGTCAGTGCTTCAATGCCGGCGATGTTAGCCTGAATGAGGACGCTGACGTTGGTGCGTCCTGTCCTCCCAGGGGATTTGTAGGACCTTGCGGAGACATCGTTGGTGATATTTCTCCAGAAACTTGAGGTGATACAGCACAGAGGAAGGCCATTTGTCCCATCAGTCCTGTGCCGGCTCTCTGAAAGAGCTGGCCAATTAGTTCCACTTCCCTCCTCTTTCTCCATAGCTCTGAAAATGTTTCACATGTCCAATTCCTTTTTTTAAGTAATTATTGTGTCTGTTTCCACCATCCTTTCAGGCAATGAATTCCAGATCATAATAACTTGCTGAGTAAAAAAAAAAGTCTCTTGGCTTTTTTGCCAATTATCTTAAATCTGTGTCCTCTGATTATCAACCCTCCTGCCAGTGGAAATAGTTTCTCCCTATCTAATGTACCTAAACCCTGCTTCCATAATTATCTTATATAATTTGTAGCAGATTAATTCTGGATGCAAAGGAAACATGATGTCGAGCACTGTTATGGGTGGCAGAGGAGCATGTAACGTTTAAAGAGTCATAAAGCCTCTGCAATCAATTGATTGCATATGGACAGGAGCCATTCTTTAACATTTTAAACTGTTTGTACAAACTTTTAGCAGGCAGCACAGTGGATCCCACCACCACAACCACCACCTGCCACCGCCCCCCGCGTCTCTGCTGGAGCCTATCTCCATGGCCTCTCCAGAGACCCAAAAACCCACTTGCCTTCCAGCGCAATGTTGCTGTAGATTGGGTGGGAGTGCAGTGGAAGGTCCGCATTTTAGGCTGGAGCCCAGATACATTGGGTCCCAGCCTCTGACTCTCATTATCTTGGGGTTTTGTTTGGGATGAAACCCCCGTCTGCTCCAAACACAATCGCCTGTGTCAGATGGGGCATAGCGGGAGGGACCTCTCAGGCCCTGAGTTTGCTATTGCAGTATGCAAATGTTATTGCAAAGGTTGGGTCTACTTTAGTTGAGTCTCTTTGCTCATGGTTTTGTACCAGCAGTTGTTGGGCAAGAGGTTCTGATAATCAGAAGGCTTTCTGCAGATGGAGACCTTTTATTTGCATCCAGTCTGGGAGTGTGTTACAGATGGTTGGCATTGTAAGAGTCAGTAATTGTTAAGGGAAACAGAATTAGTTGTTATGATGTTACAATGGTGAGGGTGGGGGTGGGGGGAGGGGAAGCTTCAGCAACATAGGTGATGTGAGTGAGGTGCCAGCAGTGATGTATAAGTTTTTGATCATTTCGGGTTTATGTTGGGCAACAGGGATGTTGGTTGATAATGCCACTCCCTGGTTTTCAGTCAGAAAGTTTTGATTGTATTTTAACTGTTGGAAGTATTTCTTCCCACATCCAATGTAACTCCAGCCCAGTCACTGATATGCTTTCTAATAGTAAGGGTCTAGTAAGAAGGAGGAACTGAGGGAAATCCTTATTAGTCGGGAAATTGTGTTGGGGAAATTGATGGGATTGAAGGCCGATAAATCCCCAGGGCCTGATGTACTGCATCCCAGAGTACTTAAGGTGACCTTGGAAATAGCGGATGCATTGACAGTCAATTTCCAACATTCCATAGATTCTGGATCAGTTCCTATGGAGTGGAGGGTAGCCAATGTAACACCACTTTTAAAAAAAGGAGGGAGAGAGAAAACAGGGAATTATAGACCAGTCAGCCTGACATCGGTAGTGGATAAAATGATGGAATCAATTATTAAGGATGTCATTTGGAAAGAGGTGACATGATAAGTCCAAGTCAGCATGGATTTGTGAAAGGGAAATCATGCTTGACAAATCTTCTGGAACTTTTTGAGGATGTTTCCAGCAGAGTGGACAAGGGAGATGTGGTGTATTTGGACTTTCAGAAGGCTTTCGACAAGGTCCCACACAAGAGATTAATGTGCAAAGTTAAAGCACATGGGATTGGGGGAGTGTGCTGATGTGGATTGAGAACTGCTTGGCAGACAGGAAGCAAAGAGTAGGAGTAAATGGGTACTTTTCAGAATGGCAGGCAGTGACTAGTGGGGTACCGCAAGGTTCTGTGCTGGGGCCTCAGCTGTTTACATTGTACATTAATGATTTAGATGAGGGGATTAAATGTAGTATCTCCAAATTTGCGGATGACACTAAGTTGGGTGGCAGTGTGAGCTGCGAGGAGAATGCTATGAGGCTGCAGAGTGACTTGGATAGGTTAGGTGAGTGGGCAAATGCATGGCAAATGAAGTATAATGTGGATAAATGTGAGGTTATCCACTTTTGTGGTAAAAACAGAGAGACAGACTATTATCTGAATGGTGACAAAGTAGGAAACGGGGAGGTGCAACAAGACCTGGGTGTCATGGTACATCAGTCATTGAAGGTTGGCATGCAGGTATAGCAGGCGGTTAAGAAAGCAAATGGCATGTTGGCCTTCATAGAGAGGGGATTTGAGTACAGGGGCAGGGAGGTGTTATTACAGTTGTACAGGGCCTTGGTGAAGCCATACCTGGATTATTGTGTACAGTTTTGGTCTCCTAACTTGAGGAAGGTCATTCTTGCTATTGAGGGAGTGCAGCGAAGGTTCACCAGACAAATTCCCAGGATGGCGGGACTGACATATCAAGAAAGACGGGAACAACTGGGCTTGTATTCACTGGAGTTCAGAAGAATGAGAGGGGATCTCATAGAAACGTTTAAAATTCTGACGGGTTTAGACAGGTTAGATGCAGAAAGAATGTTCCCAATGTTGGGGAAGTCCAGAACCAGGGATCACAATCTAAGGATAAGGGGTAAGCATTTAGGACCGAGATGAGGAGAAACTTCTTCACTCAGAGAGTGGTGAACCTGTGGAATTCTCTACTACAGAAAGTTGTTGAGGCCAATTCACTAAATATATTCAAAAAGGAGTTAGATGAAGTCCTTACTACTCGGGGGATCAAGGGGTATGGCGAGAAAGCAGGAATGGGGTACTGAAGTTGCATGTTCAGCCATAAACTCATTGAATGGCGGTGCAGGCTCGAAGGGCCGAATGGCCTACTCCTGCACCTATTTTCTATGTTTCTATGTTTCTATGTAATACCAAAAACAGTGAGGTCAGGATGGTGGCACCACATATCCACAATGCCGCATGCCGCTGAAACTGCTCTCCTATGTGAGTGGCATGGCCACATGGGCACGTGCTTCCTGCGGGAACAGCTGCAACGTGGGAAAAAAGTGGGAAGATAAAAAGCTGAGTGGTTACCAGGCGAGCTTGAAATTCATTCTCCTGAGTTGCTCACAGCAATGCCCAGGAGATCAATCCTCAATTCTGGGAGATTCTCGGACAATCTGGGACGGTTGGCCAGAGAGTTGTGAAAATCACTTCCAGGGTTTGTGGTTGAAGCAGAAGCTATATTCAAGATTAGATTGCATAGGTCGATGAAGGAAATGGGGATAAAGTGATATGGGAACAGCGTGAGATAAATACGATTAGCGCTGATTGCCTGTGAACGTTATTGATGCTAATTGTAATATCTCCATCGCCACCTGGCTGAGAGCAGCTAATTCTGCAATTGGAGATTGAATCCAGGATCTTCTCGGCTTTTGTGGTACACCAAGTGTAGCATTTACCCACTGAAAATGGGATGTTTTTTGGCAGTTCTTTAAGGTGTCAGCTTGACTCAGAAGGTTGTGGTCCATCTTGTTCAACGATGGACGAGAGCACATTATCTAGACTGACACTTCAGTACAGTTACTGAGAGAGTGCTGCAGTCCTGGAGATGACATAATTCGAATGAGATATTGGCCTAGAAATTCAGGTCGTTTGCCCCTCCCGCTAGCTCTTCAAATGACCTTTCACCCAGGCGTGGCGCCGCTAACGAGTCCCACTAAATTCCGTGGGAGATTAGTGGCGGCGGTAACCTGTAATGCCCCACTCCGCTGTACTGGCGATGACAACATCATTACTGTGCGCAGAGCCTTGTTAGCGCCCCAGACCCTAAATTGGGTATCGTCCCCTGAAGCTGTGCTTGACTTGACAGCTTCGAGGGGTACGTACAGGGCGGCCGGCCGCTCGCGCAAGTTAAAGGGGAGGTGTGGACTATTACAAAAATAATTCAGTCGATTTTGCCGAGTGCCCCATTGGCTCTTTGAACATGGGGTCCGTGCCGTGAGCGGTCAGCCCGGCACTCTGCTTGAGTGCCGGGCTGTTGGCACGGCACCCCCACTCCCCGGTGGTCCAGGTAGGGCCCTTTCATCACTGCAGAATTTGCAGTTTGGGCCTTTCCCTTTTGCATATCACATGCATCTTCAGCAATGAAATGGGTAGAGAGTGGATTTAAACGGAATAATATTCATTTAATTTGACATCGAAACATCTTCTGCATCATTATCCAGCTAAATATATGTTAATTTACAGGAATTCAATGCTCATATAAACTGCGCATTCGAAGTTGCTGGGCTCCACCATGGCCTCCAAATGTCTTTAAAAGGACAACCAGCAACGCTGACTATTTTGACAAAGTGAAGAAAAACAACCTTAAATTTCTGTGTGACAGGATGTTTCTAACACACCGCCACTGATATCTCAGTGAGTCTGTCCACTGTGCACCAGAGCAGGTGACAGAAGCATTGTTTGTCGGGGAAACTCTTTCATCATTTTCTTCAAAGGCAGCAGCAGTACAAGTGGGTACAGCACTTTAAGAAAGAGATGGGTCTTTTAAAATTCAACGCCTCATAGATGGCACACTTGCAGCCACCTGGACTTCTACAACCAACACCATTGTGTTCAAACAGAGAAGGATTTCATTCAATTAATGTGACCATCGGCATTAAATAATGCAAATTAATGTCTGGCATCCTGCTCACAGTCACAGTGCTTTAATTTTACAGCAATCCATCATAATTTGAAGGAGGGAGGGGTTGGGACAGATAGCTCCTTGGGGACAAAAGATACTCTTTAAGAATCCAAATGGATGCCCTCCTTGCAATAGGCATGAATAAAAACAGAATATCTATCTAACAAGGCACATATCTCCATCAGAATTCTTGTAGAACTTACAATTAGCACATTAATACAAAGTTTCAAATGCTTGGAATAATAAAAGGTAAGTCCTGCAGTATACCATTACTATATTTAAGAGTCTCTGGCCTATATTCTCCCCTGAAATCCTATCAGAAATGGGGCAGAATGCCAGCTGAGAATGATGCACAAAGATCTAGAGCCACCTCACCACCTCAACCTCAATTCTGTTCTTCCTGACTGCCCTTTCTGCCAGCAAAAGTGTAATTGGATGGCAGCCCCCAGTTTCCATCACCTTACAGAACTATCATGTGAAAGGTGGCATTAAGCTCAAGGTAATGGCTGCAGCTCCTCTTAGCTACATTTTTCTCAGTGCAGCCATTTCTGCTGCTGTGCAGGCTTTAGTTTTTTGCTTTGAAAGACTCTGTTATGCCAATAGTTTCCCAATAGTATTCTTGTTCGTAGTTTCAATTCAATTTGTAGCAAACAATATTCTCAGGATAAGAATTCCTTTTGGAACTCTAATAATACTGCAAGATTTAGTTGTGAAAAATTTAGATTATGAGAAGACACCAAAAGCAGATACTTTGTGGTATAGCATTTTTTTGAGAAATCTCCTCAAGAGTTATAACCCTGAACTCATGCCAGTGCCCATCCCTGGCAACCCACCACTATTGTAATGGCACAGCAGCCATAGTCCTTGAAAGAGTGACTCCTACACACAGTGAAATCTAATAGCCACTCGGTTAAGAAATGTATAATCACTTATGATGAAAATTAGCATTCGCTTCTCACACTTAGTCAATAATCCAGTTAAATAGTTATCTTTTCATTCCAGTCAAAATTACCTGCTTTCCCATAGAAAAGGTAGCAAAACTTAATTAATCAAATAGGTATCTGTACTTCAGTTCCATAGCTGTCGGATACCAATCAGCGAGAGCAACTGTGGTAAATTGTTTTCTCTCTGTACTAGCATCCTCACTATCACCCTGGATGCAATCAGCCAACTCAGCAAAAAGCAGGAACCAAGGGAGAGAAATTGGGTTACTTGTGCCTCCCATTAGCACTCCCGGGGGTGCTAACGGGGCGCAAATGTGTTTGCGACCAGGCGTAGTGCTGTTAATGACTCCCGCCATATTGGGCGGGAGTTTAGCAGTGATGCTCCTGTGCCCGGAGATCGTGACGTCATTGCCGTGTGAATCGCACCGTTAGCGGCCCGGCCCCGCCCCAAAATTGGCTTTCGCCCCCTGAAGCAGCATGGGGCGATAACAGCGACAGCTTCAGGGGAAGCGAATAGGGTGACCGGTTGTTACTCGGGAGAAAATTAAAGGGGAGGTAGCGGAGAGCTGAAAAAAAACCTCACCTTTTCGTTGCCGCTCCTGATGCAGTTTCGTTGCGGTGTCGTCGCCGCGATTGCTCAGCCCGGCACTCTGCTGATCGCGCAGTACCCCCACTGCCCGGTGGACCAGGTAGGTGCCTTCTTCTTTTGCAGAGTCGGCAGCGTGGGGCCTTCCCTTTAATTGAGGGAAGAGCACCTCGGATGCGGCAGCGCTACACGGTCATGTGCCCCGTTACTGCCCCACTCCACTTCCTTCCGGGGGCAGTAACCTGAATTTATCAAGCTGATTGCACCCAAAGCAAAAACTCTTCGCCAATTACATCACTGCACTGTACTTTATGTGTACGAACAGCAATATGTCGGAAGGGGTGCAGCGAAACATTTTCAGCAATCATTCACACAGTTTGTGAAGATTTGCAGTATTCCTATATCAGGGTCATAATATTTAGACGTGCAGATGGGATAAGTGCAGCGCCGAAGTTGAAAAACTGATCTAGCTAACAACATTTAGCCAAGGAACCGATTTCTGATCATTAAAATGTATTGCACAGGAAAGAGGTTGCTCAAATTCAGAGGAAATTCTTTGAGTGACAGAGTGAAAGCATCTGACAGATGAGCTTTCCTAAATAATCTAGTAGGCCACTAGAAAAATGAAAAGCTTGCATGTGTCCTGTGGGAGAATTGTGTGTTTGCATTTGACCAGTGCTTCAATCAGTCGAGAGCAGCCTTTGTCACTTATTCTTTCAATCAGTGCTAGTCACAATGGATAATGGTGAATTGGAAAGCCTTATTGATTGAAGTTAAAGGATTATTATATGAACTGTCTGAAAATCTCCTTACAGTTTGTGATTATCTGAAGATTTCAGTAGTTGGTAGAAAGAATATAATTGGAAAAAAACATCTGTCTCGTATAAAAGACATAAACCACCACTTTGAATGTGATGAAGTGAGGGAGATTGAGGATTGGGCTTGCTGAACACTCAGACTTGAAAGATAAAATTGAACTCCAAGGCAGTGTGGAAATAGACAGTGGTGAGATAGAAGGTGAGGAACAGAACATCCATAGGGAACAAAGTGAGAAGTTCCAAAGCGAATGGAATGAATTACATCAATCTCTCAAATTGAAAAAGAAAGAGACGGAGAGTGTTTGTGGCAGTCTGGCAAGGGAGAAACCTTGTTAATCTTCCAGATGTAATAAAGAACTATTTGGTCAGAGACAGTTATGATAATTTATAGCTGCTGAGTTGTAAATTAGAAGTTATTTAGAAAGGAGATCTAGGGGTCGAAATTCGGTATCACCGATTTTGAGGCAGTGACACCAGCTGAGTACAAATTTTAACGCCAGACGACATTTGCCGCCTGGAACCACGAAATTCAGTTTTACTGCCTGTAAAGTGGATTGCAGCTTTAAATCCAGGCTTCGCATGCTACTCTGGAGGCTGTAAACAGCATTAAGTGGGCCGTTAAGTGGGGCAGCAACAGCAGCATTTTTACAAAATCGGCATGTTTGCCAGGTTAATCAGTTAATGATTTGTCACTTTCGGCCAATGAATTGAGCAGCATTTGGAGCTGTGCCACCTGCATTCAATTGAGGCGGTGATGGGGCGCCTCACTGCCTCATCGTTATATTCACTTCCTGTGCACTCAGTCAGGCGGTGAAGGTGGCAGATGCAGTAGCAGCACACCAGCGGCTCACTGCTTCTCGGATGCCGCCATTGATGCATTCCTTCAGGTTCTGGAGAGGCTTCGGGAACTATTGAGGCCAGAGGCTGGGAGGAGGGTACAGGTCATTCGATGCCTATGGAGGGAAGTGGCTGAAAGAGTGTCAGTGAGTGACGTGGTGCACAGGACAGCCACTCAATGCCGCAATAAGTGCAACAACATGACACGGCTGCTGAGGGTGAGTATCTTTTTAACATTAATCTGACCATGCCATACTGTCAACTTAATGCGCAATCTGTCCTCAATGTGAATGTGTCAGGCCCCATGCTCCATGTGGGTGAGGTGAGATGCAACGTTCACATTTTCAGCCTCACCCATTCCAAGGGACTGCAAGCGCTGGTAACCTTCCTCATCTGTTCTTCATACCCACCCCTCATCTTGTAACCTCCTCACTCTACATATGCATGTAGAAGATGGTAGCCTCACCATTACTATTAGGTCCTGGTTCCCTTATTCAAGCATTGGCAAACCAAGGACATGCAACTAATCTAAGTTTCCTTGACCTGTGAAAACTCTCATACAGTAACATGTACTCAACTATGTAAGGCACTTGGGACAGGCCGATAGAAGGACACTAACTCTGATCTCTTTAATCTTGCTGGCCAAGCTCACCCACAATCGAAGGGATCGGATGAGGACTGGAGGAGGTGAACCTGATCTCCAACCCATTATTGCATTGGAGAAAGGCATCTCGGCCACAATGGATGCTCAAGTTGGTGCGATGGCGGTGGGTGAGGCCGAACCCCCTTGGAAGAGTAACGGTACGTTGAGTTCCGTTGCAGTGTTCAGCAGGTTATTTAGCCTTAACACCACAATCCTTCAGCTCTTTCCATGAGACCTGTCATTTCCTAATGCCTTTCCCGGTCCTGGCCCCCTCCCCTGCAAGTAACCACTCTTCTCTGGCTTTGTGCTTTCAGATGTAATGTTGCCAATATGTGGTGGCATCGATCAGCTCTATGGTGTGCTGCAGTCGCAGTCTGTGTTAAAGCAGAGACAAATTGATGCCACAGATGCACTGACCACTACCATCGTGTCTGGAGCCCTATCAGTTCAATGGGGATGTAATGTTGCTGGAGCAGGGCAGCAATCTGTGGTCACCAAGGTTGATCCAGATGTTGAGGCTCTGCCACGGGGGACTAGCAGCATGTCGGGCCTGTTGGAACCTGATGTTCTCTCTCAGGACGACATCATTTTACCTTTGCCGCTCTCTGCAACCCATCCACAACAGAGTACTGTCTCCCATGCTGATGTAATGCAGTCAGCAACCGGGCCTTCCAGATCTCGAGCTGGTTGGGGACATCCTGCTAGGCCATCCTGTGTGGCAACGGCTCAAAATGAGCAACTGACTGCCAGCCTTCCTGCAGGCCCTGAGATCCCATTGAGGAGGAGGAGGAGGAGTAGTGGGCGTGGGAGGGGGGAGAAGGGAAGGGGTAGGAAAGTACTCAGCAAAACCCATTAAACAACTGGGGGATAGTGGCCACTGATGCTGGCCTTGTTAAACCTTGTTTAAATCTGAACTCCTGCAAATAGTTTCACTTGGATGAACCAGCAAACAATTGTTTGATAGTCACCTCAGATGGCTACCTTGAAAATGAAATCATCTAAATCGTTGCACTTGGTTGTCACTGGAAATTGTTTGAAGGGGTCTTGTGGGTTTGATTATTTGCTGAGGATTATGCCGTTATGATGATATTTTACAGCACACTGTAGTTTTTCTGTTTAAATAAATGGAATTTTTGAAGTCTTTGCCGTAGGATGACGTGGTGTGCCATCACTGCCCATGGTGAGTTGCAGAGGTAACAGCAAGTTACGAGTAGCCAATGTCAAAGACCTGAAGCCCATCAATGTTTGAGAAATTCTAGGATTCAAGCTGAAGAGTCAGCACGCCAACACCTATGCACTGTGCGAGGACCAAACGCTGTACTGACTGTGACCTCTGTGCCCTGGCTGCAACTCCATCTAAATGCTGCTCCAGATTCCTAAACCGCCTTGTGAACGGCAACTTTTTATGGCGTGATGGCCGCCAGCCGGTAAGTGAGGTCAGAAAAATGCATTTGGCGAGACGTCACGATTTCCATGGTGGTAGTTGGCTGGGCAGCAATTTTTTATGCCCTTGAAAAACCAGAACCGAATTTCGCACCAGGTGTCTAAGCTGCTGCCGCCCAGTCAACGCCTACTGTCGGTGTTATCAGCTGGTGTTAGCAACTGAATTTCAGCCCCCTAATGTTACACTGATTAAACTAAGGGGAAGCTATGGTGCCCTCATAGCAATGGCAAAGTTGCAAAATTTGACAACCAGCTAATGTTTAGGATGTGATTGAAAACCCCCAAATTTTCTGATCTGCAACATGAATTTGAGGCAGGATTTGTTTTGTCGGAAGTAAAGTCAAAGTAAAGTGCTGATTTTTGGATTCAGTTCTGATCCAAGGATTGTGTACTCAATGAATTCTGTTCTGACCAGTTTACAGAGTCAAAATATAAGGCAAAATTTACCATATGAGGGTAATTAAAATGAATGCAAAACCATGGGATGAGTGTGCCTGAATCCTAATTATGGGGACTTCTGGTGGATGAAGCTCCATGCTGGGAGTACAAAAATTAATAAAATTACTCCTTTTATAGTTGAATATCAACCTTGAGAAAAGATTTCCTCTGAGCACTAATTGTGGGAAAATTGCAAATATAATCATAAGAATTACTTAAGAATTCCTCTGTTTGGTAGAGGAAATTTCAATGCTTTTTAATTCATATTAATTTGATATTAACCCTTTAAGCCCTAACATTCATCCATTAAAATGAGTAAGTAACCATGGGCTTTTAAAAATTAATTTAATAGTTTGTCTTGTTGCAGAATATCCTGCTGAGCTTGTAAGCAAGAGTTTGATAGATATGAGTTCTGAAATTTTGCCTGAAATTTCAACATCAACTGTGTGCACATGTGTCACATGCTTACACAAGTCCACATTTACAAAAGTGAGGGGGAGAAATTTGGGTCATTTGCCCCTCCCGTTAGAGCCCTTGACCCCTCAGTCGGGGTGCGGAGCCACTACCAACTCTCGCGGGAGCTTAGCGGTTTAGTGGCGGCACTAGCCAGTAGCGCCCGCTCCTGCCAGTAAAGCCCCGGCCACTGCGCTGGTGATGACAACATCATCAACAGCACAACGACCCATTTTCGCACCAGACCCAAATGCAGCAACACCCCATGAGGCTACCACGGGCGATACCCATGCCAGCTTCGTGGAGCACCTGCTGGGCTTTGGATTGCTTGCAGGGCAAAAATTAAAGGTCAGGTGCGGTGCTGAAATTTTTACAAATGGCCGACTTACCAGTTGCTGCTGCCTTATCTTCTTATCGTGGGGTCTGTGCCGTAATGTTGTAGCCCGGCACTCTGCTTCTGTGTCGGGCTGTTGCCATGGCACCCCTCTCCCCAGTGGTGTAGTGGTGGCCCTTTTTCCCTAATGCAGAATCTGCAACTTGCCCTCCCCTTTAATGGATGAGAAGGGACCTGTGTTTCCGCCAGCGCCATGCGCCTCTCCGTGTAGCACTGGAAATTTCCGAAGGTTAGTGCCCCTGTCCCACCCCCCCCAGGGGAAGTGGAGCGTGCGACTTTGCACTCCACTTCCTCTCGGGGCAGTAAGCCCAATTAAGTGCCGGGGTGGAACTTCTGCACCTGGCGCAGGAAGTCCTGCCTCGCAGCTGTTACCGTCCCCAATTGGAGCAGTATGCAATTTCGCCCCCTAAAAGTATTGCATAAATACCAAACCCCTCCCAGAACTTTTGTGGAATAATGAAAAATCAGAATATCACCGGAGTGGTCAGGCTTAGCAATTACAGGTTAGAGGTAGCCATGATTTTGTGCTTTTGCTTTTACTTTCATTCTGATGAAAATTTCAAGATAGATCAATAGATTTTTGTTAGGAAAGGGTATCAAAGGGTATTGAGCAAAGATGGGTAAAAAGAGTTGACCCACAATTCAGCCATGATCTATTTGAATGACAGAACAGGGTCAAGGAGCTCAAAGTTCCTCAGTTCCTGCACTGCTACAATTTTTATCTTCCTATACTGCTGCATTTCCTGTTATACCATATGTCTGATTTTTCTAACAAACTTGTTGGAAAATACCTTATTGAACCCCTTGAAATATTGTGGCCGTAGTTTCTGCTATGTCCTCTCTGACTACTTTCAACAGCTGAGGATTTATGTCATCAGGACCTGGTGACTTATCAACCTTGCATTGTGCTACTTATATCAGAACCAATTATTTTTCTACAGTTATCTCTAATAATTGCTCCACATTCTCATGTAATTCACCAACATTGTTCTTTCCATTAGCATTTGAAAAAAATGAAAATATGTATTTAATTCCCCTGCGATAGGAATAACAATGAGGCGATCAATGCTCACTGTCAAGATGGAGGAAATCAGATAGCAATTTTCAACATCTGCACAGGGACAATTAAACGTGGAACTACGGCAGTTGCCATCTGAGTTGCCCTGCTCCTCCAAAAGCTTTGCTACAGCGGTAGCTTGCCAATAAATGTGGCATTAGAATACGTGAAGGGTGTGAAATTGGGATACTGTTACTCACTATCACACCAGGAAAAGTTAGGGCTGGTGCATTCAGATGTAAGTGATTTTTTAATGGCATGATACGTCTTAATTACTGCCAAACAATCTCTCTGGCCCTGAAAACTTAATTTTACCAATGTAGAGTCTCATTCTAATTTATTGTTGGAGATTTAAAAACATTTAAAAATTAAAATAAATGTATTGTTTTTACTTTTTTTCTTTCTGTAACTTTTATCTCTCTCTCATTATTCCATTTTTCTTTCCCTTTATTTATTTATTTATTTTTGCTTTCTATACATGATTTTACATATTCTAATTTATACTTACTGGTTTAGACTCTGTGGCAGCAATTTTCCCCAAATATTTCAGCCACTAAAGAATCTGAGGTGACCAAGATGAGGTCTTGAACTGCAAGTCCTGGCTAGCCCACCTTTAGCACAAGACTGGAGCAAAAGAGAGGTCTTCAGAGTGATATTAAATGGAGTGCTTCTAAACAGAGTGTAAATTTGGGAATTTGGAGAGTGGGAATTCAGAGAAGATGGGGAAGGAGGTGCTGTTTTTTGCCAACAATACTTGTAGTGCTTTGTGTTACAGGTAAATATTTAATTTCATCTACCTAGAACCTAAACTAGCAATTAGTAAAAAATTTAATTATGAGCTAAGTCAATTAAATACTTACATTTTAATTAACTAACTAAATAAAACAAGGTTATAAAAGGATGGCAGTGCAGATGGGGTGCTGCAACTGAAGCATGTGGGAGTTTGGAGAGCATTGTGATCCTGGCTGACCAAGCCTGCAATAAGTATTTGCATCACAAGGAACTTCAGCTCCCAGTTGTTGAGCTGGAGTCTGAGGTGCAGACATTGCAGGGCATCAGGGAGGTGGAGAGTTATCTGGACACTTTGATCCATGGGGCTGTCACACCCCTTAGGTTAAGTAGTGGTACAGGTCTGGTTAGTGGTCAGGGACAGGAGGGTGTGATTGCAACTCAGATAGGTAAGGGGACCCCAGGTGCAGGGCTGGAGGGGCCTCGGACTTTGCCCTTATCCAACAGGTATGTAGTTCTTGCTACCTGTGTGGATGAAGGCAAGGGCTGCAGGGTGGCTGAGCAAACTGACCATGGCACCATGGTACAGAAGGCCATTCAAGTGGGGGGAGTGAAAAGGAATGTTGTAGTTGTAGGCGACAGTATAGTCAGGGGGATAGATACTGATCTTTGAAGGCTGTGTTGTCTTCCTGGGGTCGGGCTTAAGGCTATCTCCACACGGCTGGAGAAGAACTTGGAGTGGGAAGGGGAGGATCCACTTGTTGTGGCCCATGTAGGAACCAACGACATAGGTAGCACTAGAAATGAGGTTCTGTTCAGAGTTATAGCAGTTGGGGTCCAAATGAAAAAACAAAACTTCAAAGTAATAATCTCTGGATTGTTACCTGAGCCACAAGCAAATTGGCACAGGGACATGCAGATCAGAGAGTTAAATGTGTCGGTGGTGTGGGAGGAAGAGGTTTCGATTCATGGGGTGCTGGCACCAGTACTGGGGAAAGAGGGAGCTGTTCTGATGGGATGGACTCCACTTAAACCTGGCTAGGGTCAGTGTGCTGGCGAATCAGATAATTAGGGCTGTAGATGGGGCTTTAAATTTAAAAAGTGGGGAGGGGTCAGGTGAGGGGAAATTGCCTTGACATTTCTCTTTAGATTTCTCAATGAAGCAGTGTAGTGATTTGGGTAAAGATAAGCAGAGTGTGACAGGAAGGGACAGAGAGATTAACAGATAAAGTGCATCAACAAATAAGATAAAAGCAGGGAATAATGGTTAAAAAGTTAAAATTAATGGCTCTTTATCTGAATGCATGAAGCATTCGTAACAAGATAGATGAATAAGTGGCACAAATAAAGATAAGTGGCTTTGATCATGGTTGGAAGGTGACCAAAGTTGGGAGCTAAATATTCCAGGGTACTTGACGTTTTTCAAAGACATAGGGGCTGAAATTAGTCAATATCGATGGTCTGCCCATTTCTCGATGGTATGTCGTTGGGCGTGCGTGATTGCCGCGATGGAGCGAGCCGTCGAAGCCATGCGGCAAGTGACCGGATCGGGACATGGCGCGGAACCCACACGTGCCATAGTAGTCAGGTTGACAGCACCTGAGGGTGAAGAGCTGACATCATCTCCCAGCTCTGAAGCCCTGCCTTCCACATTGCGAGCTTCTCCTGAGGCCCCAGTTATTGTGCCTGCAATGTCTCTCTCCCCCTCTTTTTTTTTTTCTTTCTCTTCCCCCGCCCCCCCCGGCCCAATGACAGCAACGGCACTTGGGGTGCGGTGCTGGACAGGAGCTTGGTATAAACCTCGGGAGGTCCATGCCCATGGGCACTAGGAAAGGGAAGGGCGGCAGTAAGAAAGGAGGAAATAATCCCAAGGGTGATGTATCACGTGGCCATGGAAGGGGCAGAGGGTGTGGGCGAGGAAAGTAAAGGGTTTATTATTAAAGTTATAAAATGTTCTTTAAAGTTTTGTTTTTTTAATTAAAGTTGTAATAGTTAATTTTTACAAAGTTTTTAAATTGTATATTTTTAACATTTTTAGATCAATGTTTGAATTGAATTTAACCACTCTTGTACAGTGTCAAACTTTTGAGGTAACAATCATGAGGGTTCGAAAACACAGCTCTTCACATTCAAGCAAAGTGTTCATTTATGAGCTGCTGACGTAACAATTTTGCAGTGGCATAAGCTTCGCGTTCACTCCATTGTGGTATGGGGGGCGGGGGGGTGGGGCGTCATGAGTTAATCTGTAAGTTCCTCGTCATCCTCCTGCCCCTCATTGTCTGCTTTATCCTCCTCCGTCTCCTGTACACTCCAAGTGGTCCTGCAGTCCCCTGTGGCAATTCCTGTCCCTGCATGATTGCTAAATTATGCAACATGCAGCACACCACTGTGAACTTAGCAACCTGCTCAGGTTAGTATTGCAGCCCGCCACCCGAGTGGTTCAAGCATCGAAAGCACTGCTTCAGCATTCCAATTATCTTTTCAATTATGTTATGTGTGGCTATATGGCTCTTATCATTGCCCCGGTTCTGTCTGAGGGTTCCGCAGGGGGGTCAAGAGCCAGGTAGCGAGGTCGTACCCTTTGTCCCCAGCATCCAGCATTTACCTTGTGGCTCAGACTTCAACAGGTCTCCCGCAAGATATGCGCATCATGGATGCTCCCTGGAAAGTTGGCATTCACTACCATAATCTGCTGTGTAAGGTCGCATACCAGCTGCACATTGAGGGCATGAAATCCCTTAGTGTCAGTACACCTCCGCCTCCTGTAATGGTGCTCGGAGAGCAATATGGGTACGGTCAACAGCATCTGCACCTTGGGGAAGCCAGCAATGCGTGGAAATCCCAAAGCCCTGTCACTCTGCCTCCCTTGTCATTGAGAAGTTTATAAATTCCATCCGGCATGCATACGGTGCTCCGGTTACCTGTCGAATGCAACGATGAGTAGCGGACTGAGAAATAACACATATGTCCCCAGCTGATGATTGAAAAGACCCACATGCATAAAAGGAAATTGACACAGTCACCTTCATCTCAACAGAGAGTGCAGTAATATTGGTGCTACCGGGCTGCAGATCTGACTTAATGAGCTGGTAAATTTCAGTGATCACCTCTTTTCGGAAGCGCAGCCTTCGGACACAGTCGATCGGTCAGGTCCAAGTATGAACACTTCTCCCTGAAGATCCTTTGCGAGTAAGGTCTCCTCCTCATCATCATTCTGCAACCTCTTCCATGAGCCTTATAACTCTGCTCAATAAACCTCCTCATATCTAGTTCCTCCATTTGACAGGTTGTCATCAACACAGGCTGAAATAACACAAGCCCCACTCTTTTTTTTAAATCTCCAATATGTTTTGATCAAAAAAAATTAATAAAATGCCTTTCTATCTTAATAATTTACTCAATAATAGTAAATGTACCTTTTCTAATCAAAATCACACTCTAAAATCACTTCACCTCAGATAGAAGTGCTGCTTTAACTGACTGTTCTTGATTTCCAAAATGGCAGCTCTGTGCACACTGCCCATTCCTGGCCACTTACCATCTCGTCAAACCACCTTTTCCAGGACGGTATGCAGCTCCGGTGGTATGCGATGAGAATTGCACTTTTTGGGCAAGCTGCGAGCAGTCCTGCACAGCGGGATGTGCATACAGCTCGGCGGTATGTCATTAATGAATATTACGCCAAGTGGTATGTCAGCGGTATGTAGCTGTTTTCTGACCAAAACCACCCTTTTGGGCGGTGCAGTGTGCGGCGGTATGTCGACCGCCCATAGAGAATGGAAAAGGAGGGGGTTCTAATAAAATAGCAGTAAGAAAGGATCTTGGCTCATAAGATTAAGAAGTAAAATCAGTGGGTTGGATTTTACCAACCTCGGTGGGTCTGGGACGGGCGACATCCTTGACAAGTCCTGGCCCCGCAGCTGCATCGATCC
This sequence comes from Pristiophorus japonicus, assembly GCF_044704955.1. Lineage (NCBI taxonomy): Eukaryota > Metazoa > Chordata > Chondrichthyes > Pristiophoridae > Pristiophorus > Pristiophorus japonicus. Next base: position 154,824,421 of record NC_091981.1, on the reverse strand, counting down.
CAGCCTCCGACATGATTTTCCAATGTCAGGGCTTGTTAAGCCCGCCCTGTGAGGTTTCTGGCCAATGAAAAGGAAGCGGGTCTGGTGATGTCATTTGATGCGTCATCAGCCGGTTTCCTTAAAGGGACCATGTCCACATTTATTTTGAGAGTTGTGCTGCAGCATTGATTTGCTGCAAACACTGACAAGCACAGCACAGAGGTGCACGGCTATCCCATGACTCCCTCCAGATGCTTATGTAGGGAATCATAGCACGCAGGGAGGTTCTCTTCCCTTACAAAGGGTGGAAGAGACCTCCCCAGGACACCAATGCAGCCTGGTTGAACAATGCACAGGAGGGCCCAAGCAGAGATGTCATCAGGAGGACCTGGCTGCAGTGGCATAAACATTTCAATGATCTGAGTAGATTACAAAACGATACTGCAAAGCCACACACAACCTCATCCTGCTGTGCCACTCATCATATCCCCATCACTCTGCCTTCTCTACTCTACTCCTGCACATCCTTACTCACACCAATTTACCTTGCATCTCCATCCTTCCTGCTCTATCTACATTATCACTTCCCCATCTCACTAACCACCCCTCACACTCCCCCTCATCCTTGTCCAATCATACCGACTAACAACACACAAGGGTAGGCATTTGGGTCTTTTAGCCAATGTTCATGTAAAGTTTCTGTTTATGTGTTGTCAAACCTTGAAATCTTTATTTTCAGCACTTTGCCTTTTTGGACAGATCTGTGTGCACCTTTGGAAGTGGCTTAATGAGTTGCAGTGAACGGTGAGACATAATGGTAATCCACCCCAATGACTGATGAGTGTAAAAGGAATGAGTTGAGCTTTGTAGGGATGGTTCCAACCTGGCGCGTCAGGTGGCAGCCAGGGTGTACAGTAGCAACTGAAGTAAATGTGGCCATGGTGAGGCCATCACTGGCCTCCCAGGCAGCAATGTGGTCAGGTGCTGATGCACGGTGTCCTGTGCAGTATCAGGTGATTGCAGAGAAGATTAGTGCTGTTTTTGGTGATGTTGGGGCTGATCGTGGTGGTATTCTGAGGACCAAGCTGAGATTTTTTTCAAGGGCAATGATGCTGATGGAATAGATGGCAGTTGAAGTTGAGATGGCAGAAGCGATCTGTCAATGGTGAGAGAGGTTGCTCCAAGGAGGTAACACTGGATCGAGAGTTCACTGCAAACACTTCCAACCTCCATTGTTAGAAATCAGGGGTGTCCAAAATGTATAAAACTGTGATGTGAAGAATGTTTTAAATCATTGTTAGAATTGGAGCCGAAGTATCTCCTTAGACTACAACAGTCTCCTTAGACTACTGTTAGATGCTTAGAAATGCCAATGTTTTGGTATCGTGCTGAGATGTTAGTGCAGAATGCTATATGACAACCATTATCTGTTGGTTTCAAGTTAAGACTTGAACTTTGTTTATGTATCTTTAAGACAATTTCTTGTAGAAAGAATTAGAATGGATGGAAGTTGTCAGAATTAATGTAAACTTTTGCTACATCATAAAGGAGGTAACATTCTGAAGCGAGCAGTTTTCTGGTTTGGCCTTATGGGATCAAAGGCAGGATACGGACGAAAGAGCTACGGCACGAATTTCAAAGAATGAACCCTGGGAAAATATAAACAGCAAAAGATATGTGGTCAAGTTCATAAGACATCTTTAGGAGGGGCTTTGACACAAGAATCGAGACAAAGAATGCAATGTGGCATTGGATAGCAAGGTTTTAGGGGAACCATTATTGGTCAAAAGGTTTTGTCAATATCCCATGTCAGGCCCACTCCTAAAAAGAGAATAAAAAGTGGCTTCCTCAAGGCTGTCCTCACAAACGTTGAGGGGCGAGTGAAACAGAAGTTGGGCTGGTTGAGCACTCTTCAAGAGTGATCCCATGCTTTATCGAAAGAAGCTCTAGATAAGGAGCAAGAGGCTGCAAGCCAGAAAACTGCTCACGTGTGCCAGCCATTTGTCTGATCGGGATTGGTACCAACTAATTGTTATGGTCATATGTTTTTGCTGTATAAATAATGTTATATTCTGTCTTAAACTCTGATTAAACACAATATACCCACCAGATTGGGTTACAGTCGATCGTGATTATTAAAGTGACCAGAGATAGTATTTAACTTGGCTATTTCCAACACAATAAAGTTGAAAAGTGTATTCCAAATTCTGAAGGTTCAAGGTTCTAAGATTGGAAATTGAACCAGTGTAAAATGGTAGCTTTTATACCACTTTTTCAGCTGTCAACTATTCACAGCAATGGAAGGTCATTGTGAACCCGACACATTTACCTGACGTAATCCCTGAGCGCCAGAAATCTCGTTTTAAAAATTAACTCTTAAGACCTGGTAAAAAGCTGCTGAAATACCTTTTTAAGCAGCTTCTTAAGTATCTCAATTGCCTGACGTGCCACTTAGTGCTGGGTCTGCAAACTGCAGGCAGAGCTGGCACTTGGGAAATTAACAAGGAAGCCGACTTCCTCCCCGCTGTCAATCACTGCCATTTTGGCAGGGACCCACCTCCAAACTCACACTTGCAGTGTTGGTAAGATTCCGGCCAGTATAGGTGGAGATAAGAAATAAAAACGGGCAGAAAGCACTGATGGAAGTAATTTATAGGACCCCAATAGTAACTAACATTGGACAGAGTGTTAATCAACAAATAATAGGAGCTTGTAACACAAAGATAATATAATAATCATGGGTAACTTGGTTTCCTAGAACAATAATACATAAAATGTAACCAGGGAACAGGTATTTTATACCTTGCATTGTGTAATGAGACAGGGTTAATTAGTAATGTCATAGTAAAGGATCCTCAGGGAAGAGTGACCATATTATAATAAAATTTCATGTTGAGTTTGAGAGTGAAATATTTCAGTCAGAAACAAGAGTATTCGGGGGGAAAATTTGGTATCTTCCTGTTTGGGGGTGGTAACAGTTGGGCTGCACGAGACATAGTACCAGACCTAGAAGTCTCTCCCCTCTTGATGATAAATTCTTGATAAATACTGTCCCCGGAATGAAGTGAGCACTAAATCAGGTAACAGGGTGGACACCTCAGCAGCGCTACGCACTTGGCCGCATGGCACAGCCATGTCTGAGGTGCCCTTCCCTCAATTAAAGTGAAGGGCCCATGCTGCTGACTCTGCAAAAGTAAAAGGTACCTACCTGGACCACCATTGCGTGGCACCCCCGCTCCATCAACCCGGCACTCGAGCAGAGGGCCGAGCTGAACAATTGTGGCCATGACCCCACAAAGAAACACATTAGGAGCGGCAACAAAAAGGTAAAATTCTCCCCCCAGCCACCTCTTCTTTAATATTCGCCCCGGCAGCAGCCAGCCGATACACTTCCCCTGCAGTTGTCTGTGTTATCACCCGGCACTGCTGCATGGGGCAAAATCCAATTTCAGGGCTGGGGCGCTAAAAGACGATGCACACAGCAATTACGTCATGATCTCCGGGCACAGGAGATCAAGTCACCGCACTGTAGCACCGACGCTAAACCCCCGCTCAATATGGCAGGAATCGTTAACAGTGCCGTGCCAATTTGCAAATTCATTAGCGTCCCCAGGGATACTAACGGCAGGTGCAAAGGAGACAATTTCAGCCTCAAACTTAATTAAAGCCAATTACAATGGTATGAAGGGAAAGTTGGCTCAGATAGATTGAGAAATTAGATTAAAGTATATGACGTTAGGTAAGCAGTAGCAAACATTTAAAGAAATATTTCAAAATTCTCATACATTCCATGGAGAAATAAAAGCTCCATGAGTAAAGTGATCCATCCTTGGTGAACTAAAGAAGTTAAGGATGGTATCAATTAAAAGAAGAGGTTTGTAGCGGGTGGTATGGGGGTTATATTTACTTCTGACCTTCTGAGCGGTTCAAATCAATCTCACTTCCTGAGTTCTGGACTTTGGATTTATTTGGGGATGTGACAAAGTGCAGCTGACAACTGGTTTTGGTGCAAGAAACTTTGATTTTATTTAGGAAAGAGAGTACAATGTCAAAACTTACAATCTCTGGAATGAGGAACACTTTATTACACATGCAAAAGGGGTTACAGAAAATAATACACCTTCCACCTCCCAATGCCTAAATTTGACTAGGTTAAACTCTAGAGCAACAGGAATAATGCTCACCAATCCTCTTATTGACAGTTAGCGATGGTTCACGATTTCGGGGTTCGCTGGACTCTAGGTTCTGCTTGCCGTACCCCGAAAGTCGTGGAAGACTTGCTGCGTAGTCTTCAATTGGGTGGTGTCTGTTGATGCAGTAAGGCGAGTATTGGATTTATGGGGTAAGTACCCACTTTCTTGTAGAAGGGCTTTGGATTACTTTAGGTAACGTTTCACCCATTGTAAGCCAGGAATAGATTGCAGAGTGGAAACCATTCGAATCTTCGGTATCTTCTTGAGTAGTTTCTTTCTTGGGATTTGTCAATTGCGGTAGTTCGATGTTACCACATTGGCTGTGGTCAGTTTTGTTGCCACGATCAGTTGATGTCCGAAGTCACTGTGAACCGCTTTTCTCTGCCTTTTTGATGATCTGCCGCCTTCGGTGGCAGAGCAGTGTAACCCAGGAGTGCTGTCGAGGCCGAAGATGTTTATTCTCCGAAGGCTCTAGAAGGCTGATTAACCCGTAAAACAGAGCCTCAATTATACTTTGACAGCCTTTCTAATCTGCGCACTAAATCAAACCCGATTCTTTGTCTTAGTTTTGGCTAGCTCGTTAATGGTAACTTGTTTAGGATGTGTCGATCTGTTGAATTCGAGTTGCAATTGTAAAAATTATTTTTGGTGTTTACGTTGTCTGCCTAAGCCTCGGTTTTCCATGCAGGCCAGATAGGTTATTAACATTATACATGTGCTGGATGGGTTTCATGCTTAGAGCTTTGACTGGCTATCTCTGGGTCCATTGTTGCTATGTTAATGTCTCCTGGGGAGCATAGTTTTGGAGGTTACACAATTCCCCAGACAATTTGTTTAGCTCCAATACCCAAAAATTGGTTCGTCGTCGGAGAGGCCTATAAAAGGCACATCAGTCACAATCGGGGAGCGGGAGTTCAAGGAGGTACATAGAAAATAGGTGCAGGAGTAGGCCATTCGGCCCTTCGAGCCTGCACCGCCATTCAATAAGATCATGGCTGATCATTCCCTCAGTTACCCCTTTCCTGCTTTCTCTCCACACCCCTTGATCCCTTTAGCCGTAAGGTCCATATCTAACTCCCTCTTGAATATATCCAATGAACTGGCATCAACAACTTTTTGCGGCAGGGCATTCCACAGGTTCGGAGTGAAGAAGTTTCTCATCTCAGTCTGAGGATAAGGGGCAGGGCATTTAGGACGATGTCTGCTGGTTCTGCACTTACCCAACATTGGGAACATTCTTCCCACATCTAACTTGCCCAGTCCCGTCAGAATCTTATACATTTCTGAGATCCCCTCTCATCCTTCTAAACTCCAATGAATAAAGGCCCAGTTGATCCAGTCTCTCCTTGTATGACAGTCCTGCCATCCCTGGAATCAGTCTGGTGAACCTTCGCTGCACTCCCTCAATAGCAAGAACGTCCTTCCTCAGATTAGGAGACCAAAACTGAACACAATATGCCAGGTGAAGCCTCACTAAGGCCCTGTACAACTGCAGTAAGACCTTCCTGCTCCTATACTCAAATCCCCTAGCTATGAAGGCCAACATACCATTTGCCGCCTTCACCGTCTGCTGTACCTACATGCCAAATTTCAATGACTGATGAACCATGACACCCAGATCTTATTGCACCTCCCCTTTTCCTAATCTGCCGCCATTCAGGTAATATTCTGCCTTTGTTTTTGCCCCCAAAATAGATAACCTCACATTTATCCACATTATACTGCATCTGCCATGCATTTGCCCATTCACCTAACCTGTCCAAGTCACCCTGCAGCCTCTTGGCATCCTCCTCACAGCTCACACCACCACCCAGTTTAGTGTCGTCTGCAAACTTGGAGATATTATACTCAATTCCTTCATCTAAATCGTTAATGTATATTGTAAAGAGCTGGGGTCCCAGCACTGAGCCCTGCGGCACTCCACTAGTCACTGCCTGCCATTCTGAAAGGGACCCGTTTATCCCGACTCTCTGCTTCCTGTCTGCCAACCAGTTCTCTATCCACGTCAGTACATTACCCCCACTACCATGCACTTTATTTTGCACACCAATCTCTTGTGCGGGACCTTGTTAAAAGCCTTTTGAAAGTCCAAATACACCACATCCACTGGTTCTCCCTTGTCCACTCTGCTGGAATTTTGAGGAAGTAACTAGAAGATTTGTCAAGCATGATTTCCCTTTCACAAATCCATGCTGACTTGGACCGATCCTGTCACTGCTTTCCAAATGTGCTGCTATTTCATCCTTAATGACCGATTCCAACATTTTCCCCACTACTGATGTCAGGCTAACTGGTCTATAATTACCTGTTTTTTCTCTCCCTCCTTTTTAAAAAAGTGGTGTTACATTAACTACCCTCCAGTCCATAGGAACTGATCCAGAGTCGATAGACTGTTGGAAAATGATCACCAATGCATCCACTATTTCTAGGGCCACTTCCTTAAGTACTCTGGGATACAGACTATCAGGCCCCGGGGATTTATCGGCCTTCAATCCCATCAATTTCCCTAACACACTTTCTTGCCTAATAAGGATTTCCTTCAGTTCCTCCTTCTCACTAGACCCACTTTACCCTAGTACATTTGGAAGGTTATTTGTGTTTTCCCTCTTGAAGACCGAACCAAAGTATTTGTTCAATTGATCTGTCATCTCTTTGTTCCCCATTATAATTTCACCTGAATCCAACTGCAAGGGACCTACGTTTGTCTTCACTAATCTTTTTCTCTTCACATCGATAGAACTTTTGCAGTCTTTTTTTTGTGATCCTGGCAAGCTTCCTCTCGTACTATATTTTCCCCCTCTTAATTAAACCCTTTGTCCGCCTCTGCTGAATTCTAAATTTCTCCCAGTCCCCAGGTTTGCTGCTTTTTCTGGCTAATTTATATGTCTCTTCCTTGGATTGAACATTATGCTTAATTTCCCTTGTTAGCCACGGTTGAGACACCTTCCCCATTTCATCTTTACTCCAGACAGGGATGTACAATTGTTGAATGGAGCAAAAGCAGGAAAGAAGTACTGAAGGAATGATCAGCCATGATCTCAATGAATGGTGGTGCAGTCTCGAAGGGCCGAATGGCCTACTCCTGCACCTATTTTCTATGTTTCTATGTTTAAGTTCAGGACTCTAGTCTCTGAATTAACACTATCACTCTCCAGCTTAATAAAGAATTCTACCATGTTATGGTCACTCTTCCCCAAGTGGTCTCTCACAAGATTGTTAATTAGCCTCTTCTCATGACACATCACCCAGTCTAGGATGGCCAGCTCCCTGGTTGGTTCCTCGACATATTGGTCTAGAAAACCATCCCTAATACACTCCAGGAAATCCTCCTCCACCGCATTGCAACCAGTTAGGTTAGCCCAATCTATAGATTAAAGACTCCCATGATAGCTGCTGTACCTTTATTGCACACATCCCTAATTTCTTGTTTGATGCTGTCACCAACCTCACTGCTACTGCTTGGTGGTCTGTACACAACTCCCACTAGCGTTTTCTGCCCTTTGGTATTCCGTAGCTCCACCCATACCGATCCCACATCATCCAAGCTGATGTCGTTCCTTACAATTGCATTAATTTCCTCTTTAACCAGCAACACCACCCTGCCTCCTTTTCCTTTCTTTCTATCCTTCCTAAATGCTGAATACCCTTGGATGTTGAGTTCCCAGCCTTGGTCACCCTAGAGCCATGTTTTCATGATGCCAATCACATCATATCCGTTAACTGCTATCTGCGCAGTTAATTCGTCCACCTTATTCCGATTACTCCTCTTATTGAGGCTCAGAGCCTTCAGGCTTGTCTTTTAACACACTTTGCCCCTTTTAGAATTTTGCTGTAGTGTGGCCCTTTTTGTTTTTTGCCTTGGGTTTCTCTGCCCTCCACTTTTACTATTCTCCTTTCTATCTTTTGCTTCTGACTCCATTTTATTTCCCTCTGTCTCCCTGCATAGGTTCCCATCCCCCTGCCATATTAGTTTAACTCCTCCCCAACGGCACTAGCAAACACTCCCCCTAGGACATTGGTTCCAGTCCTGCCCAGGTGCAGACCATCCAGTTTGTACTGGTCCCACCTCCCCCAGAAACGGTTCCAATGCTCCAATATTTACAAATATTAAACTACTTGCCCTGGTGCTTACCCTTAGTGGCTATCCTCTAAGCACTCTTGCCTACTCTGGTGCTTTTACGAAGTGCAACCCGAGTGGCAGCAGCGCATGCGGTGGATGGCCGCTGATATCTGAAGAAGACAGTTCAAATGTCATTCTGGGACACCTTCGATAGTTTGTGGACCATGATGGCCCCACCTCAGACTGCACCATCGCAGCATGGACTTCAGCAGTCTGGGCCACCTGGCTAACAGGCAATGGTAATGACAATGTTGGAGTGACGGGGGAGGGAGCAGAAATGCTGGCATCCAGAGAGAGGCCAGTGCGTTCCTGCTCCATGATTTCCACGCCTCTAGCTCAGGGCTTTTGTGCAGCCAGCCCAGCTGGAGGACAGATACCTGGATAGCTCAGACACTCTGCAAGCCCCTTTCAACCACAGAACCCAGAGCTACCATGGCAGCTGTCTGAGCTTCGATTGCAGCACTTTGTTGTTCCATGGAAGATATGGGTCATGCAATGGAAGCTACCTGGGCTTCTATTGCAGCACTTTGTCATTCTGTAGAAGCTTTTTGCCATTCCATGGAAGCTGTAATTACTGCAGTGGAAGCTGTGACCTGAGTCATAAGATGCTAAATTATGTTAGGCTGCCGCTGGCTGGAATTGGCCAGCCTCTCCACACTGGAGAGGATGGGTTCCAGGCTCTGCGTCAAGCCTCAGGTCAAGTTGGAAGTGGACTCCTCCATCCCTCTAGCCATGATATGTAAGCTTTCATGCAAGCTGTGCATTGCTCCAAGTATTTGGTTTATCAAACCCTTCTTCTATAGCTTGGTCCTGTGAAGTCCTCATCTAACTCCTCTACAGCAGACCAAGTATCCAACTTTACCCCCTGGTAAGATGATACCTGTGATGTCTCAACCACCCGGTGTGGCTGCTGCCACTTGTGCCCGGTGCGAGCCATTGTGAGGATCCCTGTTCTAACCTAGCCTCTGAGTTACACGTGGTGCCGGTCTCTGAGCTGGTGTCTGTGATAACGTTTGCCACAGTGCCTTTTTCCTCGTTCTCCTCCTCCGGGTGGGGCGAGGTAGCTGTTGAACATCTTGAACTTGCTCCACAGGGTGTGGTGGTCCTTGCTCCTAGGAATCTGCAGTGACAAAGCTGGAAGGGGTAAGGTTCAGCATGTGTGGCCAGTATAGGAGGATGTATGTGATGAGACCATATGGAGCTTGGGAGTAAGGATAGCTTTGCGGATCAGGGATTGGAAATAGTTGTGGATATGTAAAGAAGCTGAAGTGGCCACATATCTCTGGGTGATATGTCTCCTGCTCTGCCTATGACCATGGCATCTGCCACTCCCCTCCCGATTATCGCTAGCACTGCCTCCCTAAGGGAAGTGATCTCATGCAGTCGTGCTTCCCCCTCCCTTGTCAGATCCTGCTGTTGCCTGTAATGTGCAATCTTGTCCTGGAAGAGAGAGTGGTGACTGTGAATAAGCGTATTGCAAGTGTGTGTGTGTCTGTGTGATGCCTCACATTGTTGAAAATCTGAGAGATATGTCTGAGGTTTGATTAGTACCTGTGAATAATGTAATAGTGTGTTGTGTGAATGTCAGTGTAGAGTTAGTTTGTTGAGTTGTGATGCTGGGGTGGTGCAGTTGTTGAAAAGTGTGTTTGTTAGATGGGATCTTACCTTGACGACTCCTGTCATATCATTACATTTTATGCAGCACTGGAGCCATGTCCTGGGGGCAGTGCTCTTGGCTGTGATCTCCTCCCACATCTGCCCTTGGTCCCTGAGCCATCCTGCTATATGCCATTATCTGTCAGCCAGCACACGCCACACCTTCAGTGGACGTGCGTGCGTGGACACTGTGTATATACCACTCATCAGCTCTGATCTGGTCATAAAGGCGTCCGGCCTGAATACCTCTTAAGCATGTAGGAACTGCAAGGTGGCCCACTTATTTGGATCTCCATCCCCTCCCCGCCCAGTCATTGAGCTAATTGGTGTTTTCCAACAGTTTGGGCAATTTGTTGTTGACATTGAAAAACTTCACAAAACTCACATCAATATTGACATTTTTCTTGTTCATCCTGCTTCATAGGCACCACAAGAGGCTGGGAAAAATTGAACTGCCATTCATTCCAGTTAAAGGGAATCTCGTGTGCCAATGCACTAATACATACTAGTCTGGGTGATACTGGGTCACAGATAAAACAACCGAGCATTCAATAGAAACAACAGGGTTGGAGTTTCGAATCCTTTCACATGCGAATGCAAAGTAAAATTTGTAGGCAGTGGGTTTACATTTTACCAATGTGTGCTCATGCCATGTGAGCATAAAATCACAATGGATTTTCTGATTTTTTTTTCTTTTAAGCAGGGGGCATGAGAGTGCTGATGGTGCAGGGTTACCAAGAGGGGTTCTTTGATATAGAAATGACTACAGGGTGTTACTGGGTTTGAACTTTGCTGGAACAGTGTAATATGAGCTCCAGAGTTTAACTTCTTCTGCAAAACCATCAGCAGGCCAGGGCCATTAGAGGAAGCAGCGTGCGGCAACCTGGCCCGGAAATCGGCACAGTCCCGGTCTGCAAGACCATCAGCAGGCCGGGGCCATTAGAGGGAGCAGCGTGCGATGGCATACGACTACAGGGAGCAGTGCGTGCTGCTGCAGGAGGGTGACGGCTGACTAAAGTGTGGGCAGGTACAACAGGTGTGGTGAGGTCTGGCGAAGGAGCGGCAAAAGTTCGCAGAGGGATGTGATCAGGGCCCAGGACAGGCGAGAGTTCAGGGCCAGAAGAGGCGAGGTCCTGGGGCAGCACAGGCCAGCCCACTCTGCGATATGTGTGAGTACTAGGTCCATGCAGCAGAGCTGGTCTCTAGTCGTTGTGGTTAATCCTTGCCACTGGACCAAGACCTAGCTCTGTCAAGCCCGTGCGGTGGCTGGTGTGCAACGGCCACCACACGTTAAACAAATCCACGCACAGGCATCTTCCACCCTTCAACATGTAGTTCGGGATCTGGAATATTAGGTCTTTCATTGAAATACGTATGTACTCATCCCTTTTCGGCGTGAAAGCAAGTCATCCTCGTTTTGAGGGACTGCCTATGAATAAATGAATGAATATACCACTCCACGAAAATTGATCCTAATCAGCATTTGAGTGCTAAACTTGCAGGTGTCCATTTTAGCATTTGAGTCCATTTAACTCTCAGCACGTTTAAATCATGGTGATCACCAATTAGCCGGAAAATTGCGGGCTAAAACCAAGCTTTTAAACAGGCATGACTTATTAGCACAACACCCATTTAGAGCTTGTTTGCACCTTTCCCCAAAATAACCCCTATATGTCTCTGTCTGTGGATTTTTCAATCTGGTTGGTTGAAGAAACACACCATTGATTGACCTGCTCACACACACCACAGATCACCAGCAGAGGGTGCCGAGCTGAAGACGATCTCGAGTAACCATACGTTGCTGTTTAAAAGTCTACAAAAAGCTGTAAGCGTAATGAACGGTGAGCGCTGTTCCTTCGCCGCTGAATTCAAGGCCAATATCTCTGCCATACCTCCCAAATTAGATTCCTTCTTGTATCCCTGAACAGTCCAATATTCCCTTCAACTATTCCTTTGGTCTTTTGTAAGCAAAAATATTTGTTTTATATTATCTGCTAAGCCTTTTGTCATATTCCCCTTTTACTCTTCTATGGGAATGATAGTGTAGTGGTTAGGTTACTGGACTGGTAATCCAGTGAATATGAGTTCAAATCCTACAAGGACTGTTTGAAAATTTGCAATTCAGTTACAATATCTAGAAATTATAAGTGGGTTTTGGTTAAAAGATAGTGACCCTGAAGCTGTCAGATTGTTGTAAAAGCCCAGATGATTTGCTAATGTCCTTTAGGGAAGGAAACCTGCAGTTTCTAACTAATGTGTCTCTGAAATGCACTCAGTTGTGTCAGACAAATAGGGATAGGTTATAAATGTCAGCCTTACCAGAGATAAAAAATGAATGATTGATTAAAATCTACCTTTTCATCTTTTTGTATTTTCGATAGGTCTCATGGTTATTTTTAATATTGTTACCCCTAATTATGCCTCATTTTTAAATTTCAGTTTAATTTTAATATCTCTATCCAGGGAAATCCATTCTTTGATGCACCTCCTTCTCGCCTTTTTGGAATATATTTATTTTCAAGATATCACTGCCATCGTGGGGCTGAGTGACCCACACCTGTTCCTGTGTTCCTAAAACATAGATTTCAGAAGGTCGAGGAATACTCTGTCACCTGTATGCATCAAGGCAACATTACACAAAATCAGGTTGTTTTTTTTTTGGATATCAATGGCAGATATTTGGTGAAGCTGAACAACAGAGATCATGCACAAGACAGGATGTTTGGTGTTATCAAGGAAATAACTTTAAGTTGCTTGCACAGCTGTCAAATATCCACACGCAGTGAATACTAACTGATAAGGCTGTGGTCACATAACAACTTCCATTTATGTAGCATTCCTCATTTACAAGAACATTTCAGGCTTTCAGAGAAAAATTAAGACGGTCTCTAAGCTTCATCTCTCCCATCTGGATGGAGGAGAGCATGCCGAGAGATCTCAGAGATGCAGTGATCGTGACCACCTTTTTTTTAAAAAAAAAGGGACAAGTCCGACTATTACAGATGAATCTCCTTGCTATCAGCAACTGAGAAAGTCGTCACTAGAGTCCTCCTCAACCATCTTCTCCCTGTGGCTGAGGAGCTCCTCCCGGAGTTGCAGTGTGGATTTTGTCCTCTACGGGGCACAATGGACATGATCTTTGTAGCGCGACAGCTTCAGGAAAAATATAGGGAACAGCACCAGCCCTTATACATGGCCGCCTTCGACTTTACAAAGGCCTTTGACACTGTCAACCGCGAGGGTCTATGGAGCGTCCTCCTCTGTTTCGGATGCCCCCAAAAGTTCGTCACCACCCTCTGCCTGCTCCACAACGGTATGCAGGCTGTGATCCTTACTAACGGATCCATCACAGACCCAATCCATGTCTGGACCTCTGGATCAAGCAGAGCTGCGTCATCGCCCCAACCCTTTTCCCAATCTTGTCGCTGCCATGCTCCACCTCGGTCAACTATCTCCCCGCTGGAGTGGAACTAAACTACAGAACCAGTGGGAACCTATTCAACCTTTGCCGTCTCCAGGCCAGGTCCAAGACACCTCAACCTCTGGCGTCAAGCTACAGTACGTGGAAGACGCCTGCGTCTGCGCACATACTAAAGCTGAATCCAGGACATAGTCGACATTTTTACTGAGGCGTACGAAAGCACTGGCCTTACACTAAACATCAGTAAGACAAAGGTCCTCCACTAGCCTGTCCTTGCCACACAGCACTGCCCCCACCCTACCCCCCCCCCCCAAGTCATCAAGATGCACGGCGCATCCATGGACAACGTGGACCATTTCCCATATCTCGGGAGCATCCTATCAACAAGAGCAAGCATTGACGACGAGATCCAACACCGCCTCCAGTGCAGCCTCCGGCCACCCGGGTAAAGAGTTTTTGAAGACCAGGTCCTCAAAACTGCCACCAAGCTCATGGTCTACAGGGCTGTAGTAATACCCGCCCTCCTGTATGGCTCAAACATGGACCATGTATAGTAGACACCAAGTCGCTGGAGAAATACCACTAATGATATCTCCAAGATTGTACAAATCTCCTGGGAGGACAGACTCACCAATGTTGGCATCCTCGTCCAGGCTAACATCCACAGCATTGAAGCACTGACCGCACTTGATTAGCTCCGCTGGGCAGGCTACATTGTTCGCATGCCAGACACGTGACTCCTAAAGCAAGCGCTCTACTCAGAACTCCCTCATGGCAAATGAGCCAAAGGAGGGCAGTGGAAATGTTACAAGGACAACCTCAAAGCCTGCCGGATAAAGTGCAACATCCCAACCAACACCTGGCCGTTTCAGTCCAAAGACTGCCATAAGTGGAGGAATTGCATCCGGGAGGGCGCTGAGCACCTCGAGTCTCGTCGTCGAGACCATGCAGAAATCAAGTGCAGACAGTGGAAAGAGCGTGCGGCAAACCAGTCCCACACACCCCTTCCCTCGACGACGGTTTGTCCCACCTGTGACAGAGACTGTGGTTCTTGTATTGGACTGTTCAGCCAGCTAAACTCATGCTAAGAGTTGAAACAAGTCTTCCTCTATTCCGAGGGACTGCCTATGATGATGACTGAGAATGAAGTTTGCCATTGGACACCTCACCTTTAGAAATCTGAAAATTAAGGGGGTAATCAATTATTATAGGACTTATTTATATATAGAAAGTTGGTACTGGGGAAAGCCTGCAAAGATTGTTTTGAAGCAATACTAAAATGTAAACTGAATATAATAAATTTATATAACTACAAAACCTACATGGTTGTATCATCTGCCATTCCTATATTGTACATTCATTTATAAAATATCCTAATGCCTTATATTTATCCATGTAAGAAAGGAAAAATAAAGAACAAACAAAATATTTTAAGGTGATCTTGAACATTTACAAAAGAGAAAAGTGACTGAAAATGGTTACTTTGCAGATCTAAGAGTTAAATTACATGTCTTTCTTTGCATGGCAATCATACCTATCCATAGCCTGGGCACCCTGATCAGAAAATTTAAAAAGTTATAGATAAGTTTGAAGTGAGTACAAACTCAAGGATACAATTACAAAATTCACATCTTCAGGCAAGATTAGAATATTTTTTCCTCACAGGATGGGGAGTGACAGAAAATAGTTTTAAAAGGAACTAGATCAATATAAAGGGGATTGTGGATTGTAGGAAACTAAGAACATAAGAATTAGAAGCAGGAGAAGACCATACAGACCCTCAAGCCTTATCTGCCAGTCATAAGATCATTGATCTTTGACCTCAACCCCATTTTCCCGCCCAATCTTCATATCCCTTGATTCCCCTAGATTCCAAAAATCTATCTATCTCCGTCCTGAATATACTCAATGACTGAGCATCCTCTGCCCTTTGGGGCAGAGAATTCCAAAGATTAACAACCCTCCGAAGAAATTCCTCCTCAAATCAGTCTTAAAAAGCCAACTCCTTATCCTGAGACTATGCCCCCGAGTTCTTTACTCTCCAGCCAGGGAAAAAATATCTCAGTACTTATCCTCTCAATCTCCCTCAGAATCTTATGGGCGGAATTTTACACTTTTCTGTTTTCGGGCCAAAAACTAAGGCGGAGCGGGAATGTTACTGGCTGGAAATAGGTTGCGCTTTAGTAAGGAATTTTCGCTATCTGGGCCCTGCGCCAGGGGGCGCAGCGCGAAGGGAGGAGTTGTACAACTTTCGAGGTGCAAAAATGGGAAACTCCAAAACTAAAGTGCCGGACCGTGTGCCTTTCGGGCGGGGCGGGGGAACCTTAAAAAAAAACCACAAGAACATTCCCAAAACATTGTTCACACCACAACACAAATCGCTAAAAAAAATTAAAAGATCAAATACTTGCACTTACCTTTACAGCACTTTACGTTCCACACCACCTCCGGCATAGCTGGACCACACTGATTTCCCAGGTGGACATTGCAAGGCGCACTTACCATACGTATGGGTCCCGTTCGAGTCAAAGCTCGGACGGTGTCGCAACGAGAGGTGTTGCACACCCGGCACAGCTCTTCCCGGCGGTGCTACTAAGTGCCGCCACAAACCCCGACCCAAAGCTCGTGACAAGATGCAGAGAACTCGCCGCCCCATTTCATGCCGCTCCGGGGCAAGACCCGGACACACAGGACCGGAAAATCAAGCCCTATATGTTTCAATGAGATCACACCTCATTCTTCTAAACTCCAGAGAGTATAGGTCCAATCTACTGAATCGTTCCTCATAGAGCAACACTCTCATCTCAGGAATTAATCCAGTGCCATTCATTGCACTGCCTCTAAGGCAAGTATATCCTTCAGATAAGGAGACCATTACTCCAGATGTGGTCTCACCAAAGCCCTGTATAATTATAGTAAGACTTCCTTACTCTTGTACTCCAAACCCTTGCAATAAAGGCTAAAATACCATTTGCATTCCTAATTGCTTGATGTACCTACATGCTAACTCTCTGTTCCTTGTACAAGTACACCTAAATCTTTCTAAAATCCAACATTTAACAATTTCTCACCATTTAAAAATATTCTGTTTTTCTGTTCTTCCTACTAAAGTGGATAACCTCACATTTCCCCACATTGTACTCCATCTGCTACCTTATTACCCACTTACTTAACCTGTCTATGTCCCTTTGCAGGTTCTTTGTGTCCTCTACACAGCTTACTTTGCCATCTAGCTTTGTATAGTCAGAAAATATAAGAACATAAGATTTTTTTAAAAAAGAGCAGGCATGGGCCACTTGGCCCCTCGAGCTTGCTCCTCCATTCAATAAGATCAAGACTGATCTGATCCTGGCCTCAATTCCACTTTTCCGCCCGCTCCCCATAACCCTTGACTCCCCTATCATTCAAAGATCAGTCTATCCCCACCTTAAATATGTTCAATGACCTAACTTCAACAGCTCTCTGGGGTACAGAATTCCAAAGATTCACGACCCACTGAGAGTGTAAATTCCTCCTCATCTCTGTTTTAAATGTGCGATCCCTTATTCTGAAACTATGCCCCCTAGTTCTATATTCCTTCATGAGGGGAAACATCCTCTTGCATCTACCCTGTCCAGCCCCCTCAGAATTTTATACGTTTCAATAAGATCACCTCGCTTGGATACATTACACTCTTGGATATATTACACTCAATCCCTTCATCTAAGTCATTAATGTAGATTGTAAATAGCTGAGGCCCAAGCATTGATCCTTGCGGCATGCCACCAGTTGTAGCTTGCCAACCTAAAAATGGCCCATTTAGCCCTACTCTCTGTTTTTTGTCCATTAACTAATCCTATATCCATGCTAATATATTACCCCAACCCAATGAGTCCTTATCTTGCGTAACAATCTTTTATGTAATACCTTTATAGAATGCCTTTGGAAATCTAAATATACCACATCCACTGGTTCCCCTTTATCTATCCTGCTAGTTACATCCTCAAAAAACTCTAATAAATTTGTCAAATTAAGAGATCTGTTTGATTTATGTAGGAATTATGAAGGGGCTATAATAATCATCCATGTATATCATATGTAGATGAGTCTATGTGGATGGTTGTGTGTGTAAATGTTTTTTTTTGGAAGGTGGTCCATAATTGAATAGAAATGTATTCGCTGTGAAAGGAGAAGGCTAAACACGACAAATTACCTATTCTTGATCCTAGGTTTTTTATGTTCTTATCAGTGCCGTTATCTTTTCATTATCTTTACATCTCAACCCATCCCTCTCTCTCTATCTATATTATCACATCCCCATCTCGCTAGCCAACCCTCACACTCACCCTCCTCCTTGTCCAATCATACCAACTAACAACACGCAAGGGTAGGCACTTGGGTGTTTTAGCCAATGTTCATGTAGAGTATCTGCTAATGTGTTGTCAAACATTGAAATCTTTATTTTGAAGACTTTTTCTTGAACAGATTTGTGTGCACCTTTGGAAGTGGCTTCGTGCGTTGTCGTGAAAGGGCAGACATAAGTGCAAAATGGTGATGAGTGTGAAAGGAATGGCTTGGGCATCACAGGGATGCTTCATGGTGCTGGGGTGGGGCGGTGCCAACCTGGAACATCACATGACAGCCAGGGTGCACAGCGTCAAGTGAAGTAAATGTAGCCATGGCCTTCTAGGCAGCAATGTGGTCGGGTGCTGAGGCCCAGTATCCTGTGCAGCATTAGATGATTGCGGAGAAGTTTTGTGTTTTTGTTAATGCTGCTGGTGTGCCTGGTGATATTGGTATTGGGGCTGATTGTGGTGGGATTCTGAGGACCAAGATTTTTTCAAGGGCACTGATGCTGCAAATGAGGTTGAAATGACAAAAGAAATCTGTCAATGGTGGAAGAGGTTGCTCCAAGGATGTGACAGTGAATAGAGAGTTCACTGCAAACACTTCCAACCTGCATACAGCTCAAAAGTTTCTCCAAATCCTGAAGGTTTCAGCTTCTGATATTGGAAGGTGAGCAGATGTGAAATGGTAGCTTTTAAACCACTTCGAGAACTGTCAACTAGCCAAAGCAATTGAGAGTCATTGAGAACCCAACTCCACTTACCTGGTGTGTTCCCCAAGGGATGGCAAACTCGTGAAAAAGTTGATAAAATTGTAAGTGCCTGTTCTTAATCCTCTTAAATAACATTAATCTACCTGTTAATACCTTAATTAACTGGCTCATCGCTTGGTGTCAGGTTTGCTATCTGCATGCAGACCTGACGGTTGAGAAACTGACACGGAGTTTGGTTCAGAGTCGGATCCCGACCCGCTGTCAATCAGGTCCATTTTGACAGAGAGCCCGACTCCAAACCCGCACTCACAAGGCTGGGAAGATTCAGGCCTATATCTCCTTCATGCTTTCTAATAACCACCCGCATGTTTTTCCTTAACTTCCTCATTTGTACCCTCTACTGTCTTCCCTTAGTGCATTTGAGACCTTATCACCAAAATGATGCTGCCTAGTTACCTGATGACATCTGCTTTCCAGTTTATTTGCCACCTTATTCATCTGATCTCTCATAAAGACTCTTTTGCAGTCTCTCTAAGGTACTCCAACTTTTGAGAAATCGTCACACAAAAGATATGTTGGTAGTATTGGCATTACAGTAATTTAAAAGCCAATGGATGATTATTGTTTAGTCGTGGGAACCACTTTGTAACTTGTAGAATGTATTGATTGTACTTCATGCAAATTGGATGGTCATTATTTGAAAATATAGTTATTTATAAATAGAGGATACATTATGAGGACTTATGTCCTCGAAGTGTACTATCCTGATTCCTCACAACTGACAGACTTGTCATAAATCACACCTTGCACTTCTTAATAATGTGTTCTGTTTGTGTCATACATTAATGGTTAATTGGACAAACAATTAAGTAAAATTAATTAGGTAAAGAGGTTAAAAAGATAGGTTTAATGGAGCAAGAGATTCCTCTGCGGTTTGATTTTATTGCAGCTGGAGGCAGTGTCAGTACTAATTACTCTATTGTTTTGTGATATGAATTTAGTTTAATTATATTGAGATTAATTAATCGATTTAGAATGTGGTGTCTTTTCTTCGCCATGAATTCTGCAAAATATATATCATGATTTATGGTATAGACAGGGAATGGCCTTGACCTACCAGAAAATGTTCCAAAGTAACAGTCATGTATCTCTTCTAATAACTGTGGCCATCGGTTTTATATGTCAATATGTATACCCTGCGTGGGGATAAGTATGGTTCAGTGGAAACCTTATGATGGTTAAAAAAATATTTTGTCATGTCTTTAGCCCATTTATTTCAGAGTTGCAAACACAGGGGATGGCGATAGCTGATTCATGAAGGGGAAATCATGTTTAACTAATTTACTGGAATTCTTTGAGGATATAATGAGCATGGTGGATAGAGGTGTACCGATGGATGTGGTATATTTAGATTTTCAAAAGGCATTCGATAAGGTGCCACACAAAAGGTTACTGCAGAAGATAAAGGTATGCGGAGTCAGAGGAAATGTATTCGCATGGATAGAGAATTGGCTGGCTAACAGAAAGCAGAGAGTCAGGATAAATGGGTCCTTTTTGGGTTGGAAATCGGTGGTTAGTAGTGTGCCACAGGGATCGGTGCTGGAACCACAACTGTTTACAATATACATAGATGACCTGGAAGAGGGGACAGAGTGTAGTGTAACAAAATTTGCAGATGACACAAAGATTAGTGGGAAAGCGGGTTGTGTAGAGGACACAGAGGCTGCAAAGAGATTTAGATAGGTTAAGCGAATGGGCTAAGGTTTGGCAGATGGAATACAATGTCGGAAAATGTGAGGTCATCCACCTTGGGGGGGGGGGGGGGAAAAAAACAGTAAAAGGAATATTATTTGAATGGGGAGAAATTACAACATGCTGCGGTGCAGAGGGACCTGGGGGTCCTTGTGCATGAATCCCAAAAAGGTGCAGCAGGTAATCAGGAAGGCGAATGGAATGTTGGCCTTCATTGCGAGAGGGATGGAGTACAAAAGCAGGGAGGTCCTGCTGCAACTGTACAGGGTATTGGTGAGGCCGCACCTGGAGTACTGCGTGCAGTTTTGGTCACCTTACTTAAGGGAGGATATACTAGCCTTGGAGGGGGTACAGAGACGATTTACTAGGCTGATTTCTGAGATGAGGGGGTTACCTTATGATGATAGATTGAGTAGACTGGGTCTTTACTCGTTGGGAGTTCAGAAGGATGAGAGGTGATCTTCTAGAAACATTTAAAATAATGAAAGGGATGGAAAGATAGAGGCAGAGAGGTTGTTTTCACTGGTCGGGGAGACTAGAACTAGGGGGCACAGCCTCAAAATATGGGGGAGCCAATTTAAAACAGAGTTGAGAAGGAATTCCTTCTCCCAGAGGGTTGTGAATCTGTGGAATTCTCTGCCCAAGGAAGCAGTTGAGGCTAGCTCATTGAATGTATTCAAATCACAGATAGATTTTTAACCAATAAGGGAATTAAGAGTTACAGGGAGAGGGCGGGTAAGTGGAGCTGATTCCACGGCCAGATCAGCCATGATCTTTTTGAATGGCAGAGCAGGCTCGAGGGGCTAGATGGCCTACTCCTGTTCCTAATTCTTATGTTCATATATTATGCAGGTAGGTCTTCAGGATCTCCCAGGCCTCTTACTCCTTTGATGTTCACCGGAGCAAGTTTCAAAGTGCCTCTGTCTCATGTTAATGAAGTTGAGAAATGGGCCACCATCAGTTTGTACCATCTTGTGCTTTCTCCTCTGGTAGGTAATGAAAGTACATTGTGCACAATACCAACACGTAAAAGACATGAAGAATATTAAATTACATACTCTGTTTTTAGTGAATTGACAATGTTAAAAGAATTGTAGTGTAAGATGGTTGCAGCAGTGCAAAATATGAATTCAGATGTTTATCCTTTCATGCAAACATAAACCCTTTTTGTATTAAATTTCAAATCACACTTCAGCTTCTTGGAAGTGTGATCTTTGCCTGATGATTGCTTGGAGAAAACAGGATAGTACATTAATGGTAGCTTACCATCTCATTCTTTCTGGTTTGGAAGCAGCATGTGTACCATTAACTTAATATGTGGAAGCGCAAGATCTGCAGGTGATCGACCTATTGCATGGCTGGGGCTGAGAATACAAATTAGCATCAACAACATTTTGCAAAGAGTGAAGTGTCTTCATAGTGACAAACAATGATGTAGAACAGCAAAGGGAGACATTTAATATGGTGTTCAACAGAGCCCAAGAAAAATGTATTCTACTAATAAACAAGAACAAATTAAAGACTAATGAGCCACCATGGATGAATAAAGACATTAAAGAAAGGGACAGACACTAAGTATATGGACAGCAGAGGAGTGTAAGACAAAGGAGAATACAAAGGATCTAGGAGAGAAGTCAAAAAAACAATGAGCACAGCAAGAGGAATTATGAAATTAAATTATTAAGGAACATAAAACAAAATAGTAACATTTTCTATAGGCACATACATAAGGGACAATCAGGATAAAATCACAGGCAGCGAGAACGAAATGGCAGAAATCTTGAATAATTAATTTGCTTCACTATTTACTAAGGAGACGGATTAAATGGACATGACATCAGAAGATGAGATTAAAAATAATATAGAAACATAGAAAATAGGTGCAGGAGTAGGCCATTCGGCCCTTTGAGCCTGCATCACAATTCAATAAGATCATGGCTGATCATTCAGCTCAGTACCCCTTTCCTGCTTTCTCTCCTTAACCCTTGATCCCTTTAGCCATCAGGGCCATTGCTAACACCCTCTTGAATATATCCAATGAACTGGCCTCAACAACTCTCTGCGGTTGGGAATTCCACAGGTTAATAACTCTGAGTGAAGAAGTTTCTCCTCATCTCAGTCCTAAATGGCTTACCCCTTATCCTTAGACTGTGACCCCTGGTTCTGGATTTCCCCCAATATCGAGAACATTCTTCCTGCATCTAACCTGTCCTATCCCGTCAGAATTTTATATGTTTCTATGAGATCCCCTTTCATCCTTCTAACCTCCAGTGAATACAGGCCCAGTCGATCCAGTCTCTCCTCCATATGTCAGTCCTGCCAACCCAGGAATCAGTCTGGTGAACCTTCGCTGCACTCCCTTAATAGCAAGAACGTCCTTCCTCACATGAGGAGACCAAAACTTCACACAATATTCCCGGTGAGGCCTCACCGAGGCCCTGTACAACTGCAGGAAGACCTCCCTGCTCCTATACTCAAGTCCCCTGGCTATGAAGGCCAACATGCCATTTGCCGCCATCACCGCCTGCTGTACCTGCATACCAACTTTCAATGACTGATGTACCATGACACCCAGGTCTCGTTGCATCTCCCCTTTTCCTAATCTGCCACCATTCAGATAATATTCTGCCTTCATGTTTTTGCCACCAAAGTGGATAACGTCACATTTATCCATATTATACTGCATCTGCCATGCATTTGCCCACTCACCTAACCTGTCCAAGTCACCTTGCAGCCTCTTAACGTCCTCCTTACAGCTCTGGCCGCCACCCAGTTTAGTGTCATCTGCAAACTTGGAGATATTACATTCAATTCCTTCATCTAAATCATTACTCTATATTGTAAATAGCTGGGGGCCCAGCACTGAGCCCTGCGGCACTTCACTAGTCACTGCCTGCCATTCTGAAAAGGACCCATTTATCCCGACTCTCGACTGCCTTTCTGCCAACCAGTTCTCTATCCTCATCAGTACATTACCCCAAAGACCTTGTGCTTTAATTTTGCACAACAATCTCTTGTGTGGGACCTTGTCATAAGCCTTTTGAAAGTCCAAATACACCACATCCACTTGTCCACGCTACCAGTTACATCCTCAAAAAATTCCAGAAGATTTGTCAAGCATGATTTTCCTTTCATAAATCCATGCTGACTTGGACCAATCCTGTCATTGCTTTCCAAATGTGCTGCTATTTCATCTTTTAATAATAGATTCCAACATTTTCCCAACTACTAATGTCAGGCTAACTGGTCTATAATTACGCGTTTTCTCTCTCCCTCCTTTTTTTAATAAAGTGGTGTTACATTAGCTACCCTCTAGTCCATAGGAACTGATCCAGAGTCGATAGACTGTTGGAAAATGATCACCAATGTATCCACTGTTTCTAGGGCCACTTCCTTAAGTACTCTGGGATGCAGACTATCAGGCCCGGGGGATTTATCGGCCTTCAATCCCATCAATTTCCCTCACACAATTTCCCACCTAATAAGGATTTCCTTCAGTTGCTCCTTCTCACTAGACCCTCGATCCCCTAGTATTTCCGGAAGGTTATTTGTGTCTTCCTTCGTGAAGACAGAACCAAAGTATTTGTTCAACTGATCTGCTATTTCTTTGTTCCCCATTATAAATTCACCTGAATCTGTCTTCACTAATCTTTCTCTCTTCACATATCTATGGAAGCTTTTGCAGTCAGTTTTTATGTTCCCTGTAAGCTTCCTTTCATACTCTATTTTCCCCCTCCTAATTAAACCCTTTATCCTGCTCTGCTGAATTCTAAATTTCTCCCAGTCCTCAGGTTTGCAGCTTTTGCTGGCAATTGATATGCCTCTTCCTTGGATTTAACACTATCCTTAATTTCCCTTGTTAGCCACGGTTGAGCCACCTTCCCTGTTTTATTTTGTTGAAGTTCATCCATGTGATCTTTAAATGTTTGCCACTGCCTATCCACCGTCAACCCTTTAAGTATCATTTGCCAGCCTATTCTAGCTAATTCACATCTCATACCATCAAAGTTACCTTTCCTTAAGTTCCGGACCCTAGTCTCTGAATTAACTGTGTCACTCCATCTTAAAGAATTCTACCATATTATGGTCACTCTTCCCCAAGGGGCCTCGCACAACAAGATTGTTAATTAGTCCTTTCTCATTACACATCGCCCAGTCTAGGATGGCCAACCCTCTAGTTGGTTCCTCAACATATTGGTCTCGAAAACCATCCCTAATACACTCCAGTAAATCCTCCTCCACTGTATTGCTACCAGTTTGGTTAGACCAATCTATAAGTAGATTAAAGTTGCCCATGATAACTGCTGTACCTTTTATTGCATGCATCCCTAATTTTTTATTTGATGCTGTCCCCAACCTCATTTCTATGTTTGCTGGTCTGTACACAATTCCCACTTGCGTTTTCTGCCCTTTGGTATTCAGCAGCTCCACCCATACAGATTCCACATCATCCAAGCTAATGTCCTTCCTTACTATTACATTAATTTCCTCTTTAACCAGCAATGCTAGCCCACCTTCTTTTCCTTTCTGTCTATCTTTCCTGAATGTTGAATACCCCTGGATGTTGAGCTCCCAGCCTTGGTCACCCTGGAGCCATGTCTCCATGATGCCAATTATATCATCATCATTAATTGCTGCCCGTGCAGTTAATTCGTCCACCTCATTATGAATACTCCTTGCATTGAGGCACAGAGCCTTCAGGCTTGTCTTTTTAACACACTTGGCCTCTTTAAAATTTAGCTGTAATGTGGCCCTTTTTGCTTTTTGTCTTGGGTTTCTCTGTCCTCCACTTACTTTTTTTCTTTCTATCTTTTGCCTCTGCCCCAATTCTATTTCTCTCTGTCTCCCTGCATAGGTCCCCATCCCCCTGCCATATTAGTTTAACCCCTCCCCAACAGCGCTAGCAAACACTCCCCCGAGGACATTGGTTCCGGTCCTGCCCAGGTGCAAACTGTCTGGTTTGTATTGGTCCCACCTCCCCCAGAAGCAGTTCCAATGTCCCAGGAATTTGAATCGCTCCCTTCTGCACCACTCCTCAAGCCACGTATTCATCTGAGCTATCCTACAATTCCTACACTGACTAGCATGTGGCATTGGTAGAAATCCTGAGAATACTACCTTTCAGGTCCTACTTTTTAATTTAACTGCTAGCTTCTTAAATTCACCTTGTAGGACCTGGTCCCATTTTTTTTTACCTATATGCACCACGACAACTGGCTGTTCACCCTCCCCCTCCAAAATGTCCTGCAACCGCTCCAAGACATCCTTGACCTTTGCACCAGGGAGGCAACATACCATCCTGGAGTCTCGATTGCAGCCGCAGAAACGTCTATCTATTCCCCTTACAATCGAATCCCCTACCACTTTAGCTCTCCCACTCTTTTTCCTGCCCTCCTGTGCAGCAGAGCCACCCATGGTGACATGGACTTGGCTGCTGCTGCCCTCCCCTGATGACTCCTCTCCCCTAGCAGTACCCAAAACGATGTATCTGTTTTGGAGGGGGATGTCCGTAGGTGACTGCTGCACGACATTCCTTCCACTGCTCTTCCTGTTGGTCTCCCATTCCCTATCTGTTTGTGTAACCTTTACCTGCGGGAACTCCCTTTTTGAATATATCTAACAAACTGGACTCAACAATTTTCGATAATAGAGAATTCCATTGATAGACAATTCTCTGGGTGAAAACGTTTCTCCTCATCTCAGTCCTAGATGGCTTACCCCTTATCCTTAGACTGTGACCCCCGGTTCTGGACTTCCCCAACATCGGGAACGTTCTTCCTGCATCTAACCTGTCCAATGTCATCAAAATGTTATAAGCTTCTATGAGATCCCCTCTCATTCTTCTAAATTCGAGTGAATATAAGCCTAGTCGATCCAATCTTTCTTCATATGTCAGTCCTGCCATCCCGGGAATCAGTCTGGTGAACCTTTGCTGCACTCCCTCAATAGCAAGACTGTCCTTCCTCAGATTAGGAGACCAAAACTGCATACAATACTCAAGGTGTGGTCTCACCAAGGCCCTGTACAACTGCAGTAAGACATCCCTGCTCCTATACTCAAATCCTCTCATTATGAAGGCCAACATGCCATTTGATTTCTTTACTGCCTGCGGTACCTGCATGCCTACTTTCAATGACTGATGTACCATGACACCCAGGTCTCGTTGCACCTCCTCTTTTACTAATCTGTCACCATTCAAATAATAATCTGCCTTCCTGTTTTTGCCACCAAAGTGGATAACCTCATTTATCCACATTATACTGCAACTGCCATACATTTGCCCACTCACCTAACCTGTCCAAGTCACTCAGCAGCCTCTTAGCATCCTCCTCACAGCTCACTGCCACCCTGCTTAGTGTCATCTGCAAACTTGGAGATATTATACTCAATACCTTCATCTATTATAATTAATCTATATTGTAAATAGCTGGGGTCGCAGCACTGAACCTTGCAGTACCCCACTAGTCACTGCCTGCCATTCTGAAAAGGACCTGTTTATTCCCACTTGTTGCTTCCTGTCTGCCAACCAGTTCCCTATCCATGTCAATACATTACCCCCAATGCCATGTGCCTTAATTTTGCACACTAATCTCTTGTGTGGGACCTTGTCAAAATCCTTTTTGAAAGTCCAAATACACCACAACCACTGGTTCTCCCTTATCCACTCTACTAGTTACATCCTCAAAATTCGAGAAGTTTTGTCAAGCATGATTTCCCTTTCATAAATCCATGCTGACTTGGACTGATCCTATCATTGTTTTCCAAATGCGCTGCTATTATATCTTTAATAATTAATTCCAACATTTTCCCCACTACTGATGTCAGGCTAACCGGTCTATAATTCCCTGTTTTTTCTCTCCCTCATCTTTTTAAAAAGTGGTGTTACATTTGCTAGCCTCCAATCCAGAGGAACTGATTCAGATTCCATGGAATGTTGGAAAATGACCACCAATGCATCTACTATTTCTCGGGCCACTTGCTTAAATACTCTGGGATGCAGATCATCAGGCCCTGGGGATTTATCGGCCTAAATCCCATCAATTTCCCTAACACCATATCCCGACTAATATAACTGCATTTAAAATAAAAAGTGGAGAAATATTAAATAAACTAATAAGAGACTAAAACCCCTGGTCCGGACAGATGGCATCTGTGCATTTTTTTTTAAATCTAGGGCAGAGATAGCAGAGGCACTATTACACATATTTAATAATGAGAAAAGGATGCAATGCCAGAGGATAGCTAATGCTATACCTATATTTAAGAATAGAGATAGAATATGTCCAGGGAACTTTAGAACAGTCAGCTTAACATCGGTGGTAGGAAAGCTAAAGGCGAAAATAGAAAACAGCTCACAGCCAATGATGATGATGATTAGCCATCATCATCATGGATTTCCAAATGTAAAGTCTTGCTTGACCAACCTCATTGAATTTTTTGAAGAGGTGACAGAGAGAGAGTAGACAAGGGTAATGTAGTAGATGTAATATATTTAGATTTACAAAAGGCCTTTGATAACATACCACATATTATTCATGTCCATTATATCAAACAATCGGGGTCAGAGGACAAGTAGCAGAATGCATAGCTGGCTGGCAGAAAGACAGAATGCAGAGAGTAGGGGTATAAGGTAGCTATTCAATGTGTCAGAAGGTGGGGAGTGATGTTCCACAAGGATCAGTGCTAAGACCACTGTTTTTCATAATTTATATTAACGATTTAGACTTTGGAATCAAAAGCACTGTTTCTAAATTTGCAGATGACACCAAATTGGGAGGGATAGTCAATACTGAGGAGGAATGCAACAAATTACAGGAGGACATTAATAAACTTGCAGAATGGGCATATAATTGGCAAATGAATTTCAACTTACATAAATGTGAGGTATTACATTTTGCTAAGAAAATAAGGAGGTCACATATTACATCGAAAATAAGAATCTAAATGGGGTAGAGGATCAAAGGGATTTTGGGAGTAAAAATACATAAATCACAGGTCAATGAGACCATGACAAAAGTAACCTGAGCACTAGGGTTTATTTCTAGAGGGATAGAATTGGAAAGTAGAGAAGTTATGCTTAACTTGTATCGAACCTTGGTTAGACCACACTTGGAGGACTGAGTGCAGTTCTGGTTGTCATATTATAAAAAGGATATAGAGACACTGGAGAGGGGCAAAAGAGATTTACAAGGATGTTACCAGAACTGCGAGGTTATACTTATCGGGAAAGGATGAACACTCTAGGTCTTTTTACTCTTGAAAAGAGAAGGCTGAGGGTTCATCTAATATAGTTCTTTAAAATTATAAAAGGATTAGATAGAGTAGACACAGAGGACACGTTTCGCCACACGCGGCGGGATTGATGTGGTAAGCCAGCTTCCGCCTCAAGCCTGCTCTCTGTCCCACATCTTCCATAGCTAGGCCTTGTTAAGCCCACCTTGCAGGCTTCCTGGCCAATTAAGAGGAAGATAGTCTGATGATGTCATTTGATGACATGTCATTGGCCAGTTTCCTTAAAGGGACCATGCCCACAATGATTTTGAGGTGCTGCAAATACTGAGAAGCACTGCAGAGGTGACGGCTCCACGCAGGCTCTCCTATGACTCCCTCCAGATGTTTATGAAGGGAGTCACAGCACATGGTGGAAGGGACCTCCCCAGGACACCCATGCAGCCTGGTTCCACATTGCACAGGAGGCCACAAGCAGAGATGTCATCAGAAGGAGCTGCTGCAGTGGTGTAAACCTTTCAATGATCTCAGTAGATCACGAAACATTACTGCAAAGCCACACTCAACCTCATCCTGCTGTGCTCCTCATCACATCCCCATCACTCTGTCTTCCCTACTCTATCCCTGCACATCCTTACTCACACCAACTTACCTTGCACCTCCACCCATCCCTCTCTCTATTTACATTATCACTTCCCCATCTCACTAGCCACCCCTCACACACACACTCATCCTTGTAATTATACCAACTAAAAACATTCAAAGGTAGCTGTTATGTATTTAACCCCTTGTAACCTTTTAACCTGCATCACACATGTCCACCAGAGGGCTTACCTGTAGAATCCCAAGGGCTCCCAACATCCCTTGGGAGTACAGTATATAAACAGGCCACCAACGAGGTACCTGCACTCTGGAACTACAATAAAGGAGCTAAGGTCACACTTGTTCATTGCACATAGAACTCAGTCTGACCATTTATTATGAACATAACAATTGGTGACAAGGTAACGAATCGCACGAAAAATGCAAAGAACAGTCGACATCCTGGAAAAGTTCTCAGAGGGGGACGATTGGGAGGCCTTCGAGGAGAGACATCATAGCCAATGAGCTGGAAGGGGACAGGAACGTGACCAAACTAAGGACGATCCTCCTAAAAGTCTGTGGGGCCACTACCTATGGCCTCATGAATCTCCTGGCCCCAGCTAAACCAACAGAGAAATTCTACGGAGAACTGTGTACGCTGGTCCGGGAGCACCTAAATCTTAAGGAAAGTGTTTTGATGGCGAGATATTGTTTTTACACGTGTCAACGGTCAGAGGGCCAGGAAGTGGCGAGCTACATCGCCGAACTAAGGCGCCTTGCAGGACATTGTGAGATTGAGGGATTCCTAGAACAAATGCTCAGACTTTTTGTACTGGGCATCGGACATGAGACAATCCTTCGCAAACTGTTGAATGTAGAAACTCCGAATCTGAGTAAAGCCATAACAATAGCCCAGACATTTATGTCCACCAGTGACAACACCAAGCAGATTTCGCAGAACAAAGAAGTTTCGGCCAGTACAGTACATAAAGTAACGTCAGTTTCGAGCAGAAATGTACACGGCAGAATGTACACGCTGGCTGCTGTGGCCCAAACTCAATTGACCCAGAGTCCACCATCATCTGTTAATGTGAGGCAGTTAACACCCTGTTGGCACTGCGGGGGTGATCATCAGCCCCATCAATACCGCTTTAAGCACTATGCGTGCAATGGCTGCAGAACAATGGGACACCTCCAACGAATGTGCACACGAGCTGCAAACCCTGCAAACCATCACGTTGCAGAGGAAGATTGGTCCACAAGGGATCAGACGGAATTGGAAACTTGTACGGAAGCGGCAGAAGTTTACGGGGTATACGCGTTCATGATGAAATGCCCACCAATAATGAAAGTTGAACTGAACGGTATTCCAGTGTCTATTGAGCTGGACACTGGGGCAAGCCAGTCCATAATGAGTAAAAAGGCCTTCAACAGGCTGTGGGGGAAGAAGGCACACAGGCCCAAGCTCAGCCCCATTCACAGGAAGCTAAGGACTTATACAAAGGAACTAATCCCAGTAATTGGCAGTGCTGAATCAAAGTCTCCTATGATGGAGCAGTACATGAGCTCCTGCTGTGGATTGTGCCAGAGGATGGTCCCATGTTATTTGGCAGTAGCTGGCTGGGGAAAATCCGCTGGAACTGAGATGACATCCGAGCGCTCTCGTCAGTCGACGACACCGCATGCACCCAGGTTCTAAGCAAGTTCCAATCATTATTTGAGCCAGGCATTGGAGGTATCTCGGGGGCAAAAGAGCAGATCCATTTGGTTCCCGGTTTGCGACCCATCCACCATAAAGCTCAGGTGGTACCGTACATGATGCGTGAAAAAGTGGAAATCGAGCTAGACAGGCTGCAACGTTATCCGTGCCGGTGGAATTCAAAGACTGGGCCAGTCCGATTGTTTCGGTACTCAAGCAAGACAGTGCAGTTAGAATTTGCGGTGACTTTGACAAGGTTCCACACAAGAGATTGGTGTGCAAAATTAAAGCACATGGTATTGGGGGTAATGTACTGACATGGATAGAAAACTGGTTGGCAGACAGGAAGCAGAGAGTCGGGTTAAACGGGTCCTTTTCAGAATGGCAGGCAGTGACGAGTGGGGTGCTGCAGGGCTCAGTGCTGGGACCCCAGCTATTTACAATATAGATTCATGATTTGGATGAAGGAATTGAGTGTAATATCTCCAAGTTTGCAGATGACACGAAACGGGGTGGTGGTGTGAGCTGTGAAGAGGACCCTAAGAGGCTGCAGAGTGATTGGACAGGTTAGGTGAGTGGGCAAATTCATGACAGATGCAGTATAATGTGGATAAATATGACGTTATCCACTTTGGGGGCAAAAATATGAAGGCAGAATATTATTTAAATGGCAGCAGATTAGGAAAAAGGGAGGTGCAATGAGACCTGGGTGTCATGGTACATCAGTCATTGAAAGTTGGCATGCAGGTGCAGCAGGCGGTGAAGGTAGCAAATGGTATGTTGGCCTTCGTAGCTAGGGAATTTGAGTATAGGAGCAGGGAGGTCTTCCTGCAGTTGTACAGGGCCTTGGTGAGGCCTCACCTGGAATACTGTGAAGTTTTGGTCTCCTAATCTGAGGAAGGACGTTCTTGCTATTGAAGGTTCACACGACTGATTCCCGGAATGGCTGGACTGACGTGAGGAGAGACTGGATCGACTGGGCCTTTATTCACAGGAGTTTAGAAGGATGAGAGGGGATCTCATAGAAACATATAAAATTCTGACGGGACTGGACAGGTTAGATGCAGGAAGAATGTTCCCGATGTTGAGGAAGTCCAGAACCAGGGGACACAGTCTAAGGATAAGGGGTAAGCCATTTAGGACTGAGATGAGGAGAAACTTCTTCACTCAGAGTTATTAACCTGTGGAATTCCCTACTGCAGAGAGTTGTTGCTACCAGTTCATTGGATATATTCAATAGGGAGTTAGATATGGCCCTTGCAGCTAAAGGGATCAAGTGGTATGGAAAGGAAGCAGGAAAGGGGTACTGAGGTGGATGATCAGTCATGATCTTATTGAATGGTGGTGCAGGCTCGAAGGGCCAAATGGCCTACTCCTACACCTATTTTCTATGTTTTTATAAAGTAACAATTAACCATTTTTCGCTACAGGACCAGTACATGCCACCGAAGGCAGACGACCTATTTGCGACCCTGGCTGGCGGGAAGACATTCACCAAGCTGAACCTGACCTCGGTCTACATGACTCAGGAGCTGGCAGAGTCTTGGAAAAGCCTCACCTGCATCAACATGCACAAAGGTCTATTTATTTACAACTGGTGCCTGTTCGGGATTCGGTCGGCTGCAGCGATCTTCCAGCGAAACATGGAAAGGCTGCTAAAGTCGGTTCTGTTACATATATAAACCTGAAAATAGCTTCTTCAACTACCAGAGAGTTCATTCCCTGGAGTCCCAAGCGATCCCACAATCCCTTGGGAGAACTTGTACATAAGGAGGCCTCACAGGCTGGAGAGGCACTCTGGAGACCTGTAATAAAGGACCTCGGTCACACTTTACTTTGAGCTTACATATCTGATCAGATTCTTTATTCAAGACATAACAACTGGCAACGAGATACAGATGTCGAACCACACCGCAACAATGCAGAGAACC
Source organism: Pristiophorus japonicus (assembly GCF_044704955.1). Lineage (NCBI taxonomy): Eukaryota > Metazoa > Chordata > Chondrichthyes > Pristiophoridae > Pristiophorus > Pristiophorus japonicus. The sequence goes on along the minus strand of NC_091981.1, from coordinate 154,791,821 downwards.
GTGGGTATCCTGGAGAAATTTTCAGAGGGAGATGATTGGGAAACCTTTATGGAGCGACTCGACTAATACTTCGTGGCCAACGAGCTGGAAGGAGAAGCGAATGCTGCCAAACAAAGGGCGATCCTCCTCACCGTTTGTAGTGCATCAACGTATGGCCTCATGAAAAATCTGCTCGCTCCAGCGAAACCCATAGAGAAGTCAAATGATGATTTCTGCACACTGGTCTGGGAGCATCTAAACCCGAAGGAAAGCATTCTGATGGCAAGGTATCAGTTCTACATGTACAAGAGGTCTGAAGGCCAGGAAGTGGCGAACTACGTTGCTGAGCTAAGGCTCCTTGCAGGACATTGCGAATTTGAAGAACACTTGGAGCACATGCTCAGGGACTTCTTTGTACTTGGCATTGGCCATGAAGTAATACTTCGCAAACCTTTGACTGTAGAGACCCCAACCTTGAGTAAAGCCATAGCAATAGCCCAGGCGTTCATCGCCACCAGTGACGATACCAAACAAATCTCTCAGCACACGAGTGCTGCTGCAAGTGCTGTGAACAAAGTAATGTTGTTTTCGAATCATAACGTACAGGGCAGGACTCACATGCCTGCAGCTGCATGTCCGCAGATGTCTCAAAGTCCAACATCAAGGGTGGTGAATGCAAGGCCATTAACACCTTGTTGGCGCTGTGGAGGTGATCATCGTTTCCATTCATGCTGCTTCAAAGGATACATTTACAAGGGCTGTGTAACAATGAGACACCTCCAACATATGTGCAAGCGAGCTGCAAACCTTGCTAATCCTACAAACCATCATGTTGCAGAGGAGGACAGATCCACGGTGGATCACGACGAACCAGAGCCTCAGACTGAGGAGGCAGAGGTATTTTGGGTGTGCACATTTACCACAAAGTGTCCCCTGATAATGCTGAAGGTTGAATTAAATGGATTCCCAGTGTCAATGGAGCTGGATACGGGCGCGAGCCAGTCCATAATGAGCAAAAGACTTTTGATAAATTGTGGTGCAGCAAGGCCTCAAGGCCAGTCCTGACTCCCATTCATACTAAACTGAGAACAGATACAAAGGAACTGATTCCCATAATCGGCAGTGCTACCGTAAAGGTCTCCTACGATGGAGCGGTACACAATTTACCACTCTGGGTGGTAGCGGGCGATGGCCCACGCTGTTCGGCAAGGGCTGGTTAGGAAAGATACGCTGGAACTGGAACGATGTCCGAGCGCTCTCATCCAAAACTTCATGTACCCAGGTCCGAAACAAGTTCTCCTTGCTGTTCGAACCAGGCATCGGGAAGTTCCAAGGAGCAAAAGTGAAGATCGACTTGATTCCGGGGGCACGACCCATCCATCACAAGGTGAGAGCGGTACCGTACATGATGAGAGAGAGGGTGGTGATCGAGCTGGACCGGCTGCAACGAGAGGACATCATTTCACTAACCGAATTCAACGAGTGGGCCAGTCTGATTGTTCTAGTCCTCAAGGAAGACGGCACTGTCAGACTCTCTGGTGATTACAAAGTAACTATCAATCATTTCTCCCTGCAGGATCAATACCTGCTACCAAAGGCAGACAACCTATTTGCGACGCTGGCGGGAGAAAAAACGTTCATGAAGCTGGACTTGACCTCGGCCTACATGACACAGGAGTTGGAGAAATCATCGAAGGGCCTCACCTGCATCGACACGCACAAAGGTCTCTATTTACAACAGATGCCCGTTTGGGATTCGATCAGCCGTGACGATATTCCACAGGAACATGAAAAGCTTGCTGAAGTCGGTCCCGCGCACCGTGGTCTTCCAGGACAACATCTTAGTTACAGATCGGGACACAGTCGAGCACCTGCAGAACCTGGAGGAGGTTCTTAGTTGGCTTAATCATGTGGGGCTCAGGTTGAAATGCACGAAGTGTGTTTTCCTGGTGCCTGAAGTGGCGTTCCTGAGGAGAAGAATCGCAGTGGATGGCATCAAGCCCACCGATTCGAAGACTGAGGGAATCAAGAATGCATCGAGACCACAGAACATGATGGAGCTGCGGTCGTTTCTAGGATTCCTAAACTACTTTGGTAACTTGTTATTGGGTTTTAGCACACTGTTAGAACCACTGCACTCTGTCCTGCAAAAGGAGATGAATGGGTATGGGGTAAAAGCCAAGAAAAGCTAGGAAACTGTTATGCTCAAATAAATTGCTTGTGTTTTATGATCCATGTAAGCATCTGGTACAAGCCTGTGATGCGTCATCGTACGGGGTTGGGTGTGTATTGCAACAAGCTAATGAATCTGGAAAATTGCAACCGGTTGCTTATGCATCCAGAAGTCTGTCTAAGGTTGAGAGGGCCTACAGCATGATCGAAAAAGAAGCTTTAGTGTGTGTTTATGGGGTAAAGAAAATGCATCAATATCTGTTTGAGCTCAAATTTGAATTGGAAACTGACCATAAGCCACTGATATCCCTCTTTTTTGTGAAAGTAAGGGGATAAATTCGAATGCATCGGCCCGCACCCAGAGATGGGCGCTCACATTGTCTGCATACAACTACATCATCCGCCACAGGCCAGGCACAGAAAACTGTGCCGATGCTCTCAGTAGGCTGCCATTGCCCACCACAAGGGTGGAGATGGCACAGCCCGCAGATTTTTAGTTATGTTAATGGAAGCATTCAAGAGTGAGCAATCACCTGTTACCGCCCAACAGATTAGAATCTGGACGAGCCAGGACCCCTTACTGTCCTTAGTAAAAAAACTGTGCGCTCCACGGGAGTTGATCTAGTGTCCCGTTAGAGATGCAGGAAGAAATAAAGCTGTACCAGTGGCGCAGAGATGAAATGTTCATTCAGGCAGACTGCCTCCTATAGGGTAATTGGGTAGTGGTGCCAAAAAAAGGGCAGGGGCACTTTCATTAGTGACCTCCACAGTACCCACCCAAGCATTGTATTGATGAGAGCGATAGCCAGATCCCACGTGTGGTGGCCCAGTATCGATGCAGACTTAGAGTCCTGCGTGCACAAATGTAGCACATGTTCACAGTTAACTAATGCACCCAGGGAGACGCCACTAAGTTTATGGTCCTGGCCCTCCAAACCGTGGTCCAGGGTCCATGTCGACTATGCAGGCCCATACTTGGGAAAAATGTTCCTTGTGGTTGTAGATGCGTACTCCAAATCGATTGAATGTGAGATAATGTCGGCAAGCACGTCCGCTGCCACCATTGAAAGCCTGCGGGCCATGTTTGCCACGCAATGCCTCCCTGATGTCCTTGTGAGTGACAATGGGCCGTGCTTCACCAGTGCTGAGTTCAAAGAGTTCATGACCCGCAGTTGGATCAGACATGTCACATCTGCCCCGTTTAAGCCAGCGTCCAATGGTCAGGCAGAGCGAGCAGTGCAAACAGAGCTTGAAGAGGGTATCTGAAGGCTCACTGCAGACTCGCCTATCCCGAGTCCTGCTTAGTTACCACACAAAACCCCACTCGCTCACTGGGGTTCCCCTTGCTAAACTGCTCATGAAAAGGACACTTAAGACAAGGTTCTCGTTAGTCCACCCTGATCTGCACGAACAGGTAGAGAGCAGGCGGTTTCAACAGAATACATATCATGATCGCACAAATGTGTCACGTGAAATCAAGATTAATGATCCTGTATTCGTGTTGAACTATAGACAAGGTCCCAAGTGGCTTCCCGGGACTGTCGTGGTCAAAGAGGGGAATAGGGTGTTTCTGGTCAAATTTTCAAATGGACTCCCCTGCAGAAAGCACTTGGACCAAACCAAACTCAGATTCATGGACTATCCAGAACAACCCACAATAGACTCTACCTTTTTTGACCCTCCAACACACACACAAGTGGCAACCGACCCAGCGGTTGACCACAAAGCAGAACCCATCAACTGGAGCAGCCCTACAAGGCCAGCTGCGCAGCAGCCCAGCGAGGGCCCAACAAACGACTCATCAAAAATCAGCATTTGCACCGAGATGATCAACCAGGGAAAGGAAGGCTCCAGATCGACTACATTGTAAATAGTTACACTATTGACTTTGGGGTGAGGTGGGGTGTTGTTATATATGTAAACCTGTAAATACCTTGTTTAACCACCAGAGGGCCCATCCCTTGGACTCCTAAGGGATCCCACAATCCCTTGGGAGCACCTGTACAGAAGGAGGCCTCAAAGGCCGGAGAGACACTATGGAGACCTGTAATAAAGGACTACGGTCACACATTACTTTGAGCTTACAGTATCTGGTCAGATTCTTTCTTCAAGACATAACAGGTTCCTTGTACAGTGGTCTTCTAGGACGACATAGTGGTTACAGGTTGGGACATCATTGAGCACTTGATGAACATGGAGGAGGTTCTTAATCGATTGAATCGCGTGGGGCTCAGGTTGAAATGCTCGAAGTGTGTTTTCCTGGCACAGGACGTCGAATTCTTAGAAAGGAGAATCGCAGCAGGTGGCATCAGACCCATCGACGCCAAGACGGAGGCCATCAAGAACGTGCCCCGACCACAGAACATGACGGAGCTGCAGTCGTTCTGGGACTCCTAAACTATTTTGGTAATTTTCTACCTGGGTTAAGCACCCTGCTAGAACCCCCAGATGCGCTACTGCACAAGGGAGACGACTGGGTATGGGGGAATTCACAAGAGGCTGCCTTTAAGAAAGCCAGACATTGACTGTGTTCTAACAAATTGTTTGTCCTGTATAATCCATGTAAACGACTAATGTTAGTGTGTGATGGGTCGGGTGTGTGTTACAACAGGATAATGAATCGGGAATATCGCACCCAATTGCGTATGCATCCAGGAGTTTGTCCAAGGCCGAAAGGACCTATAGCATAGTTGAAAAATAGGCTCTAGTGTGCATTTATGGGGTAAAAAACATGCAGCAGTACTTGTTTGGCCTCAGAGTAGGAATCACAGGATAGCTCCGATGAATACATGGCTTGAGCAGTGGTGCAGCAGGGAGGGATTCAAATTCCTGGGGCATTGGAACCAGTTCTGGGGGAGTGGGATCAGTACAAACTGGATGATCTCGCACCTAGGCAGGACTGGAACCAATGTCCTAGGGGGAGTGTTTGCTAGTGCTGTTGGGGAGGAGTTAAACTAATATGGCAGGGGGATGGGAACCAATGCAGGGAGACAGAGGGAAATAAAATGGAGACAGAAGCAAAAGACAGAGAGGAGATGAGTAAAAGTGGAGGACAGAAAAACCCAAGGCAAAAAACAAAAAGGGCCACTTTACAGCAAAATTCTAAAGGATCGAAGTGTAATAAAAAGGCAAGCCTGCCAGCTCTGTGCCTCAATGCGAGGAGTATTCGGAATAAGGTGGATGAATTAACGGTGCAGATAGCAGTTAATGGATACGATGTGGTTGGCATCACGGAGACATGGCTCCAGGGTGACCAAGGCTGGGAACTCAACATCCAAGGGTATTCAGCATTTAGGAAGGATAGACAGAAAGGAAAAGGGGGCGGGGTGGCGTTGCTGGTTAAAGAGGAAATTAATGCAATTGTAAGGAAGGACATTAGCTTGGATGATGTGGAATCGGTATGGGTGGAACTACGGAATACAAAAGGGCAGAAAACACTAGTGGGAGTTGTGTATAGACCTCCAAACAATAGTAGTGATGTTGGGGAGGGCATCAAACAGCAAAGTAGGGGTGCATGCAATAAAGGTGCAGCAGTTATCATGGGTGACTTTAATATGCATGCAGATTGGGCTAACCAAACTGGAAACAATACGGTGGAGGAGGATTTCCTGGAGTGCATAAGGGATGGTTTTCTAGACCAATATGTCGAGGAACCAACTAGGGGGGAGGCCATCTTCGACTGGGTGTTGTGTAATGAGAGAAGATTAATTAGCAATCTCGTTGTGCGAGGCCCCTTGGGGAAGAGTGACCATAATATGGTGGAATTCTACATTAGGATGGAGAATGAAACAGTTAATTCAGAGACCATGGTCCAGAACTTAAAGAAGGGTAACTTTGAAGGTATGAGGCGTGAATTGGCTAGGATAGATTGGCGAATGATACTTAAAGGGTTTTCAGTGGATGGGCAATGGCTGGCAGACATTTAGAGATCGCATGGATGAACTACAACAATTGTACATCCCTGTCTGGTGTAAAAATAAAAAAGGGAAGGTGGCTCAACCGTAGCTATCAAGGGAAATCAGGGATAATATTAAAGCCAAGGAAGTGGCATACAAATTGGCCAGAAATAGCAGCGAACCAGGGGCCTGGGAGAAATGTAGAACTCCGTAGAGGAGGACAAAGCGTTTGATTAGGGCAGGGAAAATAGAGTATGAGAGGAAGCTTGCAGGGAACATTAAAATGGACTGCAAAAGCTTCTATAGATATGTAAAGAGAAAAAGGTTAGTAAAGACAAATGTAGGTCCCGTGCAGTCAGAATCAGGATAAGTCACAACTGGGAACAAAGAAATGGCAGACCAATTGAACAAGTACTTTGGTTCGGTATTCACTAAGGAGGACACAAATAACCTTCCGGATATAAAAGAGGTCAGAGGGTCTAGTAAAAAGGAGTAACTGAGGGAAATCCTTATTAGTCAGGAAATTGTGTTGGGGAAATTGATGGGATTGAAGGCCGATAAATCCCCAGGGCCTGATGGTCTGCATCCCAGAGTACTTAAGGAAGTGGTCTTGGAAATAGCAGATGCATTGACACTCATTTTCCAACATTCCATAGACTCTAGATCAGTTCCTATGGAGTGGAGGGTAGCCAATGTAACCCCACTTTTTAAAAAAGGAGGGGGAGAGAGAAAACAGGGAATTATAGACCGGTCAGCCTGACATCAGTAGTAGGTAAAATGATGGAATCAATTATTAAGGATGTCATAGCAGTGCATTTGGAAAGAGGTGACATGATAGGTCCAAGGCAGCATGGATTTGTGAAAGGGAAATCATGCTTGACAAATCTTCTGGAATTTTTTGAGGATGTTTCCAGTAGAGTGGACAAGGGAGAACCAGTTGATGTGGTGTATTTGGACTTTTGATAAGGTCCCACACAAGAGATTAATGTGCAAAGTTAAAGCACATGGGATTGGGGGTAGTGTGCTGACATGGATTGAGAACTGGTTGGCAGACAGAAGCAAAGAGTAGGAGTAAATGGGTACTTTTCAGAATGACAGGCAGTGACTAGTGCTGGGGCCCCAACTATTTATACTCTACATTAATGATTTAGACGAGGGGATTAAATGTAGTATCTCCAAATTTGCGGATGACACTAAGTTGGGTGGCAGTGTGAGCTGCGAGGAGAATGCTATGAGGCTGCAGAGTGACTTGGATAGGTTAGGTGAGTGGGCAAATGCATGGCAGGTGCAGTATAATGTGGATAAATGTGAGGTTGTCTACTTTGGTTGTAAAAACAGAGAGATAGACTATTATCTGAATGGTGACAGATTCGGAAAAGGGGAGGTGCAACGAGACCTGGGTGTCATGGTACATCAGTCATTGAAGGTTGGCATGCTGGTACAGCAGGAGGTTAAGAAGGCAAATGGCATGTTGGCCTTCATAGCGAGGGGATTTGATTACAGAGGCAGGGAGGTATTACTACAGTTGTACAGGGCCTTGGTGAAGCCACACCTGGAGTATTGTGTACAGTTTTGGTCTCCTAACTTGAGGAAGGACATTCTTGCTATTGAGGGAGTGCAGCGAAGGTTCACCAGACTGATTCCCGGGATGCCGGGACTGACATATCGCGAAAGACTGGATCAACTGGGCTTGTATTCACTGGAGTGCAGAAGGATGAGAGGGGATCTCATAGAAACGTTTAAAATTCAGACGGGTTTAGACAGGTTAGATGCAGGAAGAATGTTCCCAATGTTGGGGAAGTCCAGCACCAGGGGTCACAGTCTAAGGATAAGGGGTAAGCCATTTAGGACCGAGATGAGGAGAAACTTCTTCACCCAGAGAGTGCTGAACCTGTGGAATTCTCCACCACAGAAAGTTGTTGAGGCCAATTCACTAAATATATTTAAAAAGGAGTTAGATGTAGTCCTTACTACTAGGGGAATCAAGGGGTATGGTGAGAAAGCAGGAATGGGGTACTGAAGTTGCATGTTCAGCCATCAACTCATTGAATGGCGGTGCAGGCTCGAAGGGCCGAATGGCCTACTCCTGCATCTATTTTCTATGTTTCTATGTTTCTAAGTTCGAGCTTGAAACAGACCACAAGCCGCTCATATCGCTATTTTTGAAGAGCAAAAGGATCAATACCAATGCCTCTGCCCGCATCCAAGGATGGGCGCTCTCGCTGTCGGTATAAAACTATGTAATTTGCCACAGACCGGGCACAGAGAACTGCGCAGATGCTCTCAGTTGGCTACCATTGCCCACCACAGGGGTTGAAATGGCACAGCCAGGAGACTTGCTAATGTTCACGGAGGCATTTGAGAATGAGAAATCCCCCGTTACGCCTCGCCAGATCAGGACCTGGACCAGCCAGGATCCTTCATTGTCCCTGGTAAAAAAAAAAACTCTGTCCTCCATTGGAACTGGTCCAGTGTCCCAGTGGAGATGCAGGAAGCGATTAAGCCATTCCACAGACTCAGATGAACTGTGCCTGCAGGCAGACTGGTTCTTGTGGGGCAATCGTGTGGTCTTGCCCAAGAAACGCAGAGACACATTTATTTGGGGAACTACACAGCACCCACCCAGCCATCGTGATGATGAAAGCCATAGCAAGATTTCACCTGTGGTGGCCAGGCATCAGACTCAGAGTTAGAGTCTTGTGTATGCCAGTGCAACGCTTGCTCTCAGTTGAGCAATGCACCCAGAGAGTCACCGCTAAGTTTATGTTCCTGGTCATCCAAATCATGGTCGAGGATCCATGTAGACTATGGTTTTGGTTGTCATGGATGCTTATTAACGTGGATTGAATTTGCAATAATGTTCGGAAGCACGTCCAAGGCCACCCTTGAAAGTCTAAGAGCTATGTTTGTCATGCACGGCCTGCCCGCTCTCCTAGTCAGCGACAATGGGCCATGCTTCACAAGTGCCAAATTCAAAGAGTTATTGACCCACAACGGGATCAAACATGTCACATCTGCGCCATTCAAGCCCTATTCCAAAGGCCAGGAAGAACGGGCAAAGCTTGCGATTTGTGTCGGAAGGCTCCCTGCAGACCCGGTTGTCCCGAGTACTGCTCGGTTATCGCACCAGACCCCAGTCACTCATACGGATTCCCCCAGCTAAGCTGCTAATGAAAAGGGAGCTCAAAACAAGGTTCTCTCTGGTCCACCCTGATCTACATTGATCATGTGAAGGACAAGCGGCATCAACAGAGTGTGTACCATAACCGCGCAAACTTGTCACGCAATATTGAGATCAATTATCCTGTGTTTGTGCTCAATTATGGACATGGTCCCAAATGGCTCACTGGCACCGTCACAGCCAAAGAGGGGAGTAGGGTGTTTCAGGTCAAACTGACCAATGGACCAGCGCACAGCAAACACTTAGACCAAATTAAACTGCGATTCATCAACAGCTATGCACATCCTGAAGAGGACACCACCAACTTTGACATTCCAACACACACACAAGTGGCAACTGACATCACAGTTGATCACGAAACAGAACTCATCATCCTCAGCTGTCAGGCAAGGCCAGCTGCCCAACAGCCCAATGAAGAACTGACCAACCCAATTTGTACCGAGACGATCAACAAGAAAGCGTAAAGCCCCAGATCATCTCACCTTGTAAATAGTGTATTGTTGACTTCACGGGGGAGTGATGTTATGTATTTAACCCCTTGTAACCTTGTAATTTGCATCACACTAGTCCACCGGAGGGCCTATCTGTTGGAGTCCCAAGGGATCCCAGCATCCCTTGGGTGTACAGTATATAAGTAGGCCACCCACGGGGTACCTGCACTCTGGAACTACAATAAAGGAACTAAGGTCACACTTGCTCATTACACACAGTACTCGGTCTGACCAGTTATTATGAGCATAACAGTAGGCACTTGGGTTTTAGCCAATGTTCATGGAGAGTTTCTGCTGCTGTCAAACATTGAAATCTTTATGTTGAACACTTTGTATTCTTGGACAAATTTGTCTGCACCTTTTGGAAGTGGCTTAGTGAGTTGTAGTGAATGGTCAGATATAAGGGAACCCTGCACAATGGTGATGAGTGTGAAAGGAATGTGTTGGGCATTGCAAGGATGCTTTTTGGTGATGGTGTTGAGTGGTGCCAACTTAGGACATCATGTGGCAGCCAGGGTGCACAGCATCAAGTGAAGTAAATGTAGCCATGGTGAGGCCATCCCTGGCCTCCCGGGCAGAAATGTGGTCGGGTACTGATGCCCTGTGTACTGTGCAGCATCAGGTGATGGTGGAGAAGTTTGGTCTTGTTGTTGGTGTGCATGGTGTGTTTAGTGATGCTGGTGTTGGGGCTGATCGTGGTGGGATTCCGAGGAGAAAGATGAGATTTCCTCAAGAACACCGATGCTGCTGGAATAGATGGCAGGTGAGGTTGAGATGACAGAAGCGATCTGTCAATGGTGAGTGAGGTTGCTCCAAGGAGGGGACAGTGAATAGAGAATACACTGCAAACTCTTCCAACCTGCATACAGCTCAAAAGTTTCTTCCAAATCCTGAAGGCTTCCGCTTATCATATTGGAAAGTGAAATGATAGCTGTTATACCACTTCTGCAGCTGTCAACTAGCCAAAGCAATCAAGAATCACTGAGAAGCTGACCCCACTTACCACGCATGTTCCCCGAGGAACGGCAAACTCGACAAAAAGCTGGTAAAATTGTAAGTGCCTGCTTTTAACCCTCATAAGTAGCATTCAACTACCTCTTAAGGACCTTAATTTACTGGACCGCCGCTTGCTGTCGGGTTTATGATCTGCACGCAGACCTGACAGCTGAGAAACTCATATGGAGACGGGTTTACAGCGGGATCCCGACCCGTTGTCAATCACGGCCATTTTGACAGCGGGCTCGCGTCCAAACCCGCACTCCAGGGCTGGGAAGATTTCGCCCAGAGAGTGTGGGCTCAAATTTTGGCCTGAGTTGCTCCTATTTTTTTTGAGCAACTAGTTTAGAATGGAACATCTTAGAAATTGCAATTCTCGCCATTTAGTTTGCTCCAGTTCTAGTGAGTTAGAATAGTTTCATTTTAGAACAGATTTTTTTTTCAAAAGGGGGCGTGTCCAGCCACTTACGCCTGTTTTGCAAGTTTAGGCAGCGAAAACTTACTCCAAACCAATTAGAATGGAGTAAGTGTAGATTTTTGTACGCTCAGAAAAACCTTGCCTACACTTTAGAAAATAGGCGTAGGGAACGAGAGATGGGGGGGAGGGGTGGGGAAGAGAAGTTTACAAGCATTAAACATTTCACTTTTACAAATAAAAAGCCATCATCAATAATAAATGATAAATAAATCAATCCAAAAAAAAATTAAAAAATTAAAAATAAAAAAAGAATAAAAAAATCAATCAATAAATAAAAAATTAAGTTTCTACTCACCTACTGCAGCACCAAGAGCCCTCTAACAGTGAGCAGGGACAGTTCCCCCCCAGGAGATGCCAGTCAGGCAAGTCCTGCTGCCGCCCAGGACTTCGGGCGGGCCCCGCCATCAACGACGACGCCACTTCGGGCGGGGCCCACACCCAGCGATGATTGCAACGCCGAGGATTTCGGGCGGGGCCCGCCACCGAGGATGACGCCATTTCGGGCGGAGCCCGCACCCAGAAGATGCCGGGCCGTCGCCGAGGTCTTCGGGTGGGGCCTGCCCTCCGTGAGATGCCGGGCAGGCGGGCCCCACCACCGAGGACGACACCACTTCGGAAAGAGAAGGGAATAGAGGCTTATGCTGATAGAGCTGGATGAGGAAGGATAGGAGGAGGCTCGAGTGGGGCATAAACACCGGCATGGACTGGTTGGGATAAATGGCCTGTTCTGTGCTGTATGTTCTATATAATTCTATGTATTATAAAAGGAGTTTATTATTATAGTACATATCTTCATGGGACTAAGCCATATTTCATTTGGCCCTTAGAATGGATTATGTTGAACCCAAATGTTAAATGAATAAAATAGCTTACCTAAATTCTCATTAGTATAGTGAACTATTGGCCCAGAGTTTGCCACTGTAATGATGGCGAAACTGTCAGCGTTCATCATCATTACTCTTTGAAACTGACAGCAACCTCTGGCATTCGTACATATGTAGTTAAACGCACAAATCCAGAAGTTGCTGTCATTGATTACCCGCTGCTTCACAGGGTGCACTGTTGAAGTCCTCACAGACGGAAATTTATTAGAAATCACTTGAATTGATGTGAACTATTTTTTAGAAAGAAAAAAGAAAGAAAAACTTGGATTTATATCGTGCCTTTCACAACCATTGGGTGTCTCAAAGTGCTTTACAGCCAATGAAGTACTTTTTGGAGTGTAATGTGGGAAACGCGGCAGCCAATCAGCTGTGGCTCAGTGGATATTACACTCGCTTCTGAGTCAGAAGGTTGTGGGTTCAAGTCCCACTCCAGGAACTTGAGCACATAAATCTAGGATGACACTCCAGTGCAATGCTAATGAGTGCTGCACTGTCAGAGGTGTCATCTTTCGGATGATACGTTAAACCAAGGCCCTGTCTGCCCTCTCAGATGGACGTAAAAGATCCCATGGCACTATTTCAAAAAAGAGCAGGGGAGTTATCCCCGGTGTCCTGGCCAATAGTTATCCCTCAATCAACATAACAAAAACAGATTATCTGGTCATTATCACACTGCTGTTTGTGAGAGTTTACTGTGCACAAGTTGGCTGCCGTTTTCCCACATGACAACAGTGACTACACTCCCAGAATACTTCATTGGCTCTAAAGCACTTTGAGACATCCGGTGGTCATGAAAGATGCTATATAAATGCAAGTCTTTCTTTCTTTCTTGTAAAACCCCCCCCAAAAAAGTTACATTTTGTTGTATGAAGTAATTTAACAATGTACTACATCATAATTATTGCTGAATAATCTCCATGGTCCTGATAAACTAATTTTATATTTGTGGAATGTCAAATATCACCATGATGATCAAAATTCCATTGATGTTTTAAAATAATTTATAAATATTTAAGTTTGTTTATGATATTTCAGCTTTTACCTTAATCCCATGTGTGCATCCCAATCTTTATTTTGATCTCTGTAATATTTATAAAAATTGAAGGATAATCAATGCTTTTTACTTCCTGGTTTGCTTTGTGAGAATTCTGCAATGTGATTGGCTGCTTGGCCTGTCATCGCAGTGGCAGTACAAACCCCTTTTTGCCCGTTGACCCCCAGAGGCAATTCCGGGGGGAGGTGCTGTGCGCAGCGCCTGAGTAAACTCTTTAGCACACCCTTATCAGGGTCGCCGATGATAACTGGCCCTGCACAAAGAAGACTATTCGGCCCCCATGTGCAGAAACTCATTTTATTTAAACATAATCTAGTTTTGTTCCTGGTCACATGCAGTAAATTCCCTGGACTCTAATATTTGCATTCTCTTGTCACTTGCTTCTTTATACTAAACCATGAAATGCTCATATAAAATAATTCTAATTAAATACTCAATATAAAATGATCCTACACAAGTAAATTAATTCCATATATGCAGCACCTCTTCCCTAGAAAGCTGTAGGCTATATGCACACATCATTTGTAGGCACAGTAGACACCTCAAGTCGTGGAGAAATATCACCAACGATGTCTCCGCAAGATCGTACAACTTCCCTGAGAGGACAGGCGCACCAACATCAGCGTTCCCATCCAGACTAACATCCCCAGCATTGAAGCACTGACCACACTCGGTCAGCTCCGCTGGGCAGGCCACATAGTTTGCATGCCAGACACAAGACTCCCAAAGCAAGTGCTCTACGCAGAGCTCCTTCACGGCAAATGAGCCAAAGGTGGGCAGTTGAAGTGTTACAAGGACACCCTTAAAGCCTCCCTGATAAAGTGTGACATCCCCACTAACACCTGGGAGTCCTTGGATCCTACAAATCCCCTGGGAGGAAGTGCATCTGGAAGGGCGCTGAGCTCCTCGAGTCTCGTCGCCAAGAGCATGCATAAATCAAGTGCAGGCAGCGGAAGGAGCGTACGGCAAACCAGACTCCCGACCCACCCGTTCCTTCAACCACTGACTGTCCCACCTGTGAAAGAGACTGTTATTCTCATATTGGACTGAACAGCCACATAAGAACTCATGCTAAGAGTGGAAGCAAGCCTTCCTCGATCCTGAGGGACTGCCCATGGTGATGATGATGATGATAACTGATTGGGCTATATTTCAATAATCATCTTGCTCTCTCTCAATATAAGTGGTCACTTGTGTGTGATATAGTCACATTATAGTTTCAAGCTAGTGGAATTGCACAGCCCACTGACAATGAATGGACCTATCACCCACTCACTGCAAAATCTGCATGTGACACAATACTATGGATGATAATACTGTTCCTCTTTTTAAATGATTGAGCACAGATTCCACTAATCGTAACAAAAAAGAATGGCTATCTACTGACAAGAGCTATAGGGTAGGTGTGATGATTTTTCTTATTCTTCTTGTGTCCTTTGGGTCGAAGTGTAATTTCTGCTGACAAACATTCAAAATAAAATTATTATTTGAGCAGTAATGAGCTTCCTCACAATGCACTCAGCTGAAAGCTGACAAATTTATACATAAATATAGCAGGTAGCTAAACTTGGATCCCATGGAGAGTTAACATCTGGTTAAAGAAGTGCATAACAAACTTGCTCTCACTATTCTTTCTGACAGTAACTGCTTGGGGCAGTTATAGCTTTGTCCATAAACAACAATTCACATCATATCTTCCCCATCCTTTTCAGCATGTAACACTGTCTCCAAGTGATTGCTTCAAGTGAAGGATGCATTCTGACACCAAGAAGTCAGAACATGCCAAACATATCTGCAAAAATAGGAGCACCGAAGTTACTTTCCAAAAGTTTCTTAATACTTTCTAAATCAACGATTGGATTATTAAGGACTCTTTGGTCTCCAAAGTTCCTTATATAATGTAAGAATGATCAAAAACTTAGATGAGACACATTTAGATGGATGTAGCAGAAGAGAATATGTAAAGATCTACTGAAATTATTACAGAAATCCAAATTTGAGTTTATACTGAAGAAGACAAAAACGATTTAGATAAATCCAAATAGCCTATCAGCTCAAACTACCAAAAAAATGACTAAACACTAATGTAGACTTTGTATTAATTCCCACATGCTTGGCTCTCAAAATCAAGCAACTCTTAGGAGTGAGATTTCTGATCAAGAGGAGTGAGACTGATTGCTTCACCATATGAGATAAGAGGGCCGAAACTGCCCCTTTCGATAAGGCCTCTGGCTGCCTGAAAGCGGCGGCCACAGGGCAGTGCCGAATGGCCGCTGAGTCGGGTCGGACTGGCTGACATTTGCGGCATTGCCCTCATGGGTTTTTGCGGCAGTGTGGATAACTGCCCCGCTATCCCCACTTGCACCCCACTCCTGCAGATGCGTCGTTAACGATGTCATCAGATGTCACCGCCACGGACCCACTCCGGAAGGTAAATTCACCTCAAATAGTCTTCCGGCCACCTGTTAGTGCCAACGACAGATTTTTAGATTGGTACACAGTGCTTCCTCAAGACCGCCAGTGCCCTTTAAAGGCGTGTTGTATGTAGCAGCATTGTTGTCGCCGAGATCTTTTCAGACTTTTCCAAACATTGCGAATTGCCTTGTTCACAGCAGGATTCAATTATAGTGGGCCAGGTTCTTCAATCTCTACAACAGAGAGGACTTTTTCGGACTTTTCCAACTTTTGCGAGTTGCCTTGTTGACAGGGGTTTGAGTGACAGTGGGCCAGTATCTTCAATCTCGATAACAGAGAGCCATGATTCTGGAGGCTCTGTTTGTGCAGGAGAACTAAATGGCGTCAGTGCTGGCAGCGGAACGCCTCCTGCACATTGTGCACAACAGGGAGGCATGCAGGAGAAGTCGGTGCCGGCTCCAACGGCTGAAGACGCAGTGGGCAAGGGACGCAGCACACATGACTGAGGAACATGCAGAAGGCCATGGAGATGGCGACAGAGGTAAACCCAGAGGGTGAGGACCAAAAAGAGCAGAAGGGAGAAGGCAATGAGGCAACTATGAGAGGAAGACGCCACATAGATGTGGTGGCAGAAGGCCCTATTGTCAAAGAGTACACAGACAACAGAGCTCATACATGGACCTGACGGATGGCCAGTGTCTCCGGAGACTGCGATTCCACAAGGACATCGTGACAGAGTTGTGTAATCCCCTGCAGCCAGACCTCCCGCCTCAAACAAGACTGCCAACAGCTCTGACTGCCGCATCCAAGGTCACCATCGTATTCAATTTCCATGCGACTGGACCTTTTCAAGCTGCAACAGCAGGCATCTCAAACATCTCCCAATGCACCGCGCATACCTCCATCCGTCAGGTGACAGATGCTCTCTATAAGAGGAGGGGGGAGAAGCAATTGTTATGGCAGACTAGATTTGTGAGGATTGCAGGCTTCCCCAGGGTTCAGGGCACCATAGACTGCATGCACGTGGCATTGAGTGCACCGCAGAACAATCTGGAGATCTTCAGAAACCGCAAGGGATTCCACTCCCTCAATGTCCAGCTGGTGTGTGACCACAAGTGCAAACTCATGGCAGTTGATGCCCGGTATCCTGGCAGCAGCCACAATGCTTTCATTCTGCACCAGACTGGTGTGCCAGGCATCTTTGATGGGCCAAACCAAGATTGTGGCTGGCCTCTTGGAGACAAGGGCTATCCACTGTGCACGTGGCTGCTGACTCTCCTTCGCAACCCCAGGACTGCTGCGCAGCAAGCCTACAATGACATTCAGCCATCGGTGCATCATTGAGCAGACCATTGGAATCCTTAAACAGAGGTTCCGTTGCCTGAATCGCTCAGGAGGAGTGTTGCAGTTCTCGCCTGAGCAGGTCGCCCTATTCGTGGTCATCTGCTGCATGCTTCACAACCTGGTAATCATGAGGGCACAACCATTGGAGTATGAGCCAGCAGTACCACCTGAGGAGGAGGACCAGGAGGAGGAGGCGCAGGAGCACAATGCGCAGGTGAGGGAGGAGGAGGAGGAGGAGGAGGAGGAGGCACAGGAGGAGGACCAGGATGTGGGTCAGTGGCCACGCAGGAGGCGGCGTCGCCATGTGGATCCTACAAGGCAAGTCTTAAACCGTCTCATTGCTGCTTGTTTCCACTGAATTCATGCGCACTTTACCTTTCATCTGTGCATTTCCATGGGCAAACCAATGAGCCCTTTCACACATCATTGCCCACAGTGAAATGAGAGACCTGCACAGATATTGAAACAAAAAATTATGATTTATTACACCAGAAATAATGGGTGTGCAAAACATACACATTTTCAGTTCTGACTCTTGTACATTTACTTACAATACCTCTTACGCATACCTATTCTGGAACTGGGCCGCAGTGTCTCCCCTGTGGCTGCATCATGGCTCTGGGAAGGCTGCTGTATTTCAGGTATAGAGGCTACAGATGTCATTCTAGGACGCCCTCGACCAGCTCTGGCCCTGACAGGGCTGGCTGCAGACTGGGCCACATCCTCCTCGGCACCTTCAGTCGGAATTAGCTGGGGCGATTCCATGCTTGGCAGCAATGGCAGAGTGATAGGTCTCGGCTCAGGACTGCTGTGATCCTGAGAGAGCACATCAGGATCCTGGTCCGAGGAGCCTGCGTCACTCCCCCCGGGGCAGCACCTCACCATCCCCACCAATCTGCTGGAGCACAGTTCGGTGGGGTGGCGTGGACCAGGGGTTTTATCCTCTTTGAATTTGATTAGTTTATTTAATATATCCGCTCTTTTTATTTTAAATGTACTTATCTCAATTTAAATGTACTTATCTTTCTTACCCAGTATGCAGAAAGCCCAACAAGAGGGGGAGCACTGCTGGATCAATAATGGGAAATTGACCTAAATGGATAAGAGAAATAAGCATAGAGGAACATCTAGGGAATAGTGATCACAACATAATAAGTTTTGAGATAAAGGGCTGGATGTTTTGCTGTTTTCATCTTAGTTCGTGCCCCGGGGGGGCGGTAAATTATGTTTCTGGGCGTAACGCCGGGCATCCAGGTTTTAGTGCCCGGCCGATAAATTAAGCTCTTGATTTGCGGCGGCACAAAAACTTACCGTCCTGCCCTCCAGTTTGACTGAGATTATGATGTCAATCGGCGTGCAGTGCTGTGCTTGTGCCCCGGATGGAAAATTTGTCTCTAACACCTCAATTAACATCTGCCCCAGGAAACATCTGAAAAAAACAGTATTCCAAGGTACTGCAGGCAGTATTGGTGGCATATTTAAATGGATGGAGGAGGATACAACATCGCAAGTCACAATAATTCCAATAGGGAATTCGAGAGAAACCATTTTACCCAGTATTATGTAATCATGAAAACCTTACCAAAATGTAAGACTTGTCACTAGGGGACACACCTGTGGGAGACCTAAGGGTCACCTGTGCACCCTGGGGCAAGCAATTATAAAAGGTGACTCACCATGCTGCATCTCAACTCTGGAGTCTGAATAAAGAGACCAAGGTCACATTGGTTCGAGCTTGCGATATAGTCCTGTGGATTTATTCTGAACATAACAAATTGTGGACGAATAACGGATCACGAACTTTCACACGGCAATGGCTGCTGTTGTCTTGAGAGATTTGTTGAGGGTGATGATTGGGAAGCCTTCTTTGAGCGCCTCGATTAGTACTTTGTGGCCAACGAATTGGACACGGCTGAAACAGAGATCAAGCGCAGGGCGATTCTCCTCACCGTATGTGGGTCATCGGTATATGTCCTCCTTAAAAATTTGCTGGCACCGGTCAAACTGACGGACAAATCTTACACAAAGCTGTGTATGCTGGCTAAGGAACACCTCAAGCCAAAGGAGAGCATCTTGATGGCCAGGTACTGCTTTTATATGCATCGTTCCTCCGAGGACCAGAATGTGGCGAGTTTTGTCACCGACCTAAGACGCCTTGCGGGACAGTGCGACTTTGCAGGATCCTTGGGGGAAATGTTGCAGGACTTTTTCGTGCTTGGAATTGGCCACGAGATCATCCTTCGCAAACTGCTGTCTGCGAATCCCTAGATCTGAGCAAGGCCATCAAGATAGCCCAAGCCTTCATCGCCACGAGCAATAACACGAAACAGATATCTTCACAAAATCGAAGCTCACCGGCAAGTACTGTGCATAAAATAATGTTTTCAGCAGACAGAATGGCGCAGGGCAGGGCCCACATGATTGCAGAGGCCAGACCTAGGCCTTGAATGACTCAGAGTCTGCCATGGGGCGTGAATGTGTATCCATTTGCACCATGTTGGCACTGCAGGGGTAGCCATAGAGGTCATCAATGTCGATTCTGTAAGGGGGTTGTGGTCTCTATTAGGGGGTCAGGTTCCCTTCTGACCAACTTGAGTGGTTCGAATGGCTCCCACTCCCTTGGGTTCTATACTCTGGATTTATTTGGGGGGGTGTGAAAAAAGTGCAAAGGACACTGGTTTGATGCAGAAGTACTTTGTTTTTATTACAGTCAAAGTAATACAGGCTTATTGCTCTAGTAAGAAAATACAAGGCCAAACTTACAATCACTCTTATAAAGGACAATACAAGGAAAGGTACAAGGTCAAACTTAAAATCACTCTAATAAAGAACCATACACTACACATTCAAAGGGGGTTACAGTAAAATTATACCTCCCATCTCCCAATACCTAATTCTAGATAGTTTGGACTCCAGGGCAGGCAGGAACTATGCTTACCAATCCTTTTGACAGTTTTTGTTCGAGTTTGGTCAATCGCGGTGGTTTTTCCCTTGATACCACATTGACTGTGGTCAGTTGCTGCCACGACGGTGATGTTCTTCCTTCTTTCAGGACTTCAGGACTTCGAGGCTGGAGAGGTTAGTTTACAACTGTCGCGTTGGTTTCTCACCTTGTCTTGATGAGGTAGTAGCAACCTTTTAGCTACTTAGCAACCTGGTGTAGTGTGGCACACCCTCTGTTGAAACAGGGGGCCAGTTATACGATTTCAGTGTTCTAATCTTGCCGCCAAATCAGTTCAAAATCCTTTGTATAATTTTGGTGGGCTTGGTTCTTCTTTGTAATATTTTGGAGGGCTCGTTAAAAGTTGATATGTTGTGGATGAGTTGATGTTCGAAAACTGTTTCCTGATGGAAATATTAGTTTGGTAATTGCAATGTCCTTTTGTGCTTAGTCTTTCGCATACAGGCTGGATTGGGCCTCTTTGTGATGTATACGCTGAAATGGTTGTCCAGACCCATGTTGATGGGTAGCTACCTCTGGGTGATTTTGTGATGTTAATGTCTCTTGTTGGGGAAGGATTTTTGAATGTTCATCCCTCCAGACAGGTTAACTTAGTCCTCACACCAGGTAGCTTCACTTAATTAGACTGTCTCCTGCTAGTTCCTTAGGTCCACTCACAGCCTTGAGTCTGTCTTTTAAAATCCAAAATTCTATTAAAGTTCTTAGTTTCTTCCATAAGTACTTCAGAGTTCCAAACTTTTCGGTAGATAGTCCCAAATTGAATTTCCTTTCGAATGAGCCCAAACACAGGGGGGGGTTTCTTGTGAATTTTGCACCTGCTTCAATTCAAGCCCTATGTGTGCAAGGGCTGTGGAACAATGGGGCACTGCCAGCGAATGTGCAAATGACCTGTGACTCACACGTGGCAGAGTCAGGAGAGGATGATCGATCCAGCGAGGATCACGATGAATGAGCAGGAGAGGCAACTGAACCTGAGGATGAAGAGGAAGTATATGGGATACACACCTTCACCACCAAAAGCCCTCTGATAATGTTAAAAGTTAAACTCAATGGCACTCCAGTCTCCATGGAACTAGACACGGGGGCGAGTCAATCAGTTATGAGCCAGAAGGCATTCGAGAGGCTGTGGAGCGACGAAGCACAGCGACCCAAGCTGATCCAGATTCAGGCAACGCTGCACACCTACACCAAGGAACTGATACCAGTTATTCGTAGTGCGGACATAAGAGTATTCCATGAAGGAGCAGTGCATGATTTACCACTATGGATTGTTTCACATGATGGGCCAACGCTGCTTGGCAGGAGGTGGATGGGGAAGATTCAATGGAACTGGGAAGACTTCTGCGCACCTTCTCTGGCAAATGAGGTCTCCCCTTTTCAAAGGCGGAGCAAACCCCCACTTTCAGCTGAACCAGACATCGAAGTGAAGATCCATTTGCAGATCCCTGAGGCACAGGCCGCTTATCACGACCACGAGGAAGTAGAGTTCAACCGAGCAGCGGTACAGGCACAGTACCCACCACCCAAAACTGACGACCTCTTCGCGACGATGGAAGAGGCTCCAGGTCGATATGCGGAGTAGGACTCCGGCCGAAACAATCCGAATGCGTCTTCCCAATGCCAGAGGCAAAATACCTTGGGAGGAAGATCAAGGCAGTCGGCTTCACGGACACGGACGAGAGGGCACCCAGACCACGGGACGAGAAGGCGTCCAGACCATGGGACGAGAG
This sequence comes from Pristiophorus japonicus, assembly GCF_044704955.1. NCBI lineage: Eukaryota > Metazoa > Chordata > Chondrichthyes > Pristiophoridae > Pristiophorus > Pristiophorus japonicus. Next base: position 154,770,239 of record NC_091981.1, on the reverse strand, counting down.
AGCGTCCAGACCACGGGACGAGAGAGCTTCCAGACCACGGGAGGTCACCGCAACGGAACAGAGGAGTGCGTCACCCAGCAAGGAAGACGACTGGGTTTAGGGCAAAGATAAAGGGGCAGCTGCTTTACACAACGCTCCAATAAATTGTATGCAATATGTAACCCTTGTGAGCGGGTTGTCGCGGCCAATGATGTACCATTATATGGGGTTGGGGGTACTGTACAACAAGCCAAAGTAGTGGGCAAACACCAACCGGTCGTATATGTATCTGACAAAGTATTTGTAACAAGTGATGTGTTATCACATGGGGTCGGGTGTGTTGTACAGCAAGCCAAAGTAGCAGGCAAACCCCAACCAATTGCATATGTACCTAACAAAGAATTCATAGCAAGTGAGATGTTACTGCACGGGGTCGGGAGTGTTGTGCAACAAGCAAAAGTAGCGGGCGAGCCCCAAATGATTAAACATGTATCCAATAAGTTAAACAAAGCAGCAGCCTGCACTCATGGGACTATAGAGTCAGACAAGCTGCTCATCCCACAAGCTTGGGAGAGCAGAGGCATCATTTTTGATGCGTTGTTTCGAGAAGGCCTAACACTGTCTGTGAACTGTAACATGTTCCGCCACGGACCAGGCACTGAGAATGGCACTAATGCCCTCAGTTGGCTACTGTTGCCCACCACCAGGGTGGTAATGGCACAGCCTGCACACCCACTCGTGGTCGTGGAAGTGCTTGAAAACAAGGGGTCAACCACAACGACCCTCCAGCTTAGGACCTGGGCCAGCCGATATCCCACATTAATGCCTGCCAAAGATGAACTGCTAGACGGGATGTGGCAATCTATCCATCGCAGAGACAAAACACCCATCCTTATGTTGCAAAGTAAGGCAGGGCGGCTATAGACAGTCGGTAGTCCGGGGCCCCCATACTATGGCCCAGGGTCCACGAGGACCACTAGGCCTCCCGCCACTACTGAAAGTCTCAAGGCCATTGCAGCCACCCTGGGCTTGCCAGACCTCAGGGTCAGCGACAATAGCCTGGAGCAGGCAGCCCAAATCGCTGAACCTAGTACCACTGGTGTCACGGTAGACTCCCTACAGACCCATGCTACGCAGTCACCAGACGGAATCATTCAGAACCGAGCCTTCCGTATGCCATCAGCAGCAAATGCACCATTATTGCATGGCCTCCGCATGCAACATCAGAATAAGTAATGTAGACCATGTTCAGGGCCCCAGTTGGGCCGCTAGCACTGCATTAGCCAAGGTGGAAAATGGAGTGTATGTGATGAAAACAGAGCATGTAAAACCATGGGCTAACGAGTAAAGCATTTAGACAAGACCAAACTGCGAACTACAGATAACCAGGAACCACTGTGAAAGGACCTGGCCCCAGCGACCGATTAACACGGTCAACCTCGCCGTCGACCATGAGGTGAATTCACCAGGTCAGGACTTCAGCCCAGGCGATAGACCCGGGACGTGGGGCGCCAGATCGCCTCAACTTACAAATAACTTGCACATAAGACTTTGGAGGGGAGTGATGTTATGTATGCATGTAAACCTTACCAAAATGTAAGACTTGCCATTAGGGGGCACACCTGTGGGAGGCCTAAAGGTCACCTATGCACCCTGGGGCAAGCAGGTATAAAAGGTGATTCACCATGCTGCTTCTCCACTCTGAATTCTGAATAAAGAGACCAAGGTCACAATAGTTTGAGCTTACAATACAGTCCTGTGGATTTATTCTGAACATAACAGCCAGAGAGTGGTTAGAACGTGGAACTCACTTCAACAGGGAGTAGCTGAGGTGACTAGCATAGATGCATTTAAGAGGAATCTTGTTTCTTTTGTCTTATAATACTCTTGTGAGATGTTTTACTACATTAAAGAGCTATATGTTACAAGTTGTTATTATTGAATCAAGATAAACACATGAGGGAGAAAGAAATAGAAATATATGTTAATGGAGTTAGAAGAAGGAGGGAAAGAGGAATCGCATATGGATCATAAATACCAGCATGGACCTGATGGGTCGAATGACTTGTTTCTGTGCTGTAAATATATATGTGTATATATTTGTGTAAGTGTTCACCTACTAAGGTACCAGGAAGTAATATTTTCATTTTTAATGAGGTACCCAACTAGATTAGTCAAGTGACAAGTACAGGCATTTAAATTATTTTTTCAAAAATTATGTTCGTATGAGTTGGAAAAGCAACTTAAAAAAATATATATAATTTACTAGTCTGATTGTAAACTGTAATGTCCGATGTTTTTTTTCAATTTTTTTTCTAAAACTTAACTGTGTCAATCTAACTATGTAAGTTATTTATCTTCAAGTTCATAGAAACATAGAAACATAGAAACATAGAAAATAGGTGCAGGAGTAGGCCATTCGGCCCTTCTAGCCTGCACCGCCATTCAATGAGTTCATGGCTGAACATTCAACTTCAGTACCCCATTCCTGCTTTCTCGCCATACCCCTTGATCCCCCTAGCAGTAAGGACCTCATCTAACTCCTTTTTGAATATATTTAGTGAATTGGCCTCAACAACTTTCTGTGGTAGAGAATTCCACAGGTTCACCACTCTCTGGGTGAAGAAGTTCCTCCGCATCTCGGTCCTAAATGGCTTACCCCTTATCCTTAGACTGTGACCCCTGGTTCTGGACTTCCCCAACATTGGGAACATTCTTCCTGCATCTAACCTGTCTAACCCCGTCAGAATTTTATATGTTTCTATGAGGTCCCCTCTCATTCTTCTGAACTCCAGTGAATACAAGCCCAGTTGATCCAGTCTTTCTTGATAGGTCAGTCCCGCCATCCCGGGAATCAGTCTGGTGAACCTTCGCTGCACTCCCTCAATAGCAAGAATGTCCTTCCTCAGGTTAGGAGACCAAAACTGTACACAATACTCCAGGTGTGGCCTCACCAATGCCCTGTACAACTGTAGCAACTATTGAAATATGTCCACTGCTAACTTGATTGAACTCTTTTGTTTAGGTATTAGATCAATTAAATATTTTAATTATATGACAAAATATTTAAAATGTGTTGTAGATGGAGAACTATTAAATGATTACAGTCGCACTAATTGTGCTTACGCTAATATTATAAAAGAAACTCAAAACTTCCAGATTCAGTTACACTACTATTCTGTTCAGTGTCCGGGAAGAAAGAATCACCGAACCTGCCCACTACTGCCAACAGATCTCCTTGTTGTAAAAACCTAGCTGGTTCACTAATATCCTTTAGGGAAGGTAACCTGCTGTCCTTACCCAGTCTGACCTATATGTGACTCCAAACCCACACCAATGTGGTTGATTCTTAACTTTCCTCTGACGTGGCCTAGCAAGCCACTCAGTTATATTAAACCACTATCAGCAGTTCAAGAAGAAGGCCCACCAACTCCTTGTCAGGGCACCGAGGGATGGGTGATAAATACCAGCCTTCCCAGCGATGCCCACATCCTGAGAGTTAATTAAAGGAACATAAAACATGCTTGGTACCAATTGTGTTCAGAATTAATGGAAGGTGTTAGAGGTTATCCAGCATGCTGCCTGCTGCTTTCATGTTTAATTGCCCTCAGGTTAGTGGAGACTCTCATGGCCATACAGATTCTATTTTTTACTTGCTAATTACATAATAAGGCAATGGTCAAAGATAAACCTGGAAATTGGTCTTCTTTAACTACTCAACTGAATGGATGTAGTAAATTTTACCAACACATATAACTAAATCTTTCTGAAACTTTTTACCTTATTAGAAACATATTGAACTAGAAATTGTGGTCGGAGGCGTACCTCCGGAGTACTCCTCCGGCCCACAAAACATTTCCGTACCTACCTCCATGCATCCAGGCTGTGGAAAGTTCGAGTCTCAGGCCTCCAGGCGGACTTCTGCGTCTAGGGACGCAGGCAGTTCGGAAGCGTCCCAGGGATCACGCGGGCCAGGTTGTCCAATCACAAAGGAGGATTTCATTGCTGGCTTTTCCGAAAAGAATCCCCTAATGACAAGCAATGGAATCCCTAAATAATTGAACAATTAACACAATTCTAATAAATATAAATGTACTGATTTTCAATTTTATTCATGTCCCTTCATCACAGTAAATACAATCAAAATGTAATTTTTTGATAAATAATTTTAAATATCTTAATCTGGGCATTTTTGGAAACAAATTTAAAGTATATGTGCATAATTTTTGATTTTTAAATGTTTACTTTGAGGCTTATATATACCCTTATGCTGATGAAATTAGGCCCTTCGCCTGCTTTTACCAGCTGTAAGACTTTCATGGACAATTGCTGGGCCCAATTCTGCGGCAGCGATACTGATTTTACAGGCCTCCCTTGACAGACCGCAAGTTCTGGGTTTTGCGCTGCCTCTCATAGAAACATAGAAACATAAAAAATAGGTGCAGGAGTAGGCCATTCGGCCCTTCGAGCCTGCACCGCCATTCAATGAGTTCATGGCTGAACATGCAACTTCAGTACCCCATTCCTGCTTTCTCGCCATACCCCTTGATCCCCCGAGTAGTAAGGACTGCATCTAACTCCTTTTTGAATATATTTAGTGAATTGGCCTCAACAACTTTCTGTGTTAGAGAATTCCACAGGTTCACCACTCTCTGGGTGAAGAAGTTTCTCCTCATCTCGGTCCTAAATGGCTTACCCCTTATCCTTAGACTGTAACCCCTGGTGCTGGACTTCCCCAACATTGGGAACATTCTTCCTGCATCTAACCTGTCTAAACCCATCAGAATTTTAAATGTTTCTATGAGGTCCCCTCTCAGAACATACGCCATCATGGAGACCACAATTTCTGCCCCATTGTCAATTCGTAAAGCAAATTCTGCTGATATTGAGAACATACAGTCTTGACTACTTCTAAAGCAATCTTTATATAGAAGTAATAATAGTGAAGGACAGCTAAAGCCTACCATAAGTCATACATTAATCATCACTTAGAACAGTCTTGATAGCGGAACCTTTGAACACTGTTTTTACGTAATACAGTAGGCTGTGGCAAACTCACTCCGCAGCAGGACACCGAATGAAGCAGTCACACTGTAAGCTAAGAATTGATGACAGCATACATCTATAGTTGTCCCACACTGGTTTGTTCTACTTAATGTGCTTTTGCAGCATTCAGTGGAGAACTATTCTTAGGGTATGATTGAAGCTGTTGTTTCATGGCAGTAATCATGGGAGATTTTAACCTACATTGGTCAAGTCAAATCGCATGTGGTAGCCTTGAGGAGGAATTCATAGAATGCATACGGGATTATTTCTTCGAACAGTATGTTACAGAACCTACAAGGGAGCAAGCGATCTTAGATCTGGTCCTGTGTAATGAGACTGGAATAATAAATGATCTCCGAGTAAAAGATCCTCTCGGAATGAGTGATCACAGTATGGTTGAATTTGTAATACAGATTGAGGGTGAGGAAGTAGTGTCTCAAAAGAGCATACTATGCTTAAACAAAGGGGACTACAGTGGGATGAGGGCAGAGTTGGCTAAAGTAGACTGGAAACACAGACTAAACAGTGGCACAATTGAGGAACAGTGGAGGACTTTTAAGGAACTCTTTCATAGTGCTCAACAAAAATATATTCCAGTGAAAAAGAAGGGCGGTAAGAGAAGGGATAACCAGCCGTGGATAACCAAGGAAATAAAGGAGAGTATCAAATTAAAAACCAATGCATATACGGTGGCCAAGGTTAGTGGGAAACTAGAAGATTGGGAAAATTTTAAACGACAGTAAAGAATCATTAAGAAAGCAATAAAGAAAGGAAAGATATATTACGAAAGTAAACTTGCGCAAAACATAAAAACAGATAGTAAAAGCTTTTACAGATATATAAAACGGAAAAGAGTGACTAAAGTAAATGTTGATCCCTTAGAAGATGAGAAGGGGGATTTAATAATGGGAAATAAAGAAATGGCTGAAATCTTAAACAATTATTTTGCTTCGGTCTTCACAGTGGAAGACACAAAAACCATGCCAAAAATTGCTGGTCATAGAAATGTGGAAAGGGAGGACCTTGAGACAATCACTATCACTAGGGGGGGTAGTGCTGGACAGGCTAATGGGACTCAAGGTAGACAAGTCCCCTGGTCCTGATGAAATACATCCCAGGGTATTAAAAGAGATGGCGGAAGTTATACCAGATGCATTCGTTATAATCTACCAAAATTCTCTGGACTCTGGGGAGGTACCAGCGGATTGGAAAGCAGCTAATGTAACGCCTCTGTTTAAAAAAGGGGGCAGACAAAAGGCAGGTAACTATAGGCCAGTTAGTTTAACATCTGTAGTTGGGAAAATGCTTGAAGTTATCATTAAGGAAGAAATAGCGGGACATCTAGATAGGAATAGTGCAATCAAGCAGACGCAACATGGATTCATGAAGCGGAAATCATGTTTAACTAATTTACTGGAATTCTTTGAGGATATAACGAGCATGGTGGATAGAGGTGTACCGATGGATGTGGTATATTTAGATTTCCAAAAGGCATTCGATACGGTGCCACACAAAAGGTTACTGCAGAAGATAAAGGTACGCAGAGTCAGAGGAAATGTATTAGCATGGATAGAGAATTAGCTGGCTAACAGAAAGCAGAGAGTCGGGATAAATGGGTCCTTTTCGAGTTGGAAATCGGTGGTTAGTGGTGTGCCACAGGGATCGGTGCTGGGACCACAACTCTTTACAATATACATAGATGACCTGGAAGAGGGGACACAGTGAAGTGTAACAAAATTTGCAGATGACACAAAGATTAGTGGGAAAGCGGGTTGTGTAGAGGACACAGAGAGGCTGCAAAGAGATTTAGATAGGTTAAGCGAATGGGCTAAGGTTTGGCAGATGGAATACAATGTCGGAAAGTGTGAGGTCATCCACCTTGGAAAAAAATACCGTAAAAGGGAATATTATTTGAATGGGGAGAAATTACAACATGCTGAGGTGCAGAGGGACCTGGGGGTCCTTGTGCATGAATCCCAAAAAGTTAGTTTGCAGGTGCAGCAGGTAATCAGGAAGGCGAATGAAATGTTGGCCTTCATTGCGAGAGGGATGGAGTACAAAAGCAGGGAGGTCCTGCTGCAACTGTATAGGGTATTGGTGAGGCCGCACCTGGAGTACTGCGTGCAGTTTTGTTCACCTTACTTAAGGAAGGATATACTAGCTTTGGACGGGGTACAGAGAAGATTCACTAGGCTGATTCCAGAGATGAGGGGGTTACCTTATGATGTTGGATTGAGTAGACTGTGTCTTTACTCGTTGGAGTTCAGAAGGATGAGGGGTGATCTTATAGAAACATTTAAAATCATGAAAGGGATAGACAAGATAGAGGCAGAGAGGTTGTTTCCACTGGTCGGTGAGACTAGAACTAGGGGGCACAACCTCAAAATACGAGGGAGCCGATTTAAAACCGAGTTGAGAAGGAATTTCTTCTCCCAGAGGGTTGTGAATCTGTGGAATTCTCTGCCCAAGGAAGCAGCTGAGGCTAGCTCATTGAATGTATTCAAGTCACAGATAGATAGATTTTTAACCAATAAGGGAATTAAGGGTTACGGGGAGCGGGCAGGTAAGTGGAGCTGAGTCTACGGCCAGATCAGCCATGATCTTGTTGAATGGCGGAACAGGCTCGAGGGGCTAGATGGCCTACTCCTGTTCCTAATTCTTATGTTCTATGTTCTTATGTTCTATGTTCATAGATCCATTTACAGTGAAGAATATGGCATTTGTGAGTTCGAGCTGCATAGTTAGTTCCGTTTCGGTATCTTTCTTTTATATCAACTTTGAGATCATAGCTAAATAATAATTTCAAAAAAACCTCTATAATTGACATTTAAAGAAGAATAGGGTTGAATTTTAACTCTACCAGATGGGGGGGCAGATAAAGTCAAGGGAGTTCCTTACCTGCTCAGACAGTATTCCATTTCCATAGCCTTGGGCCTCACAAGGAAGTTTGTAACCTCCCCTGTACCAGATTCCCCTCCTTCTCTCCTACAAGACCACTTCCTCACCACTTACCTGAAAGCCATTGAGCAACTAAGGGTTGCCTGGTCTTCGGCAGCTGCCTGCCACTATGTGCCTTCTTCCCGCCCTATCTGGGAACTCCTGCTCCTCCTGGTGTCTCTAAGAGAGGTTTTCAGGCCTCCTCTTCCTACCCAACAACTTCAGACCTGGTTGAATTTGGTGGGAAATCTACAGTGGCTTCCTCACACAGACCCCCATGAAAATGTAATCGAGGTCCTCTTGATGTAATGGGACTCTTCTCCAGGTGGGAAGTGGGCCAGCAACATTTAAATGAGGCCTGGCAGTTAGAATCGTTGAAGGTCACCTGCTGCCACTGCCGAGCGGGAAATTAACCTGTCTGAGCGGTTTCCCACCAGAAACATGCTCCGAGTTAAAATCCACTCCGTAATCATGCAACTCAAACTTTTATCATTTTTTTCCAAGCGGGTACCTTGCAGTTTGACTAAAATCAGGCATTCAGCTCCAGCTGGTGAAATCTTTTTGCAGAATTATTCTAAAGTCAGAATCTGGAAGGACTTTACCAAGATGCCATTTAGCATGTCAGTTACACCACCCAGGTGCTAATTGGTTGCCTCTGCAAGTTACGCCAAGATAATCCTGATTAATTAAAATAAGGGAGCAGCGTCATTGCAACACTGTGACAACTGCACTTCGTGTTGGTGTCTCTGTTTTGTATATAATGAGACTTATAGCTGCAGGCAAATAAAGACTAACATGTCTGCCTGTCCATGCCAGAAAACAGAATTAAACATTAACACCACATCAGACCCCTGCTTATCATCAACCTTGCTATTTCTGTGCCGACCCCAACGTGCATAAGCAATATTTTCATTCGCTTCCTCTGGAGATTTATCTGGCTGTTGAAGTAGAAAATGAATATTTTACAGTTCACTTGTCTGATCAATTACCTACAAGCTGTTGCAGTATTTTATAGCTACTGGGAGAGCTGTATAGGTGATGATAGAGAAATCTAGTGGGAATCTGCTTACTGGCTATAGAAAGAAAGAATATACTGGATGAGCTGTTTGAAGGGAAGCATTTATTTTTAAAAAAGAGACTGCTCTGAAATTAAGGAATAACCAGTGGAAGCATTTAAATGATAATCAACAAAATGAGAATTCCAAAGGTGAATAGATTGGGTTGAATGATTGAAGTATAATGAAATGCTGGCTGGTTCAAAGCTACTGCAAGTTAATAATGTAGCCTCGCTTTGTAGCCAAGGTGCAATTTTTGACTGCAGTTAATTTAGTTTAAATTCTTTAAAATTAATTATTTTGTAAAGTTAAAGAAAGTAATTCTGAGTCATTCCTGTTTTTGTGCCCTAGCTGCTACGTCAAAGATAAAATGAAAATGTATTTCAACGTAAGCTCGTTGCACGTAGTATAATTAGATACTCTTGCAGAAGTGAATTTGCATTCTGATTTTTGAAAAAAATATTTTTCATGTAAATTAATTTTCATGGTGATCACATTGCCAGTATAAAGATATTTCTGTGCGCCCACTCTAATGTGTTATGTTTCCCAATAGCAATCCTGTTGTACAGTTGCAGTACTTCTGCAATTCTTCAATGATGTTGGCTGCTCAGTCAGCTGTATAGCTACCGATATAATGTCCTCCCACTGTAGTGCTGTGTTACTTCTCACATGCCAACTCATCAAGCAGCTATTTTACATTCACTATAGGCATGGGGATGCAGTGCTTTTTTTAACTGATGATAATTACATAGAGACCAGAAAGTTTAACATTAAAACCATAACCTGTAGCATTCAATTATGTACTTGGTCATAACTGAGGTGTCAATAACTGCAATACAAATTCACATTTTATAAGCAGTAATGATTTATTTCTCTTCTACCTACCCTAAAATAAAACACATAGGTTTGACTTCTTTTGGACGAAATACCTGGGTACGTGCGCAACAAATATAAATCTATACTAATTGCAACCGGCCCATTCATGCAACGTTTAAGAATGTCCAATCACAAACAGTATCTATTGTGAAAAGTATAAGTGAAGGACGCGACTGATGCCAGCGAACAGGAAGTAGTTGCACATGCGCAGTTCTAGTGGTTTTTTTGTTTGTTGTCACCGGACTTCCCAAAATGAGGAATAAAGAAGCAGATTTAGAGAATTCTGTTAGAACTGTTACTTTTAACTAAAATTCAAACTGCGAGTTTATTTTTTAAAGTTGTTGTTTGTCCTTCGAGGCAGTGGTTCTTAAACTGGAAAAATCACCAGTAACATTAACTCAACTTAGTAACATTAATGAAACTTTATTAGTGATGTGCTTTAACACTTCTCAGATCCTCCATCTGTTGTGGTGCACATTATTTTTTAAATTTGGGACCTGAAAGTTATGCGCAGAATGTTTCGTTGGCAGGAGACACTCTGATAATATTGAATGGCAATTACAAACTCAAATGTGCTTCTTCAATTATCCTACAGGAGAACAGGAATTGCTTATTCTTTATATAGTTTCGAATCACACTTCTTAATTACTGATTCCTCAAGTGGCAGGTAAGCTTATGTATATTATATGATTCAGCAAAACTAGTCACCCGAGCAGTATAGGCCTTGTAGTTCAAATTCAAACTTCAGAAAGATGTACTCTGCTGCATTATTTTCCATTTCCATTTTTCAGATGCTGACATGTTCAGCTCAGCTCAAGAATGATATACAGCTGCTAAAACTTTGGTGCTGTGGTCAATCACTGACCAATGGACTGAGACCATCAGAATTTAGTTTGCCTGTGACCCTTCAATGAAAAAAATAACTTTCATCTATCAGTGCAAGATCAAGGGGCACCAAGTCCTCAGATTGTCTTAGACAAATGGCTTATTCTATTGTGCAACAACAGCAGTGGATATAGATTCTTACAGGCCTAATGCTGACGGTTGATGTTTGAAACATTTTCAACTTGAGTTATGATGATAACACCAAGCATTGGACAGGTTAAGCCCAATACCAGATAACTGCGACATTTCCTCAACAATTTGGTTTCAAATCCAATCTAAGAACTGCAGGCTCAGCTTCATCAGTTTTCATCTTAGCATCGTACAAGTCAAGTCTCTTAAAGCTAAGATTATAGCATAAATCAGCATTCAGCTATACTGACATTTTATGCAGCTGGCTTCAAGCAACGTAACTTTTAAAATCTTTTTTCAGCTCAAACCTTTTCATACACTAGCTTTTGCAGACAGGTGCAATGCCCATTAAACCATATTAATGGCTTTACCTCTCAAGCCTTCGTCTGCAAAGCCCAAAACACTTTTTAGTCTTGAATGATGAGACAATAAAGTTTAAGCTTGCATTAATTTTAGACCATGGATTTCTAATAGGTATAAGGATCTATATGAAATTGGCCTTTCTATCTGTGTCGTCTACATTAAAAACATGAATAAGTTTATGGAAGGGCAACTTGTTCTATTTTATTGAGCTATATTTAAACATGACAAGAAATTTGGTGGCCTTGAACTAATGGTTCATTCTTGCATTGTTGCTTGCACTAAGTGTAATGTTTAAAATAGACACAGGTAGTAATTACTTCTTAATTATAATGTATTTAAAGATTGCATAAGCCCAGTTATTCATTCTACACTAACACCCAGGGTAGGATATTCCTAATTTTGTGAATTAAAAACAGCTTAGAACCCAATGTAAATGCAAACCATCTGATGATGTTTAAGATTTCACAACAGCAAAAATTGCCTTCTATATATTGGAAAAATATGTGATTAGTCAAATGATAAACATGAGGACATACTTGCAAACAATACTGACTTCTTCACGTTATTGGAAATCAGATCAACATCTAATTATAAAATGTTTCTGAAAAAGCCATTGTAGTCACACTCGAATAATCAAAACTAAGTTATCTCTGAGAGAAATGTTTTTGTTAGCCAAAGGAAGACCTCTTTCGTCATAGGAAAGACAGTGCCAGCCTAAACATTCTTATATCGCTGGATGTATTCAGACTGGATAAAATTGTTTGCAAGACCAAAAATTATAGCATGTCTCTCTTCTAAGTATTGGAGCCAATACATAAGACATTAGCTGAAGGTTAGCCAACCTCATCCATTTACCAAATTTTAATAGGGTCTTTGTGGTCAGAGCACAGTCCAGTGCTTAGGCATCACTCTTTCTCGACATGTCAGGATGATAGATTAGTGCTGGAAAATGTCGAAAATGAAATGTTATTTCATCTCTCTCTTAAAATAATGTAGCAGTTCATGTTAAGAACTGTGGTAAAGGGACTTAGAAACAGAATGATATTTAATGAATATATAGGCCACAGATGTGCTACCTTATGAACTGTATCACTCTGCATGACTTTGTTAAATGCGGTACAAGTTTCAATCAGAAAAACAATATTGAACCCATAGGTATGTATAATAAATTGACATGCTCCTTAAGCATATTCATTGAGCGCAGCAGATGTATCAGCTCAGCTTTGTTCAACATTATCTATTATTACTCAGTGATCTGTTGACAGCCAAGGTTGCTAAGCACAGGACTAAAAATGAGAAAGCTTGCAAATCCTATATCGGTCAATAATAGATGAGTACATTTTTTACAATTTGTTGTAATTTGTGTATACCAGTGGATTGCACTTGATGCTTTATGTCTCTCTCAAGCCACTGCTGGAACTTTTTTAAAGCATTGGGATGGGAGCGTTTTAATTTTTTTTAAACCAACCATTCCTGATGTTTGGGCTGCTTCTTTTGAAGATTTTTTGTAGTTTAATATAATTTATTTTTACAAAGCTGAAGCAAAGTCTGCTGTGATATTTAACCAATTTTTTGCTAATAATTTGAGGCAACTGACCAATGGAGACTATAAGCGACAGTGATTTTGAGCATTGGTCTCATTGACATTGGGCCAGTGAGATGCAGGCCGCCAAACAGGCAACTTGATGCAACTCGCCGGTTGTAGGCCTACATCTGGGCCGTACCAATCAGCAAAAACGTAAGTGTGAGGTCACAATTGTGGGTGGGAGGTCCCACGCGACAGTGCCCAAATTATTTTTGTGGGGCCCGGAAGAGCACTTCTGTTCTCCCTGGCCCCAACAGAATAATTCCAAACTTACCTTTGCTGGGCTTCTTTTACTTTATCTCCCATGGAAATGATTGGAGTGTGCATCGCACCTGCTCCAACCATTTCCAACCTAAAATGGCAATCGGGGTCCTAGAAGCTTGACTTAGAACATAAGAACATAAGAACATAAGAAATAGGAGCAGGAGTAGGCCATTTGGCCCCTCGAACCTGCTCCACCATTTAATAAGATAATGGCTGATCTGGTCATGGACTCAGCTTCACTTCCCTGCCCGCTCCCATAACCCTTTACTGCTCAAAAATGTGTCTATCTCCACCTTAAATATATTCAATAACCCAGCCTCCACAGTTCTCTGGGGCAGTCAATTCTGAGACTATGTTCCCTAGTTTTAGTTTCCCCTATGAGTGGAAATATCCTCTCTGCATCCACCTTGACTTGCAGATTAAAACAGGCCTATCACCTGAAACAGGCAAGCATATGGATGCCCAGCAGTAGGCCCCTTTCAAAATGGCACTAGCTGCACCGCCAGGTTAACTGGATGGTTACTGACATCATTTTGAGGCCGTTGCAATCAATGTTTCCGTTAAACTGCAATCATCTGCAAGGTCCCACGCAGGCCGCTCACCGGGCTTTTCCATTGTTGATACCATGCAAAATTTGAATGGGCCACACATTGAGGGAGGCAGGGGGCAGTGCAGCTTATGGGGGATGTTGGTTACGACCCCATTAAAACCAGTCAATACAAGTTAAAATTGTCGCCTATGAGCTTTATTTTCAGATCTTTGAGCATAAAGGCACTTAAGAAAGGTTTGCAGCAATTACTACATACAGCAACTGCCAAACCATTCCTGTCCCATTTGTAGACCCACTGAAATTTAACTTTGCACTAATAGAAGTTTGAGTCATTCAATCAGCAGTTAACAGTAATTGCTATTATACCCTTAAACAAGCCAGTAATTGGATGGTAAAATAAACAGAGCCTGGTACAAAATGGTATATTATGTTTAAAACATTGCAAAAGCCCAGATTTGCAATTCATAAGCTGCATAATTGTAATTTTTTTTGATTGATTTTCCTGAAGGTGTTGACTCTCGAGAGGGATATGGTTGCACATGTATTGGGCAATTTCTAACACATCGCCTAAATGGTCATTGTTATATTTAGAATAACTCGAAAAGACTGTATATCTTAAGCTCAAACTGTTGTGACCTTGGTCTCTTTATTGTAAATCCAGAATGAGGAGGCAGCATTTTATAGGGTGCAGGTGTGCAGGTGACCCTTGGGTCTCCCACAGGTGCACATCCTGGTGGCAAGTCTTATATATTAGTAATGTTTACATATATAACATAATTCCCCCCAAAAGTCTTATATACAAGTTATATACAAGTTGAGGCAATCCGGGGCTCTGCATTCCCGGGTTGATCTCCTGAGCTGAAGTCCTGGCATGGGTGAGTTGGTCGGATAATTGCTGCGCTGCGGTGTAGCTGGTCTGATCGGACTGTCGGGCATGGTGGGTTCATCCCCATGGTTGACCGCAAGGTCGATTGCTGGTTGGGTGTGTGTGGGTGGATAATTGATGGTAATGTCCTCTTCAAACTGTTCTTGGTTGTCAATGAATCACAGTTTGGTCTGATCCAAGTGCTTTCTACACATTTGTCTGTTCAAAAGTTTGACAACAAACACTCTATTCCCCTCCTTGGCTAACACAGTGCCACCATTTGGGACCATGACCAAAATTAAGAACAAACACAGGGTCATGAACTTCAATGTCGCATGATACAGCTGCGCTATTGTGGTACATGTTATGCCAGTGACGCCAGATTTCTACATGATCATTAAGATTTGGGTGGACTAAGGAGAGCCTGGTTTTGAGTGCTCTCTTCATTAGCAATTCTGCAGCAGGAACCCCGGTAAACGAGTGGGGTTGTGTGCGGTAGCGGAACAGAATCCGAGATAGCCGGCTCTGCAGGGAACTGTCCGTCACGCATTTCAAGCTCTGCTTGACGGTTTGGACTGCCAATTCCGCTTGACCATTGGATGCGGGCTTAAACAGCGCAGACCTGACATGCTTGATGCCATTGCGGGTCATGAGCTCGTTGAATTCCGAGCTGGTGAAGCATGGTCCACTGTCACTAACAAGGATGTCGGGCAAACCATGGGTGGTGAACATGGCCCAATGGCTTTCAATGGTGACAGTAGATGTACATGACGACATTATTGTACATTCAATCCATTTAGAGTAAGCGTCCACTGCTACTAGGAACATCTTTCCTCGAAAGGGGCCAGCGAAATCTACGAGCCATGACCACAGACTTAGTGGGGCCTTCCTTGGTGCATTGCTCAACTGTGAGCAAGTGTTGCATTGGTGTATGCATGACTCCAATTCCGAATCAATGCCGGGCCACCAAACGTGCGACCTGGCGATAGCCTTCATCATGATTATGCCTGGGAGGGTACTGTGAAGGTCGTCTATAAACGTTTCCCTGCCTTTTTTTGGCAAAATTACATGATTCCCCCATAGGAGGCAGTCCGAATGGATGGACATTTCGTCCTTGCGTCGGTGGAATGGCTTGAATTCTTCTCGCATTTTCCCTGGGACTGCCAACCAGCTCCCATTGAGGACACAGCTTTTTACTAGTGATAGCACCGGGTCCTGGCTAGTCCGGGTCCTGATCTGGAGAGCCGTGACATGTGACCCCTCACTCGCAAAAGCATCCATTACAAGGAGCAAGTCTGCAGGTTGCGTCATTTCCACCCCGGTGGTAGGCAATGGTAGCCGACTGAGGGCATCCGCACAGTTCTTCGTGCCTGGTCTGTGGCGGATTACATAATCATACACAGATAACATTAGTGCCTATCTTTGGGTGCGGGACGAAGCATTGGTGTTAATACCTTTGCTGTCGGAGAACAATGAAATGAGCAGCTTGTGGTCGGTTTCGAGCTCGAATCGGAGCCCAAATAAGTATTGGTGCATTTTCTTAACCCCGTATACGCATGCTAATGCTTCTTTTTCAACCATACTGTAGGCTCTTTCAGCCTTAAATAATCTTCTGGATGTATATGCAACCCGCTGCAGTTTGCCTGACTCATTGGCTTGCCATAACACACAACCGACCCAGGACGAAGGTGCATCACAAGCTAGTACTAAACATTTATACGGGTCATACAATGCAAGTAATTTGTTGGAACACAGCAGGTTTCTGGTCTTGTAAAAGGCTGTCTCTTGAGCTTTACTCCAAACCCAGTCATCACCCTTGCATAGCAATAAATGCAATGGTTCCAGCAAAGTGCTCAACCCCGGTAGAAAGTTACCAAAATAGTTGAGGAGTCCCAGGAACGAACGCAGCTCCATCACATTCTGTGGTCTGGGTGCATTTTTGATGGCCTCCGTCTTGGAGTCCGTGGGTCTGATGCCGTCCGCAGCAATCTTTCTCCCCAGAAATTCGGCCTCTGCTGCCAGGAAAACACACTTGGTGCATTTCAACCTGAGTCCCACTCTGTCCAGTCGCTTGACAACCTCTTCCAGGTTGTGCAAATGTTCGGTGGTGCTGCGGGTAGTGATCAAGATGTTGTCTTGGAAAACCACGGTGCGCGGAACCGATTTCAGCAGACTCTCCATGTTCCTCTGGAAGATGGCTGCCGCCGAATGAATCCCAAAGGGGCATCTGTGGTATATGAACAGTCCTCTGTGCGTCTTGATGCACGTCAATTTCTTCGAAGGTTCAGCCAGCTCCTGTGTCATGTAAGCAGAGGTTAGATCCAGCTTGGTGAACGACTTCCACCCTGCTAGCGTTGCAATCAGGTCATCCGCTTTGAGTAGTGGGTACTGGCTCTGTAACGAGACTCTGTTGATTGTCACCTTGTAGTCCCCGCAGATTCTGACCATCCCATCGTTCTTCAACACCGGAACGATTGGACTGGCCCACTCGATGAACTTGACTGGTGATATGATCCCCTCTCATTGGAGTCTTTATAGCTCAATCTCGACTTTCTCTCGCATCATGTATGGAACTGCTCGGGCCTTGTGATGAACGGGTCATGCATCAGGGACTAGATGGAGCTGCACTTTGGCGCCTGTGAAGTTGCCGTTGCCTGGCTCAATAACGACGGAAATTTGTTTAGCATTTGGGTGCACGAGGCATCATCCTCCGAAGACAGTGCTTTAACATTGTCCCAGTTCCATCGGATCTTTCCTAGCCAGCTTCTGCCAAACAGCGTTGGGCCATCGCCTGGTACAATCCATTGTGGTAAATCATGCACAGCTCCATCGTACGATACCTTCACTGCCGCACTGCCAATGACTGGTATGAGCTCTTTGGTATAAGTGTGCAGCTTAGTGTGCACCGGACTTAGTTTTGGCCTTTATGCCTTGTTGCCCCACAGTTTCTCAACAGTTTTCTGGCTCATACTTGACATAGTCATACTCATAGAATCATACCTTTCAGCCAATGTCCCAGATTCCTCCATCACCATCCCTGGGTATGTCCTGTCCCACCTGAGGTGGCGGCACAGTGATATACAGTCGGTGCGGAGTGACCCTGGGAGTACTCAACATTGACTCTGGACCCTGTGGAGTCTCATGACTTCAGGTCAAGCATGGGCTAGGAAACCTCCTGCTGATTACCACCTACTGCCCTCCCTCAGCTGATGAATCAGTACTTCTCCATGTTGAACTTCACTTGGAAGAAGCACTGAGAGTAGCAATGGCAGAGAATGTACTCTGGGTGGGAGACTTCAATGTCCATCAACAAGAGTGGCTCAGTAGCACAACTACTGACCAGGCTGGCCGAGTCCTGAAGGACATAGCTGCCAGACTGGGCCTGCAGAAGCTGGTGAGAGAACCAACATGAGGAAAAAATCTATTTGACCTCATCCTCACCAATCTATCTGTTGCAGATATATCTGTCCATGACTGCATTGGTAGCAGTGACCACCGTACAGTCATTGTGGAGACAAAGTTGTGTCTTCCCACTGAAGACACCCTCCACTGTGCTAAATGGAATAGAGTCAGAACAGATCTAGCAGCTCAAAACTGGGCATCCATGAGGCACTGTGGCCATCAGCAGCAGCAGAATTGTACCCCACCACAATCTGTAAACTCATGACCCAGCATATCCCTCACTCTAACATTACCATAAAGCCAAGGGACCAACCCTGGTTCAATGAGGAGTGCAGAAGCTGCACCAGGCATAGCTAAAAATTAGGTACCAACCTGGGGAAGCTGCAACACAGGACTACATGCATGCTAAGCAGCAGAAGCAGCATGCTATAAACAGAACTAAGCAATCCCACAAGCAACGGATCAGATCAAAGCTCTGCAATCCTGCCACATGCAGTCGTGAATGGTGGTGGACAATTAAACAACTAACGGGAGGAGGAGGGGCCATGAATATCCCCATCCTCAATGATGGCTGAACCCAGCACATGAGTGCAAAAGACAAGGCTGAAGCGTTTGCAACCATCTTCAGCCAGAAGTGTTGAGTGGATGATCCATATCGGCCTTCTCCTGAGGTACTCACCATCACAGAAGCCAGTCTTCAGCCAATTCGAATCACTCCACGTAATATCAAGAAGTGGCTGAACGCATTGGATACAGCAAAGGCTATGGGCCCCAACAACATCCTGGCTGTCGTGCTGAAGACTTGTGTTCCAGAACTAGCCGTGCATCTAGCCAAATTGTTACGGTACAGCTACAACACTGGCATCTACCCGACATGGTGGAAAATTGCCCAGGTATGTCCTGTCCACAAAAAGCAGGACAAATCCAATCCAACCAATTACCGCCCGATCAGTCTACTCTCTGACCGAGTTTAACATCAAGGAGCCCTAGCAAAACTGATGTCAATGGGAATCAGGGGGTAAACACTCCACTGGCTGGAGTCAGAGCGAGCACAAAGGAAGATGGTTGTGGTAGTTGGAGGTCAATAATCTCAGCCCAGGACATCGCTGCAGGAGTTCCTCAGGGCAGTGTCCTAGGCCCAACCATCTTCAGCTGCTTCATCAATGACCTACCCTCCATCATAAGGTCAGAAGTGGGATGTTCACTGATGATTGCACAGTGTTCAATTCCATTCGCAACTCCTCAGATAATGAAGCAGTTAATGCCCACGTGCAGCAAGACCTGGACGACATTCAGGCTTGGGCTGATAAGTGGCATGTAACATTCGCACTACACAAGTGCTAGGCAATGAACATATCCTACAAACCAGAGTCTAACCACCTCCCCTTGACATTCAACGGCATTACCATCACCGAATCCCCCACCATCAACATTCTGGGGGTCACCATTGACCAGAAAACTACTAGACCAGCTACATAAATACTGTTGCAATAAGAGCAGGTCAGATGCTGGGTATCCTCCAGCAATTGTCTCACTTCCTGACTCCCCAAAGACTTTCCAACATCTACAAGGCACAAGTCAGGAGTCGGATGGAATACTCTCCACTTGCCTGGATGAGTACAACTCTAACAACACCCAAGAAGCTCGACATCATCCAGGACAAAACAGCCTGCTTGATTTACCACCTTCAACATTCACTCGCTCCACCACTGGCGCACCGTGGCTGCAGTGTGTACCATCTACAAGAAGTACTGCAGCAACTCTCCAAGGCTTCTTCGACAGCACCTCCCAAACCACTGCTACCTCTACCACCCAGAACAAGGGCAGCAGGTGCACAGGAATACCATCACCTGCAAGTTCCCCTCCAAGTTCCAAACCATCCTGACTTGGAAATATATCACTGTTCCTTCATTGTTACTGGGTCAAAATTCTGTAACTCCCTCCGTAACAGCAGGAATTCTTCACACAAGGACTGCAACGGTTCAAGAAGGCGGCCCACCACCACCTTCTCAAGGGCAATTAGGATTGGGAAATGAATACTGGCCTTACCAGCGACGTCCATATCCCAGGAATGATTAAAAACAATGTCTGCTACAATGTAAGTTTGCCCAAATATAGTAAGAAGCTTATTAAAATTATTATCTAATTTATTTAAAACTCAGAAACATTGACATTATTTTCTGGGTTTTGGTAGTGGGAAACCTCACATATCACCAAGCCCCAGCAGAAAACTATGTGCTGGTGATGGATGAGGCTCCTCACTACTGATGAATACTTGGAAAATTGTCACTATTGAATCAACAAAATACGTATTAAGGAAGAATAATTTACACAAAATAAATCACTCATATCAAGCTCATCTTAACTGTTTGTTACTCACATGTTACTCAGGGGTTTCCCTCCTCCCGCCAAAGCGATGTTGGGATGGGACTTCTGCCTGGCAACCCAGCCCCGGAATGGCTCCAATCCAGGGAACTGGACCCATGCTCATTATCTGTGCTTGGTGGGTTCCCGATAGGTTCTCCGCCACCAAGAAAAGGAAATCCTATTTGACAAATTTATTAGAGTTCTTTGAGGATGTAATGAGCAGGGTGGATAAAGGGGAAGCAATAGATGTAGGGCATTTGGATTTCCAAAAGGCATTCGATAAGGCCACATAAAAGGTTACTACACAAAATAAGAGCTCATGATGTTGGGGGTAATATATTAGCACGGATAGAGGATTGGCTAACTGACAGAAAACAGAGAGTCGGGATAAATGGGTCATTTTCAGGTTGGCAAACTTTAACTAGTGGGGTACCACAGTGATCAGAGCTGGGCCTCAATTATTTCCAATCTATACTAATGACTTGGATGAAGGGTCTGAGTGTATTGTAGCCAAAATTGCTGACGATACAAAGATAGGTGGGAAAGCAAGTTGTGAGGAGGACACAGGCCGCGATTACGCAATATGTGGCACGATCGATGCGGCCAGGGTTGGTGGCGTTGTGGTAAGCCCGCTCCGGACTCGAACCTGCCCTCTGTCCCGAATCTTCCGATGATCGTGCTTGCTCAGCCCGCTCTGCGGGCTTCCCAGCTAATTAAGAAGAAACCGGTCTGATGCTGTAAATTTATGAGGTGCTGCAAACACTGACAAGCACTGCACAGAGGTGCACGGCTGCAATCAGACTCACCCATGACTCCCTCCAGATGCTTATGGAGGGAGTCACAGCATGTAGGGAGGACCTCTTCCCTTCTCATTAGCTCAAGGGACCTTCCTTGGACACCAACATAGCCTGGTTGCACATTGCACTTTTCAATGTCAGAAACAGAAGCCTTCAGGATTTGGAAGAGACTTTTGAGCATTATGCACGTTGGAAGTGTTTGCAGTGAACTCTCTATTCACTGTCACCTCCTTGGAGCAACCTCTCTCACCATTAAAAGATCGCTTCTATCATCTCAACCTCACCTGCCATCTATTCCAGCAGCCTCAGGAAGACCAGGCTGCAGTGGCGCACGTAGATCACGAAACGTTACTGCAAAGCCAAACTCAATCTCATCCTGCTTTGCCACTTATCACATCCCCATCACTCTGCCTTCCCTACTCTATCCCTGCACTTCCTTACTCATCCCAACTTACCTTCTACCTCCACCCAACAGTAGATGTGATATATTTGGACTTCCAAAAGGCATTTCACAAGGTTACTGTACAAGATAAAAGTTCACGGGATTGGGGTCATATATTAGCATGGATAGAGAATTGGCTAACTAACAGAACAGAGAGTCGAGATAAATGGATCATTCTCTGGTTGGCAACCAGTAACTAGTGGGGTGCTGCAGGGATCAGTGCTGGGACCCCACCTATTTGCAATCTATATTAACGATTTGGAAGAAGGGACTGAGTATAAAGTAGCCAAGTTTGCTTACGATACAACGATGGGAGGAAAAGCAATGTATGAGGTGGACACAAAATATCTGCAAAAGGACATAGATAGGCTAAGTGAGTGGGCAAAAAATTGGCAGATGGAGTATAATGTTGGAAAGTGTGAGGTCATGCACTTTGGCAGAAAAAATAAAAGAGCAAGTTATTATTTAAACGGAGAAAGATTGCAAAGTGTTGCAGTACAGCGGGACCTGGGTGTACTTGTGCATGAAACACAAAAGGATAATATGCAGGTACAGCAAGTGATCAGGAAGGACAATGGTATCTTGGCCTTTATTGCAAAGGGGATGGAGTATAAAAGCAGGAAAATCTTGCTACAGCTATATAAGGTATTGGTGAGGCCACACCTGGAATACTCCGTGTAGTTTTGGTTTCCATATTTACGAAAGGCAGTTCAGAGAAGGTTCACTAGGTTGATTCCTGGGATGAAGGGGTTGTCTTATGAAAAAAGGTTGAGCAGGTTTGATCTGTACTCATTGGAGTTTAGAAAAATGAGATGTGATCTTATTGAAACATATAAGATTCTGAAGGGGATTGACAGGGTAGATGCTGAGAGGTTGTTTCCTCTCATTGGGGAACCTAGAACTATGGGGTATAGTTTTAGAATAAGGGGTCGCCCATTTAAGATGAAGCTGAAGAGGAATTTCTTCTCTCAGAAGGTCATGAATCTTTGGAATTCTCTACCCCGGAGAGCTGTGAAAGCTGAGTCATTGAATATATTCAAGACTGAGATAGACAGATTCTTGAACTATAGGAGAGTCAAGGATTATGTGGAACAGGCAGAATAGTGGAGTTGAGGCCAAGATCACATCATCCATCATCTTATTGAATGGTGGAGCAGGTACAAGGAGCTGTATGGCCTACTCCTGCTTCTATTTCTTATGTTCTTAGGCAGGAAGGGAAGGGAGGTGGGGTAGCTCTGTTAATAAGGGATGATATCAGGGCAGTTGTGAGGGATGATATTGGCTCCAATGAACAAAATGTTGAATCATTGTGGGTGGAGATTAGAGATAGTAAGGGGAAAAAGTCACTGGTCGGCGTAGTTTATAGGCCCCCAAATAATAACTTCATGGTGGGGCGGGCAATAATCAAGGGAATAATGGAGGCATGTGAAAAAGGAACGGCAGTAGTTATGGGGGATTTTAACCTACATATCGATTGGTCAAATCAAATCGCAGGGGGTAGCCTGGAGGAGGAATTCATAGAATGCATACGGGATTGTTTCTTAGAACAGTATGTAACAGAGCCGACAAGGGAGCAAACCATTTTGGATCTGGTCCTGTGTAACGAGACAGGAAAAATAAACGATCTCCTCGTAAAAGATCCTCTCGGAATGAGTGATCACAATATGGTTGAAGTTGTAATACAGATTGAGGATGAGGAAGTTGTGTCAGAAATGAGCGTACTATGCTTAAACAAAGGGGACTACAGTGGGATGAGGGCAGAGTTGGCTAAAGTAGACTGAAACAAGGACTAAACGGTGGCACAATTGAGGAACAGTGGAGGACTTTTAAGGAGCTCTTTCATAATGCGCAACAAAAATATATTCCAGTGAAAAAGAAGGGCGGCAAGAGAAGAGATAACCAGCCGTGGATAACCAAGGAAATAAAGGAAAGTATCAAATCAAAGACCAATGCGTATAAGGTGGCCAAGGTTAGTGGGAAACTAGAGGATTGGGAAGATTTTAAGCAACAGCAAAGAATGGCTAAAAAAGCAATAAAGAAAGGGAAGATAGATTACGAAGGTAAACTTGCGCAAAACATAAAAACAGATAGTAAAAGCTTTTACAGATATATAAAACGGAAAAGAGTGACTAAAGTAAATGTTGGTCCCTTAGAAGATGAAAAGGGGGATTTAATAATGGGAAATGTGGAAATGGCTGAGACCTTAAACAATTATTTTGCTTCCGTCTTCACAGTGGAAGACACAAAAACCATGCCAAAAATTGCTGGTCATAGGAATGTGGGAAGGGAGGACCTTGAGATGATCACTATCACTCGGGAGGTAGTGCTGGACAGACGAATGGGATTGAAGGTAGACAAGTCCTCTGGTCCTGATGAAATGCATCCCAGGGTATTAAAAGAGATGGCGGAAGTTATAGCAGATGCATTTGTTATAATCTACCAAAATTCTCTGGACTCTGGGGAGGTACCAGCGAATTGGAGAGCAGCTAATGTAACGCCTCTGTTTAAAAAAGGGGGCAGGCAAAAGGCAGGTAACTATAGGCTGGTTAGTTTAACATCTGTAGTGGGGAAAATGCTTGAAACTATCATTAAGGAAGAAATAGCGGGACATCTGGATAGGAATAGTGCAATCAAGCAGACGCAGCATGGATTCATGAAAGGGAAATCATGTTTAACTAACTTACTGGAATTCTTTGAGGATATAACGAGCATGGTGGATAGAGGTGTACCGATGGATGTGGTGTATTTAGATTTCCAAAAGGCATTCGATAAGGTGCCACACAAAAGGTTACTGCAGAAGATAAAGGTACGCGGAGTCAGAGGAAATGTATTAGCATGGATAGAGAATTGGCTGGCGAACAGAAAGCAGAGAGTCGGGATAAATGGGTCCTTTTCCGGTTGGAAATCAGTGGTTAGTGGTGTACCACAGGGATCAGTGCTGGGACCACAACTGTTTACAATATACATAGATGACCTAGAGGAGGGGACAGAGTCTAGTGCAACAAAATTTGCAGATGACACTAAGATTAGTGGGAAAGCGGGTTGTGTAAAGGACTCAGAGAGGCTACAAGGAGATTTGGATAGGTTAAGCGAATGGGCTAAGGTTTGGCAGATGGAATACAATGTCGGAAAGTGTGAGGTCATCCACCTTGGGAAAAAAAAACAGTAAAAGGGAATATTATTTGAATGGGGAGAAATTACAACATGCTGTGGTGCAGAGGGACCTGGGGGTCCTTGTGCATGAATCCCAAAAGGTTAGTTTGCAGGTGCAGCAGGTAATCAGGAAGGCAAATGGAATGTTGGCCTTCATTTCGAAAGGGATGGAGTATAAAAGCAGGGCGGTGTTGCTGCAACTGTATAAGGTATTGGTAAGGCCGCACCTGGAGTACTGCGTGCAGTTTTGGTCACCTTACTTAAGGAAGGATATACTAGCTTTGGAAGGGGTACAGAGACGATTCACTTGGCTGATTCGAGAAATGAGGGGGTTAACTTATGATATTAGATTGAGTAGACTGGGTCTTTACTCGTTGGAGTTCAGAAGGATGAGGGGTGATCTTATAGAAAAATTTAAAATCATGAAAGGGATAGACAAGATAGAGGCAGAGAGGTTGTTTCCACTGGTGGGGGAGACTAGAACTAGGGGGCACAGCCTCAAAATACGGAGGAGCCAATTTAAAACCGAGTTGAGAAAGAATTTCTTCTCCTAGAGGGTTGTGAATCTGTGGAATTCTCTGCCCAAGGAAGCAGTTGAGGCTGGCTCATTGAATGTTTTCAAGTCAAAGATAAATAGATTTTTAAGCAATAAGGGAATTAAGGGTTACGGGGAGAGGGCGGGTAAGTGGAGCTGAGTCCACGACCAGATCAGCCATGACCTTGTTGAATGGCGGAGCAGGCTCGAGGGGCTAGATGGACTACTCCTGTTCCTAATTCTTATGTTCTTATGTTCTTATGTCCTTAAGAGGGAGCCCATCTCTGCCAAAGATGGAAATGCGGGTGGTGCTGCAATCGGTCACCCACACTCCTGGGCGTCCCTGGGGTCTGTGATGCCAGCAGCAGCAGGCTACGAAATTGACTGGGTTGCCAGGAACTGTCTCCCTGCCATCATTTTATGTGAAGGGACTATCTTTCCTGCTCGGGCAGAGGGAGGAAGATCCAGGGATGCAGCATTAGGCTTCCCTGCCTGATTCTCCTTGAATTTCCTCTGCCACACAGCCTGATTTGGGGTAATACGGTGGAGTAAAATCTAGCCTATGCAGCTCACAACATGTAGCTCTTCATACAGTACATTGGGGCTAGAGCATGAGGCTACAGAAATAGTACAGTGCAGTAATATTTTGTAACAATATTTTCTTTTTGCAAATTACTGTTTTATTTGTTATTATTGAAGAACCTAGTTGCATGGGACAAGGCTCATATTGCCACCAAATTAATAAAGATCAAGGGATTAATTTTGATTTTGTGCAATAGTATAAAATAGGTGATAGTGAATCGACAGCTCATTTTACTTGTCTCCCAATTTTTATTTCCACTAAAGTCAATTCGCTATTACCCATTTTACAAAATCAAGATTACTCCCTAAAGAGCAAGGTGGGGTTATTCAAGAAGTAGGCAATGACAGGCTTTGGTTTTCAAGCCTATAGATTGTAGAAGGAAGATGCTTTTCAGAAAATAAACAATACAATCTTTTCCTTCATGGCTTTTACTGGTATATTATTCGCCCACTGAAAACAATGATAGTGAGTGTACATACAAAATTCATCCTGCTTGGGGCAAGCAGCAATTTGCTTGCCCACTCCTGCTCCCATTGTTTGTTGGCATGTGTCAGTGTTGCGATGAATTGTTGTATCCGAGTGCATTGATCATATCATAAAACTGGAAGACAGAATGCGATAGCTTCACTACTTTATTAAAATG
Organism: Pristiophorus japonicus; assembly: GCF_044704955.1. Lineage (NCBI taxonomy): Eukaryota > Metazoa > Chordata > Chondrichthyes > Pristiophoridae > Pristiophorus > Pristiophorus japonicus. The sequence goes on along the minus strand of NC_091981.1, from coordinate 154,743,783 downwards.
ATCAAGGGTACTCCATTCAGCTTATTGAGTTTCATTAAAGTCAGTGTTTCACCTGAAATAAAAGTTTATTAAACACAACTGATTTTTTTTTCTTTAAAATAATTTAAAAAGCTTATGCAACTTGGATGTATCACTAATGTATTATTTCTAAGACTTAATCTGTTAAATTTATTAAACAGAATATTATATTGGCCAGTTTTCCCACTCCTGATCATTATCTAGTGACTCGTGCTGGAGGTGCATGCATCTGTGGATATCAGGTGGAGAACAGGATCATCTTGACTGTGCTGCTAACATACTGTCAGAGCTTAGTCAAGAATGATGGCCATTATTTGAGTGATGTACCAGACAGTGATTGGTGCCCCTGAAGCCATATCATAGCAAGAAGACAATGCCTTCAGGAGATGAAGGGAAAGAAGAAAATGTGTGAGCTGCTTAATATAAATGTGAAACGAAAGCTACTTAGCAGCTTGTTAAATGGGTGACATTATAAATTATGAGCTTTGGAATTTTCAGCAAATGTTTTACCTCAGAGTAAATTATCCATGTTCTATGATATTTGAGCAGGAACTTTGTATCAGCCTATTGCTAGTTCAGTCAATAGGGGAGGAATATCCAAAACGGCTGTAGCTCTCAAAAGGCTACAGTCGCTATTTAAAGGACATGCGTTGGTTGGAAGAAGAAGCAAGAAGTAGTGAGCCTGAAAATCTTTTGCAGACAAGCACAAACACAATGTCACTATAGAAACAGACCACTCACTAATGTAGCTGTGGAATTACTGCTGAATAAAGTGAATGAAAGAAAGAAAGAAAGACATGGATTTATATAGTGCCATTCATGACCACCGGAAGTCTCAAAGTGCTTTACAGCCAATTAAGTATTTTTGGAGTGTAGTCACTGTTGTAATGAATAATGAATGAAATGATGGTTGCCCTGTAGGATGTGTGGCCAAAGGTAGCAGAAAGGATAAATACATCTGTAATATATAATTTCACCTAGTGGACTACTGCTCCACCTAGAGGACTACTGTGGTAATGCAGCCTTTGCTATTTACAACAAGGATAAAAAAGCAATGGAGCTATCTTGCAGTTCTGTGTGTGTTGTTATGTCATAAAGAATATATCACATTGGCGATGAGGATAGGATTCCTGGATACACTAACTGAAATTTTTGTTCGTGGATGATTCCAGCCAAACAATAGAGAGACTAGAGAGGTCCTTTGTGTTGCAGAACAGTTAAGAATCCAAAGTAAATTACAAGCATACTTGGTTGAACGGCCAGAGTCCAGATGGCCGCGCTTATGAGAATAATAGAATGCTTGGATACATTTCAACGCGACCATGAGACTTTCGGAGCGTATGTGGAGTGGCTAGAAATGTTTTTCACTGCGAATAGTATCATTGAAATCCCCGATGATGAAAACTGTAACTGGGTGATTTTGGATAGAAAACGGGCTATTTTCCTCATTGAAGCCGGCCTCGAGGTATATTAAACCCTGAAAAATTTGCTTGTTCCCATCAAGCCAAAGGTTACATCACTTACGGAGATTCTCACTATAGTCCTGAGTCCCTGGAAAGTTATCGTTCAGAATACGAAATCAATTACCCGACAAGAGTATCAGTGAGTGCATTGTAGCATTAAAAAAGACCATAAACCAAGTTCTAGAGGGTAATCTCCCTAATACATTGCCAAATGTAGAAGATTTGTTCATAACGCTGACAGGTGGTCAAATCTCCTCAAAGTTAGATCTCACAAATGACTACTTACAACTTGAGCTAGATGAGGAGTCCAAGTCATGCTTGACTATAAATACTCATCAAGTCCTATATCAATTTAATAGGCTACAAATTGGGGTGTCTTCTACCCCTGCCATATTCCAAGAGGTGATGAACCAGATTTTGCAAGGTATTGAAGGGGTAGTATTCTATTTAGATGACATACTAATTTCAGTGCCAAACAGGCAAGTCCATAATAACATGTTGAATGAAGTCCTCAAATGGCTAGAGAAGCACAGAGTATGAATGACTGCTCGCAAGTGTGAGTTATTTCAAAACTCAGTGGAGTAGTTAGAGCACAGAGTAGACAAAGATGGTTTACATCATAGCAAGGGAAAGCTGGATGAAATTAGAAATGTGCCCACTCCCAAGAATGTCACTTCGATCATTTTTGGGTCTTTTGAACTATTATAGGAAGTTCCTACCAAATTTGGCTACAGTGTTACATCCACTGAATGAGCTGTTGAAAAAACAGATCCATTGGAAATGGTCAGAAGAATGCGACTCAACATTCAAGGAGTGTAAAAGACAGTTGGTAGAGAGCACCGTGTTAGTTCATTATGACATATATAAAGAGAATCATGATAGAGGTAGAGTAAGAGAGAGAAGTGTGAAATTAAATCAAAAGATGAGAGTGAAGAACCATCACCATAAATGGTTAAAATGGTTACCAGGAAGAGTGGTGAAGATATGTGGTCCTCGCACATATTTGGTCAAAATGTTTGATCATGGAAAGGTTAGGTTTGTTCACCTTGATCATATTTTACCTATAGATGTGGAAGGAGTTGAAAGTTGGAATGATTCGATTATTTCTGACTTGTCAGATAATCTCATTACAAATAGAATACTAGTAGCATATCCAACATCAAATGTACTAGAAACAAGTGCAAGAGACAGTCAGAATTTAAGTCGGAGTCTGAGTCAGGCAGACAAACAGAAGAGAGTTATAATGTAGATCAAGGGCATTCCTTGGAGGAAAACTTTCCTTAAGATCAGACTAGAATGAGTCGAAGTTCGACATCATGTTTTCAGCTTCTGATCGAGAGCGAAGGTATCCTCTTCGAAACAGAAAACCAGTGGTTAAGTTTGATTTGTAAATGTATGTATAACTATGCAAGTTATATATGATGAATGTTTGTTATAATTACTTCTTCATTAAGGAGGGAGAAGTGTAATATATAGTTCCACCTAGTGGACCACTTTGGTAATGCAGCCTCTGCTGTTTGCAACAATAATAAAAAAGGAATGGAGCCATCTTGTAGTTCTGTGTGTGTTGTGATATCATAAAGAATATACCACAACAACATTGACATTTCAAAGGATCTGGGAACAGATGAGGATAAAGTATGACAGCCTCAGAAAATCAACTAAGGAAAAGCTATGCAGCATTACCCTAAACAAAGTTAATGGACAAAGTATGCATGTCATCAATAGTTTCCTCAATCTGTTATATCCTGAGTAAGGACACATGCAAAAATCTCAGGCAACCTAACAGGGCACATTCAGGGTAATTTTGAGTTTTGATTTTGAATGAGAGTGTAAAATAGTGAAGTCAATGAAAGTGCCCATTTTACACTATCTTCCAAGATCAAAATTACTTCCATTCAGTCCACCTTTAGTAAACAGCAGCCATTGGTACATCCAGGAATTTGAGATAGTCAGTGTGGGGAAAGGCTGTTGGGTGAATCACAGAGCACATGTAAGCTGGAGCATGTCGCGGTGGCAGTGGAGGAGCAAGAATCTGCTGACTGAAGGATCAGCTCGCTTCATTCCTCAGCTACAGAAGTGGAGTAGTTAGAAGAGGTGACCAAAGACATACTCAAATAAGTCAGCTTTGAGAACACATGTAAAGGCAGGAAAGCCTCCATACTGAAAGCGAAGTGTCATTTATGCATCTCTACCACTGCTGATTTTCATATCTCTCTTGCTCCTGCCAGCTCTGTAGCTGTAGATTCTGTTCCTTCTGTAGCAGGGAATTAATTCTGTCGAAGAGCTCATTGAGGCAAGCATATGTTGGTGTCATGGTCACTAAAAAGTGAGCATATGCTTGTCTTCAGAAATGTAATTCAAATACACCCAGCTCTATCCAAGCTCCATAACCTATTCCAGTCTAATAACCCTGCTCAAATCTTCTGCTCTCCTGATTTTACTCTGCCTGGCACTCAGTTACCCATGCTTTACTATTAATAGCAAATCTTTTAGTCCTTTTGCCTTCACACTTTAGGATAGTGGCATACTTTTAATGACCACAAAATCGAGTGTGTCATAAATGATTGTCCAATCTGCCTCCCATCCAGCGAGGCACCATGCCAAATTTACCTTTGTCCCTAAATTCATCTGCCATTCTATGTCTCTCCCAATCTTCAAAACCCTCCTTAAAATAAACCACCTTGACAGCACCTTTGTTCACCTCCCCTAATTTCCTTCCTGCTACTGCCCAGGTTAGATTCCTGGCTGTGAAGCATCTTGGGACGGTTTGCAGCATTAAAGTCGCTAAGTAAATGTATGTATACCTCAGAAGTCACACACAATCACTATTACAGTTACCAGCATTTATTTTTCAATAAACTGCTGACTAATGACAGGAATCCAATTAGAAAATCAAGCATGTAGATCAATGGACCCAATTTGTTGTTCTCCCAATTTTCTGCTCCTTAAAATTGAGATTAATAGGATCATATGAACAGGAGTAGGCCATTTATTGCCTCAAGCCAGTTCCATCATTTAATTAGATCATGGCTGATCTGTGCCTTAGCTCCACTTACCTGACGTTAGCTATCCCTTGATACACTTACCTAACAAAAATCTATCAATCACATTCTTGAAAATTTCAATTGGTCGAGCATCCACAGCCTTTTCGGAGAGAGTTAGAGATTCCCACAACCTATTGCATGAAAAAGTGCTTCTTGATTTCATGCCTAAATGGATTAGCTCTAATTTGAAGATTATGCCCCCTTGTCCTGGATTCACCCACCAAATGAAATAGTTTCTCTGTATCTGCTCTATTGAATCTCTTTATCCCTTTAAACACCTCGATTAGATCACCCCGATCCTTTTAATCTCAAGGGAATAAAAGCCAACTTTATGCAACTTGTCCTCATAATGTAACCCTTTTAACCCTGGTATAATTCTGGTGAATCTGCATTATACCCCTTACAAGGCCAATAGCCCTCAACTATTTACAATCGATATTAATAACTTGGATGAAGGGATCGAGTGTAATGTAGCCAAGTTTGCTGATGATACAAAGATGTGAGGAGGGTACAAATAAATCAGCAAAGGGATATAGACGGGTTAAGTGAGTGGGCAAAAAATTGGCAGATGGAGTATAATGTGGGAAAATGAGAAATTATCCACTTTGGCAGCAAAAATAGAAAAGCAAATTATAATTTAAATGGAGAAAAATTGCAAAGTGCTGCAGTACAGAAATTTGTGGGGTCCTAGTGCATGAAACACAAAAAGTTAGTATGCAGGTACAGCAAGTAATCAGGAAGGCAAATGGAATGTTGGCCTTTATTGCAAGGATAGAGTATAAAGGCAGAGAAGTCCTGCTACAACTGTACAGGGTATTGGTGAGGCCACACCTAGAGCACTACATACAGTTTTGGTCTCCGTATTTAAGGAAGGATATATTTGTATTGGAGGCTGTTCAGAGAAGGCTCACCAGGTTGATTCCGGGGAAGAGGGGGTTGACTTATGAAGGTAGGTTGAGTAGGTTCGCCTTTGCACATTAGAGCTCAGAAGAATGAGAGGTGATCTTATAGAAACATATAAGATAATGAAGGGGCTCAACAAGGTGGATGCAGAGAGGATATTTCCACTCCTGGGGAAACTAAAACTAGAGGACATGGCGCTAGAACTTTCACTTTTGAGCTTAGCGCCCAAAAATGGGCCTTATTTCCGGGGTGGGCAGTAAAAAAGGGTTTTCAGATCGCCGGCTTCTTGCCCATTCTCAAAACACCTAGTTTACATTTTTGAAAATGGGCGTTACCGTGAGCGATATCAAATGGATGGTAGCGTTAAATTTTTTTGATCTTCTGCCGTAAAGTGTGACCAGCCTTAGCAACGACATGGCAACACTCGATTTCCGTGATTCTGGAGGTCAAGGGTCACCAAGACATGCGCAGAAGAGGAGACAGAGAGAGAGGGAGTTCAGAGGGACTGAAGGCATGGCTGGGTGTGGTGTGGCTGCTTTGGGAGGAAGGAGGGAGATTTTAGAGCTTCACAGCAAGCAGGCAAACAAAAAGTAGCTGTTAACAGCCACATATTTGACCGAATTTGCCCTATAATGGAGGGAGAGGAGCAGACATCACAGCACGCTGTGGAGACTGATGATGGAGAGAGCAGTGAGGTGGGAGAGGAGCACATTGGAGGCCGTAAAAGAGCCAGGAGGTTCTCAGATGAGGCAAATGCCTCCCTCCTGCAGGAGGTTGAGTCACGCTGGGGTAATTTGACACAGGGAGGGTGTGGGAAGCCCAGCCCAAAGGCCTACCAGAGGATATGGACCGAGATAGTAGAGGTGGTCTCGTCGGCGATCAACGAGGTGCTTCAGGGCAACCAATGCCGCAAACGATGGAACGACCTTGTGGGATCCGCAAGAGTAAGTATTACATTAATTTACATGTACTTATGTATTTATATAATTTGATTTGTAACAGTCATGAGTGATTATCAGCAGATGTGAGGTCTTGCACTTTTATCGGGAATGTTTTACTCAAAGCCTGCGGTAATGGTGTACATCTTTAGGTAAAGAATGATAGTAATCATAATAATCATGATTACATCTGTTGGTTATGTGTTGTATCAGTGTCTGTGACAGTACCTAGCAATGATATCACGCAATGATCTCATGCCATGTCGTCCTGTCACCTTTTACAGAAGAAGCTATCGATGATGAGGTCCATGCAGAGACAAACGGGTGGGGGGCCACCGGTCCCCAGCAACATCACTGACATGGAGGAGTGAGTGCTAGCACTCATGGGGAAGCACCCCCGGACAGCCATGGATGCATCTGTAGACCCTGAAGTGATGCCACGTGAGTAAAGCTTACACCATTGTATGATGTAAAGTTAATAGATGCCACACCAACTCATCCGATCAATCATATATGATAGATGATTTCTAAAAGTGTCATAGAAATAATGCTGGCCTAATGAAAATCATTGCAATCCACAATGTGTTGATGATCATGAAATGTGATGTCTGCGATGATTTTGAGAGCGGTGGTGCTTTTTTCATACATGTGCTGTGTGTAGCACTGGACTCACCTTGTCACCCTAGCACCCCTTCTCCTCTAATAACCTTATTTGTGTCTTGCAGCTCAGCCAGCAGCACGTCCCAAGGCAAGACCACAGAGGCCAGAATGTGGGGGCACAGGGCATGAGTTGCCGAACGATCCTACTACACCTGGTGCTGAGGAGCTCCGATTGTCACCTATCAATCCGCTGGGACTGTTCTCGGCTGATGAGAGCGTGGACTTCGAAGAATCTGCATCGCCACGCTTCAGAACCCATTCCACCCCAAGGCCAGCTATAGGTCCTCCGGTCATTCCCACCTCCACTCTGGAGGTGCCAACCACCTCTCCACAGGGTACCCCATTTGTCCCCAGGATGGCGCCGACCCCGCGGAGACCTCGTGGATGCGGCAGGCCTGTTCCACGCGCGCGAATTGACAGTGGAGAGATGGTTCAGTTGTCCAGGAGGACTGTAGACATTGATGACCAGCTCATCGAGGCTTTGGGGGGGCATATCCAGACACCTGGTCACCATGACTGAGTATATTCTGCAGGCAGTGGAATCCCTGGATGTGATAGCCAGGAACACTGCTGCCACAGCCTTCCCAGTGGTCCCAGTGCGCGGCACTCCACCCCTAGGTTCCACACCAACACTGCAAATGACAGATGCGAGCAAGGACCAAGATCCTGCTTCTGCATCAGAGAATGCTGCCCCCTCGGCACCCCCGCTCCCGTACCTGTCCAACCAACGCATCTGCCTTCATCCCCTCCAATGAGGCATTGCCTGAGGAGCTCCTCAGCCAGGTGCCGTGGAGCGAGGAGGGGAAGGGGTAGAGGTGGGAAGAAGAAAGAGGGTGGGGGAAGGAAAGTGAGGTGCATGTGCGCAGGTGATGGCTGTGTTATATCTCCATCTGGGTCTATGTAATTTGTTGTAATGTATGGGGCTGGGGACCACGCTCCTGCTTTGCCTTTGTATTCTGTGTTGCTGGATATGGTGACATGTGATTTATGTCAATGGTGGAAAAAGTGGGTTGTGGGCAGGGGTTGGGTGTTTTGGCTGTGATACTTATGATTTCAGACCAATGTTGCTATTAAACTTTTGATATTGAACATAACCTTGTTGCGCATTGTCTCAGATAGCTGGACCGTTGCACACTGGTGATTCCTTACTATGAAAGGGTTAAATACAACTTAACATCAATCAATGTAAACTTTAACTGGCACCAAGGTGATGGGCACCATTGATGTCTGAGCTGCACACACACAGCAGTGTGTCAGCGTTGATACTCATTATTAAATGGAGGAGCAGGCTCGAGGGGCCAGGTGGCCTACTCCTGCTCCTATTTCTTATGTTCTTATATCTTTCCTGAACACAACGCAAAATACTGCAGATGCTGGAATCTGAAATAAAAGCAGAAAATGCAGAAATTCTTAAGGAGCACTGAAAGTGGGAGGGAAAGAAAAAACAAAAGGGAATGTCTGTGATAGGGTGGAAGGCAGGAGAGATTAGAGAGACAATAGGGATGATGGGCCGAATTGAAATGGTAATGGCAGAAGTTAGAAAAAGGTTAGTCCAGATTGGGTGTGATTGGCTGCATAATGACCAACTGTCATTGGAGACAAAGAGAAATAAAACCCCATAACATTGAGGGTGGGGGGGAGCCAAAAATGGTCAGTGGGTTATCTGAAATTGTTGAACTTGATGTTGAGTCCAGAAGGCTGTAAAGTGCCGACACAGAAGATGAGGTGCTGTTCCTCGAGCTTGCGTTAAGCTTCTGACGAAGGGTCATCGACCTGAAACATTGGGCCAAAGTTTCCACACGCGCCTAGAACAGCGCAGTCCCGACCTGGAAGCCCGTTTTTCGCGCCACAAAGTGCGCCTAAAAAAATCCTCCGTATTCTCCACCTACCTGCAGGTCCTCTGGCCCTCGGCGCAGCCAGCACGAGCTGTGGGGGGGCGGAGCCAGGTCCCTGCGCTGAAAACAGTGCCGGGACCACTGCACATGCATGCTACAGTGGGCACGCAAGTGCAGTAGCTCCAGGCGCCGAACTGTGTGGGAGGGGCCCGAAGCACGCAGCCCCTAGCCCTGGCTGAATGGCCTCACTGGGGCTGCGTGAATAAGGCTTCTCCCACGGCCAGCTCCTGCTTCCCCCCCCCCCCGACCAGACCCGACACTCGCTCCCCGCCGCCCCCTGCCTCCGGACCAGACCCGACACTCGCTCCCCGCCTCCCCCACCTGCCTCCGGACCAGACCCGACACCCGCTCCCCCCCCCTCCCGACTGACCCAACCCGACCCGCGCTCCTGTTCCCGCTCCCCGCCTCCCCGACTGACTCGACCCACGCTCCTGTTCCCGCTCCACCCCCCCCAACCCGAGCTCCTGTTCCCGCTCCGCACCCCCCCACTAGACCCGACCCGACCCGCGCTCCTGTTCCCGCTCCCCGCCTCCCCGACTGGACTTGACCCGACCCGAGCTCCTGTTCCCGCTCCGCCACCCCCCCCCCCCCGACTAGACCCGATCCGACCTGCGCTCCTGTTCCCACTCCCCGCCTCCCCGACTATACCCGACCCGACCCGCGCTCCCGCCCCCCGACCGACCCGACCCAACTCGACTCGACTCCCGCTCCCGGACTGGATCCGACCTGACCTCCCTCCCCCCCTCCCTCCCTCCCTCTCTCCCTGCCTCTCTCCCCCCCCCCTTCTCTCTCCCTCCCCCCTCTCTCTCTCCCTCCCCCCCTCTCTCTCTCTCTCCCTCCCCCCCTCTCTCTCTCTCTCTCCCTCCCCCCACCACCTCCCCCCCCGACCCGAACCGAACCGAACCTCCCCGACCCGACCCAACCCAACGCCACCTACCTGTAAATCTGGTGCTGGGGACGGGCCCTGCCTGAAGTCTCGGACCGGCCCGTTCAGCCTTCGGTCCCGAAAGGCCTGCCTGAAGCACTTTCACACAGTTAGGAAGATGGTTTATTTAATCTTTTCTTTGCTTATAAATGTTTATTCAGGTTGGATTTATTTGTATAATATTTGTATAAGTATAAATAAGGATTTATTATAGAATTTAATGACTTCCCTTCCCCCCCACCTCCCCCCCCCACCTCGTTCTGGACGCCTAAATTGTAACCTGCGCCTGATTTTTTAATGTGTAAAACAGGTTTTTTCAGTTCTACAAAAATCTTCACTTGCTCCATTCTACTTTAGTTTGGAGTACGTTTTCACTGTGGAAACTTTCAAATCAGGCGTCAGTGGCCGGACACGCCCCCTTTTGAAGAAAAAATTCTGTTCCAAAGTAGAACTGTTCTACCTGACAAGAACTGCAGAAAAAAAAATGTGGAGAATTGCGATTTCTAAGATAGTCCGTTCTCCACCAGTTGCTCCTAAAAATCAGGCGCAAATCATGTGGAAACTTGGGCCCTTAAACTCTGTTTTTCTCTCCACAGATGCTGCCTGACCCACTGAGATTTCCAGCATTTTCTGTTTTTATATCTTTCCTGAAGTTTTGTGGCTAAAACAAAACGCAGTACTGCAGATATGCTCTGACCAAAGCTCTGCACAGCTGAATCATCACTTCCTCTATTTTGAATTCCATCCCCCTTGAGATAAAGGCCAACATTCCATTAGCCTTTTTAATTACTTTTTATACTGTGCACTAGCTTTTAGTGATTTGTGTGCATGGATACCTAAATCTCTTTGCTCCTCCACAGCTTCTAATCTTTCACCATTAAGAAAATATTCCAATTTGGCTTTGTCACATTCAAAGTGGATGACCTCACACTTCCCCACAATCAACTCCATCTGACACAGTTACTTAGCCTGTCTATGGGCCCAAAATTCACCACAATTTAGGCTTTTTTGTTGCCTAATAAATTTATGGCCATTTTTCTAGTTTAGCAAGTGGTGTAACGCTGTCCTTAAAAACTAAGGGCCGATTTTTTTCGAGTACCGATTTCGTGATGTCCCTCGGGGTCAAACCCAACGATAACGTCATTTTTTGCAAGTTTCGCCAATAAGGATATTTTTAAGGACAGTGTTAAATACCGTTTTTAAAACACTTGCCTTACCTGGTAGAATCGGATGGAAATCCGCGATAACAGCGCCAACTTGAGTTCTCTTCAACATAAATCCAATCACTGGTTTGTTTACAGTGGGCTCACTAAAGCTAACCCGCGTGCTCACACTCTGAATTAGCTGGTATTTTTTTGAAGAAAATATTAACTTTATTTTATGGGAAACTATTTTTAGTTCTCCGCAAGTTCGATGCAGCAATGTTCCTCTTTTCAAACACCGGGCTGTTCCAAAAAGAACAGGTACAACTGTGGCTTCAGAAAGTCCATATAGATCGGCACCCTTTGCAGTTTTGGTGTTGAAACGGGTTTTGGTGAAACGTTTTTCAAAGTTGTAAAACATCAATGGCGCCATCTTCGAAAACGAAGCTGAGTTAAAGCTTTTGGAGGGAAGGCTGTGTTTACAGATTGAGCTTTTTGTGAGTTTATAATTTGTTTTTAAGAGCATTTAAGGATATTTAAAGAATGGGGGCTATTCTAGCTTTGCTATATGTGGAGCGTGCTTATGCTGTCCTGCCTTATCATTGAGGAAGGCTTATTCGGCAACATTATCTGCATAATCAAAGAGGTCGCAAACTTATGGGGAGGAGGCCTTACCCTGAATGAGTTTACAGGGAGAGGCACTCATACCTGCACCTGACTGAATATTAGAAGTCTGGGATTTCGAAAAGAGATGGTCGCAGAGATATGCCAGCTCATAAAGGCAGATGTACAGCCTAGAAGCGGGAGGAAGACTGCACTGATCATCGAGGTCAAGATAACTGCGTTACTTTCCTTCTATGCCTCTGGCTCCTTTCAGGCATCAACTGGCGATGTATGCTGCATCTCGCCACACGCTGCATTCGGCAGATGACAAGAGCACTATACGCAAGCAGGGACGACTTCATCAGTTTACCAATGACCAGGGAGGCACAAAATGAGAGGGCTTTAGGCTTTGCATGAATTGCTGGCTTCCCCTAGGTACTCATCATAGGCAGTCCCTCGAATCGAGGATGACTTGCTTCCATGTCAAAAAGTTCACAGGTGTTTCAATGAAGGACCTAAAATTCCAGGCCCGAACTAAATTTTGAAGATGCCTGTGCATGGATTTTTTTAAAGTGTGGTGGCCGTTGCACACCAGCCACCACATGGGCTTGACAGAGCTAGGTCTTGGTCCAGTGGCAAGGATTAACCAAGACGACTGGAGTCCAGCTCTGCTGCACAGACCTAGTGCGCACACATATCACAGTGTGGGTTGGCCCGTGCTGCCCCTGGGCCCTCGCCTCTTCTGGGCCCCAAACTTGCGCCTCTCCTGGGCCCCGATCACATCCCTCTACAATCTCTGGTCGCTCCTTCGCCCCAACCTCGCTGCTCCTGCTGTACCTGCCCACACTCCAATCACCGACCTGGATCTTGGTGACGTCTCTCTTCGCTGCCGTTGCTCTCCTGCTTCAGCACGTGCTGTTCCCTGGAGTGGTATGCTGCCACACTGCTCCTTCCGCTCCCCGGCCTGCTCCAATGATGCTCGCAGACCGGGGGCCGCTCAGCCTGTTGGGCCAGGCAGCCATGCTGCTCCTTCCGCTCCCCGGCCTGCTCCAATGGTGCTCGCAGACCGAGGGCCGCTCAGCCTGTTGGGCCAGGCCACCATGCAGCTCTTTCCGCTCCCCGGCCTGCTCCAATGATGCTCGCAGACCGAGGGCCGCTCAGCCTGTTGGGCCAGGCCACCATGCAACTCCTTCCGCTCCCCGGCCTGCTCCAATGATGCTCGCAGACCGGGGGCCGCTCAGCCTGTTGGGCCAGGCAGCCATGCTGCTCCTTCCGCTCCCCGGCCTGCTCCAATGGTGCTCGCAGACTGGGGGCCAAGATCCCCAAGGTACAGGCTACCATTGACCGTCCGAACACCTTTAGATGATCCGGAGGTTTACCAAAACACAAAAGGATTCCACTCGCTGAACGTGCAGATCGTCTGTGACTATATGCAGCGTACCATGGCAGTAGATGTAAAATATCCAGGGAGCATCCATAATGCTTTCATCTTGCATGAGAGCAGTGTGTCACAGATGTTTGAGCAGCAGCCAGAAGGGCAGAGCTGGATGCTGGGAGACATAGATTACGGGCTCGCCACCTGGCTCATGACCTTCGTCTGCAAAACGCAGACAGAAGGCGAGCATCGCTACAATATGTGCCACATAGCCACTCGGAACATCGTCAAGAAGCTAAAGCTGCATTTCCGAAGCCTGGACCGCTCTGGAGGCAGCCTGCAATACTCTCCTCAGCAGGTCGGTGAGTTCACTGTGGTGTGCTGCATGCTACACAACTTAGCCATCATGAGGGTACAGGTATTCCCACTGGAGGACATTATAGAATCAGCTCAGGCGAGAGGTTGTGGGGGCTGGGGAGGAGGAGTCTGACGATGAGAATGAGGATGAGAAGGGGGAGGAGGAGGACGAGGAACCCATGGCACCATTACAACCCGCAGGATGACGGGGAAGGAGGCTTCATGGATGTTACGTCATTGCAAGAGCCTTGCGTCAGCAGCTGAAACTTCACCGCTTTGCATGAAGGCTGAATGGCACGTTTCATCATTGTATCCCACCGTGTTGACTATTTCCCCCTGTTATTCTGCGAATGAGACACTACACAATTTTGGTTTAGTTGAAAAAATAATGCACATAATTTTGGTTTAGTTGAATAATAATTTGCAGTTTATGAAACATTTGTACACTTGTACTTAGCTTTAATAAGAAATGTTATTTTGAACTTTAAACTTTTCAATTAACATCACTTAAATAACAATAAAAGTACAACAAAAGAACAGCAAAACAACAACAACAATAATAGCAGCAGCAGCAAACAAACTTCAGCTGCATCCATCTCTCCCCCCACCCCGCTATTTAAACACTGCCGTGCCACTTGCCCTTCTTGCCCTTGCCCTTGCAATTAGCCTTGCCCATTACCGCAGGCATAGCCCTACTCCCGGTGAGCCCAAGGTTTTTGATAGTGTCTCGGGTACGCTGTTACGCTTGTTGTGGGGGGGGAATGGGGAACACACCCAGGAGATGGCAATGGAAGCCCTTAAAAACCTCTGGCTGCAGAAGGCCCAGCTGCACACTGACTGTTGTGGTTGATCTGGGGATTAGAGTGGGAGTGGCATCACTCAATACTGTCAATTGTTGCTGGGCAATGACAGCCTGCGTGTGTTCCCGCATTGCAGCAGCTATCTCCAACATGCCCTCCCTGATCTCTGTGGATATTGCTGCCATTCCGTCCGACATGCCCTCTCTAATGTCAGCAGAGTTTGCTGCCATACCGCCTGACAGTGCTGCTATTTCTCACTTGATCCCACACATGGCCTTCAAGAGTGACCTGGTAAGCTCAACGCTCTCCCCACTCATTCGCACAAGCTCTAACACCTCCCATGTAGCCTGCCTTTCTGGAGAGTGCTGTTCAGGTCTCCTCCTCCTCCTCACCCGTGCAGATGGGTCTGCTGCTGCCGCCCTGGGTGTGCTTTCATGCAACCCACTGGGACCCACCGCAACCTCGGAGGGTGTACAGCCATGTCATGTCCCCTCGCGCATAGAGCTGCCGAAAGCGCTTGGTACATGTGTGGCCTACACCACCTCCAATTGCAATGTCACCCTCTGATCCCCCTCCTTCTCCTCCCTCCCTCGAAGAAAAATATTGCCGACTTCCTGCTCATCCTCATTCTCCTCTTCATCCTCATCCTGATTGGCCTCTATAACTTCTTCAGTATAGCCGAGGTCAGCAGGCTCATCCACTTCTGGTTGTGGCACGGTGGCAGGGCCTCTGCTTCATTATTGGATGTCTGTGCAACAACTGCAACATATAACAGAACAGATGAATGGTTAGCAGCAGGAGATGGGGCAGGGTGACATGAGTCGGTTCACATAGCGCAGGCTCATTTGAAGGACCACGACAAATGATAGTACATCGCATAAACTGAAGCATAGCCCACACAGTAATTAACATTGAGCCAACCCAGACAGTAGATTTTGCAGGACTTACCCTCTCTCTGCATCTGGGCCCAGATCTTTGGGACTCACCAATAATACCTGCAACCCTCATTTCCAAGGCTGTTAGTGGGCGCAGTCCTCCACTAGTTTTCAGCTGCCCTCGGTGGTTGTCGGAGATGGTAATAGAAATTTTTAAGAGAGGGGCCTTCTGCTTTCATGACACACACAGATAGTTACATTTACAATTCAAATAATCATAGTGCATAAATAAAAATATTACTTACTCTAACTACTTGGCTAAGGTCCTGCCACTTCTTCCGGCACTGCGAGCCATCCCTCTGGATGAGCGCCACTGCTGAAACCTGCTCTGCAACATGCTCCCAAGCTTGAGCTATTGCTGCAGGTTACCAGCACACTTCTTACCAATCTGTTGCCATCCACTTTCCACAGCAGCTACCGAGGCATCATTGGCGTCTTGGGTGAACTTCCTGGCACTTTTCCTTTCCAATTCATGCTCCATTTTTCATTTTGCAGCTCCTGTGTGGAAGTATTCAGAAATCTCCTGCAAGTTACAATGGTCTTTAAAAATGGCTGATCCAGACCAGGAAGTATACTGCACATGCGTGTGCTCACCCGTCACATGAAAAGCGGGCAATATTTTTTCTTTTTTTGTGTAAGCGCAGAACAGGCGTTATTTTTAATGTGAAAACATTTATTTCCATCCTTAAAAACGGAGGTATTTTAGCACTACACCAAAATTTAAAAAACTTTTGACAAAACTTAGGCCTTACTTTTTTTGCATAATTTCGGCATAAAAAATCATCCATTAATCATAAATAGTGCCAAAAAAACTGAGCTATTTTTCTATGTGGAAAGTCTGGCCCCGTGTACCTTTGTAACTTCCTGCTTCCATCAACACTACTTATTATGCTTCCTAACGTAGTGTCATCTGCAAACATGGATATACAACTCAGCCAAGTGATGCATATATATGGTAAAAAGCTGAGGTCCTAGAACCTGATGAACAATAGTTGTCACAACCTCCCTATGAGAGAATGTTCCCTTTATCCCAAATCTCTGTCTCCTACCTCATAATCAATCCTGTATCCATATCATAATGTTACCTCCAATTCCATGCACTTACAATTTTGTGAATAATCTCTTATGTGGAACGTTAGCAAATGCTTCTGTTAGTCCATGTGGACAATATCCATAGAAATAATGGATCAGTAAACCCAAAGTGAGGTTTACTGCCTCTTTCTGCAGATGTTGGGAGGGTAGGGGAGTGTGTGTGGACGGAAGAGCCCTGAGCACCTCTTGGGCAGCCTATCCTGTATAGCATCTTTCTGCTGGTCCCCTTTCATCAAAACACACGAGCTGGTGGTGAACTCTCTGGTGCTAATAAAGAGAGCTCAGGAAAAAATTAGTAAATAACAGCAACTGGCATAAAAGGCTCAAGAAAGCCTAAGTTGAGAAAAAAACACAATTTTAAAAACTATAAGAAGAGCTTTTAAACGGTCTAATAAACTTACCTGTAAAACCTGTGGACCTTTTAAAGACCCTCCTTTCTGCATCTCCTCCCAAGGCCTTGTTCATGCCATGTATTACTGACCATACTGGAGACTTGCCATCCAGCACAACCTGTGGGACAGAAAGTGGTGCAGCACCCATCCCTGCCCCTTTTTGCATACACTAATGAAGCTGCTGCCCACCCTATGCCTGACCAGAAGATATAATAGTGAGGCCATAAATCAGTGGGAAACCTACAGAAATGATTCCCCATAAATTTCCTGACTTTGACCATCTCGTTAGCACTCCCAATTAAGGTGCCAAGAAGATGAAAGTCAGTCCGATGAACTCTTTTGTGCAGAAACAGGCCATGTGGCCTTTCAAGTCTGGTCCATTGTTTTGCTTCATGCCCCAGCTAGACTAATTCCACAGTCCCACTTTATTATTTCTCTTTTTCCAGCAACCAGCTAATTCCTTTTAAAACATATAGGGCTAGATTTTCCACTTTTGTGCTTATCGTCCAAAAATGGGCATTATTTCCGGCGTGGGCAGTAAAAAAGAGTTTTCAGATCGTCGGCTTCTCACCCATTCTCAAAGCACCTACTCTCCAATTTTTTAAATGGGTGTTACCGCGAGCGATATGAAATGGGCGGTAGCGTTAAATCTCGCTGATCTTCTGCCGTAAAGTGTCGCCGTCCTTAGCAATGGCATGGCAACGCTTGATTCCCGCGATTCAGGAGGTCAAGGGTCATCATGACATATGCAGAAGAGGAGACAGAGAGAGAGGGAGCTGAGATGGACTGAAGGCGTGTGTGGCTGTGCTGTGGGAAGGCTGTTGTGGGAGGCACGAGGGAGATTCACCAGCAGCAAAAAGCCTACTAAGCACTAAGAACATAGTTGACACTGAGTTTTTGTCCAACAAATAAGATATAACATGGAAGGGATGGTGGAGGGCCTGGAGTGGTAGCCAGGAACACTGGTAGCAGAGGGCTCCCAGTGGTCCTGGAGCGCTGCACTGCACCCCAAGGTGCCGCATCCCTGTTGCCAACCACACATGAGAGCCAGCAGCAACATCTTGTTTCTGGCTCGGAGCACGTTCCCACCTCGAGACTGTCCTCTCCCGTATCCGTCCAAGCAGCATTTTGGCCATCATCACCTCCCCCGCCCCGCACAATGAATCATCGCCTGAGGAGCTCCTCAGCCAGGCAGCTTGGTGTCAGGAGGGGAAGGGGTAGGGGAGAATTGGGAAAGATAGAAACATAGAAAAATAGGTGCAGGAGTAGACCATTTGGCCCTTCGAGCCTGCACCGCCATTCAATAAGATCATGGCTGTTCATTCCTTCAGTACCCCTTTCCTGCTTTCTCTCCATACGCCTTGATCCCCTTAACCATAAGAGCCATATCTGACTCCCTCTTGAATATATCCAGTGAACTGGCATCAACAATTCTCTGCGGCAGGGAATTCCACAGTTAACAACTCTCTGAGTGAAGAAGTTTCTCCTCATCTCAGTCCTAAATGGCTTACCTCTTATCCTAAGACTATGTCCCCTGGTTCTGGACTTCCCCAACATCGGGAACATTCTTCCCGCATCTAACCTGTCCAGTCCCATCAGAATCTTGTATGTTTCTATGAGATCCCCTCTCATCCTTCTAAAGTGAATAAAGGCCCAGCTGATCCAGTCTCTCCTCATATGACAGCCCAGCCATCCCTGGAAGGAGAAGCGGGAAGGGAAGGATTGTTTTTTACAGAAATACTGATGATTTCAGACAAATGTTCAGTTTAAATGTTTTTTATTTAATAAAACCTTGTTGCGCATTGGCTCAGATAGCTGCACCGTTACACACTGGTGATTCCTTAACATCAAAGGGTATAATGACACTTGCTTCAATCATCTTAAACTTTAACTGTCACCAAGGTGATGCCCACCATTAATGTATGACCTGCATACCCAGCACTGCATCAGCCTTGTAAATAACACCAACGTTCTTTCAAGCAAAGCGATCATTGATGAGCTCCTGATGTAAGGCTCTTGCAGCTATCATGCCACCAAGGGCCCTTTCAAGCAGTCTACAGGAGGGCAGGGGCATGGCTTCAGCGTCTGCCTGATTGTGTGGGCCGATGTCAGCGTCCGCCTCCTCGTCCTCTTTCTCTCTCTGGTGAGGTGGACTGTCAGGCTCATCAGACAATTCTTGTCCCCTCCTGATAGCCAAGTTGTGCAGCATGGAGCACACCACCATGAATTGAGCTACCTGCTCCGGGTGGTATTGGATGTCGCCTCCTTGAGTGGTCCAGGCATCTAAAGTGCTGCTTAAGCACTCCATTGGTTTTCTCCTTGAAATTGCGAGTGGCTCTGTGGCTCTCATTGTATCTTGCGGCCAACACCTTGCCGTAGGCAACTAGGTCTATATAGCAGTGCCTGGTCTCCAGTCGGCTTGGACCCCCTGGCCACTGGACCAAGACCTTGCTCAGCTAAGCCCGTGTGGTAACCGGTGTTCAATGGCCACCCCACGTTAAAAAACTCATGCACAGGCATCGTCCACTCCGTTAACATGAAGGTCGGGACCTGGAACATCAGGACCCTCATGGACAATTCCAACAGCGATAGGCCGGAATGCCACACCGCCATAGTTGCCCGGGAACTTAGATGCTTCGACATCGACATCGACACCCTAGGCGAGACACGGCGGGCAGGGGAAGGCTAGCTCAAGGAACATGGTGGAGGTTACACTTTCTTCTGGAAAGGGAAACCAGAGGAAGAACACTGCCTTCATGGAGTCGGCTTCGCCATCAAAAACGAGCTGGTCGGCCATCTCAAAGACTCCCCCTGAGGGGTTAATGAACGCCTCGTGACTCTTCGACTCACCCTATCCTGGAACCAATGCACCACAATCATCAGTGCTTATGTCCCAACACTCGATGCAACGGACGAGACCAAAGAGTGTTTTTACTCCAGCCTCGAAAAATCCCTGTCCCGCGTCCCCGCAGACAACAAACTGATCCTTCTCGGCAACTTCAACTCCAGGGTCGGCAAAGACACACCCCTCTAGGGAGCTGTGATTGGCAGAGAGGGAGTAGGGAAAGCCAACTCCAGTGGTACCCTACTCCTGACAAAATGCCTAGAACATGAACTTCTTATCACCAACATCCTGTTCCGCCAGAGGGACAAATACAAGGCATCATGGCAACACCCTCACTCCAAACACTGGCACCTGCTCAAATATATCATTGTCCGAGCCAGGGATCACAAGGATGTGCGCATCACCCGTGCTATGATGGGAGCTGATGACTGCTGGACGGACCACCACCGAATCCGATCCATCATTGACATCAACATAGCCCCAAAGGGGAGGGGGCAGCAGAAGCAGTGCCGCAAAAAAGTCAATACCGGGGCACTTAAAGACCCAGCTAAGAGGGTCCTATACAGTCAGCGCCTCACAGCTAACCTGGCGTGCCTTGATGATCCTGAGACGCAGAATGCCCACAGTGCTTGATCTGCCCTCCAGGCCTCTAAAACCAGTGCCTGTGAAGAGACACTTGGTCACTCAACCAGAAAGCACCAGGACTGGTTTGATGAGAATGATCAGATCCAAGAAATAATAGGTCGCAAGCGCAGAGCATTTCTGAGTCTTAATCAGCAACCCAACTCGGGAGCTGCAAAGCAACATTACAGGCGACTCAAGGCTGAGGGCCAACAAAAAACCCGGGACCTAAAGAACAGGTGGTGGATGGAGAAAGCGCAGGAGATACAACAACTGGCCGACAGCCATGATGTGTGAGGATTTTTCATCGCAGTCAAGGTCACCTACAGTGCAAACTCCCAAGACCACACTCCACTACTGGTCAAGAATGGGGAAACACTCATCAAGGACACTGAGGTAATCAGGACCTGCTGGAAGGAGCACGTTGAAGATCTCCCCAATAGAGACTCTGCCTTTGACTCACGTGTGCTCGACTCAACCCGCAGCATACGACCCGCCACCACCTCAGTGAAACTCCAACCTTGAACGAGGTAGGAAAAACCATAAGACAGCTCAAAAACAACGCGGCTACGGGAGCGGATGGAATCCCTGCTGAGGCACTAAAATATGGTGGAGAGGCGCTGTTGGTGCAGATACATGACCTCATCTCTCTCACCTGGAGGGAGGAGAGCATGCCGGGAGATCTCAGAGATGCAGTGATTGTGACCATCTTGAAAAAAGGGGACAAGTCTGACTGCGGCAACGACAGAGAAATCTCCCTGCTATCAGCAACTGGGAAAGTTGTCGCTAGAGTCCTCCTCAACCGTCTTCTCCCTGTGGCCGAGGAGCTCCTTCCGGAGTCACAGTGCAGATTCTATCCCCTACGGGGAACAATGGACATGATTCTTGCAGCGCGACAGCTGCAGGAAAAATGCAGGGAGCAGAGCCAGCCCTTATACATGGACTTCTTTGATCTTACAAAGGCCTTTGACACTATCAACCGCGAGGGTCTAAGAAACGTCTCCCTCCATTTCAGATGCCCCCAAAAGTTCATTAACATCCTCCACCTGCTCCACGACAACATGCAGACTATTACAGATCCAATTCACGTCCAGACCGGTGTCAAATAGGGCCATGTCATCGCCCTAACCCTCTTCTCAATCTTCCTTGCTGTCATGCTCCACCTCACACTCAACAAGCTCCCTGCTGGAGTGGAACTAAACTACAGAACCAGTGGGAAGCTGTTCAACCTTCGCCGTCTCCGGGCCAGGTACAAGAACACCCCAACCTCTGTCGTCGAGCTATAGTACGCATAGCACGCCTGCATCTGCGCACACATAGAGGCTGAACTCCAGGACATTGTCGACGTATTTACCAAGGTGTATGAAAGCATTGGTCTTACGCTGAACATCCGTAAGACAAAGGTCCTCCACCAGCCTGTCCTCGCCGCAGAACACTGCCCCCCAGTCATCAAGATCCACGGCGCAGTCCTAGACAATGTGGACCATTTCCCATACCTCGGGAGTTTCTTATCAACGAAAGCAGACATTGATGAAGAGATTCAACACTGCCTCCAGTGCGCCAGCGCAGCCTTCGGCCGCCTGAGGAAAAGAGTGTTCGAAGACAAAGCCCTCAAATTTACCACCAAGCTCATGGTCTACAGGGCTGTAGTATGGCTCAGAGACATGGACCATGTATAGAAGACACCTCAAGTCGCTGGAGAAATACCACCAACAATGCCTCCGCAAGATCCTACAAATTCCCTGGCAGAACAGACCCACTAACATTAGCATCCTTGACCAGGCCAACATCCCCAGCATGGAAGCACTGACTACACTTGATCAGCTCCGCTGGGCGGGCCACGTTGTCCGCATGTCAGACATGAGATTCCCGAAACTCCTTCATGGCAAACGAGCCAAAGGTGGACAGAGGAAACATTACAAGGACACCCTCAAAGCCTCCCTGGTAAAGTGCAGCATCCCCACCAACTCCTAGGAGTCCCTGGTCGAAGACCATCCTATGTGGAGAAGGTGGATCTGGGAGGATGCTAAATGCCTCGAGCCTCGCCGGCGAGTGCATGTGGAAGATAAGCGCAGGCTGCGGAAGGAATATGCGACAAACATGTTCTACCCTCTCTTACCCTCAACGACTGTCTGTTCCACCTGTGGCAGGGACTGTGGCTCTCGCATTGGTCTGTTCAGCCACCTAAGAGTGGAAGCAAGTCTTCTTTGATTCCGAGGGACTGCCAATGTGATGATGATCACCTCTCAGCTTCGGTGTGGTGTGGGTGTCACGCAGGGGGGGGTCATCAGCCAGGTGGCGAGGCCATATTCTTTGTAACCAAGCATCCAGCATTGACCTTGTGGCAGATTGTTAAACAAGTCAGATACAGTGCCCTCACGCAGGATGTGAGCATCATGGATGCTGCCCGGAAACTTAGCATTCACTGCCAGCATAATTTGTTGGTGGTCGACAACCAGTTGCACATTAGGGAGCGGAATCCCTAGCAGTTCCTGAAAACCTATGCATCCTTAAAAGGTGCCTGCATCGTGATGTGCGTACAGTCTATTGCTCCCTGCACCTTGGGGAAGTTTGCAATTTTGGAGAATCCTAGAACCCTCTCACTCTGTGCCTCCCTGGTCATTGGGAAGCTGATCAAGTCCCTCCTGCGTGCATACAGGGCTTCAGTGACCTGTCTAATGCAGCGATGTGTGGCATGCTGAGAAAGTCGGCAAATGCCGCCAGCTATGGCCTGTAAAGAACCTGAGGCATAGAACGACAGTGCCGCAGTGACTTTGACCTCGACAGACAGTGCAGTACTGATGGTGCTGGCAGGCTGCAGGTTTGCTCTTATCAGCTGGCATACCTCAGTGATAACCTCTTTGTAGAAGTGCAGTCTCCGAAGGCAGGTGGTGCCGGGCAAGTCGCAGTAAGACTGCTTCTCCCTGTACTTGTGGGGGGTTTAACATCTGGTCCTCCTCATCAGTCTGGCATGTCTTACATTGGAGCGTACCTTCGGTGACCTCGAGTCTGCTGCATGTAATTGGTCATCAAGAGAGAGTGAGAAAGGACAGGCCCCATTGCAATAGCTCTCTGTTTTCCACCGATTGGTCACAAACAATGAATGTAATTGAATAGGTGGCTTCGTTGGGACAATCGGTCAAGATGTTTGTACAGATGTTCACATCAATTCCAACGGCCTCCAGAGTACATCCGAACTCCCCCGAGGTTGAAACACAGCAGCCTTTTAAAGGATGCGATATGTGATGCAGAACATAATGCTGTGATTAGTTCTGGTTAGTTCCACTTTCTCTGGGTGTTTTTTTGGGCGAGTGATATTGTGGGCGATATGTGTGCGGGGTGGTGTAAGTGACGCTGGGTGATCTCATGGCCGCTAGTTTGGTAAATATGCTCTTTACGACAAAAAAAAGTGGACGGGCGGTATTATTGAATCTCGGCGCTAAATCAGTGTGGAAATTAACGCTGGGCGATATTATGGGCATTGATTTCATCCATTCTGATGATTCCGCCCCAAAAAAGTGGGCAGGCGGTTTTATTTTTTCCCGGCATTAAGCACATGGGGAAAGTAACACTCGGCGGTAAATTTCCAAAAAATGCCCATCAGTTTCCATTTTGTGGTTAAATGGGCGATATATGGGCGTTATACGTCATTTCGGCGGTAAAATGGGCATTAAGTGTGCAAAGAAAGTGGAAAATCTAGCCCATAGGCCTGGAAATTCGACTGCGGCATGAAAGTTGCCAGTGCCATCGTGACCTTGGGTTAACTGCCACTGAAAATGGTGGCGCCAGTAGGAATGAAAAATTCATGCTGGGGACTAAAGATTATTAGCCCAGTGCTAAACTGATCATGTAACACCCTCCTGGTAGCGTTAGTCCAGGCATCAGTCCTGAATATGGCATCCAGAAGTGGCGTTGCATTTTCCAACAGCCTCTGGAAGCGAGACTATGATTTTGCTAGGCAATGTGGGATATTAAAAGGGCAATGCCTTCTGAACTGATAAAAATAAAAATGATGTAAAAAAATACAGCTCTTACTGCCTTTAAAAAAAAATTTACATTTGAAAAAAATTTCCCAAACGGGTGTCTTCATGTCGTAAAGCTGAATTCGCTTTGCATCTCATAAAATGGAAAAAATGTTTCTGCACTAACACGTGGCTTAGCAGGCCAGGGAAGGGGCACCAAGGCCTCGCATGCAGTACTCCAGCTTTGTGCAAGGGTCAACACTGGAAGGAAGGCCCTCTTCCCACAGGGGCCAAGAGGACCTCTAGAAAGAATGACGTGGGACCAGATCACGAGGCTGTCACTGTCAGCAGTGTTACCCCCACGACCTAGCTCCAGTGCCCAAAGAAGTTTCATGACCTCAGACAGCTGGTCAAGGTCAGTGACTGCATCTTCAAAAGTCGTCTCCTACCAACTGTACCACTAGCCTCACATACTTTTCAATACATGACTCCCCCTCAATCACGCACCAACAATCTGTACTAATCATGAGGCACACCTCCCATTCCTAGCTTCCCCTCACCCCTCACCCCCTTGATGGAGACAGTGCTGGCAATTCTTGGCAGGGGCATGGCTGAGCCCCTGGCCAGCGATGAGGTTCAAAGGATACGAGATGCTGATACGATATCCTCATATGTTATCCTCCTTCTGACATGCACTTCTTGCATTTTCAGCCTCCCCTCACCCAACTTCACCCAGCCAGTGGTTGAGCAAGAAGAGGGAGAGGAAAGAGAAGAAGAAGAAACACCGTCATTTGATTTCTCACTTGCAGACACCAGCTCCTCAAGGTCGACCAGCAAGGACATCTACAGGGTCCCCCACTGAAAGTCAGCAGCCTTTCACCAGCCATGCAGCAGCCACTGGGTTAGTACTGTGTGACATCATTAGGATAGGCAAAATCACACAAGACAGTCACTAAGAGAATGCATAAGGGTGATGAGTTGATTTTGTGATGTCATATTGGATGGATAGATGTATAAAGTTGGATTGGAAAGTTTGCTTTGTGGTGACTTTAATTCATAATTGTGGCCAAGAGGGCACTATGATGGTCAGTATCAGAGGGAAGGTAAGGGGTGGGACAAATGTTGAAAGGGGAGTTGGAGTTGTGGTCACTGGTACCACAGGCCAATGATTCCATCCCAGATATCCTGACCAGAAAAGGGCTATGTGGGTTTTATCCATCCTTATGCTTCCTCCTCTTCTGTTTGTTCTTCTTCTATTTCTTCCTCTTCTGTGTCTTCCTCTTCCCTCTGCGAGTGAATGCTGTAAATCTGAAATAAAAGTATAAAATGCTGGAAATACTCAGCAGGTCAGGCAGCATCTCGACCTGAGACGTGAACTCTGTTTCTTTCTCGACGGATGTTGCCTGCCCTGCTGAGTATTTCCAGCATTTTAGGTCTTCTCAGATGCCTTTCTTTACCATCCGAGGCATTGCAAGCATCCAGCATTACTCCCTGTACACTTAAAAACATTTAACATGTATGGCAGCAAGCCACTACTACAATAACATTTTAAAAATCCAGTCCAAAAGCTTAAATGCAAACTTACCTGAAAGATGTGTGTGCTGTTGACAGCACCTCTGTGACTCTGCTGAATGCTGGGTTTTCATGGCAAGCTGAGGACCCAGCGCTGAACGCTGAGATTACATTAATTCGGTGTGACGTCACCTTCTCCCTAACTTAAATTGCCACAGCCTTCGCATTTACCGGCAGCGCTGCCGGCTCTCAGAAAATGTCAGAAGCCATGGGACACGTCATCAGCTGGCAAAAGAGCGCCGGCTGCCATGTTTTCGCAAAATTTTGACAGTAACTGGTGGAATAAAACACCTGAATTTTTAGCCCATATTTATTTATATAGAATTATTGGAGCATGGAATGTTTTGCCACAGGGAGCCGTTGAGCAGAAATCATTGCTTCACTACAGGAAAAATTGGTTAAATATCTGAACTAGATGAAAAACAGAGATACTGGGAGAGTGCTGCAGTGGATTTGCTCCAACAGTGAGCCAGAACAGATACAATGGACTGAATGGCCTCCTTCTATGCTGTAAACGTCTACAGTAAAATCATTTATGGATTCTGCCTCAGCAATGTGTGGCAAAGATTTCTACATTCTAACCATCTTCTCAGCTTGAGTGAAAAAAGCTCGAACTATAACTCCTCAACCCTGATAACATCTTGCTGAATCACTGCTGCACTTTTTCCATTGCTTTTACATCCGAACAGGGTGCCCAATATGGCACACAGAACTCCAACTGCAGCCTCAGGTCTTGCACATTTTTGTGTCGTTTTAACATTGCCCTCAGAAACATGAGATATTAGAGTTACTACTCATATTAGTGCTAACTGCACACACAGGAAGCGATTTTCGACTCCGCGTTCAGGTGCTAAAGGTTGTGGCCAAGATAGGGTCTTAAGCTGAAACCTCAGTTTAGCCCATGTTTAACGCAAGATGTCATTTTGGTAAAGGAGCTGAAGCGGACGCCTTGAATGGCTTGTTAGGGGCTGATTGTCACTTAAAATGCCTGCTACCGCTCATTAAGGAGGCTGCATGGCATTTTGGTGGCTAGCGCTTGTCCTAACACCCTCTCCTAACAGCGACCAGCTATTTGGGAGTAATCACAGCATTGATGAGGATTTCAAGCGCAACTTAATGGGATACTCACCATTCCATGTTCATTTGCTGAGAGACCTCTGAAACACATTGGGAGACTTTCTGGGGCACTTTGTCAAACTTCACCAACATTTATTATGCAAATTCCCTGAGGACTTCACATAAAAAGAGTAAATGTTCCATAAGAACATAAGAACATAAGAAATAGGAGCAGGAGTAGACCATATGGCCCCTCGAGCCTGTTCAGCCATTTAATACGATCATGGCTGTTCCGATCATGGACTCAGGTCCACTTCCCTGCCTGCTCTCCATAACCCCTTATTCCCTTATCGTTTAAGAAACTGTCTATTTCTGTCTTAAATTTATTCAATGTCCCAGCTTCCACAGCTCTCTGAGGTAGTGAATTCCACAGATCCACAACTCTGAGAGAAGAAATTTCTCCTCATCTCAGTTTTAAATGGGTGGCCCCTTATTCTAAGATTACGCCCACTAGTTCTAGTCTCCCCTATCAGTGGAAACATCTTCTCTGCATCCACCTTGTCAAGCCCCCTCATAATCTTTTACGTTTCAGTAAGGTCATCTCTCATTCTTCTGAATTCCAATGAGTAGAGGTCCAACCTACTCAACCTTTCCTCATAAGTCAACCCCCTCATCTCCGGAATCAACCTAGTGAACCTTCTCTGAACTGCCTCCAAAGCAAGTATATCCTTTCGTAAATATGGAAACCAAAATTGCATTCAGTATTCCAGGTGTGGCCTCAACACTACCCTGTATAACTGTAGCAAGACTTCCCTGCTTTTATACTCCATCCCCTTTGCAATAAATGCCAAGATTCCATTGGCCTTCCTGATCACTTGCTGCAACTGCATACTAACCTTTCGTTTTCATGCACAAGTATCCCCAGGTCCCACTGTACTGCAGCACTTTGAAATCTTTCTCCATTTAAATAATAACTTGCTCTTCGATTTTTTTCTGCCAAAGTGCATGACCTCACACTTTCCAACATTATACTCCATCTGCCAAATTTTTGCCTACTCACTTAGCTTGTCTATGTCCTTTTGCAGATTTTTTGTGTCCTCCTCACACATTGCTTTTCCTCCCATCTTTGTATAGTCAGCAAACTTGGCTACGTTACACTCGGTCCCTTCCTCCAAGTCGTTAACATAGATTGTAAATTGTTGGGGTCCCAGCACTGATCCCTGCGGCACCCCACTGATTACTGATTGCCAACCCGAGAATGAACCATTTATCCCTACTCTCTGTTTTCTGTTCGTTAGCCAATCCTCTATCCATGGTAATATATTACCCCCAACCCTGGGAACTTTTATCTTGTGCAGTAACCTTTTAGGTGGCACCTTGTCAAATGCCTTCTGGAAGTCCAAATACACCACATCCACTGGTTCCCCTTTATCCACCCTATTCGTTACATCCTCAAGGAATTCTAGCAAATTTGTCAAACATGACTTCCCCTTCATAAATCCATGCTGACTCTACCTGACTGAATTTTGCTTTTCCAAATGTCCTGCTACTGCTTCTTTAATAATGGACTCCAACATCTTCCCAACCACAGATGTTAGGCGAACTGGTCTATAGTTTCTTGCTTTTGTCTGCCTCCTTTTTTTAAATAGGGGCATTACATTTGCAGTTTTCCAATCCGCTGGGACCTCCCCAGAGTCCAGGGAATTTTGGTAATTAAAAACAATGCATCCACTATCCCTGCCGCTACCTCTCTTAAGATCCTAGGATGCAAGCCATCAGGTCCACGGGATTTATCCGCCTTTAGTCCCCTCATCTTACTAAGTACCACCTCCTTAATGATTGTGATTGCGTTAAGTTCCTCCCCCCACTATAGCCCCTTGACTATCCATTGGTGGAATATTATTAGTGTCCTCTACCGTAAAGACTGATACAAAATATTTGTTCAGAGTTTCTGCCATCTCCATGTTCCCCATTACTAATTCCCCGGCCTCGTCCTCTAACAGACCAGCATTTAGACTAGCCGCTCTTTTCCTTTTTATATACCTATAGAAACTCTTGCTATCTGTTTTTATATTTTGTGCTAGTTTTCTTTCATCATCTATGTTCCCTTTCTTAATCATTTTTTTAGTCATTCTTTGTTGGCTTTGAAACGCTTCCCAATCTTCTATCCTCCCACTAGTTTTGGCCACTTTGTATGCCCTTGTTTTTAACTGGATACCGTCCTTTATTTCTTTAGTTAGCCATGGATGGCTATCTTTTCTCTTACGCCCTTTCCTCCTCAGTGGAATATATTTTTCTTGAGAGTTGTGAAATATCTTTTAAATGTACACCACTGTTCATCAACTGTCCTACACTTTAATCTATTTTCCCAGTGCACTTTACCCAACTCTGCCCTCATACCTTCATAGTCTCCTTTATTTAAGCTTAGTATGCTGGTTAGAGATCCATCTTTTTCACCCTCCATCTGAATTTGAAATTCAATCATGCTATGATCACTCATTCCAAGGGGATCCTTTACTCGGAAATTGTTTATTAATCCTGTCTCATTACACTGGAGGTTAGAAGAATGAGAGGCGATCTCATAGAAACATATAAAATTCTGACGGGATTGGACAAGTTAAAGGCAGGAAGAATGTTCCCGTTGCTGAAGAGCTCCAGATCTAGGGGTTGCAGTCTCAGAATAAGGGGTAAGCCATTTAGGACCGAGATGAGGAGCAATTTCTTCACTCAGAAAGTGGTTAACCTGTGGAATTCTCTACCACAGAAAGTTGTTGAGGTCAGTTTGTTGGATGTATTCAAAAGGGATTTAGATATGGCTCTTACAGCCAAAGGGATCAAGGGATATGGAGAGAAAGCAGGAAAGGGGTACTGAGGTTGAATGATCAGCCATGATCTTATTGAATGGCGTTGCAGGCTCGAAGGGCCGAATGACCTGCACAGCACCTAATTTTTATGTTTCCATGCTTCTACACAGGACCAAATCTAAGATAGCCTTATGGTTGGTTCTAGTGTTGTGCTACTCTACCTTATAGGAGTCACCAGGAGAAAGGGAATGCTGAGTCGTGGGGCTCTCGCTAAGGGACCCCTTGTCCAGATGAAGAATGGGAGGAGGACACGAAGCCAGGCAGAGCAGCACCAGCTGCTGCAGGAGGGCGAGGAAGGTAAGCTGGCATCACTGCAACATGCCGCTGTGTGCCAGCCAGCACACTCCACATTGCGCAGGCAGCTATTAACGAATATGATATAATTGGGATTAGTGAGACAAGGCTCTAGAGTGACCAAGGCTGGGAACTCAACATCCAGGGGTATTCAACATTCAGGAAGGATAGACAGAAAGGAAAAGGAGATGGGATAGCATTTCTAGTTAAAGAGGAAATTAACACATTAGTAAGGAAGGACATTAGCTTGGATGATGTGGAATCTATATGGGTAGAGCTGTGGAGTACAAAAGAGCAGAAAACACCAGTGGGAGTTGTTTACAGACCACCAAACAGTAGTAGTGAGGTTGGGGACAGCATCAAACAGGAAATTAAGGATGTGTGCAATAAAGGTACAGCAGTTGTCATGGGTGACTTTAATCTACATATAGATTGGGCTAACCAAACTGGTAGCAATACGGTGGAGGAAGATTTCCTGGAGTGTATTAGGGATGGTCTTCTAGACCAATATGTCGAGGAACCAATTAGAGGGCTAGCCATCCTAGACTGGGTGATGTGTAATGAGAAAGGACTAATTAGCAATCTTGTTGTGTGAGGCCCCTTGGGGAAGAGTGACCATAATATGGTAGAATTCTTTATTAAGATAGAGAGTGACACAGTTAATTCAGAGACTAGGGTCCTGAGCTTGGGGAAAGGTAACTTCGATGGTATGAGACGTATATTGGCTAGAATAGACTGGCGAGTGACATTTAAAGGGTTGATGGTGGATAGGCAATGGCAAATATTTAAAGATCACATGGATGACCTTCATCAATTGTACATCCCTGCCTGGAGTAAAAATAAAACGGGGAAGGTGGCTCAACCGTAGCTAACAAGGGAAATTAGGGATAGTGTTAAATTCAAGGTAGAGGCATATAAATTGGCCAGAAAAATCAGCAAACCTGAGAACTGGGAGAAATTTAGAATTCAGCAGAGGAGGACAAAGGGTTTAATTATGAGAGGTTAAATAGAGTATGAGAGGAAGCTTGCTGGGAACATAAAAACTGGCTGCAAAGATTTCTATAGATATGTGAAGAGAAAAAGATTAGTGAAGACAAACGTAGGTCCCTTGCAGTCAGGATCAGGTGAATTTATAATGGGGAACAAAGAAATGGCAGACCAATTGACAAATACTTTGGTTTTGTCTTCACGAAGGAAGACACAAATAACCTTCTGGGAATAATAGGGGACCGAGGGTCTAGCGAGAAGGAGGAACTGAAGGAAATCCTTATCAGTCAGGAAATTGTGTTAGGGAAATTGATGGGATTGAAGGCCAATAAATTCCCGGGGCCTGATAGTCTGCATCCCACACGAGTTAAGGAAGTGGCCCTAGAAATAGTGGATGCATTGCTGATCATTTTCCAACAGTCTATTAACTCTGGATCAGTTCTTAGGGACTGGAGGGCAGCTAATGTAATACCACTTTTTTAAAAAAGAGGGAGAGATAAAATGGGGAATTATAGACTGGTTAGCCTGACATCGGAGTGGGGAAAATGTTGGAATCAATTATTAAAGATGAAATAGCAGCGCATTTGGAAACAGTGACAGGATCGGTCCAAGTCAGCATGGATTTCTGAAAGGGAAATCATGTTTGACAAATCTTGTGGAATTTTTTGAGGATGTAACTAGTAGAGTGGACAAGGGAGAACCAGTGGATATGGTGTATTTCGACTTTCAAAATGCTTTTGACAAGGTCTCACACAAGAGATTAGTGTGCAAAATTAAGGGGGTAATGTATTGACACAGATAGAGAACTGGTTGGCAGACAGGAAGCAGAGAGTCGGGATAAACGGGTCCTTTTCAGAATGGCAGGCAGTGATTAGTGGGGTGCCATAGGGTTCAGTGCTGGGACCCCAGATATTTACAATATACCTCAATGATTTAGATGAAGGATTTGAGTGTAATATCTCCATGACACTAAACTGGGTGGTGGTGTGAGCTGTGAGGAGGATGCTCAGAGACTGCAGGGTGACTTGGGCAGGTTAGGTGAGTGGGCAAATGCATTGCAGATGCAGTATAATGTGGATAAATGTGAGGTTATCCACTTTGGTGGCAAAAACAGGATGGCAGAATATTATCTGAATGGCGACAGATTAGGAAAAGGGGAGGTGCAATGAAACCTGGGTGTCATGGTACATCGGTCATTAAAAGTTGGCATGCAGGTACAGCAGGCGGTGAAGAAGGAAAATGGCATGTTGGCCTTCGTAGCTAGGGGATTTGAGTATAGGAGCAAGGAGGTCTTACTGCAGTTGTACAGGGCCTTGGTGAGCTGGAATATTGTGTTCAGTTTTGGTCTCCTAATCTGAGGAAGGACATTCTTGCTATTGAGGGAGTGCAGCGAAGGTTCACCAGACTGATTCCCGGGATGGCAGGACTGACAGATGAGGAGAGACTGGATCGACTGGGCCTGCATTCACTGGAGTTTAGAAGAATGAGAGGGGATCTCATAGAAACATATGAAATTCTGAAGGACTGGACAGATTAGAGGCGGGAAGAATGTTTCCGATACTGGGGAAGTCCAGAACCAGGGGTCACAGTGTAAGGATAAGGGTTAAGTCATTTATGACCGAGATGAGGAGAAACTTCTTCACTCAGAGAGTAATTAATGTTATATATGTGGACTTGTATGTACTCTGTACAGCCACCAGAGGGCTCATACCCTGGATCCCCAAGGAATCCTATAATCCCTTGGGAGCACAGGTTTTTAAGGGCACTTCACAGTGTGGAGAGGCACTCTGGAGACCTGCAATAAAAGACTACGGTCACACTTTACTTTGAGCTCACAGTGTTCATACTCTTTCTCCATACACAATAACTGGCGATGAGATACAGATAGCGAACCCAAAGATGCAGAGAACAGTTGGCATCCTGGAGAAATTTTCGGAGGGAGATGATTGGGAAACTTTTGTGGAGTGACTCAACCAATACATTGTAAGCAACGAGCTAGATGGGGAAGAGAGCGCTGCCAAACGAAGGACGATCCTCCTCACGTCTGTGGGGCACCAACGTATGGCCTCATGAAGAATCTGCTCACTCCAGCGAAACCCATGGAGAAATCATACGATGATTTGTGCACACTGGTCCAAGAGCATTTGAACCCGAAGGAAAGCGTTCTGATGGCGAGGTACCGGTTCTACACCTACAAAAGGTCTGAAGGCCAGGAAGTGACAAGTTATGTCGCCGAGCTAAGATGCCTTGCAGGACATTGCAAATTTGAAGGACATTTGGAGCACATGCTCAGAGACTTTTTCGTACTTGGCATTGGCCACGAAATCATACTTCGCAAACTTTTGACCGAAGAGTCCCCAACCTTGAGTAAGACCACAGCGATAGTCCAGGCGTTCATTGTCACCAGTGACAATACGAAATAAATCTCTCAGCACACAAGTGCTGCTACAAGTACTGTGAACAAACTGATGTTGTTATCAAATTGTAACATACAGGGCAGGTCACACATACCTGCAGCTGCACGTCCACAAATGACTCAGAGTCCACCATCAAGGGTGATGAATGCAAGGCCATTAACACCTTGTTGGCGCTGCGGGGATGATCATCGTTTCCATTCATGCCGATTCAAAGAGTATGTTTGCAAGGGCTGTGAAACAATGGGACACCTCCAACGAGAGTGCAGGCGAGCTGCTAATCCTGTTAAACCTGAAAACCACCACGTTGCAGAGGAAGACAGACCCACAGAGGATCACGACGCACCAGAGCCTCAGATAGAGGAGGCAGAGGTACATGGAGTGCAAACATTCATCACGAATTGTCCCCCGATAATGCTGAATGTTGAACTAAATGGACTCCCGGTGTCAATGGAGCTGGACACAGGCACAAGCCAGTCCATCATGGGCAAAAAGTCTTTCAAAAGGTTGTGCTGCAACAAGGCCTCAAAGCCAGTCTCAACTCCAGTTCGCATGAAACTAAGAACTTACACGAAAGAACTGATTCCTGTAATCGGCAGTGCTACCATAAAGGTCTCCTATGATGGAGCGGTGCACAAGCTACCTCTCTGGGTGGTACCGGGTGATGGTCCCACGCTGCTCGGCAGGAGCTGGCTGGGAAAGATATGTTGGAACAGGGGCGACGTCTGACCGCTATTGCCCGCTGACAACACTTTGTGTGCCCAGGTCTTAAACAAATTTTCTTTGCTGTTCAAACCAGGCATCGGGAAATTCCAAGGAGCAAAAGTGCAGATCCACCTAATTCCGGGGGCGCGACCCATCCATCACAAGGCAAGAGCAGTACCGTACATGATGAGAGAAAGGGTAGAGATCGAGCAAGACCGGCTGCAAAGAGAGGGCATCATTTCCCCGATCGAGTTCAGCGAGTGGGCCAGTCCCATTGTCCCAGTCCTCAAGGGAGACGGCACCGTCAGAATCTGTGGCGATGATAAAGTAACTATCAATCGTTTCTCCCTGCAGGACCAATACCCACTACCAAAGGCCGACGACCTCTTTGCAATGCTGGCAGGAGGAAAGACGTTCACGAAGCTGGATCTGACTTCAGCCTACATGACGCAAGAACTGGAGGAATCATCGAAGGCCCTCACCTGCATTAATACACACAAGGATCTTTTTGTTTAGAACAGATGTCCATTTGGAATCCGATCAACGGCGGTGATATTCCAGATAAAAATGGAAAGTTTACTGAAGTCAGTCCCGCACACCGTGGTCTTCCAGGACAAAATCTTGGTCACAGGTCGGAACACAGTCGAGCACCTGCAGAGCCTGGAGGAGGTTCTTAATCGACTCAACCGCATGGGGCTCAGGTTAAAATGCTCGAAGTGCGTTTTCCTGTCACCTGAAGTGGAGTTCTTGGGAAGGAGGATTGCGGTGGACAGCATCAGGCCCACCAACGCGAAGACGGAGGCAATCGAGAACGCACCGAGGCCACAGAATGTGACGGAGCTGCGGTCGTTTCTGGGACTCTTGAACTACTTTGGTAACTTCTTATCGGGTCTCAGCACACTGCTAGAACCACTACATGTCT
Organism: Pristiophorus japonicus; assembly: GCF_044704955.1. Lineage (NCBI taxonomy): Eukaryota > Metazoa > Chordata > Chondrichthyes > Pristiophoridae > Pristiophorus > Pristiophorus japonicus. The sequence goes on along the minus strand of NC_091981.1, from coordinate 154,708,996 downwards.
TACTACGAAAAGGGGACGAATGGGTTTGGGGCAAAAGCCAAGAAAATGCCTTTGTAAAAGGGAGAAAATTGTTATGCTCAAACAAATTGCTTGTGTTGTATGATCCATGTAAGCATTTGGTACTAGCATGTGATGCATCATCATAAGGCGTCAGGTGTGTATTGCAACAAGCTAATGATTTCGGGAAACTGCAACCAGTTGCTTATGCATCCAGGAGTCTGTCTAAGGCTGAGAGAGCCTACAGCATGATTGAAAAAGAAGCGTTAGCATGTGTCTATGGGGTAAAGAAAATGCATCAATACCTGTTTGAGCTAAAATTCGATTTGGAAACTGACCCTGTTTTCCGGGAGTAAAGGGATAAATACCAACGCATCGGCCTGCATCCAGAGATGGGCACTCACATTGTCCGCATACAACTATGCCATCCACCACAGGCCAGGCACAGAAAACTGCGCCAATACTCTCAGTAGGCTGCCATTGCCCACCATGGGGGTGGAAATAGCGCAGCCCGCAGATCTAGCATTTTAGAGTGAGCAATCACCCGTCACTGCCTGGCAGATCAAAACCTGGACAAACCAGGACCCCTTATTATCTCTAGTCAAAAGCTGTGTGCTTCACGGGAGCTGGCTAAGTGTCTCTGGAAATGCAGGAAGAGATAAAGCCGTTCCAGCGGCACAAAGATGACATGTCTATACAGGCAGACTGCCTTCTGTGGGGCAATCGAGTAGTGGTCCCCAAGAAGGGCAGAGACACCTTCATCAATGACCTCTACAGTACCCACCCAGGAATTGTAATGATGAAAGTGATAGCCAGATCCCACGTGTGGTGGCCCGGTATCGATGCGAACTTAGAGTCCTGCGTTCACAGATGTAATACATGCTCGCTGTTAAGCAATGTACCCAGGGAAGCGCCACTAAGCTTATCGTCTTGACCCTCCAAACCGTGGTCTGGGGTACACATCGACTATGAAGGCCCGCTCTTGGGTAAAATGTTCCTTGTGGTTGTAGTCACATACTCCAAGTGGATTGAATGTGAGATAATGTCAGCTAGCACGTCCGCTGCCACTACTGAAAGCCTGCGGGCCATGTTTGCCACACACGGCTTACCCGATGTCCTGGTGAGCGACAACGGGCCATGTTTTACCAGTGCTGAGTTCAAAGAATTCATGACCCGCAATGGGATCAAACATGTCACATCTGCCCCGTTTAAACAATGTCCAATGGTCAGGCAGAGAGAGCAGTGCAAACCATCAAGCAAGGCTTGAAGAGGGTAACTGAAGGCTCACTGCAGACTCACCTATCCCGAGTCCTGCTTAGCTATCGCACGAGACCCCACTCACTCACTGGGATTCCACCTGCTGAACTGCTCATGAAAAAAGCACTTAAGACAATGCTTTCGTTAGCTCACCCCGATCTACATGAACAGGTAGAGAGCAGGCGGCTTCAACAAAGTGCACATCATGATAGCGCAAATGTGTCACGCGAGATTGAAATCAATGATCCTGTATTTGTATTAAATTATGGAAAAGGTCTCAAGTGGCTTCCCGGCACTGTCGTGGCCAAAGAGGGGAGCAGGGTTTTTTTGGGTCAAACTTTCAAATGGACTCATTCACCGGAAACACTTGGACCCAATCAAACTCAGATTCATGGACTATCCTGAGCAACCCACCTTGGACCCTACCATTTTTGATCCTCCAACATACACACCAATGGCAACCGGCACCACGGTTGACCATGGAAGCAGAACCCATCATCCACAGCAGCCCTGCAGGGCCCAACACACCAGATAGCCCAGCAAGGCCAGCTGCATAGCAGCCCAGTGAGGACCCTACAAATGATTCAACAACCCCAGCTTTCACACCGAGACAATCAACCAGGGCGAGAAGTGCCCCAGATCGATTCACATTGTAAATAGTTACACTATTGACTTTGGGAGGGAGTGTTGTTATATATGTGGACTTGTATTTACTCTGTACAGCCACCAGAGGCTCATCACCTGGAGTCCCAAGAGATCCCATAATCCCTTGGAAGCACAGGTATTTAAGGAGGCTTCACAGGTTGGAGAGGCACTCTGGAGACCTGCAATAAAAGACTAAGGTCACACTTTACTTTGAGCTCACAGTGTTCAGTCTGACTCTTTCTCCATACACAACACTTAAGCTGTGGAATTCTCTACCGCAGAAAGTTGTTGAGGCCAGTTCATTAGATATATTCAAGAGGGAGTTAGATATGGCCCTTACAGCTAAAGGCATCAAGGGTTATGGAGAGAAAGCAAGAAAGGAGTACTGAGGTGAATGATCAGTCATGATCTTATTGAATGGTGGTGCAGGTTCGAAGGGCCGCATGGCCTACTCCTGTACCTATTTTCTATGTTTCTATTGTTTCTACACCTTCAGTGGAAGTGGGTGAGTGGAGCCCACGTATATTGCTCCATGAAAATTGCACCTAAATCAGCCCTTGAAAGCTAAACGTGCAGGTGTCTAATTTAGCACCTCCAGGCAAGTTCAAACGGTAATCAGCAATTAGGAACAAATTTGCATGCTAAATCCAGACTTTCAATCAGGCGTATCTTTTTAGTCCTGCACCCATTTAGCGCCTGTTATCATCCTTTGGCCAAAATAACCTCCGTAGCTTTTCCACAACAATATTTAAGGTTGGCAGATTATCCCTAAATTTGTCATTTTACTACCAACCTTTCAAATGTATAATTTCACCTTATATTTGTAGAACAAATCCATATTTTGGGATGTTATTTGTTCTATGTAATTTTAGTTTATTAATGCATAATAAAAGTTACATAATAAAGACATTTACATTTATAGTGTATTAATTATTGAAATACACTATTCTTTCTATAAAATTAACAGGATATAAGCCACATTTATTAATTTATGCTATCACATGACACAAATGATGTGTGGAAAACACTGCCTATATATATACCTACAATATGGACAGATGAGGGGGGTACCACCAGCGACAGGCTTCAGTTAAGTTTCCAAATCCAAACTAAGTCAAGTTAGATAAATTTGGACTTTTCCAAATCCCTACATTTCAGTTAAAGCTAAGCCTTCATGAGCTGAATTCTCATCTTCTTCACAGGTAACGTTCGGATCGTGCTTCCACCAACTGCCGTGACCTTGTCATAACCATTTCCCTGGGTTGAAGGCCCTTTGTTAGATTGGGCAGGTATCCAGCAGAATACCTGGCATCAAGATGAAATTTGGCACTGCAAGACCACAGAATTTTGGCATTGTCGCAGTATCGGTCCCACTGGAGCAGCCGAAGAGACAGTACATTTAAAGGGAACAGAAGAGCTCCAAAGTGGAAAGGAATCACTATGTTTAGCCATTGGCAAACACAAAAGCCTAAGAATGTGTGTATGTGGCCTTTGTGGAGGGAGACAATGCTGCTTCTCACTTGTGATACTGCCACTGCCTCACGGTCTAGTTCCACCTTTCTACTGGCAGACCTCCTAATTGGCAGAGACATTGGTCGTAAGGAAGGAAATGGAGTGGCTTGATGTGCCCCATCATATGGTGGGGGTGGAAGGGGCGGCTAGCAGCCATTCCAGTGGAAGTGGGGGCAGGGAAATGAGATCAGGGTAGGAATGCAGCAGTAGGCCACTTCTGCTGTTATTCTGTCTCATTCTGTCTCATTTCAGGCGGGATAGTGGAGTAAAACATAGCTCCAGATAATTGGAATTCAAATTGATCTTCTCATAAGTCTGTTAAGCTTAACTAGAGGGCCAATGTGCTGTACCATGCCCAACTGTACAACAGTATGCAACGTTATTTTTAATCTTGAACTGCGAAATTTGGAGGTTTCGTGCCGGCTGTTAAGGCCGGTTTTGCTGATAAAATGATGGCTGTCTCCGATTGGGTCTCGCGATGCTCATGATGCGATGATGTCAGTGCAGCACAGACCTGCCGCTTCATAGCGCCGTGTTACAATGTCACTGCAGCACATTCAGTGCTGCCCACTGAGCCACCAGGGAGTGTATCAGCCAGGCCCCCAACCAGCAGCCAGAGGGTGTGCCGGACTGCATGTTGGTGGCCCGGCCAAACCAATGGCCGCCATTGTTGGACCGACTGAAAAGTCGGCCGACACAAAAAAGATGGTGGCCGCTGTGGCGACACTGCCCCTTCAAGGGTGGCCAGGCTAGGATCTTCAGCGAGTGCTTCTCCTATCTGCACTCAAGCCAGAAGCAGTATATTAGGAGGCTCCATTTCACCAAGGAGGTCGTCACAGAACTCTACCAACTGCAACCAGACCTTCAGCCTCAAAGCATGTCGATGATGGCGCTCCCTCAAGGTCATTGTGGCTCTCATTTTTTTTGCCGTTGGATCCTTCCAGTCTGCAGCAGGATCCTTCTAGTTTGCTGTCCATTGCTGCATCCGGGAGGTCACAGAGACTTTCTATTCCAAAGAAGGGACTTCATTCTCTTCTGTATGAGCAGAGAGAAACAGGAGGAGCACGCATGTGGCTTTGACAGGATAACAGGTTTCCCGAAAGTGCAGGGCACCATCGACTGCACATATATGGTCTTGCGGGCGCTCTATACCAATCCTGAGATGTTCCATAACTTGGGCATCATGAATGCATAGACTTTGCCACCACGGACTTTGGGACCATCTTAGGAGGAGGGAGAGGAAGAGGAGGAAGAGCAAGTGGAAGAGGAGTAGGAGGGGAAGCAAGGGATGAGGCAGGCAGCACATCCCTGTTCCGGATGAGCTATCTGGTGTCCGCGAATGAAACCCCAGATCCCCTTTGCTCAGTACTTTCCCATCTTACCATCCCTCTATCATGGAACATCACAGCGTCTTCCTGGGATCAAAGCTGAAATGAGAGCCACCACAAAACACACATTCCAAACATAATTTTATAAATTTATCAAATTCAAATCAAATGACAAAGTCAAGTAATCACCCTCATGCAATCACTTACACCTTAGAAATTCATCATCGCTCCCTTTTGGGGCCAATAACTTTGCAGCAAGCGCTGAACTCCCACCCCACTTGCTAAATTCGGGTTACTGCCCCCGGAAGAAACTGGAGTGCTCCACTTCCTTCTTGGGGTGATAATGGAGTGCACGACTCGGCAGTGCTGTGTACTGGGCCACATAGCACTGCTGCGTCCGAGTGGCTCATCCCTCAATTAAAGGGAAGGGCTCAAGCTGCATACTCTGCCAAAGAAGAAGCCACCTACCTGCTGCACTGGGGAGTAGGGCTGCTGCACTATCACACTGGAACTCAAGCAGAGTGCCGGGCTGAGCAATTGCGGCACTGATGCCGCAAAGAAACCTGTAGAATAAAAGTGTTTATTAATTGATTCTGTGTACGTATAAATGTTAAAAGTGAGATTAATGGAAATGTTTACACACATAACATCATTCCCCCCCCTCAAAATCTTAGATACAAGTTATTTACAAGTTGAGACGATCCGGGGCTCTGCGTTCCCGCGTCGATCGCCTGAGTTGAAGTCCTGGCATGGGTGAGTCGGTCGGATCATTGCTGCACTGCGATGTGGCTTGTCTGATCGGACTGTCGGGCATGGTGGGTTCATCCCTGTGGTTGACCGCGAGGTCGATTGCTGGTTGGGTATGTGTGGGTGGATCATTGATGATAAAGTCCTCTTCAAAATGTTCTTGGTTGTCAGTGAACCACAGTTTGGTCTGATCCAAGTGCTTTCTGTACGTTTGTCCATTCATAAGTTTGACAACAAACACTCTATTCCCCTCCTTGGCTAACACAGTGCCAGCAACTCATTTGGGACCATGCCCATAATTAAGAACAAACACGGTCATTAACCTCAATGTCACACGATACAGCCGCGCGATCATGGCACACGTTATGCCGGTGACACCGGGTTTCTACATGATCATTGAGATCCGGATGGACTCATGAGAGCCTGCTTTTGAGTGCTCTCTTCATTAGCAATTCTGCAGGGGGAACCCCGGTAAGCAAGTGAGGTCGCGTGCGGTAGCTGAGCAGAATCCGAGATAACCAAGTCTGCAGGGAACCGTCCGTCATGCGTTTCAAGCTCTGCTTGATGGTTTGGACTGCCCGTTCCGCTTGACCATTGGATGAGGGCTTAAACGGTGAAGACGTGACATGCTTGATGCCAGTGCAGGTCATGAACCCGTTGAATTCCGAGCTGGTGAAACATGGTCCAGTGTCACTAACATGACCCGGAGGCTTTCAATGGTGGCAGTGGAACTACATGACGACATTATTATACATTTAATCCATTTAGAGTAAGTGTCCACTACTACAAGGAACATCTTTCCTCGAAAGGGGCCAGCGAAATCTACGTGGACCCTGGACCACAGTTTGGAGGGCCATGACCACAGACTCAGTGGGGCCTCCCTTGGTGCATTGCTCAACTGCGAGCAAGTGTTACATTGGTGTACGCATGACTCCAATTGCGAGTCAATGCCGGGCCACCAAACGTGCGACCTGGCAATAGCCTTCATCATGACTATGCCTGGTTGGGTGCTGAGAAGGTCACATATAAACGTTTCCCTGTCTTTTTTTGGCAAAATTACACGATTCCCCCATAGGAGACAGTCCGAATGGATAGACATTTCATCCTTGCATCAGTGGAATAGCTTAATTTCGTCTTGCATTTCCCTGGGAACCACCGACCAGCTCCCATTGAGGACGAAGCATTTTACTAGTGATAGCACCAGGTCCTGGCTAGTCCGGGTCCTGATCTGGTGAGTCGTGACAGGTGACCTCTCACTCTCAAAAGCATCCATTACAAGAAGCAAGTCTGCGGGTTGCGCCATTTCCAACCCGGTGGTGGGCAATGGTAGCCGACTGAGGGCATCAGCACAGAACCTGGTCAGTGGCGGATTACATAATCATACGCAGATAACGTTAGTGCCCATCTTTGGATGCGGAACGAAGCATTGGTGTTAATACCTTCTCAGTGTGGGTGACTACAGAAGGCCTTGCAGGACAATCTCGTGTAGCTCTGGACGTTAGAGACCCAGCTGTAGACTTAACCACCTCGGCTTGGGCGGCAACAGTCTCAGCTGGCTGGATGACAGGCAGCATCAAAAGCAATGGTGGAGTGGCAGTGGTGGGAGGAGGAATGCTATCATCCTGAGAGAGGGCAGGAGGTTCTTGCTCCATGGAGCCACTGCTACTGCCCTGGGGCAGTGCCTCAACCATTCCTAGCAATCTGTTGTAGGGTCTGCTGTGACACTGTGCAAGCTCTTTTCCACACTCGTAAACCCAGCCATGATGGCAGCAGACTGAGCTCGGCAAGCTGAGTCTGCAGGAGAGCAGTCTGCGCTTCCACTGCAGCACTCAGACATGGGGTGCTTGCGCTTGTGTTGCAATGGAAGCTGCAAGATCACACATCCACAAGGTCTCTTGTGAAGTTGCCCATCATTTCCATCCTGGAAATAATGGACTCCAAGCTCTGAGCAAAACCCCGTTCAATGTTAGAGCCGGACTCCTCCATGCTCCTTGTGTGCATGCCTATCACTCTTTTTCTGTAGTCCGCCCCATCGAGGTCATCATCCGAGTCCTGTGCAACAGAACCCGTGCGCAAACTCACCTTCAAAGGAGTTGGCACCTGACTTAGCCTGGCTGCAGTCCACTCATGCCCGATACCCACCACATGCTGATCCCACCTCTATATTACCCTCTAAAGTATGTGCAGTGCCATTCTGAGTGTCAGATGCCATGCCAATCTGTCTTCTTCTTCTCCTCCATCACTCTCCTGCAGAACTTCAGGGACAGGCTGGGCGTCTGGCAGGTTTGGGCTATTGCCAGTACTGCTTCCTCCAGATCTGTCAGGTTCTCAATTTTTGGTTGCCCTCCATCTATCTGCTGGTGCTCCCAGTGGTTGTGGGACATCTTGGCCTGCATGAGAAAATGAAGTGTGGCAGTGACTGTGGTGCAATGTGTTTGGGTGATAAGCCTGCCATGGTTGAATAGCTGGCAGTGTGTGTAAGGTGTGAGATGTGGGCATGAGTGTTGCAGCAGTGTTAAGTGTGTGAGGGTGAACTGAACCTATGATTGTGAGGTATGAATGGTGATAGCCAGAGATTGTTGATAGGTGTGTGATGGGGGAGTGGTTCATTGAGTTGTAGAAACTATGGGGTCAAGTTTCGGCCTGAGTTGCTCCTATTTTTTTGGAGCAACTGATTTAGAATGGAGTATCTTAGAAATTGAAATTCTCGGCATTTAGTTTGCTCCAGTTCTAGTCAGTTAGAACAGTTTCATTTTGGAACAGATTTTCTTTTTCAAAAGGAGCCGTGTCCGGCCACTTATGCCTGTTTTGAAAGTTTAGGCAGTGAAAACTTACTCCAAACTAACTTAGAATGTAGTAAGTGCAGATTTTCGTACGCTCAGAAAAACCTTGCCTACACTTTACAAACCAGGCGTAGGTTACAAATCAGGCGTAGGGAACGAGGGTGGGGGGTGGGGGGGAGGGAAGTAATTAAATTCTACAGCATTCAACAGTCTTACTTAAACAAATAAAGAGCCATCCTAAATAAAAAATTATAAACAAAGCAAAGACAAAATATTGAATATTCCTACCTGTGTGAAGCAGCAGCAGCCTTCGAGCTGCGGTGCTTCAGGCAGACTTTACTTCCATGTAGGAGACAGGGGTGGCGTCAGTGGCTCGATGGCAGCTGAAGACACAGCAAGCAGCCTTCGAGCTGCAAGGGAGACGGAGGCCATTTGGCCAGGGACAGGGAGAGGCAGCCAGATAGCCAGTTTGAAACTTAAATTTGCAGAATGGGTGCTGCATTGTCAACACCACGGATTATGCAATGGTTCGCCATCAATTCACTGCATAGGAGAAAATTGATTAGAGCTCACCGCACCAGAAACGTCATAGCCCGTAGGCTGATGGGCAGGAGACCTTACCCAAGTCGACAATATCGAGCCAGGCACTCGTACCTGGAAATGAGCGAGGCTGATTGTGTCAAAAGACTGCATTTCCACAGAGAAGTTGTCGTTGAGACCTGTGATATGCTGAGAGCAGATTTGCAGCCCAGAAGCAGAACACCAACTGCCTTGTCTGTTGAAGTGAAGGTAACAGCTACACTTGCTTTCTATGCCTCGGGATCGTTTCAGGCTACAACTGGAGATGTGTGCGCCATCTCTCAACGTGCAGTACATGCCTGCGTTTACCAGGTCACGGCTGCACTGTATGCGCGAAGGAATGACTTCATCAATTTCCCAATGACCGCACAAGCGATCCATGAGAGGGCTGTGGGCTTCTTCAGGATTGCTGGCTTCCCAAAGGTACAGGGCTGCATTGAATGTACCCACATAGCCTTGCGAGCACCTGTGGAGGATTCTGAGCAGTACAGGAATAGAAAAGGTTTCCACTCCATCAATGTGCAGCTCGTGTGTGACGACAAGCAGCGCATCATGTCAGTCGATGCGAGATACCCTGGCAGCACCCATGATGCGCTCATCCTACGCTACAGTGTTATATCTGACATGTTTGAGCAGCAGCCAGAAGGGCAGAGCTGGCTACTAGGAGACAAAGGACAAAGGGTACGGCCTGACCACCTGGCTCATGACGTCCCTACGCGTGACATGGACAGAAGCTGACCGTCAATACAACATGGCGCACATTGTGACGCGCAGCATCATTGAGAGGACCATTGGCATATTGAAACAGCGATTCCGATGCCTGGACCATTCCGGAGGCCACTTGCAATACTCTCCTCAGATTGTCGGTCACTTCACTGTTGTGTGCTGCATGCTCCATAACTTAGCCACCATGAGGCAGCAGGAGCTGGTACTGGAACCAGAAGACCCACGTGAGAGTCCAGTGCATGATCATAGTATTACGGAAGAGCAGGATGTGGATGATGACGACGATCAGGAAAGCATGCAAGTGCCTGATGCTGGAGCACGAGGTTGGAGGAGGGCCGTCCATCGTGCTCCTTTAACGATTGCTCGAGCCTTGCGCCAGCAACTCATCCGTGAGCGCTTCAATTACTGATGCCTGTGGGCTCTGTGACCACTGTTGCCCATGGAAATGTTTATTCTTTGCAGTTGTTCCTACGTTGTGTTGTGTTCATGGAAGATGAAACAGTTTTAATGAAAAAATATTTTATTGAAAAGTTAACGTCACTGTAATAAAATATTTGTTGTATCAAACTTTACTTTTTAATATGACTCATGAAGATCACTTAAAGACTTTAAGATCACTTATAAACTTGTAAAGTTACAAAAGTTACAAAACAATCTAAATGTGAAAAATCTTACACTCTTAAGATCACTTAAACTTCAAGATCACTTTTTAGATGCAAAATGTGAGAGCATTTACACTATAAGATCACTTAAAAACCCTTAAGATCACTTATAAGTTGTAAAGTTACAAAACTTACAAAACAATTTCAATTTGAAAAACGCTACTACAGTTACATCAAGAACAAGAACAAAAGCAGCAAAGAAAGGTTGCAACCATGTCTCATCCATATCTCAGTGAATGTTCACTTCTTCATAGGAGTGTCATTTGGTTGGCGGGGCTGTGGGCCCTTATTGCAGCATTTACCTCTATGATGGCCTGTGCCATGACTTGCATGCCCTCCCTGACGGCCTGTGCCATCGATTGCACTCCCTCGGACATTCCCTCCCTAAGTTCCCGTGTCATTACTGCTATTTCTCCCGTCAGGACCGTCACCTCTTCACCCACTGCACTGACGCCACCGATGAGTGATCGGGTAAGCTCATTGGTCTCCATACCCAATGCCACAACCTGAGCTGCATCTGTTGCACGCTGCATCTCAGGAGAGCGTGTCTCCAATCTCCTTCTCTGCCTGGGTCTGCCTCGCGGCACCACTACACTCGGAGGCGCGGGCCGGGACGTTGGGACGCTCGTTGTTCCAAGCAGCACCACTACACAGGGAGGCACAGGCTGGGACAGTGGGACGCTCTGTGTTCCAGACGGCAGTACTAGAGAAGGAGGCACGGGCTGGGACGGTGGGGCACTCGGTGTTCCAGATGACAGCACTCGAGTGCGAGCCTTGTGCTGGGATGGTGGGTGAATGGGTGTAAACTGCTCCATTATATCACCAGCACCATTGGGACCCACAAAGTCGGAATCAAAACCATGGAAGGTGGAACCAGAACCTATGCGAGTGGGAAGTGCAGGCTCGGACGGTGGTGCACTGGCTGTAAACTGCTGCATTACACCAGCAGCACCACTGGGACCCGCAACATCGGAATCAAAACCATGGAAGGTGGAACCAGAACCTATGCAACGGGTTGAAACTCTGATGCCCCTTAATGTGGGCTCATAAACATTAATTTAGAAGCTCTCCCCTGTAGACATTTCAGTCATCGCCACCAGCATCCAGTCTGGATCGTCCGCATCTGGTTGTACTGGTTCTTATTCTGGATCTTCAGGTTCCTCAGGGTTGGCAGCAGCATCATCATCATGTTCTGCAAAATACATCAGAACAGTCAAATGTTTAACAGCAAGGGAGGGGGCAAGATGGGTGGCATCTCACACATAGCAGGCCAGGCAGCAGGTTGATTTAAAGGGCCACAATGCATTTTCAGGACTTACCCTCTTCCTCGTGTGCGGGCCCAGCTTGTGCTGTACTGGTTGCTTTTCTCCATGTACGACTCATCATAGCAGCTACCCTCTGTTCCAAGGGTGTCAGTGGATGCAGATTGGACATGCCTCCTCCTGTCCATGTTGCTTCCCTTTTGTTGTGGGCCAATTTCTTCTGCAAAGAGTAAAATATAACTTTTTACAGAGTGCGTCTTTCTGCAGGGTGGGACATACAGATAGTCACGTTACAATTACGATTACATTAAAAATGGAAAATATTACTTACACTAACTACTTGACCAAGGTCGTGCCATTTCTTTTTACACTGGCTTCCAGATCTCATGGTATGCACCACTGCGCAGTAATCTTCTGCAACTTGGTTCCAGCGTTTCTTCATTTCTTTAGGTGGCACTGTTATGTGACCTCTGTTGCTGGTATCTAGCTCCTGCCATCTCAGCTCAATTACGTTGACTAATATCTCCACTTCCTCATGCAAGAAATTCTTTGTTCTTGGTGGACGTTGTTCCATTGCTGTATTGAATTGACACTCTGATTTTTCAAAACACACAGTCCTTATTTTGCATGCACCTATGCAGCACCTGTTCTGGAAGTTTAGCAGTGAAAAGCAGCACTCACTGATTGCAGCAGGTGATTTCTTCAACAGTGCTGCTAAAAGCACTCCTTCAGGCACAAAAAATCACCAAAATTCAATCCCAAGCCTTTCCTTGGGTTCAACAGACAAATGAACACTTTTCTTTCAGTTCCTTTAAAAATGACCGAGTGCTAATGTTTATGGGCTACTGCGCATGCGCGCGCACTCCAACGTGCACACGCAAGGCTGCCGGCACGACGTTGCCTCATTTAAATTAGCCCCGCCCCCCACCACTTGTACAATCGGCGCGACCCTGTGGCTCCGCCCCACCCGCTGCTGTGTGCGCACCGCGCCGAGCTCCCAAGGACCTGCAAGGAGCCGGAGAATTTAGAGGTATTTTTCTGTCGCACATTTATTCGCGAAAAACGGGCGTCCAGGTTGAGGCTGCGCTATTCTAGGCGCGGCCCAAAACTTGACCCCATAGAAACATAGAAGATAGTTGCAGGAGTAGGCCATTCGGCCCTTCGAGCCTGCACCACCATTCAATAAGATCATGGCTGATCATTCACCTCAGTACCCCTTTTCTGCTTTCTTTCCATACCCCTTGATCCCTTTAGCTGCAAGGGCCATTCTAACTCCCTCTTGAATATATCTAACGAACTGGCATCAACAACTCTCTGCAGTAGGGAATTCAACAGGTTAACAACTCTCTGAGTGAAGAAGTTTCTTCTCATCTCGGTCCTAAATGGCTTACCCCTTATCCTTAGACTGTGACCCCTTGTTCTGGGCTTCCCCAACAGCGGGAACATTCTTCCTGTATCTAACCTGTCCAATCCCACCAAAATTTTATATGTTTCGATGAGATCCCCTCTCATTCTTCTAAACTCCAGTGAATACAGGCCCAGTCGATCCAGTCTCTCCTCATATGTCAGTCCTGCCATCCCTGGAATCAGTCTGGTGAACCTTCGCTGCACTCCCTCAATAGCAAGAATGTCCTTCCTCAGAGTAGGAGACCAAAACTGAACACAATATTCCAGGTGAGGCCTCACCAAGGCCCTGTACAACTGCAGTATGACCTCCCTGCTCCGATACTCAAATCCCTCAGCTATGAAGGCCAACATACCATTTGCCTTCTTCACCGTCTGCTGTACCTGCATGCCAACTTTCAATGACTGATGTACCATGACACCCAGGTCTCATTGCACCTCCCCTTTTCCTAATCTGCCGCCATTCAGATAATATTCTGCCTTCATGTTTTTGCCCCCAAAATGAATAACCTCACATTTATCCACGTTATACTGCATCTGCCATGCATTTGCCCACTCACCTAGCCTGTCCCAGTCACCCTGCAGCCTCTTAGCATCCTCCTCACAGCTCACACCGCCACCCAGCTTAGTGTCATCTGCAAACTTGGAGATATTACACTCAATTCCTTCATCTAAATCATTAATGTATATTGTCAACAACTGGGGTCCCAGCACTGAGCCCTGCAGCACCCCACTAATCACTGCCTGCCATTCTGAAAAGGACCCGTTTATCCCGACTTTCTGCTTCCTGTCTGCCAACCAGTTCTCTATCCACGTCGATACATTACCCCCAGTACTATGTGCTTTGATTTTGCACACTAATCCCTTGTGTGGGACCTTGTCAAAAGCATTTTGAAAGTCCAAATACACCACATCCACTGGTTCACCCTTGTCCACTCTACTAGTTACATCCTCAAAAAATTCTAGAAGATTTGTCAAGCATGATTGCATGTGTGTGAGGCTGGTGGTGCAGATGATGGGATATGGCATGAAGTTGCATTCACTCACCTTGACCGCCCATGTGAGGTCATTAAACTTTTAGCAGCACTGGATCCAAGTTCTGGGGACAGCACTCATCTCAGTGACAGCTTGACCAATCTCCTCCCAAAGTGCCTCCTGCTGCCTCACAGGTACAGGATCTCACAGCATCTTTGGAGCCCCATGACCAAGGACTCCAGTGCCAAATCAGAAAAACTTCTACCCCTTTTCCTTGGCTTTTGGGCCATGGCTCTGTCCACAATGAAAATTGGGTGTTTCTGCAACAAAGCACCTCCACTTTAAGTAGTGCAGAGGGCCGAGGCCAAACTTTATTGGCTAGTAGATTGCACCCATTATTGGCCCTCTCATTGAGCACTAAGCCAATTAGCAGCGTGTTTAATGCTGAGATTGTAGTATATGTAGGCACCTCTTTCAGAAACTGTGCATGCAAAGGCTGCAAAGAAAAAAGGCACCTTTAATAATGACTCCATGAAACAGGGTATGGTACTTAAACTGTGCAAACCTGCAGTCGTTTATTAGCAGCTCTTGAGTGCTGACAACAAGCTGTGTGTTCCTTTTTATACTGGGTTATCTGCCATGTGCAGGCAACCCCTGGGTCTCCAGCAACAGCACCCTCTAGTGTACTGGTAAGGTATATACAGTACAAGGGTACATTCAATGTTGCATGACAGTGTTACAGACATCACACATTGATCAAGCATGCCTGTACAACAATACTCCCCCCAGAGCATTTTTCATATCCTAGTTGTCATGACCAGGGGAGGTGATCAGTGGTGGGCTATGGGAGGTTGTGGTGAGGGTTGTGTGGTTGCCAGGTGTGACCCCTGTGATTGAGGCTGGCCTTGTACGTTTCCCCTCCCTCACACAAACCAAGTGGGTGTCATTGTTGTGGGATCCCTCGGGGAGGTAGCCATGGCAGCAGTGGGTGGTGTGTATACACTGTGATGTGGGTAGTTGTGGGGTGATTGGCAGGGCCACCAGACTGGGTGGACTCCTTGTCCACCAATGAGGATGAGGGTCAGGTCATCCCAGGGTTTGCCAGGGAAGCTGGAAGGTATTGGCCTCATGTTTCTGATGTTGGCCCTGGTGGCCAGGGGCTGTAGGGCTGGTCTGGTACCAGTTGCCATTGGTTGTGGCTGGGCTGCCCCTGTAGTGGGTCTGCTCCCACTGCCTGTGTGTGTGTCCTGCAATGGGCATCACGTTCATTCCAAAGGTCCAGGCTACATGCTCAGGTAGCCTGCTGGACCTGGGGGTCTCCCGCAGGGGGATTCCATTGGCATTAGCATGGTCCCTGTAGGACCCAATGTCCTTTGGCAGTGTCCTACCAGTATACATGACACCTTGGCTCTGATCACACATAATCGAGCCTGCATTATACACTCCAGCACTTGCATCACTTTTGGGTGCCCTGGTTTCAACAGACATGGTTACATTAGGTATTTCACAATCTCTATCATTATTGTTAAACATAATAAACTTGTTCTTAACCTTACTGGCACCTGCATTCATCTCATTAGTCACATTAGTTAAACCAGCATCACAATTCATGGTTACATTGCATACATTTTCATACTTGCACCCTTTAATTGCATCTTTAGCTTTAAAGTCCATGTACTCAAATAGTTGGAACTTCCTCTTTAAATTTTTTTGGTTACCAGTCTCCTTTAAGGGAGCTTTCAAATCCAATTGGCCGCTTGATGTCACATGATGCTCCTCCATGTTGACTCGTGGCATGGAAGAGGCCAATTTGAATGCAGGTCTGCTGCAGCCATTTTATGGTGCTCTTTTCTTCCACATGCTTGTGGTGCTGCAGACATTTTGTGGTCTTGTTGCAGGCAGGCTTTGGTGCTCTTTTTTCCCACATGCTTGTGGTACTGTAGCCATTCTGTGGTCTTGCTGCAGGCAGGCTGTGGTGTTCTTTCCTTCAGCAGCACCACTTCGCCTGATGTGGACCCGGTTCATCCAATTCCTGCCCAGCAGCGTGGGACCGTCGCCAGCTACAATCCACAAGGGGAGTTTGTGCAACACACCACCCTGGGAGACCTGGATGTCTACACTGCCAATGATTTGGATTTTACCTTTGGTATAGGTGAGCAGCTGTGCCTTGTCAGGAGACAGTTTTGGTTGAGTGGCAGGATTCCTCCAAATTTTTTCAAAGGTCTTCTCCGGGGCTAGTAATTCCCTGATGAGACCGTAGATGGTGGACCCACAACTGCTAAGCAGGATGGCCCTGCGTTTGTTCGGTAGTGTGGCCGGTGTGTCCCTGTCCAGGTCGTTGGCTATAAAGAAGTGTTCCAATCTTTCCACAAAAGCATCCCAATCTTCCCCCTCTGTAAAATGCTGAAAGTTGCTGAGGTTAGACATGTTGAGCGTGTAGTTCGTGATCCCGTATTCCCGTCGCCAGTTGTTGTGTATGTAGGCACCTTTAGTAATGACTCCACGAGGCAGGGTATGGTACTTAAACTGTGCAGACCTGTAGTCGTTTATTAGCAGCTCCTGAGTGATGACAACAAGCTGTGTGTTCCTTTTTATACTGGGTTATCTGCCGTGTGCAGGCAACCCCTGGGTCTCCAGCAACAGCACCCTCTAGTGTACCGATAAGGTGTGTACAGTACAAGGGTACATTCAAAGTTGCATGACAGTGTTACAGACATCACACAGTGAACAGACATGCCGACACAACAGAGATCCACACTCCAAAGATGTGAATGAGCAGGCAGCATGAATCTTGCATGATGCCTGAACCACTTTGTACGGGCGCATTGCGGGATGCCCGCCTCTGTTTTCGGGCCTTATCCAATTTCTAGGCCTTGGTGTTACTAGCCTGCACATTGTAATAGACTTTTTCAGTGGTCTGATGAAGCAGGAAATACCTCCTCTAACATATTTTGAGAATGTGATTATGCTGTTAAAGGACTTGTATGGCTGGCATGTCCCTGGTTGACTGTAATTTATATGCTGCACTGGAGAATAGATGCTGTATAAATCCAGTGACAACTGCAGAGTCTTCCCTTCTTCAGTAATACAATACAAAAGTTGGTCCCTGGTTACAATGTCCTCAGGGACTGCTGATTTTGAGGTTGTTTTGATCAACCCTATTTTCCGCATTTGAGACAAACATTGTTTTTGGTGATCGAGACATTAATTTCTGAAGCGTTCATCTTTGGGTGCGTGAATGATAATTGACTGTGAAATAGTCTATAACTGCGAAAGGATTCTTCCGGGACCTGGAGAAACAAAAATGTATTCAGTTGCAGCAGTGTAATATTTGCATATGTGATTTACAAGATATACTTGATAAGCAGATTTACAGAGAGATTATGGGCTGTACATTTTGAAGTTATTTTTGAAACAATTGAAAAATTAAACTAACACTGTATAGCACTGACTATACTGGGGCGATTGTACAGTAAATGCCCTGTAGATGAAAGTGTCTTGCAGTATTTTTCTTCTGGCCAGAAAACTCTTCAGTGCTCCATGACTTTAGTCGACCTTTTTCAGTTGTATTCAATTTCCAGCTTAGACACGCATTTTGGATTATTGATCTGCTTACAACAATCATGTACATTGCTTATGATTTAAGAAACTTTCATCACCTGAAGCCCCTCTGATGTTAAAAATGAAATTTGTTTTGTCAAAAAAGGATCTTTCAATGTTATATGTTGTTCCACTGGAGAAAAAGATGAAGTTTCTGTAAATTGTGGCCATCTTTGATCTTAGTTTTGGCTGCCATTTTCTACCATTGTAGGTTGTCACATTCTTTAGTATAGGTCATGTACCTCATCCTCGCTAAAGTTAAATAATTTCAAGCAGCTTCACATTAGGTATTTTACCTTGTCGTAAATAAAGCTGCAGTTTATCAGAATATGCAGTAAGTATATCTGCTTATCGCAGCAAAACTGTCTTGTGTCTTAATTCACGACACTGAAAATTGGCACTATCTGTCTTTCCATTCTGAATAGGAAAATAACTACTATCTGCATCTGTACTTTCAAATTAATCACACTCTTTGTTAATAACTTGAATGGAGAGATAAGAACCATTGTCAAATATGCTCCGTCTCAATGTGATGGCAGTAGGTGGTGGAATGCTAATGTGTTTTTATTGGATGATGGAATCTGTGTGTGGAACATTTATCACAAGCCATCAAGTGGTAAAAGAGGTTCTCATCCAGATATCTTAAAATCATATGCTGCAATGTATTTGGACACAAGCACGAGGAGCCGAGAGTTAAGTTCTAACCAGGTAAATTTAGCAGAGACTGGATTGTGACATATGGGAACTGATGGCACTGCCCCTAACTCATCCTTCAGTGGTTATCACTTCAGATGAAGGGACGGTTTGCCTTAACGCAACACCTTTGGGAAAAGAAAAGAGTATTTTAAGTGTTACTTCTGGATTTGAGCAGCAAGATAGTGCCAGTTGTAACTTACACAGTGGGCCCGAAATTCAGTACTGCTGGAAAACTGGTGCTCCCCGCACTTTTTTGTGATCATTAGCGCCAAATTTTTGAGTGGCTGGGCCACCCCATATTCAGCTCCAAAAGTGAACAAATGGGTTCCAGCAAAAATAAACATAAGAATATAAGAAACAGGAAAGGGAGTAGGCCATACGGCCCCTCGAGCCTGCTCCGCCATTTAATACGATCATGGCTAATCTGATCATGGACTCAGCTCCACTTCCCCACCCGCACTCCATAACCCCTTATCCCCTTATTGATTAAGAAACCGTCTATTTCTGTCTTAAATTTATTTAATGTCCCAGCTTCCACAGCTCTCTGAGGCAGCGAATTCCACAGGTTCACAACCCTCTGAGAGAAGAAATTTCTCCTCATTTCAGTTTTAAATAGGCAGCCCCTTATTCTAAGATCGTGCCCTCTAGTTCGAGTCTCCCCCAAAGTGGAAACATCCTCTCTGCATCCACCTTGTCATGCCCCCTCATAATTTTATACGTCTCGATAAGATCACATCTCATTCTTCTTAATTCCAGTGAGTAGAGGCCCAACCTACTCAACCTTTCTTCATAAGTCAACCTCCTCATCCCCAGAATCAACCTAGTGAACCTTCTCTGAACTGCCTCAAAAGCAAGTATATCCTTTCATAAATATGGAAACCAAAACTGCATGCAGTATTCCAGGTGTGGCCTCACCAATACCCTGTACAACTGTAGCAAGACTTTCCTGCTTTTATACTCCATCCCCTTTGCAATAAAGGCCAAGATACCATTGGCCTTCCTGATCACTTGCTGTACCTGCGTACTATCCTTTTGTGTTTCATGCACAAGTACCCCCAGGTCCCACTGTACTGAGGCACTTTGCAATTTTTCTCCATTTAAATATTAACTTGCTCTATGATTTTTTTCTGCCAAAGTGCATGACCTCATACTTTCCAACATTATACTCCATCTGCCAAATTTTTGCCCACTCACTTAGCCTATGTCCTTTTGCAGATTTTTTGTGTCCTCACTCATTGCTTTTCCTCCCATCTTTGTATCGTCAGCAAACTTGGCTACGTGACACTCAGTCCTCTTCCAAGTCATTAATATAGATTGCAAATAGTTGAGGTCCCAGCACTGATCCCTGCGGCACCACACTAGTTACTGGTTGCTAACCAGAGAATGAACCATTTATCCCTACTCTCTGTTCTCTGTTAGTTAGCCAATCCTCTATGCTAATAAATTATGCCCAACCCCATGATCTTTTATCTTGTGCAGTAACCTTTTATGTGGCACCTTGTCAAATTCCTTCTGGAAGTCCAAATACACCACGTCCACTGGCTCCCCTTTATTCACCCTGTTCGTTACATCCACAAAGAACTCCAGAAAATTTGTCAAACATGACTTCCCCTTCATAAATTCATGCTGACTCTGCCTGACTGAATTTTGCTTTTCTAAATATTCTGCTACTGCTTCTTTAATAATGGACTCCAACATTTTCCCAACCACAGATGTTAGGCTAACTGGTCTATAGTTCCCTGCTTTTTGTCTGCCTCCTTTTTTAAATAGGGGCATTACATTTGCAGTTTTCCAATCTACTGGAAAACCTTTCCAAAGTGGATTTTTCAGTAGTGTGGCTGTCTCAATTTGAGTGTTATCACCACTGAGAAATTCAACATGCAGGTAAGGGTTTCTAATGAGCCAGCTGCTCCCTGGCCTTTTTATAAACTAGGGTTTACAGCAAGGCCCTGAGGGGGGAAGGAAGTTGGAAGGATGGCTGGTGTAAGAATTGCAAGGAGAGCCAACAGGTTCTCTGATATGGAACTGGAGACACTGATGGAAGGTGTGAAGGACAGAAGAAGAATACGGTTTCCTGTCATGAGGAGACCTGGCAGACAGGCAGTACATAGTGTTTGGAGGGAGATTGCAGGGGAGGTATCAGGCATTTTCATATATGTCAGGACACACCCTCCCAGCCGGGTGTCGGCCAGTCTACACCCGGCCCTTCCAGGGTGGCGATGGGTCGACGCCTCCTAGCTCTGGGGTGGCGGGGATCCTCCTCCTCCTCCTCCTCCTGCGCCTCCTCCTCCTCCTCTTCTCCTCCTCCTCAGGTCGTATAGCTGGATCGGCCTCCAGCAGATGGCCCCTCATGATGGCCAGGTTGTGCAGCATGCAGCAGACCACGACGATTATGGAGACCCATTGAGGAGAGTACTGCAAGGTGCCACCAGAGCGGTCTAGGCACCGGAATCTTTGCTTAAGTATGCCTATGCACTGCTCGATGATGCACCTGGTGGCACAATGAGTGTTATTGTAGGCATGCTCTGGTGCTGTCCTGGGGTTCCGCAGAGGAATGAGCAGCCAAGTGGACAGGGGATATCCCTTGTCCCCAAGCAGCCAACCACAATCCTGATTCGGGCCGGTGAAAACGGCGGGCACATTGATCTGACACAGAATGAACGAATCATGGCTGCTGCCTCCCTTGCCCGCTGCCTGTCTGCACGGTGCTGACGGCGATGCCTTCTCCTGCGTGCCGCCCTGTTTCTGACCAGGTGTACCAGGTGTCGGCCTCCCAACATTTCTCCAATTCTCAGGATGAACCCTGCCAAGCAGGGCTCTGCAGCCCACCGGACTTCACTAAAGAGTCAGACCTGAAAGTTGTACAAAAGTACACGGGTATGTGCAAACCACTGAGCAGCACTCAGCAAGTTTAATGGAGCCAAAACAATTAATAAAATTATATGAAAAGATAAATACTGCAGATGCTGGAAAATGAAATAACAACACTAATAATTAATAAAACTAATGAAAAGATAAATACTGTGGATGCTGGAAAATGAAATAAAAACACTAATAATTAATAAACCTATATGAAAAGATAAATACTGCACATGCTGGGAAATGAAATGGAAACACTAATAATGAATAAAACTATATGAAAAGATAAATACTGCACATGCTGGGAAATGAAATGGAAACACTAATAATGAATAAAACTATATGAAAAGATAAATACTGCGGATGCAATCTGGAAAATGAAATAAAAACAATAATCAGTAATAAAACATTTTACCTACCAAAGGGCCCCAGCGGTGTCGCGTTGGAGCAATGCATCGAAAACCTCGTGGGACACTGCCAGGAAAAGTCCTACATTTTTCTTGGTGAATTTCACTGTGGTAATCCCTTTCAGCGGCCTGCATGCTGCAGAGCTCAACGCTGGAATCCTTCCTTTACTGCAGCTTCACCGCGCCGTTTCCGGCAGAAGTGAACACCACTGAAATCGTCCCTGAGCTGAATAGGGCTCGAGGAGGGAACAGTACCCGACCGCAGCGGCCAAACAATCTACCGCCCAAACTCCGCCCAAAAACCGTTACTTCGGGGACAGTCAATTTCGGGCCCAGTAGCTCAAGGTAACACCATTTTAGGTCCAGAACTACAAATGTATTTCTGCAATCTAGCGAATGATACTTAAGGGGTTGACAGTGGATAGGCAATGGCAGACATTTAGAGACTGCATGGATGAACTACAACAATTATACATCCCTGTCTGGCGTAAAAATAAAAAAGGGAAGGAGGCTCAACCGTGGCTATCAAGGGAAATCAGGGATAGTATTAAAGCCAAGGAAGTGGCATACAAATTGGCCAGAAATAGCAGTGAGCCCGGGGACTGGGAGAAATTTAGAACTCAGCAGAGGAGGACAAAGGGTTTGATTAGGGCAGGGAAAATAGAGTACGAGAGGAAGCTTGCAGGGAACATTAAGACGGACTGCAAAAGTTTCTATAGATATGTAAAGAGAAAAAGGTAAGTAAAGACAAACGTAGGTCCCCTGCAGTCAGAATCAGGGGAAGTCATAACGGGGAACAAAGAAATGGCAGACCAACTGAACAAGTACTTTGGTTCGGTATTCACTAAGGAGGACACAAACAACCTTCCGGATATAAAAGGGGTCAGAGGGTCTAGTAAGAAGGAGGAACTGAGGCAAATCCTTATTAGTCGGGAAATTGTGTTGGGGAAATTGATGGGATTGAAGGCCGATAAATCCCCATGGTCTGATGGACTGCATCCCAGAGTACTTAAGGAGGTGGCATTGGAAATAGCAGATGCATTGACAGTCATTTTCCAACATTCCATAGACTCTGGATCAGTTCCTATGGAGTGGAGGGTAGCCAATGTAACCCCACTTTTTAAAAAAGGAGAGAGAGAGAAAACAGGGAATTATAGACCGGTCAGCCTGACATCAGTAGTGCGTAAAATGATGGAATCAATAATTAAGGATGTCATATCAGCGCATTTGGAAAGAGGTGACATGATAGGTCCAAGTCAGCATGGATTTGTGAAAGGGAAATCATGCTTGACAAATCTTCTGGAATTTTTTGAGGATGTTTCCAGTAGAGTGGACAAGGGAGAACCAGTTGATGTGGTGTATTTGGACTTTCAGAAGGCTTTCGACAAGGTCCCACACAAGAGATTAATGTGCAAAGTTAAAGCACATGGGATTGGGGGTAGTGTGCTGACATGGATTGAGAACTGGTTGGCTGACAGGAAGCAAAGAGTAGGAGTAAATGGGTACTTTTCAGAACGGCAGGCAGTGACTAGTGGGGTACCGCAAGGTTCTGTGCTGGGGCCCCAGTTGTTTACATTGTACATTAATGACTTAGACGAAGGGATTAAATGTAGTATCTCCAAATTTGCAGATGATACTAAGTTGGGTGGCAGTGTGAGCTGCGAGGAGGATGCTATGAGGCTGCAGAGTGACTTGGATAGGTTAGGTGAGTGGGCAAATGCATGGCAGATGAAGTATAATGTGGATAAATGTGAGGTTATTCACTTTGGTGGTAAAAACAGAGAGACAGACTATTATCTGAATGGTGACAGATTAGGAAAAGGGGAGGTGCAACGAGACCTGGGTGTCATGGTACATTAGTCATTGAAGGTTGGCATGCAGGTACAGCAGGCGGTTAAGAAAGCAAATGGCATGTTGGCCTTCATAGCGAGGGGATTTGAGTACAGGGGCAGGGAGGTGTTACTACAGTTGTACAGGGCCTTGGTGAGGCCACACCTGGAGTATTGTGTACAGTTTTGGTCTCCTAACTTGAGGATGGACATTCTTGCTATTGAGGGAGTGCAGCGAAGGTTCACCAGACTGATTCCCGGGATGGCGGGACTGACATATCAAGAAAGACTGAATCAACTAGGCTTGTATTCACTGGAGTTCAGAAGAATGAGAGGGGATCTCATAGAAACGTTTAAAATTCTGATGGGTTTAGACAGGTTAGATGCAGGAAGAATGTTCCCAATGTTGTGGAAGTCCAGAACCAGGGGTCACAGTCTAAAAATAAGGGGTAAGCCATTTAGGACCAAGATGAGGAGAAACTTCTTCACCCAGGGAGTGGTGAACCTGTGGAATTCTTTACCACAGAAAGTTGTTGAGGCCAATTCACTAAATATATTCAAAAAGGAATTAGATGTAGTCCTTACTACTAGGGGGATCAAGGGGTATGGCGAGAAAGCAGAAATGGGATAGTGAAGTTGCATGTTCAGCCATGAACTCATTGAATGGCGGTGCAGGCTAGAAGGGCCGAATGGCTAACTCCTGCACCTATTTTCCATGTTTCTATGTTTCTATTAGAGCATGCATTCTGTCCATAGAGAAATGGCTGTGAAATGCTGCTGAATTGGATGAAGTTATTTGATTTCTACTCGAGTTCTATAGTGGGACAGGTTAAAACTAAAGATAGAGGCAGTGGAAATAATTTTATTTTTCCAAGATTGACAGCTTCAAGATTCTACGTGTCCATTTGGACTGATGTTGTGCCCCTAGGCCAAGACTTCTGCCCAATAATTCTGTCCAGTGCTGACCCCACAGTAAAGTATGGGTCAGCTCATTAATATATTTGTATTACAATATTACCACTTCTATGAGTAGTGTGAAGGGATGGGGGAGATTTGTGTGTGTGTGTGTGTGTGTGTGTGTGTGTGTATGTGGGGTGGGGCGGGGGAGGGAGGACATGGGAAAATTATGAGTGCAGCCTTTAAAAGGCTAAGAATGGTATAAGATTGCTTCAGCAGGCTGAGGGAACAGCAGATAAGTGGGACATCAGAGAGCTGACCCTCTACAGAGAGCAGGCTGTGGAGATGCGGCGGAGGCATTCTGCTCTGGCAGTGGAAGATGGTGACATCAGTGGAACAGTGCAGGCAGCAAGTTAGAGAGCTGACAGTTGGATAGCTGTAAAGGGTGGCTAATGTGTGATTGTGTGGCACAAAAGCTGGAATGTCTTCAAGTGGAAGAGAGGGAAGAGGCATCAAGCTGAAAATTTTAATGAGACTGACCTTCAGATACTCATAGAATCATATATACAGAAAGAAAGAGGATAACTCCCCTGCTCTTCTTTGAAATAGTGCCATGGGATCTTTTAAGTCCACTTCAGAGAGAAAACCGGGCCTCGGTTTAACATTTCATCCGAAAGACTGCACCCCCGACAGTGCAGCACTCCCTCAGCTCTGCACTGGAATGTCAGCCGAGATTAAGTGCTCAAGTCCCTGGAGAGGGATTTGAACCCTCTGACCTTCTGACTCAGAGGTGACTGTGCAGCACAGAAGGAGGCATTTTGGCCCATCGTGCCTGTGCCAACTTGTTGAAAGAACTGTTATGTGTTTAAATGCTCTGATAATGACTCCACGAGACAATGTGTTGTACTTGAACTTTAGTGACCTTAGTCCTTTTTTGATAACTCCAGAGTGAGGATCACACCTGGTGGCCTGCCTTTTATACTAGGTCTGGCACACCTGTGCAGGTAATCTGTATGGGTGGAGCTGCGGAATACCAAAGTGCAGAAAAGCTTCCGGAAGTACTAAGGGACCGAGGGTCTAGTGAGCAGGAGGAACTGAAGGATATCCTTATTCGGCGGGAAATTGTGTTAGGGAAATTGATGGGATTGAAGGCCGATAAATCCCCAGAGCCTGATAGTCTGCATCCCAGAGTATTTAAGGAAGTGGCCCTGGAAATAGTGGATGCATTGGTGATCATTTTCCAACCGTCTATCGATTCTGGATCAGTTCCTATGGACTGGAGGATAGCTAATGTAACCCCACTTTTTAAAAAAGGAGGGAGAGAGAAAATTATAGACCGGTTAGTCTGACATCAGTAGTGAGGAAAATGTTGGAATCAATTATTAAAGATGAAATAGCAACGCATTTGGAAAGCAGTGACAGGATCGGTCCAAGTCAGCATGGATTTATGAAAAGGAAATTATGCTTGACAAATCTTCGGGAAATTTTTGAGGATGTAACTAGTAGAGTGGACAAGGGAGAACCAGTGGATGTGGTGTATTTGGACTTTCACAATGCTTTTGACAAGGTCCCACACAAGAGATTTGTGTGAAAAATTAAAGCACATGGTATTGGGGGTAATGTACTGACGTGGATAGAGAACTGGTTGACAGACAGGAAGCAGAGAGTCGGGATAAATGGATCCTTTTCAGAATGGCAGGCAGTGACTAGTGGGGTGCTGCAGGGCTCAGTGCAATATACATTCATGATTTGATGAAGTAATTGAGTGTAATATCTCCAAGTTTACAGATGACACTAAGCTGGGTGGCGGTGTGAGCTGTAAGGAGGACGCTAAGAGGCTGCAGGGTGACTGGGACAGGTTAGGTGAGTGGGCAAATGCATGGCAGATGCAGTATAATGTGGATAAATGTGAGGTTATCTACTTTGGTGGCAAAAACACAAAGGCAGAATATTATCTGAATGGTGGCAGATTAGGAAAAGGGGAGGTGCAACGAGACCTGGGTGTCATGGTACATCAGTCACTGAAAGTTGGCATTCAGGTACAGCAGGTGGTGAAGAAGGTAAATGGTATGTTGGCCTTTATAGATAGGGGATTTGAGCATAGGAGCAGGGAAACAAAGAAACATAGAAACATAGAAAATAGGTGCAGGAGTAGGCCATTCGGCCCTTCGAACCTGCACCATCATTCAATAAGATGATGGCTGATCATTCTCTCAGTACCCCTTTCCTGCTTTCTCTCCATACCCATTGATCCCCTTAGCCGAAAGGGCCATATCTAACTCCCTCTTGAATATATCCAATGAACTGGCATCAACAACTCTCTGCAGCAGGGAATTCCGCAGGTTAACAACTCTCTGAGTGAAGAAGTTTCTCCTCATCTCAGTCCTAAATGGCCTACCCCTTATCCTAAGACTATGTCCTCTGGTTCTGGACTTCCCCAACATCGGGAACATTCTTCCCGCATCTAACCCGTCCAGTCCCGTCAGAATCTTATACGTTTGTATGAGATCCCCTCTCATCCTTCTAAACTCCAGTGAATAAAGGCCGAGTTGATCCAGTCTCTCCTCATATGTCAGTCCAGCCATCCCAGGAATCAGTCTGGTGAATCTTCGCTGCACTCCCTCAATAACAAGAACATCCTTCCTCAGATTAGGAGACCAAAACTCCACACAATATTTCAGCTGAGGTCTCACTAAGGCCCTGTACAACTGCAGTAAGACCTTCCTGCTCCTATACTCAAATCCCCTAGCTATGAAGGCCAACATACTATTTGCCTTCTTCACCGCCTGCTGCACCTGCATGCCAATTTTCAATGACTGATGAACGAAGACACGCAGGTCTCGTTGCATCTCCCCTTTTCCTAATCTGCCGCCATTCAGATAATATTCTGCCTTTGTGTTTTTGCCCCCAAAATGGATAACCTCACATTTATCCACATTATACTGCATCTGCCATGCATTTTCCCACTCAACAAACATGCTCAAGTCACCCTGCAGCCTCTTAGAGTCCTCCTCACAGCTCACACCGCCACCCAGTTTAGTGTCATCTGCAAACTTGGAGATATTACACTCAATTCCTTCATCTAAATCATTAATGTATATTGTAAAGAGCTGGCGTCCCAGCACTGAGCCCTGCGGCACTCCACTAGTCACTGCCTGCCATTCTGAAAAGGACTCGTTTATTCCGACTCTCTGCTTCCTGTCTACCAACCAGTTCTCTATCCACCTCAGTACATTACCCCCAATACCATGTGCTTTGATTTTGCACACCAATCTCTTCTGTGGGACCTTGTCAAAAGCCTTTTGAAAGTCCAAATACACCACATCCACTGGGTCTCCCTTGTCCACTCTGCTAGTTACATCCTCAAAAAATTCCAGAAGATTCGTCAAGCATGATTTCCCTTTCATAAATCCATGCTGACTTGGACCAATCCTGTCACTGCTTTCCAAAACCGATGCTATTTCATCCTTAATGATTGATTCCAACATTTTCCCCACTATTTATGTCAGGCTATCCGGTCTATAATTACCCGCTTTCTCTCTCCCTCCTTTTTTAAAAAGTGGGGTTACATTCGCTACCCTCCAGTCCACAGGAACTGATCCAGAGTCTATAGACGGTTGGAAAATGATCACCAATGCATCCACTTTTCCAGGGCCACTTCCTTAAGTACTCTAGGATGCAGACTATCAGGCCCTGGGGATTTATCGGCCTTCAATCCCATCAGTTTCCCAAACACAATTTCCCGCCTAATAAGGATATCCTTCAGTTCCTCCTTCTCACTAGACCCACTTTCCCCTCGTACATTCGGAAGGTTATTTGTGTCTTCCTTCGTGAAGACAGAACCGAAGTATTTCTTCAATTGGTCTGCCATTTCTTTGTTCCCCATTATAAATTCACCTCAATTCTACTGCAAGGGACCTACGTATGTCTTCACTAATCTTTTTCTCTTCATATATTAATAGAAGCTTTTACAGTCAGTTTTTATGTTCCCTGCAAACTTCTTCTCGTACTCTATTTTCCCCCTCTTAATTAAACCCTTAGTCCTCCTCTGTTGAGTTCTAAATTTCTCCCAGTCCTCAGGTTTGTTGCTTTTTCTAGACAATTTATATGCCTCTTCCTTGGATTTAACACTATCCTTAATTTCCCTTGTTAGCCACGGTTGAGCCACCTTCCCCATTTTATTTTTACTCCAGACAGGGATGTACAATTGCTGAAGTTCATCCATGTGACCTTTAAATGTTTCCCATTGCTTATCCACTGTCAACCCTTTAATTATCCTTTGCCAGTCTATTCCAGCCAATTCACGCCTCATACCGTCGAAGTTACCTTTCCTTAAGTTCAGGACCCTAGTTTCCGAATTAATTGTGTCACTCTCCATCTTAATAAAGAATTCTACTATATTATGGTCACTCTTCCCCATGGGGCCTCGCACAACAAGATTGCTAATTAGTCCCTTTCCATTACACATCACCCAATCTAGAATGGCCAGCTCTCTAGTTGGTTCCTCGACATATTGATCGAGAAAACCATCCCGAATAAACTCCAGGAAATCCTCCTCCACGACATTGCTACCGGTTTGGTTAGCCCAATCAATATGTAGATTAAAGTCGCCCATGATAACTGCTGTACCTTTATTGCACACATCCCTTATTTCTTGTTAGATGCTGTCCCCAACCTCACTGCTACTGTTTGGTGATCTGTACACAACTCCCACTAGTGTTTTCTGCCCTTTGGTATTCTGCAGTTCCACCCGTACCGATTCCTCATCATGCAGGCTAATGTCCCTCCTTACTATTGCATTAATTTCCTCTTTAACCAGCAATGCCACCCCACCTCCTTTTCCTCTGCCTATCCATCCGAAATGTTGAATACCACTGGATGTTGAGTTCCCAGCCTTGGTCACCCTGGAGCCATGTCTTTGTGATGCCAATTACATCATATCCATTAACTGCTGTCTGCGCAGTTAATTCGTCCACCTTATTCCGAATACTCCTCGCATTGAGGCACAGAGCCTTCAGGCTTGTCTTTTTAACACACTTTGCCCCTTTAGAATTTTGCTGTAATGTGGCCCTTTTTGTTTTTTGCCTTGGGTTTCTCTGCCCTCCACTTTTACTATTCTCCTTTCTATCTTTTGCTTTTGTCTCCTTTTTATTTCCCTCTGTCTCCCTGCATAGGTTCCTATCCCCCTGCCATATTAGTTTAACCCCTCCCCAACAGCACTAGCAAACACTCCCCCAGGACATTGGTTCTGGTCCTGCCCAGGTGCAGACCGTCCGGTTTGTACTGGTCCCACCTCCCCAGAACCAGTTCCAATGTCCCAGGAATTTGAATCCCTCCCTTCTGCACCACTCCTCAAGCCACATATTCATCTGAGCTATCCTGCGATTCCTATTCTGAATAGCACGTGGCACTGGTAGCAATCCTGAGATTACTACTTTTGAGGGCCTACTTTTTAATTTAGCTCCTAGCTCCCTGAATTCGTCTCGTAGGACCTCATCCCGTTTTTTACCTATATAGTTGGTATCTATATGTACCACGACAACTGGTTGTTCACCCTCCCTTTTCAGAATATCCTGAACCTGCTCTGAGACATCCTTGACCCTTGCACCAGGGAGGCAACATACCATCCTGGAGTCTCGATTGCGGCTGCAGAAACGCCTATCTATTCCCCTTACAATCGAATCCCCTATCACTATCGCTCTCCCACTCTTTTTCCTGCCCTCCTGTGCAGCAGAGCCACCCATGGTGCCATGGACTTGGCTGCTGCTGCTCTCCCCTGATGAGTCATCCCCCTCAACAGTACCCAAAGCGGTATATCTGTTTTGCAGGGGGATGACCGCAGGGGACCCCTGCACTACCTTCCTTCCACTGCTCTTCCTGCTGGCCATCCATTCCCTATCTGGCTGTGTATCCTTTACCTGTGGTAAGACCAACTCGCTAAACATGCTATTCACGTCATTCTCAGCATCATGGATGCTCCAGAGTGAATCCACCCGCAGCTCCAGTGCCGCAATGCGGTCCGTCAGGAGCTGGAGGCGGATACACTTCCTGCACATGTAGTCGTCAGGAACACCGGATGCGTCCCTGACTTCCCACATAGTACAGGAGGAGCATAACACGTGTCTGAGCTGTCCTTCCATGTCTTAACCCCTAGATTAACTTAATTTGGCAACAACAATGCTATATGTTACTTACTGAGAAAGAAAAGAAAAAAGAAAAACTACTCACCAATCACCAGCCTATCACTTACCCCCTTGGCTGTGAGGTCACCTTTCGATTTCTTTCTACTTCTTTTTTGCCTTCTCACCCTGCTGCAGCTGCACCGGCTGGCCTCTCCGACTCCCCGGACTGCTCGAGTGTGGGCCTTTTATAGGCCTCCGCCAACTCTGCTCCCTGGACTCCCGCCTCTCCGACTCTCCAGGCAGGGAGGTCTTACTGCAGTTGTACAGGGCCTTGGTGAGGCTTCACCTGCAATATTGTGTTCAGTTTTGGTCTCTCAATCTGAGGAAGGATGTTCTTGCTATTGAGGGAGTGCAGTGAAGGTTCACCAGACTGATTCCCGGGATGGCAGGACTGATATTTGAGGAGAGACTGGATCGACTGGGCCTGTATACACTGGAGTCTAGAAGGATGAGAAGGGATCGCATAGAAACATATAAAATTCTGACGGGACTGGACAGGTTAGATGCAGGAAGAATTTTTCCGATGCTGGGGAAGTCAAGAACCAGGCGACACAGTCTAAGGATAAGGGGTAGGCCATTTAGGATTGAGATGAGGAGAAACTTCTTCACTCAGAGAGTTTTTAACCTGTGGAATTCCCTGTCGCAGAGAGTTGTTGATGCCAGTTCATTGGATATATTCAAGAGGGAGTTAGATATGGCCATTATGGCTAAAGGGATCAAGGGGTATGGAGAGAAAGCAGAAAAGGGGCACTGAGGTGAATGATCAGCCATAATTTTATTGAATGGTGGTGCAGGCTCGAACGGCCGAATGGCCTACTCCTGCACCTATTTTCTGTGTTTCTCTGTTTCTACAAGTCTCTCACTGCAGTGCCCTCTGGTGGCACATCCTGTAATAGTACAAGCAGTAACCATGTAGGATACATGACATGATATCACTCTCCCACAAGCCTTTAGTGTAATCGCCTCGGCATTGACTGTGCTCTGGGCTTAGCTTTATCTGGTTGACCCTTGGCGGGTCGTTTCCATCTTGAGTGAGTGGGTGGTGTTTCATTGGCAGTAGAGTGCTGGTAGTTTCTGTTTGTGGGTCCATGACCATTCCATTCTCTCCCCCCCCCCCCTGCCCTGCCCCACATACAGATGGTGCCGTTGGCTCATTACATTCATATACATTCAAGTCTGAAAAAACATTTGCATTTACAGTATTGCATTTGTGGTACATGTTTAGAATATTCTTGAAGTCAGTGCTGTGGTCAGTGCCCAAGCGTGAGGGCAAACTAGTGCCAGGACTGCTGGATGGTGTCCAGGTAGTCTGCTGGCGGCGCAGTGCCCAGTGCCGGCAGTGGGAACCCGGTTGGCTCAAGTTTCCTGCTCTCGGGGCTTTTGCCTTTGCTCCTAGAATTGGGCAGGTTCACAGATGCCTGTGACCTCCCTGTCCTTTCTTTGCACCCTGGGTCGCTGCTGCTCCCTGAGGAGCAGTTGTCTAGCAGTGCGCAGGGAACTGCTGACTCGCTAGCCTGGATGTTGTTTGATTTGGGATCCTGGCTGGTCCCGGTCCCCTTTGGGTGGCCCTTCATTCCCTGGTGTAGCCGTGGTGGCGATGGGGTCAGGGGGCTGCGTCTAAGCACAGTTTTCTCTTTCAGGCTCGTGGCGGTTGGTGCCATCGGGTGCCTGAGAGGTGGAGCCGATCAGGGGTAGGGTATCGATACTGGTGCCATTGCCCTCCTGAGATCGCTTCCTCTACAGCTTGCATATATTGGCTGCTTGTGGCCACACTCCATGGTGCATAACTCTGGTCCCAGGGACGCAGACTACTACATTGGATAGCTCACTGGACCTGTGTGCTCCCGATGGATGTCTGCCCGCTGCATTGACTGAATGCAGTTGATATCCTACATCGCACAACGTTTCATTACTCATTGTAAATAACCTGTCGCTCCAATCGTGATCATGCGACTTTTCTTTGCTTATTGGATGTACACAACTCTGATCATCAATTGCACATTTTACATCTAACTCACAGTTGCTCTTACACTGATTGAGAATGTGGAACTGTCACTTTAATTGTGGTGGGTTGCAGGCCTCCTTTAAGAGAGCCTTGCTATCTTTACCCCAATGCTTTTCTCCGTTTGGTGCCACGTGTTGCTCCATCAGCGCTGCAACTCGTGGTCTGGCCACCGGCATCTTTTTTTTCAGTGCATCACCTCGTGGTTTGGGTGCCATCTTTCCTCCATCCATGATGTCGACTGCGTTGATCCGTTTCTCCTTGGGTTCTGCCACCAAAGCTGGGAAGTCACCTTTGGTTCCAATTTTCTTCCTCCGGAGTCTTGCCACTGGAGTTTGGAAGGTGCATTCGGGTCGTCTCAGCTGGATCATCTCCACGCAGTCCTGCTGGGCGGTCTGTGCCTTGGGTGCAGTGCTGGTCTGCTCTCTGGTGCCAGGTCCACCCTCAGGTGAGGGCTTGCTTTGCCTCTGAGCGCAGAGGAAATTGATCGCTGGAGGGCTGAAATCTTCCCAACTCCAATGGATCTTCTCCATCCACCTTCTTCCGAGTAGCATTGGTCCATCACCTGCAACAATCCACAGAGGTAACTTGTGCACCATACCATCATGGAGTACCGTTACATCCACACTACCAACGACTGGGATAAGTTCATTAGTGTAGGTGTGCAGCTTGCCTGAACCGGGACCAACTTGGGTCGTTCAGTTTGATTGTCCCATAGCCTCTCAAAGTCTTCTTGATTCATTACTGACTGGCTTGCCCCCGTTTCCACTTCCATGAAGGCTGGAACGCCATTTATCTCGATTTCCATCCTCAACGGGGAACACTCGGTGGTGCCGGTAAACATGCCATATACCTCATCATTGGGCTGAGCTGCCTCTCCAGCTATCGTTTCACAATCCGTGTTGGATTCATGGGCATTTGCAGACTCTTCATAAACACAGTGAGTCATATTTCTTTTACACATTCACTGCAGGTGGCCCTTTGTGCTGCAGCCTTTGCATACATAGTCTTTAAAGCGGCACTGGTGAGCCCTGTGATTCCCTCCGCCAGCATGGAGCTACTCGGTTAGACCCCTCGGCGGATTCTGAGTTAAGGGACTCGGGGGCCTGTTCTCTCTTCCCTGAGAGGGTTCACATTCTACAGTCCAGCCTCTAAAAGGCACCATGCTGTGCACAGTACTTGCCGGGTTTGAGTCCTGAGGATGCGTCATCTGCCTAGAGCCGCAGGTCGAGGTCATGGATGCCTGGCTCACGGAGATGGCCTTCTGCATTGTGACTGTGGTATCCGCACACAGTAGCTTATGAAGAATGCCCTCATGGCCGATTACAATGACAAAGATATCCTGCAGTGCTTCGGTGAGGTGGTTGCCGAAATCACACAGTGCCGCCAGCCTCCTGAGGTCTGCAGCATATTTTGCGATTTCCTGGCCTTCGGGCCATCGGTGGATGCAAAACCGGTATCTGGCTGTAAGGATGCTCTCTTTTGACTTGAGTTGTTCTTGGATCAGCGTTACAAGCTCCTCGTACGTCTTGGTCATTGTCTTCGCTGGTGCAGCAAGTCCCTGACAAGGCCATAGACAGTGGGCCCACAACTGGTTAACAGGATAGCTCTGCACTTATCAGACAGCTTCTGGTCTGCTGTCCGATTGCAAACGCTAATGCAGAGCACGGCTGCGCGCATGCACAGTACACCCATGGCTGAATCAGCCATTTTCAGTTTGGATTTTCATGATGGAGGACGGGGAAGCAAGACAGTGTGCGAGGCCACTCAGCCAGGAGGCTAACAAAGCTTTAGTGGGGGCTGTAGAGAGAAGATTGCAGGAGTTAAATCATAGAGGTGGATCCATTTTCAAATGCATTTGGAGGGAAGTCGCTGAGGAGGTCCCTGCCTCAGACACAGCAGTCAGGAGTGGCATACAGTGCTGAAAGTGCAATGATTTTTCGAGGGTCGTTAGAGTAAGTACAATTTAAATTCATGCGCTCCTTCATTACTTCAATTATAAATCTGACACACGATTTGTTCTCATGCTTTTGGTGCTTGTCAGCAGTCTGTGGGTGTTCTCAGGCTGTTGTTGTCTCTCAGCACTCTGTAGGTTGCCTCCTAAAATGCATGACACAAAGGTAGGTTTGTTTGGCACCCTATTGGTATGAATGTTCTTTACACATTATTAAGATTGCTTTCTGAGATCTCATAAGATGTCTCCGCTACTGATGAACCGCTTGCAACTTCCAAGGCAATTAAACAGAGGACTGTATTACACTCAGACAGTATGGTATAAGTGATTTGGTGGCTATCTGTGTGTACCACAAGAGCAGATGGACCCTCTGGTAACCATTCCCATTTTCATCTTTGCAGGTCAAGAAGTTACATAATTGGCATGAGCAGGTCCAGACAGGCGGTGGTCTGCCACAGACCTGCCACTCACCGACATTGAAGAATGAATGACAGGCCTCATCGGCATCTCAGGTCGGGCAACTGCAAGTGGGGGCACTGACCATTGTTTGGAAAATTAAAGTAAGCCCTGTACGTTCCCTGGGTTGGGCTGGGTTGGGGCAATGTCATGCAGTGTCTGTGGACTAGGATTGGGGCAATGTCATGCAGTGTCTGTGGACTAGGGTTGGGGCAATGTCATGCAGTGTCTGTGGACTAGGATTGGGGCAATGTCATGTAGTGTCTGTGGACTAGGGTTGGGGCAATGTCATGCAGTGTCTGTGGACTAGGGTTGGGGCAATGTCATGCAGTGTCTGTGGACTAGGGTTGGGGCAATGTCATGCAGTGTCTGTGGACTAGGGTTGGGGCAATGTCATGCAGTGTCTGTGGACTAGGGTTGGGGCAATGTCATGCAGTGTCTGTGGACTAGGATTGGGGCAATGTCATGTAGTGTCTGTGGACTAGGGTTGGGGCAATGTCATGCAGTGTTTCTGGACTACATATAATGGAGTAGCGGCGGTCCTTCAAATGAGCTTGTGCTATGCGACCTTCCTCATGTCACCCTGCCCCCTCCCCTGCTGCTAACCACTCATCTGTTGCTTTCTACTTCCAGATGACCAGACACAGGCACCGCATCCCTCAAGGCAACACTCCACGTCAGGCCATCATGTGGAGGAGGAGGAGGAAGAAGAAGAAGAGGAGTTTACCAATCAGCCGACTCCAGCGCAGATGCAATCCACCCCTTTTACCCCTGGCACTCACCTCGTCTGAGGACAACGACGACATAACTTTCTTGGGGTTCGACAACTCCGAGGCTCCTGGGACTAGTGGCATGCAGCAACGCAGTTCTGGGATCGAATCCCGTATGCCATCTCTTTGGAAGGTGAATCGGCAAAGTCGGTCTGCTCACAGACAGGCAGATGTGGAACTGAACATGGTGTGAAAGTCCAGGGAGAGAACCCAGGTCACCCATCAGCTCCTTGATGCCTTGGATATGATTCCCGCAACCATCGAGAGTCTCACTGCAATCATTATGGAGGTAGGGTCGCAGATTGTCGGTGCGAACCGCGAAACCTGTGCGGCCATCACTGCCCACACGAGGCTGGTGGCCTCCAGCAGTGACACTGGAGTCCCGGAGAGTGTGGCGTGAAGCTTTGCGGAATATGGCACATCACAGGCACATGCTCTGCTACAGCTTGAGCAGGTGATGCAGTCCATAAACCCTACCACCATACTCTCTGCGTTCCCCACTGGCACACCCAAACCCCAACAACCTGTGACTGTCGCGCCGATGAAGAGGCTCGCCAGTCAGAAGCCAGGCCTTCCATGCCATCAGCTGGTCCAGTGTGTCCCCAAGCGGCATCTCCATTGTCTCTCCCCCATTACAGCAGCGCTTTGGCAACGTTGCTGCATGCCATCTTGGTACCACTTGGGTTAAGAGCAGAAAGCAAGGGAGGGGAAAGGGGGCAAAAGCCAGTGGTAAAAAATAGTGGAGCAGGGGTTGCAGCATTATGCTGTTGATGCTGGATGCATCCTATGTTTTATATTTTATTATTAAGTTCTGATTTATGTTCAAAATGTTGTTGTTTTGTTATTGTTGTTGAATGATCACATTACTGGATGCAGCTAACTTATGTTATTTTATTAAAGTTTCACAATTAAGTTTACAAAGTTGACAAAGTTTACAATATTTAATAAATTATTTTGTTCAACTTAACCATTCCTGTGTAGTGTCTCATTTACAGAATAAGAGCGGTAATAGTCAACATGGTGGGATAGAGTGGCCAGGCAACGCTCAAACGTGCCGTTCGCGAAAGCATTCAATTATGAACTGCCGACATAAGGCTTTTGCAGCATCAACATTTCCATGATGCCTCCCCTGTGGTTGTGGTGGGAGTGGTGGTGG
The DNA here is from genome assembly GCF_044704955.1 of Pristiophorus japonicus. Classification (NCBI taxonomy): domain Eukaryota; kingdom Metazoa; phylum Chordata; class Chondrichthyes; family Pristiophoridae; genus Pristiophorus; species Pristiophorus japonicus. The sequence continues at coordinate 154,672,311 of NC_091981.1, read as the reverse complement.
TGGTGATATGGATTCCTCGCCAGGCTCCTCTTCCTCGTCTTCCTCCTCCTCCTTCCCGCCCCCCCCCCTTTCTCCAGAGGCGGTCCCGCAATCCCCATTGGCAATTCCTGTCCCCTCATGATAGCCAAGTTGTGTAGCATGCAGCACACCACAATTAACTCAGAGATCTGCTGAGGGGAGTATTGCAGGTAGCCTCCAGACTGGTCCAAGCATCAGAAGCGCTGCTTGAGCACTCCAATTGTCTGTTCGACGATGTTGCATGTGGCTGCATGGCTCTCATTATAGCGATGCTCGGCTTCTGTCTGAGGGTTCTGGAGGGGGGTCATGAGCCAGGTGGCGAGGCCGTAACCTTTGTCTCCGAGTATCCAGCTCTGGCCTTGTGGTTGACGCTGGAACATGCATGAGACAGTGTTCTCACGCAAGATGAAAGCACCATGGATGGTCCCTGGATATTGAGCATTGACTGCCATGATGCACTGAGTATGATCGCAGACGATCTGTACATTCCTAGAGTGGAATCCCTTTCAGTTTCAGTAAATCTCTGGATTGAGTAAAGGTGCTCGCAGGCGATGTGCATACAGTCAAAGGCACCCTGAACCATGGGGAAGCCAGCAACTCATCCAAAACCGACAGCCTTAAACTTACACTTTGGGTCTACTTGGTCATTGGGAAGTTTATGAACACCATCCTTCATGCGTACAGGCAGTAGTCAGCTGGCGAATGCAGCCATGTGTAGCGTGTTGCCAGATGGAGCATATGTCCCTGGAAATCGGCACGGTCCTGGCCTGCAAGACCATCATCAGGCCGGGGCCATTAGAGGGAGCAACGTGCAGCAGCATATCTCCAGCTCTCTGACACACAAATCCAGGTCGCTGATTGCAGTGCGGGCAGGTACAGCTGGAGTGGCGAGGTTGGAACAAAGGAGCAGCAAGAGTTCATAGAGGGATGTGATCAGGGCCCAGAAGAGGCGTGAGTTCGGGACCCAGAAGAGGCGAGGGCCCAGGGGCAGAATGGGCCAACCCACACTGTGATATGTGTGCGCACTAGGTCCGTGCAGCAGAGTTGGTCTCCAGTCGTCTTGATTAATCCTTGCCACTGGACCAAAACCTAGCTCTGTCAAGCCCGTGTGGTGGCTGGTGTGCAACGGCCACCACACATTAAAAATTCCAAGCACAGGCATTTTCCACCCTTCAAGATATAGTTCGAGATCTGGAATATTAGGTCCTTCATTGAAACACCTGTGAACTCATCCCTTTTTGGCGCTGAAACAAGCCATCCCCGTTTCGAGAGACTGCCTATGATGATGATGATGGAGCATATGTCCCCCACTGATGCCTGAAAGGAGACGGAGGCACAGGAGGCAAGTGTCACAGTCACCTTCACCTCGATGAGCAGTGCAGTCCTGTTGCCGCTGGTAGGCTGTAGGGTTGCCTGTATGAGCTGGCATATTTCTGTGACCACCTCTTTTCGGAAGTGCAGCCTTCTAACGCACTGTGCCTCAGAGAGCTGGAGATATGAACGATGTTCCTTGTAAACTCGTAGGTGGTAAGGCCACCTCCCCATACGTCTGCGACCTCTTTGATTATGTTGCAAATGTTCATCAATAAGCCTTCTTCCAGCTCAACGCCGTATGAATATAGCAACAAGGATTACTGGCTCCCGACCAAGCGTGGCCCCCATCTTTTAAAATGTCCTTAAATGTCCTTTATAAAACAAATTAGAAACTCACATAAACTTCACAATCAAAAGTATGCAGTAATGCAGCATTCTTTTCCCAATTCTTTTAATCACTGACAACTGCGACTTTTTCCTCCATTTTCAAGATGGCACCATTAGTGCCTGGTGCGTCCAGGGTGCGACTGTTTTTTGTTTGCGAGTTCCCGGATGGACGCTAAATCAGGCAATATGCTCGAATGTTTAGCCCAGGGCGCTAGTGCAGCGATGCACGGTGATTTATGTCCTTTAGGTCAAAACAGCAGCTGGACGCTAGGTTTTAGTGCCGCCGCAAAACCATTGGTGAAAATTCCACCCATGCGCAAATTCTTATGCCTTGTTTCATACCCAAAAAATCATTTTTGCGTCCCACTGAGGCGCTAAATGGGGTGCAAATGAGCCGAAAGTCCAGCCCTAAATCTGTGTTCTCTGGATACTTCCTGCCAGTGAAAACAATTTCCCCCTATCTATCCGATTAAAAACCCTTTGTAATTTTGAACATCTTAATTAATTCTCCCCTTAACCTTCTCTGGTCTAAGGAGAAGAATTCCAGCATCTCTAGTCTCACCAAATAACTGAAACCCCTCATCCCTGGTACCATTCCAGTAAAGCTCTCCTGCACCCTCTCCAAGGTCAATACTCCTGGATGAAAAGCAGCAAAGGCAAAGAAGAGAAAAACTGCCGGGGTTCCATGGGAGGAAACATCAGAAGATTGTTTTGCATGCCATATGGATGAAGGTGGCAATGGCACCTCTATCACTGCAGGACACAGCGTAGACCAGTGCTGGAAAATGTTCAATGGCCTAACAAAATCAGGCAATGTAACAGACCAGCTGCTGTCCCTGTCCCTTCTTGGTTACTATGGGCATCATCATACTCTTGGCACTCTTCTTAACCTTTCACACTGCACTGTGGTTAAAGGGTCACGAACTCAGGATTTTATAATACATGTCACCTGTTATGTATTAATGCTAGGGGGTCACCAGACACCAGAGGGCACCGCTGTCAGAGGTCATCGGACTGTACGCATGTGGCATGTGTGCTTGGTCACCTGTATATAAGCTGGGTGTCTTTGTCACGCTGGCACTCTTGAGCTGGAAGAAAGATGGATCAGGTTGCACCTGAGTGAGTTTATAGTAACCAGACTCTTGAGTCATTACAATTGGCGACGAGGTAATTTAAGAACCTTTGCATGCACAATGGGCACTGTTGAAATCCTGGAGAGATTCGTGGAGGGCGAGGATTGGACGGATTTTGTCGACCATCTGGATCAGTATTTTGTGGCCAATGGCACGGAGGCAGAAGCCTACGCAGTTAAGCCAGTTAAGGGCAGTTCTCCTCACCGTTTGTGGTCCAAAAATTTATGACCTCGTGAAGAATCTTCTCTCGCCTGTACGTCCGGCAGAAAAAGGGTACGAGGAATTGTGTACGTTGGTGGGTAACCATCTGAAGCCAAAAGAGGGGATCATCATATCAAGCTACCGTTTCTACACGCATGTTCGTGCTGAGGGCCAGGATGTGTCGGGATTTGTCGCCGACCTGCGACGTCTTGCTGAGCCGTGTAAGTTCGGGAACATGCTGGAAGACATGCTGCGTGATGTCTTCGTGATAGGCATCAACCATGGTGCGATCCTCAGGAAGCTGTTTGCTGAAGAGACTCTGGATTTGAAAAAGGCCATCGCGACTGCCCAGGCATGCATGACGACGGATGATAATTTGAGGCAGATATCATCGGAAGTTCCACGGCAATTACTGTAAACAAGATGGTGTCACCTTTGGGCAGAGCTGCTTACGCGAAACCTGCCGCTGCTCAGAGCCCGCCAACTGGTTCGATCCAGATTTCAACCTGTTGGCATTGTGGGGGCAATCATCGGCCTCATCAGTGTCGGTTTTGACAATACTCATGCAATAGATGTTCCAAAATGGGGCATCTTCACAGGATGTGTCGACAATGGAGCAAGCGTGGTGCGGCTCACCATGTGATTGATGAGGACCAGTTCAGCGATGGCCCAGATACGCAACCCGAGGAAACATAGAAACATAGAAACATAGAAAATAGGTGCAGGAGTAGGCCATTCGGCCCTTTGAGCCTGCACCGCCATTCAATGAGTTCATGGCTGAACATGCAACTTCAGTACCCCATTCCTGTTTTCTCGCCATATCCCTTGATCCCCCTAGTAGTAAGGACTACATCTAACTCCTTTTTGAATATATTTAGTGAATTGGCCTCAACAACTTTCTGTGGTAGAGAATTCCACAGGTTCACCACTCTCTGGTGAAGAAGTTCCTCCTCATCTCGGTCCTAAATGGCTTACTCCTTATCCTTCGACTGTGACCCCTGGTTCTGGACTTCCCCAACATTGGGAACATTCTTCCTGCATCTAACCTGTCTAAACCCATCAGAATTTTAAACGTTTCTATGAGATCCCCTCTCATTCTTCTGAACTCCAGTGAATAAAAGCCCAGTTGATCCAGTCTTTCTTGATATATCAGTCCCGCCATCCTGGGAATCAGTCTGGTGAATCTTCGCTGCACTCCCTCAATAGCAAGAATGTCCTTCCTCAAGTTTGGAGACCAAAACTGTACACAATACTCCAGGTGTGGCCTCACGAAGGCCGTGTACAACTGTAGCAACACCTCCCTGCCCTTGTACTCAAATCCCCTCACTATGAAGGCCAACATGCCATTTGCTTTCTTAACCGCCTGCTGTACCTGCATGCCAACCTTCAAATGACTAATGCACCATGACACCCAGGTCTCATTGCACCTCCCCTTTTCCTAATCTGTCACCATTCAGATCTGTCTCTCTGTTTTTACCACCAAAGTGAATAACCTCACATTTATCCACATTATACTTCATCTGCCATGCATTTGCCCACTCACCTAAACTATCCAAGTCACTCTGCAGCCTCATAGCATCCTCCTCGCAGCTCACATTGCCACCCAACTTAGTGTCATCCGCAAATTTGTAGATACTACATTTAATCCCCTCGTCTAAGTCATTAATGTACAATGTAAACAGCTGGGGCCCCAGCACAGAACCTTGCGGTACCCCACTAGTCACTGCCTGCCATTCTGAAAAGTACCCATTTACTCCTACTCTTTGCTTCCTGTCAGCCAACCAGTTCACAATCCATGTCAGCACACTACCCCCAATCCCACGTGCTTTAACTTTGCACACAATTCTCTTGTGTGGGACCTTGTCAAAAGCCTTCTGGAAGTCCAAAAACACCACATCAACTGGTTCTTCCTTGTCCACTCTACTGGAAACATCCTCAAAAAATTCCAGAAGATTTGTCAAGCATGACTTCCCTTTCACAAATCCATGCTGACTTGGACCTATCATGTCACCTCTTTCCAAATGCGCTGCTATGACATCCTTAATAATTGATTCCATCATTTTACCCATTACCGATGTCAGGCTGACCGATCTATAATTCCCTGTTTTCTCTCTCCCTCCTTTTTTAAAAACTGGGATTACATTGGCTACCCTCCACTCCATAGGAACTGATCCAGAGTCTATGGAATGTTGGAAAATGATTGTCAATGCATCCGCTATTTCCAAGGCCTCCTCCAAGGAGGAAGTGAGTGGATTGTATTGGTTCCTGAGCAAGAGCCAGCCGATAGTCGTTAATGTGAGGCTGAATGGCCTGCCTGTATCAATGGAGATGGGCACGGGTATGAGCTAGTTGATAATGAACCAAAGGACATTCGACAAGTTGTGGGACACTAAGGTTGCAAAACTAAAGCTGAGTCCAGTCAATGCCAGCTTGCGTACTTACACTGAGGAATTCATACCAGTGCTCGGCAGTACAGCAATCGAGGTGTCATATGACGGTGTGGTTCACGAGCTACCATTATGGATCGTCCCAAGTAATGGTCCAACGCTGTTCGGCAGGAATTGGCTCGAGAAAATCAAGCTGAACTGGAATGCTGTCAAGATGTTGTCCTCGGTGGATGATACTTCGTGTGCTCAAGTATTGAAAAAGTTTCCTTCTTTGTTTAAACCGGGCATTCGTAATTTTACCGGAGCCAAGGTGCAGATTCACCTGGACACCATTGCAAGGCATGTCTATCACAAAGCTCGGTCTGCTCCGTACATGATGAGGGAGAAGGTTGAAATTGAGCTTGACAGACTCCAGTGTGAAGGGATCATATCACCGGTCAAGTTTAATGAGTGGGCTAGTCCCATTGTTTCTGTGTTGAAGAGTGATGGCACTGTCAGGATTTGTGGAGACTACAAGGTTAAGATTAACTGATTTTCGAAACAGGATCAGTATCCATTACCGACGGCTGATGACCTGTTCACCATGCCAACTGGTGGAAAATCATTCACGAAACTGGATCTGACGTCGGCCGATATGACCCAGGAGCTTGTCGACACTTCGAAAAAACTCACCTGCTCAACACCCATAAAGGACTGTTCGTCTACAACAGGTGTCCTTTTGGGATTTGTTCAGCTGCAACCATATTTCAGAGGAATATGGAGAGTTTACTGAAGTCTGATCCTAGAACTGTCATGTTTCAAGATGACATTCTGATCACAGGACATGACACTGCTGAACATCTGAACAATCTTGAAGAAGTTCTACAGAGTCTGGACAAAGTAGGACTCAGGCTAAAATGCTTGAAGTGTGTATTCATGAAGTCGAATTCTTCGGGAGGAAGATTGCTGCTGATGGCATCAGGCCCACTGATTTGAAAACTGAGGCCATCAAAAATGCACCCAGGCCTCAGAATGTGACTGAGCTGTGTTTGTTCCTTGAGCTACTCAACTACTTTGGTAATTTCTTACCCAGATTGAGCACGTTACTAGAGCAACTGCATATGTTACTAAGAAAAGGCGACAACTGGGTCTGGGGTGCATCTCAAGATAGAGCCTTTGAGAAAGCCAAGAATCTGCTATGTTCAAACAAGTTGTTTGTTCATTATGATCCGCCTAAACTTCTTGTATTAGCCTGTGATGCTTCATCATATGGGGTTGGCTGCGTACTCCAACAAGCAAATGAATCGGGCAAGCTACAACCTGTTGCGTATGCTTCGAGAAGTCTGTCAAAAGCAGGAAAAGCTTACAGTATGGTAGAAAAAGAAGCTTTGGCCTGTGTGTACAGGGTAAAAAAATGCACCAGTACCTGTTTGGTCTTCATTTTGAACTAGAAACAGATCACAAGCCACTCATTTCATTGTTTGTTGGAAACAAAGGTATTAATACCAATGCATCATCCCACATTCAAGGGTGGGCGCTGACATTGTCTGCCTATTATTAGACCTGCCTATAGACCTGGTACTGAGAATTGTGCCGATGCACTGAGTCGTCTGCTCTTACCCACAACTGAGATGGAGACGCCTCAACCTGCAGATCTACTGTTAGTAATGGATGCTTTTGAGAGTGAAGGAACCCCTGTCACTGCTCAACAAGTTAGGATCTGGACCAGCCATGACCCTATTTTAGTGGTTGTGAAACGGTGTGTACTCAGTGGTGATTGGTCTGCCATACCTATAGAGATGTGCGAGGAGACCAAACTTTACAACATTCGCAAGGATGAGCTGTCCATTCAGTCAGACTGTTTACTGTGGGGTAATCGTGTAATCATGCCAAAGAAAGGTAGAGAAAAATTTGTACGTGAACTTCATAGCACTCATCCTGGTATTGTCATGATGAAGTCCATTGCTAGGTCTCGTATATGGTGGCGTGGAATTGACTCTGATCTGGAATCATGTGTCCATCAGTGTAATACTTGTATGCAGCTAAGTAAATTACTAGCGGAATAATCGCTGAGTCTTTGGTTGTGGCCATCCAAACCATGGTTGAGGATCCACATTGATTTTGTGGGCCCATTTCTAGGAAAGATGTTTTTTGTCATAGTAGATGCATATTCTAAGTGGATAGAGTGTGTTACTCTGTCATCCAGCAAGTCTACAGCTACCATTGAGAGCCTTCGTATCATGTTTGCTACTCACGGTTTGCCTGACATTGTTGTGAGCGACAACGGGTCTTGCTTCACAAGTCTTGAGTTCCAGGAGTTCATGAAACTCAATGGCATCAGACATGTGAGATCAGCGCCAATCAAGCCTGCTTCTAATGGTCAAGCAGAGCGTGCCATTCAAATGATCAAACAAAGTATGAAACGCATAACTCAGAGCTCACTGCAGAGACGGTTGTCATGTATATTGCTCAGTTACAGGTCAAGACCTCAAACGCTTACTGGGGTTCCTCCTGATGAACTACTGATGAAGAGAACTCTCAAGACCAGGCTTTCTCTTGTTCATCCTGATTTGAATGATCGTGTTGAAAACAGACGTCAAAGTCAGCAATGGTGTCATGATCATGTTGCCGTGTCACGTGATATCTCGGTCAACAATCCGGTTTAGTTACTGAACTATGGTCAAGGTCCAAAGTGGATCATCGGCACTGTTACAGCCAAGGAGGGTAACAGAGTGTTTATTGTCGTGCTCAAGAATAGGCAAACATGCAGGAAACACCTTGACCAGGTTAAACTGTGGCACACCGATGAACTGGAACTGAGTGAGGAAGATGCAGTCAGTGACCAAACAACCATTGTTCACTCATCAGAGATTCTGCTGGCATTACTGACTCTGAACCTTCAGTCTCTGATGTGGTCATGGCCACTCCCATCAGATCAGCTACTCAGCCCTCAGTTTCAACGGACTCAGAACGCTCGCCCAGAGCTAAAGTTGAACTGAGATAATCAACTCGTGAGAGGAAAGCCCCAGACAATCTTAATTTGTAAAAAGACTATGGTTAAGATTTTAAAAGGGGGATGTTGTTATGTATTAATGCTTGGTTGTCACCAGACACCAGAGGGCGCTGTGGTCGGAAATCATTGGGCTGAGCTGCTTACATGAAACCTGCCGCTGCTCAGAGCCTGCCAACTGGTTCAATCCAAATTTCACCCTGTTGGTGTTGAGAGGGAAATCATTGGCCTCATCAGTGCTGGTTTAGACAATACTCATGCAATGGATTTTTGAAAGTGGGCATCTTCACAGGATGTGTCCACAACAGAGCAAGCATGGTGTGGCTCACCACATGGTTGATGAGGACCAGTTCAGTGATGGCCCGGATAAGCAACCCGAGGAGGAAGTGAATAGAATGTATTCGTTCCTGAGCAAGAGCCAACCGATAGTCGTTAATGTGAAGCTGAATGGCGTGCCTGTATCAATGTAGCGGGACACGGGTGTGAGCCAGTCAATAATGAGCCAAAGAACATTTGACAAGCTGTGGGACACTAGAGCTGCAAAACCGAAGCTGAGTCCAGTCAATGCCAGGTTGCGTACTTACACTAAGGAACTCATACCGGTGCTCGGCAGTGCAGCAATTGAGGTGTCATATGACGGTGTGGTTCACGAGCTACCAGTTGTATGTAGAACTTTAACATTTCTGTTCCTCCACTTTAGCAGATCTATTACACCAGCTGTCTGATGACACCTGGGATATATCCCTAAAATAGTAAACTCGCCTAATTCCCTCAAATTTGCTACAGGAGAAACGTGCACACAATGTGAGGTGGGAGACTGAATGGAGAAATCTGGGCATTCGCGAGATAGCTCTGTGCGAGGAGCAAGCCATTAAGCTGCTGGGAAGATATGCTGCTCTAGCTTTGAGAGATGGTGAGTTTAGTAGAACAGTGTAGGCGTCAAGCTAGTAAGTGCTCATTGACGTGGCATTCCTCATAGCTACCAGAAGCTATTAACCTCATCTCTGTCATCCTAATTCCAGGAGGGATAATGCTCACCCATTGTTAACTTATGCCTTCCTTTATTGTAGATTCATCACAGTAATGGGGGATAAGAAAAGGAGTATGAGGAAATAATATTTTACCGGTGGACTATGATGATGATGACAACAATGATGATGATGATGATGAAGAGGATGTTGACAATAAGGCCACACAATAACCCTGGAGCAAGATCCTCCCGCATCTTTCTGTGTCCCAACCCTCTCAATGTCATCCCTGCATCAGTTACTTTCTCAGTCCCATGCACCAGCTCAGATGCTTTCATCCAAGAGGAATTAGATTACAATAGTGAGGATATGACATTAGGTGATTCATCGAGTAGGACATAAGAACATAAGAACATAAGAATTAGGAGCAGGAGTAGGCCATAGGCCACTTGAGCCTGATCCACCATTCAATAAGATCATGGTTGATCTTCGGCGTCAACTCCACTTTCCCACCAGATCCCCATATCCCTTGATTCCCCTAGAATCCCAAAATCTATCGTTCTCAGCCTTGAATATACTCAATGAATCAGCATCCACTGATCTTTGGGGCAGAGAATTCCAAAGATTAACAGTCATCTGAGTGAAGAAATTCCTCCTATCTTAGTCCTAAATGGCTGACCCCTTATCCTGAGGTTTTGGTCCGAGTTCTAGACTCTGCAGCCAGGGAAACAATCTCTGTTGGGAATCTATCCTGTCAATCTCCCTCAGAATCATATATGTTTCAATGAGACCACCTCTCATTCTTCTAAACTCTGGAGAGTATAGGCCCAATCTACTCAATCTCTCTTCATAGGTCAAGCCTCTTATCCCAGGGATCAATCTAGTCAACCTTTGTTGCACCGCCTCCAAAGCAAGTATATTCTTCCTTAAATAAGGAGTCCAAAACTGTGCACAGTATTCCAGGTGTGGTCTCTCCATAGCCCTGATAACAAAGCGGGAACTAGAGAGCAGATGAGGATGTGCCACATTCCCAGTGAAGGCCACAGAGAAGGCTGCTCATAGCTTCAGAGTCATGATTCTATGGTTGTTCATCTGAAGGTATGAATGATTGAGTAACATCACATCTATGTGCAGGCTCTGATGTCAGGCTTCAAGGATGTGCAACAACTCAGAGCTGTGACTCTGGACTCTACAGCTCTCATTTATAGTAACATTAGGGAAGCTTTCTCTCATTGAAGAAATCAACAGAAACACATATTACTGCCCTGGTGGCAGCAGAAGACAGATTAGATCGCACCCAGCAAACCAGCTTACAGATGCTGTTTATCAGGGTATTCATGATCTTATACTAACCACAACCTTCCCTCTGGTCAGCGGGGATACAGATCCAGGGGCCAGTAAAATGGAGATGGTAGGAATAAGACCTGCATGAGTTTGACATTTCTCAGGACAACAGCATAGGCACATTTTCCAGCCTTCCCCCACATAGTACCATGCAAGGAGGAGATAACTGGCTGCCCCAGCAGAAGCTCTACAGGTATAGCCAGCAGCAGCTCCCTCCAAGGACTAAGGCATGATGAGAGGAAGGCCAGCTCAGTCTCATGAGTCTTTTGTACCACAAAAGCAGCCAAACACCCCTTGCAATAGTGACCTTGAATTGCATCTAGGAGAAACATCAGAATTGGAGAAAGTAAAGCTGGTTCAGACACCTAGGGGAAGCACAGTGTGAGAAAGGAGTAGGATGGGTTATGTTTTTGAATTCCTTGTATTAAAGGAGAATGTGCAATTATTTTACCTTATGTTATTCATAGAGATCATAGTCATACAGGAAAGTGTGAACTTACCTGTGCTCATTTATTCAATCAGTTTATTGAGACCTGCATAGCCATGTAAAGCCAACGAAGTCTGATGTGCTGTGAGATTCTAGGATGTGTACTGGTTCAAAGGGTTTATAAAGGCAAAATGTTGCTGTTGTCATTAATTTGAAGGTGGTGACAAAGATAGAATGTGTTAAACCATTGAAAACACACACAGTGATATCCCCCACTTAAAGAAATAGCAGCTGACTGTAAGGGCATTGTGATACTTTGAGAAAGCACATAAAGCTAACTTGACATGATGAGTATTTCCAAGCTTCTATTTACCTTCTGTTCCCATCTCGAGTACAATCTCATCCTCTCCCATAGGTTCACCTGTCTGTCTGCCCCGTAATTTGCTGCTGCTACCCCAGTTGTATTTCTTTGGTGCTGATTGTAAGTCATATTTTGCTTTGGAGGAAGAGAAGAAAATGTTAAGGGCTTATGAGTAGAATAGACACTTTCCCCCAAATGAACATATGGATGCATGATAATGAGATATGGAGGGGCGTTATCCCTTTAAATAAAGTGTCCTTGAAGACTAGCAGAAGCCCTTATGCTGACAATGTGAGTTCCCAGTGTGGTGCAAGAAGGTGCTTGAGTGTTTGCAGAGGTTGTTCTTTGCAGCAATGAGTTCCCTCAACACCCAGATGCTGAGAGAGAAAGATTACGATAAATGAGGAGCTGAGTGAAGGCCCTCTGAATAGTAAAGGATATGTATTGGTAACAGTGCCTTGACTAACTTCATGCTTGTGAAGCCATTGAACCACTTCCTGTCCTATGTGGTGCAGTTTACACTGATTGCTTCTGCTACCTTCCTCCAGACAGCTTGATCCACCCAGTGATGGGTTTTCCTGCTTGCAGTGCCTAACAGTATGCATCTTCGGGCCCTCATTACAGCGAGCAACATCTCCAGAGATCTTGCTGAGAAACTGTGGCCATTTCAGCTGCAAAACCCATCTTGCTCCTCTCCCTCCTCCCTATCCCTGCTAAGGATGCTGCTGCTGCTTCAGACATTGCTGCTTTAAAAGGTTGCACCAGGGTTGATTTTCCTCCCTCCCAGCATCCAGTATAGCAAATGAGGGCCCCAGGAGGAAATTCCAGCAGGTTCGAGATAGATTCATGCTTCTGGGCAGTATTCCCACTCTGCCACTAACCTGCCAATCTAGGAAAAGGGTTATCCTGAGAGCAGACTCTAAGCTAATGCTAATATAACCTCTGCCACTTCCTTGCAGTACCAAGCGCTGCAATAAATAACACTAAAGGGACCTGTAAAACTAATTGCATTTTTATGAAGTTCTGAATCTGAATTCATATTTATATTTCTGTAAAGTGAAGATCAAAATCTAAATCCACCTTTAGATTCCGATTCAAACTGACTTAGCTTAACCCTACAGTTGTGTGGTTGCAGCAAATGTCAATCACAGAACTGAGCAGTCCTTGGTCACATGGTACCCTGGACAACATCATCCAAAGGGGCTTTTAAAGTGCAGCATTCAGAATTCTCATAAAATGCCATTCCAAATCACAAAAGCAGTTGTACTTTTCACCTAAATGTGTTCAGATATTGCAGTAGAAATTCAAACACAATGGAGGTGAAATTAGCTCTTGGCAGTAGCCCAAGATGATTGATAGTGAATCGGTCCCAGTTTTACACCCTGCCCAATTTTTCACACCATTTCTTTCTATTGGACGGGACAGGGTGTAAAATGGGCGGCCGATTCACTATCGTCCATTTTATACTACCACCGAAGATTAATTTCAACCTCTATAATTCTTATCAATTGACGTAAGAATTAAAGAATAAAACAAAATAGATAATTTCAATACTTAGGGTCTTCTTATAACATTTTCTATTTGATTGACGGGGTTAACTCACCCACACCAAGTAAAATTGTTCCCATTGCATATAACACACTTGTATTATTCTCAGCAATGCTGCTTTTACATCCTTTGTGATTTACAGTCTTATAACATTTGACCACACTTACAGCACAAGTGTAAAATCAATTTTGTGCAGTACCATTTATCTCAGCAGTGATGTTAATCTGTTCTTTAATGGAAAGGTAGGGCTGGAGAGGGACTATTTGTACTGCAGAGTGGTATTTCACAGACTTAAGCCAAATGGTCTGAAGAGACAACTTGTGACCTTTAGGGATATTTCAACTCGACCGAACACTTTGCTGCAGTAGAATACTTTTAACTGTATGAATACCAGAGGACAGATTCAGCAGTGAGGTCACAGAGTGGTAATATCATTAATTTTACATGAAGTAGAATTTACTAAATATATTTTAGAAAATATCTGTGCACTAAAGTAAAATATGTGTTTATTATGATGCTTGTTCAGTCCCTTTGTTTACCATAACAGAAAATGTGGGAAGTACAGAACTAGTCTGACTGCATCTGAAAAGAGAAAATCATGGGTTAACAATTTGGTCAAGACTGTTCATCAAAGCAGACAGGTTGTGATGAGGGATGTCTAGCTGAAACATAAACCTGTCTTTCCTCTTTACAGAAGCTAAGGGACTGCTCCTTACTGTTTTCTGTTATTATTTCAGATTTCCAGCATTTGTAGTTTAAAAAAAGAATATATTGTCTGTTTTCAACATTTCTTTATAATAGGAGAAAAGTTCATTTGGTTATCTGACATGAGCTCAAATCAAACATAAGCTTGCTATAGATTCATAGAAATCATAGAAAATTACGACACAGAAGGTGGCCATTCGGCCCATCGTATCTGTGCTGGTCAAAAAAGAGTTACGCAGCCTGATCCCACCTTCCAGCACTAGGTCCGTAGCCCTGTAGGTTATTACAGCTCTTTAAGTGCATATCCAAATACCTTTTAAATGTGATTATTGTTTCTGCCTCTACCACCCTTTCAGGCAGTGAGCTCCAGACTCACATCTCCCTCTGGGTGAAGAAATGTTTCCTCATCTCCCCTCTAATTCTTCTTCCAACTACTTTAAATCTATGGCCCCTGGTTATTGAAACCTCTGCTGAGGGAATTACGTCCTTCCTATCCACTCTGTCTAGGCCCCTCATAATTTTATACACCTCAATTAAATCTCCCCTCAGCCTCCTCTGTTCCAAAGTAAACAACCCCAGCCTATCCACTCTTTCCTCAAAGCTAACATTTCCCAGTCCTGGCAGCATCCTCGTAAATCTCATCTGCACCCTTTTTAGTGCTATCACATCCTTCCTGTAATGTGGTGACCAGAACTACATACAGTATTCAAGCTGTGGCCAAAATAATGATATACAGTTCTCACATAACTTCCTTGCTCTTGTATTCTATGCCTTGGCTAATAAAGGAAAGCATTCCATATGCCTTTTTAACTACATCCATGTAAACTACATCAAATGCATTGCCCTCATTGACCCTCCTTGTTACCTCCTCAAAGAATTCAATTAAGTTAGTTAGACACGATCTTCCCTTAACAAATCCATGCTGAATAACCTTGATTTATCTGTGTCTTTCTAAATGAAGGTTTATACTGTCCCTCAGAATTGATTTCAGTAATTTACTCACCACTGAGCTTAAACTAACTGGCCTGTAATTACTCAGTTTATCCCTTTCTCCTTTTTTAAACAATGGTACAATGTTAGCAGTTCTCCAATCCTCTGGTACAACTCCTGTAGACAGGGAGAATTGAAAAATGATGGCCAGAGCCTCCGCAATTTCCTCCCTTGCTTCTTTTAGTTTCCTCGGATATATTTCATCCGATCCTGGTAATTTATCTACTTTCAAGGATGCTAAACCCCTTAAAACTTTGTCTCTTACTATGGTAATACCATCCAATACTTCACTCTCTTTCTCCTAAACTTCAACGTCAGCATCGTCCCTCTCTTTTGTGAAGACAACCGCAAAGTATTCATTTAGTACCTTACCTACACCCTCCGCCTCTACACATAGATCACCTATTTGGTCCCTAATAGGCCCTACTCTTTCCTTTGTTATCCTCTTGCTCTGTATGTAATTGTAAACCATCTTCATGTTTTCTTTGATTTTACTTGCCAGTATTTTTTCATGCACTGTTTTTGCTTTCCTAATTTCCTTCTTAATTTGACCCCTGCACTTTCCATACTCTTCTTGGCTTTCTGCAGCAATGAGCTCTCGATATCTGATATAAGCTTCCTTTTTTGCCTTATCTTACCCTGTATGTTCCTTGTCGTCCAGGGGTCTCAACATTTGGCAGTTCTACCCTTTTTCTTTGTGGGAAAATGTTTACCCTGAACTCCATGTACCTCCCTCTTGAATGCCTCCCACTGCTCTGACACTGATTTAGCTTCAAGTAACTGTTTTCAGTCCACTTTTGCTAAATCACGTCTCAGCCTAGTAAAATTGATCTTCCTCCAATTTAGAACCCTTACTCCTGTTTTTTCTTTGTCCTTATCCATAATTATGCTAAAACTACCTGAATTATGATTACTACCATAAAAATGATCTCCCACAGCTACTCTTTTCACCTGCCCAGCTTCATTCCCGAACATTAAATCTAGAACTGCCCCCCCTCATGTTGGGCTTGCAACGTATTGGCTGATATAAATTTCTCCAGAATGCAATTTAGGAATTCTGTGCCCTCTGTACCTTTTACACTGATAGGGTAATTGAAATCCCTCACTATTACTGCCCTATTGTTTTTGCATATTTCAGTAATTAGCCGACAAATTTGCTCTTCGATCTCCCTTAGACTATTTGGGGGTCTATAGTACACTTCCAGCAGTGTGATTGCACGGTTTTGTTCTTTATTTCAACCCATATGGCCTCATTTGATGACCCCTCTAACATACCACCCCTTCTCACAGCTGTTATTGTTTCATTAATCAGTATTGCGACCCCCCCCTTCTTTTTTAAGCCCCTCTCTATCTCGCCTGAAAACACTGCAACCAGGAATGTTGAGCTGCCATTCCTGCCCTTCTTTCAGCCATGTCTCAGTAATGGCTATAATATCATAATCCCATGTGTCTATCTGTGCCCTTGGCTTATCTGCCTTATTTCCCAGACTCCTTGCATTAAAGTATATACAATTTAGCATTGCCAAACTCCCTTGTTGTTCATTTTCTAGCCTTTGTTCCTCTGCATTCCAAACTCGCTTACTAATTTTCTGCCTTCCATTTCCAGCTTGGCTTCTCTCCCCTCTGACAATGCTCTCAGGTTCCCCTGCAAAGCTAGTTTAATCCCTCCCCAACAGCACTAGAAAACCCCCTCTGTGAGGATATTGGTCTCGGCTCTGTTGAGGTGCCACCCGTCCAGCTTTTACAAGTCCCATCTCCCCCAGAATTGGTCCCAATGCCTCAGAAATCTAAAACCCTCTCTCCTGCACCATCTCTCCAACCATGCATTCATCCCATCTATCCTCCTATTCATGTATTCACTAGCATGTGGCACTGGGAGTAATCCAGAGATTACTACCTTTTGAGTCCTGCTTTTTAATCTCTCTGCTAGCTCCATAAAATCTGCCTGTAGGACCACATCGCTCTTTCTCCCTATGTCATTGGACCATGGCTTCTGGCTGTTCACCCTCCCCCCTCAGAATGTCCTGCAGCTGCTCAGTGACATCCTTGACCCTGGCACCAGGGAGGCAACATACCATCCTGGAGTCACGTCTGCGGCCGCAAAAATGCCTGTCTGCTCCCCTAACTATCGAATTCTCTACCACTATTGCTCTTCCACTCTTCTTCCTCTTACCTGTATAGCTAAGCCACCCATGGTGCCATGGACTTGACTCTGGCACTCACCAAAGGAACCATTGCCCACACCAGTACTCAGAACAGAATACTGGTTGGAGAGCAAGATACACTCAGGGGATCCCTACATTACCTGCCTGCTATGCTTTATATGCTCAAGTATCCCATTTGTATAGTAGAATATTGAAATAGTACCATTGTTAGAAAAGTATGTACGAGTAATTCGACATATAATCCTGCAACGCTTAATAAATGGGTAAAGGCAGTTTCTGTTATTTGCTGGTGCAGGGGCAGAAGGTAAACAAAGAAGTAAAAAGAAATCGAAGTATGATGTCACAGCCAAGAGAGTAAGTGATTGGCTGGTGGATTGGTGAGTATTTAATCTTTTTCATTTTCTTTTTCTTTTCTGATCAATAAGAAACCTTTGGCGTTGTTATCAATTAGGGTTAATTTAAGGGTTAAGCCATGGTAGGGGAGCCCAGGCCTGTGTCATGCTCCTCCTGTGCTATGTGGGAAGTCAGGGATGCTTCCAGTGTCCCTGACAATTACATATACAGGAAGTGTATCCAGCTGCAGCTCCTGACAGACCGCATTGCGTCATTGGAGCTGCGCATGGATTCACTATGGAGCATCTGCGATGCTGAGGATGTTGTGAATAGCATGTTTCATGAGTTGGTCACACCGCAGGTAAAGGTTACACAGCCAGATAGGGAATGGGTGACTATCAGGCAGAGCAGTGGAAGGAAGGTAGTGCAGAAGTCCCCTGCAGTCATCTCCCACCAAAACAGATACACCACCTTGGGGACTGTTGGGGAAGATGGCTCATTAGGGGAAGGCAACAGCAGCCAAGTCCATGGCACAAGGGGTGGCTCTGCTGCACAGGAGGGCAGGAAAAAGAATGGGAGAGCTATAGTGATAGGGGATTCTATTGTAAGGAGAATAGATAGGCATTTCTGCGGCCACAAACGAGACTGCAGGATGTTATGTTGCCTCCCTGGTGCAAGGGTCAAGGATGTCTCAGAGCGACTGCAGCGCATTCTGGAGGGGAAGGGTGAACAGACAGCTGTCGTGGTACATATAGGTACCAACGATATAGGTAAAAAAACAGGATGAAGTCCTACAAGCTGAATTTAGGAAGCTAGGAGTTAAATTAAAAAGTAGGACCTCAAAGGTAGTAATCTCAGGATTGCTACCAGTGCCACGTGCTAGTCAGAGTAGGAATTGCAGGATAGCTCAGATGAATACGTGGCTTGAGGAATGGTGCAAGGGGGAGGGATTCAAATTCTTAGGACATTGGAACTGGTTCTGGGGGAGGTGGGACCAGTACAAACCGGACGGTCTGCACCGGGCAGGACCGGAACCAATGTCCGAGACAGAGTGTTTGCTAGTGCTGTTGGGGAGGGTTTAAACTAAAAAGGCAGGGAGATTGGAATCTATGCAGGGAGGCGGAAATCTATGCAGGGAGGCAGAGGGAAGTAAAAAGAGGGCAGAAGCAAAAGGTAGGAAGGAGAAAAGCAAGAGTGGAGGGCAGAGAAATCAAGGACAAAAATCAAAAAGGGCCACATTACAACATAATTCTAAAAGGACAAAGAGTGTTAAAAAAACAAGCCTGAAGGCTCTGAGTCTCAATGCGAGGAGCATTCATAATAAGGTGGATGAATTGATTGCGCAGATAGCTGTTCATGGATATGATGTAATTGGGATTACGGAGACGTGGCTCCAAGGTAAACAAGGCTGGGAACTCAACATCCAGGGGTATTCAATATTCAGGAAAGACAGACAAGAAGAAAAAGGAGGTGGGGTAGCGTTACTGGTTAAAGAGGACATTAACACAATAGTAAGGAAGGACATTAGCGTGGATGATGTGGAATCTATATGGGTAGAGCTGCGAAACACCAAAGGCAGAAAACATTAGTGGGAGTTGTGCACAGACCACCAAACAGTAGTAGGGAGGTTGGGGATGGCATCAAACAGGAAATTAGGAACATGTGCAACAAGGATACAGCAGTTATCATGGGTGACTTTAATCTGCATATTGATTGGGCTAACCAAACTGGTAGCAATACTGTGGAGGAAGATTTCATGGAGTGTATAAGGGATGGTTTTCTAGACCAATATGTCGAGGAACCAACTAGAGAGCAGGCCAACTTAGACTGGGTCTTATGTAACGAGAGAGAATTAATTAGCAATCTGGTCGTGTGGGGCCCCTTGGGGAAGAGTGACCATAATATGGTAGAAATCTTCATTAAGATGGAGAGTGACAAAGTTAATTCAAAGACGAGGGTCCTGAACTTAAAGAAAGGAAACTTCGATGACATGAGATGTGAATTGGCTAGGATAGACTGGAGAATGATACTTAAAGGGTCGACGATGGATAGGCAATGGCAGACATTTAAATATCACATGGATGAACTACAGCAATCCCTGTGTGGCATAAGAATAAAAACGGGAAGATGGCTTAACCGTGGCTAACAAGGGAAATTAGGGAAAGTGTTAAATCCAAGGAAGAGGCATATAAATTGGCCAGAAAAAGCATCAAAACTGAGTACTGGGAGAAATTTAGAATTCAGCAGTGAACGACTAAGGGTTTAATTAGGAGGGGGAAAATAGAGTATGAGAGTGAGCTTACAGAGAACATAAAAACTGACTGCAAAAGCTTCTATAGATATGTGAAGAGAAAAAGATTAGTGAAGACTAATGTAGGTCCCTTGCAGTCAAAATCAGGGTCATTCATAATGGGGAATAAGGAAATGGCAGACTAATTGAACAAATACTTTGGTTCTGTCTTCATTAAGGAAGACACGAATAACCTCCCGAAAATACAAGGGGACCGAGGGTCTAGCGAGAAGGAGGAACTGAAGGAAATCCTTTTTAGTCGGGAAATTGTGTTGGGGAAATTGATGGGGTTAAAGGCCGATAAATCCCCAGGGCCTGATAATCTGCATCCCAGAGTAATTAAGGAAATGGCCCTAGAAATCGTAGATGCAATGGTGGTCATTTTCCAACATTCCATGGACTCTGGATCAGTTCCTATGGATTGGAGGGTAGCTAATGTAACCCCACTTTTTAAAAAAGGTGGGAGAGAGAAAACAGGAATTATAGAATGGTTAGCCCGACATCGGTAGTGGGGAAAATTCTGGAATCAATTATTAAAGATGTAATAGCAGCGCATTTGGAAAGCAGTAACAGGATCGGTCCAAGTCAGCATGGATTTATGAAAGGAAAATCATGCTTGACAAAACTTCTAGAGTTTTTTTGAGGATGTAACTAGTAGAGTGGATAAGGGAGAACCAGTGGATGTGGTATATTTGGACTTTCAAAAGGCTTTTGACAAGGTCCCATACAAGAGATTGGTGTGCAAAATTAAGACACATGGTATTGGGGGTAATGTATTGACGTGGATCAAGAACTGGTTGGCAGACAGGAAGCAAAGAGTGGGAATAAACGGGCCCTTTTCAGAATGGCAGGCAGTGACTAGTGGGGTGCCACAGGTTTCAGTGCTGGGATCCCAGCTATTTACAATATAACATTAATGATTTAGACGAAGGAATTGAATGTAATATCTCCAACTTTGCAGATAACATTAAGCTGGGTGGCAGTGCGAGCTACAAGGAGGATGCTCGGAGGCTGCAGGGGGACTTGGACAGGTTAGGTGAATGGGCAAATGCGTGGCAGATGCAGTATAATGTGGATAAGTGAGAGGTTATCCACTTTGATGGCAAAAACAGTAAGGCAGATTATTATCTGAATGGTGACAGATTAGTAAAAGGGGAGGTGCAATGAGACCTGGTTGTCATGGTACATCAGTCATTGAAGGTAGGCATGCAGGTATAGCAGGCAGTAAAGGAAGCAAATGGCATGCTGGCCTTCATAGCGAGGGGATTTGAGTATAGGAGCAGGGAGGTCTTACTACAGTTGTACAGGGCCTTGGTGAGACCACACCTTGAGTATTGTGTACAGTTTTTGTCTCCTAATCTGAGGAAGGACATTCTTGCTATTGAGAGAGTGCAGCGAAGGTTCACCAGACTAATTCCCAGGATGGCAGGACTGACATATGAAGAAAGACTGGATCGACTAGGCTTATATTAGTGGAATTTAGAAGAATGAGAGATCTCATAGAAACATATAAAATTCTCACGGGATTGAACAGGTTTGATGCAGGAAGAATGTTCCCGATGTTGGGGAAGTTCAGAACTAGGGGTCACAGTCTAAGGATAAGGGGTAACCCATTTAGGACCGAGATGAGGAGAAACTTCTTCACTCAGAGAATTGTGGACCTGTGGAATACTCTACCACAGAAAGTTGTTGAGGCCAATTCGTTAGATATATTCAAAAGGGAGTTAGATGTGGCCCTTACGGCTAAAGGAATCAAGGGGTATGGAGAGAAAAAAGGAATGGGGTACTGAAGTTACATAATCAGCCATGATCATATTGAATGGTGGTGTCGGCTCAAAGGGCCGAATGGCCTACTTCTGCACCTACTTTCTCTGTCTCTTTGTTTTTTGTAGGAATGAGCCCAAACTAAATTAGAAATTAATGTGATCTAATTTTACACATGGCCAAATATTACCAAGAACCACAATTATTTGAAAAAAACAATGCAATTTACCATGTCTTATCATAGGGTTATCACTATTTTGTGTTTCTTTTCTTAAATTTGTTTGTTGCTGGTATAATATAATATTATATGTCATCATAATGTTATTGCCTAGTGATAAGTATATGTCCCTATTTTCTGGGTCTTAGCACAGCAGTCTTATTCACTTTCCTACAATCACTGCACCACACTTCACTTCATTTCGTTCTCATACTCACACACTCACCACTATTGCAAAACTTACTTCTCCACACCTCACATCATACACACACTGCATACCAACTATTCTACAATAAGAAATACAGGGAGCAAAATTGGCCCTTTTAATAACCCCGTTAGCACCTTCAAGGGGCACTAACGGGCCACAATAGCATTTTCACCCGGGGGAAGGGGCCGCTACTGCCTCCCCAGAAATTGCCCCGGAGGTTTGGGGGCACTGTTCTGGCAGCACCACACCCTGCGATTAGCACCCCAAGTCGGCGCACAATCGACGATGACATCATAGCTGTGCGTGCCAACCCCTCACCACCACACGCTGACCCCTTAACGCCCCACGGGGAAAATTGCCCTGCGGGCCGTGGGCAGATGTCAACAGTCACGCTACTGGCCCGGGAGCACCCCTCAAAGAAAGCAGAGCACTGGAGACACCCCAATTCCAAGTCGGGGGCAGGACCTCAGGCCGTGCGTAGGTAGGTTACCACCCACAATCGGGACGAAGGGCAATTTCTAGCCGATATTTTCTAAACACTTCACAAGACTGTCACTGACATTCACTTCTTTCTTACTGGAGAAGGCCGCGTACAAACTGTGCCAGGAAACTGCCACCGGAGGAGGCTGAGCCTGTCAGTACATCCTTTCCCCTATGGAAGAAGATATGCTGGCTAACACAAACAGGAAGAGAGTTACAGCAATGGTGAGTGATAACACTGCAGGAGATGTCGCCCAGGGTCTCTTCACATCCTTATCCTCCTTTTCCCTTCTTACTTCCATCTCACCCTACACACTCTGCATGACAAACGGTAGCTCCTTTCACCAGACACTTTTCCTCTGCTGTCGCTTTACACAAAAAGCTAACCCTTGTCCTGCTCTCTCATTTTAGTTGCTCAAAATTTGGAAACACATCTGCCACCATGAAGAGGAGGCCAGACTTCCTGAAAATGCATCATCATTCAATCTGCTCAGCTCAGAGACTGAAACCACACCTACCTTAGAGGCTAGGCTAGAGGAGGGGTCTTCACATGATGAATCAGGCACAAGTTTGCAGGAGCTAGGGCAAGGGGATAGAATGCCACATTTGCCATCTTGCCGAAGGATGGGACTCAGATGCAGACTGCGAGGGCCAGGCGACCAAAGAAGGCTGATGGCCATACACAATGCTGGGTGCACTCGGCAACCTGTCAGTGATCTTGCACATAATACTGCAGAGCATGGAGACTATTCTGTCCAACATGGACCGAGTGATTAGCTCCATGAATGCAACAGTGGGACCCACTATGACGGAGCCCGGAGCCACTTCTGGCACTCTGACAGCTTCCCTGGAAGCTCAGATGGCTACCATCATGTCCTGGGAGACTGTCAGAGCTTCACATCATTCCTGCACTCTATTTTCATACAGAGCAGTAGGAGTGCTGAGGTGCATATCTAAGAGAGTGGCCTTGGCTCCATGGGAGAGGCACCCGCTGTCCTCCTCCAGGAAGACAACATGCCTGCTCTCCCTTAACAATCTGCCAGTGCATTTGTTAATGCCTCACAACTAACTGGGACAAGACTGCTCCGGACCACGTTGAGTTGCTGCAGTCTGCAGCCAGGCGCTCGAGGCCCAGAGCTACTCGAGGTCATCCTCCGCGGTATCAGAAGTATCCTTACTGGAAGCTCAGCGGTCTTCCTCCTCCTGAGCTGTAGCCACTGGGGAAACACCACAAGGGAGCACTAGGTTAGGAAAATGAGCATGCAAGCCAATCATTAAGGGCTGACACAAGGGTGGTTCTTAATTCTATCGGTTAACTATTAGACGGAGCTGGAACTGAGTTGGATAAATTTGAATTTTGTTCTGGATTTGATCTCGGTGTTTATATTTAAACGGCAAGACCCATAAGATTGGACTAAAGGAAGGCAATCGTATCAAGATAGTGAGGGTGGTAGAGATAAGGTTTGAGGGACTGTTGGTGTACTAAGGATGGGAGGGATAATTCACATGAAGCTCTTTTGGATGAATTGCTCTCTGTGAGGTCTGGTAGCTAGGGCCGCTGCTGGTCGATGTCACTCCTGTTCTTCTTCCTCTTCCTGGTATTCCTCTGTCTCCTCCTCCTTTTCTTGATGCCCGGGTGGTGGTAAGGGCTGGTCACTCATGACGGCAAACTTATGCAGCACATTATTACAAATCTGGATAACCGCTCAGGGTTGTATTGCAAAGCTCTACTTGAACGGTCCATGCAGTGGAAGTGTTCCTTGAGCAAGCCGACTGCTCGATGACATTCCTGCTGGCAGCATGGCTGCAACTCGCAGCCATCGGAACAAAATAGAGGAATTAATAGGTTTGATCTAATAGCCATTACAGAGACGTGGTTGTAAAGTGACCAAAATTGGGAACTAAATATTCCAGGATACTTAACTTTTAGAAGAGATAGGCAAAATGGAAAAAGAGGAGGGGCAGCCCTGATAATAATTAATGGGATAAAGACAGTAGAGAGAAAGGACTTAGCTCAGAAAATCAAGAAGTAGAATCAGTTTGGATGAAGCTAAAAAACAGCAAGGGGCAGAAAACATTGGTGGGAGTTGTTTATAGACCCCCAAACAATCGTGGTAATACCAGGCACAGTATACATCAGGAAATTAGAGGTGCATGAAACAAGGGTAATACAGTAATTATGGGGGACTTTTCTCTACATATAGACATTTAGGGAAGAGTAACCATAATATGATAACATTTTATATCGAGTTTGAAAGCGATTTTGTTAAATCCGAAACTAGGATCTTAAATCTAAACAAAGCAAATTGCGTAGGTACGAGCAGCGAGTTGGCAAAGGTAGATTGGGAAACTATATTAAAAGGTATGACGGTAGACAAGCAATGCCTAACATTTAAAGAATTAATACATAATTTACTACAAACATACATTCCTTTACAACATAAAAACTCCATAGGAAAAGTGGTCCAACTGTGGCTAACAAGAGAAGTTAAAGATAGCTTTATATCAAAGGAAGAGGCATATAATGTTGCCAAAAAGAGAAGTAAACGTGAGGATTGGGAGGATTTTAGAATTCAGCAAAGGAGGACCAAGAATTTGATAAAGAAAGGGAAAATAAAATATGAGAATAAACTCGCGAGAGACATAAAAACAGACTGTAAAAGCTTCTATAGGCATGTAAAGAGGAAAAGATTAGCAAAAGTAAATTTCAGTGCCTTACAAGCTGAGATAAGAGAAATTATAATGGGGAATAAGGAAATGGCAAAGAAATTAAACAAATAATTTGGGGTCGAAATTCGGTACTGTCATTTTTGAGGCGGTAACACCGCCTGAATGGTGCTGTTACCGATCACCACCTCAAATTGCCAAATTCAGTATTTTTCCCCAAAGATGAGAGTGCAGTGCTAAAAGAGGAGTTGCACACTCGTCCTCAGGCACCAACGGAGCAGTAGCTCAGGAGACCTACTCAATTTTCTGGCAGAAGGCTACCGACATCCAAGCAAGTAAAAATGAAAAAAAAAATGTTTGCAAAAATTTATTTGACCGACACCCACACTTCCCCACTGTTGTCATAAATAAATATATGCTAAAAAAATAAACTTAAGAACTTACCTTACTCTCTGGACTATACCGCCCCAGGATCCCCGATCTATTGACAGCTTTCCCAGTTGGGAAAAGCATCTGCCGGTAAAGCCGCAGATTCAACCTAATGTTGCAGCCGCGGCGCCAAGGGGGCATTGCATGCTCAATGACATCACCACATGGGTGGCGGTAGAGGGCGCAGTGGTACCTCTTGGTGCCACCCCCACCGCCCAACTAAATTTTCCGGTAGGTGAACTACCTGCCCCACTGCGCCGCTAAGTCCTTAGCCACCCATTAGCTGCCCCTCTCCAGCACGAATGGGTGGTGTTTCAAGTTGACTTGTGACACCTTTGTGTCTGTCTTCACTGAAGAAGACACAAAAAAATCCCAGAAAGAGTGGAGAACCAAGGGTCGAGCGAGAATGAGGAACTGAATGAAATTAGTATTAGTGAAAAAATATTACTGGAGAAATTAATGGAATTCAAAGCCGATAAATCCCCTGGACCCGATGGCCTACATACTGGGGTTTTGAAAGAGGTGGCTATAGAGATAGTGGATGCTTTGTTTGTCATCTTCCAAAATTACATAGATTCTAGAAAGGTTCCCGCAGATTGGAATGCAGCTAATGCAACCCCACTATTTAAGAAATGAAGGAAAGAGAAAACAGGGAACTACTGACCAGCTAACCTGACTTAATTCATAGGGAAAATGCCGGAATCTATTATTAGGAATATGGTAACAGGACACCAAGAAAATAATAATATGATTGGGCAGAGTCAACACGGATTTATGAAAGGGAAATCATGTTTGACAAATCTGTTCGGAGAGTTTTTTGAGGTTGTAACTGGTGGGATAGATAAGGGGGAACCAGTGGATGTAGTGTACAGTAAACTCTCATTTACCTGGATTGCTTGGGGATTCGGCAACTCCGGGAAAACAAATTTTCCGATAGGGCGAGTTTACATTTTAAAGTTAATATTTGAAGGTGATAGAACCACCCACAAAATATTTTACATCTCGTATTGTTATTCCTATAGTGGCACTTGAAGATTTGTATGACACCCTGATCCATAGATTGAATGAGCGAGGTCACATTGAAAGGCAAATAGCATGCAAAGATGTTGCCACAACTAGACACTAATTTTGACTCATGAGGGTGTGCTCTGCAATTGTCAAAAAACAGCACACACTTTCCATTAGGTTTGCCTATTTTCTTCATGTTTTCTCGAACTTGGGGAACGAATTCTGTTGAAAACCATTCCATGAATATGTCCTTGTCCATCCACGCACTTTTCTGAGCTTTATAGCTAACTGGTTAATGAACAATTCCTTTTAAACCATGTGGTTTCCTTGATTTGCCAATCACTAAAAGTGTAAGTCTATGTTCCCCAGAGGCATTGGCACAATTCAAGATTGTTAACCTCTTCTTATTCATTTTAAAGCCTACAGCTTCCTTCTCCTGTGCTGCAGCCAACGTAGCAGTTGGCAAACACTTCCATGGTAAGCCGGTCTCATCGGCGTTGTCTATTTGATCTGCAGTCAATTTCTTTTCCTGCACCATTTCAGCAAATGTTCTTGAATAATTCTGTGTGACCTCATTGTCTGCTAATTTTTTTCGCCCATCATTTCGAGCTGGCGAATACTGTGGCGATGCTTAAAACGTGTGAGCCAGCCTTCTGAAAAAATGCACTCTTCAGTTAAATTCATTTTCATCTTGAAGTCCTTGGCCTTTGCTGTAATCATTGGTCCTGAAATTGCCACGCCTTCAGATCGTTTCAAAGAAAACCATTCCTAATGCACTTGGTCTAGTTTGTCAAGCTTCAGCTTTCTCAAATTCTTGTGGGACATTGCCTTCACGGAAGATTCAGAAGCAGTGGTGAAACTGTCTAAATCTTTCAATTGCTTCTTGATATCATAAATTGTTGATGATTGAACTTCATATTCGTCCATCAAAGTACGCGTACTTCTGCCAGCTTCAGACTTCTTTATAATTTCTAATTTCTGCTGAATGTTCAATACTTTTCGTTTCCTAATGTTGCATTTGCTTTTAGTGCTGTCAGAAGGCATTTTAAATTGTTTGATTTCAGGGTGTTTTGAACAAGTACACTCGAAAGACTGATGCGTTGCAATGAACTGCTTTCAATGTGTGTGACAGTTGAAAAGTGAGCAAGAAGTCCACGCCTCCCTCAATTTATGCGTAATTGAGCAACCTGTCCACGTTTGCGATAGTTGAAGTGAGCGAGATATTCACGTGTGTGACAGTTAAATTACCGAATCTCGCAATATTTTAAATTCCGTTGCGGCGGGCTTTCTGTTACATTCGTATCCGGCTAAACGAGACTTTACTGTATTTGGATTTTCAGAAGGCATTTGATAAGGTGCCACACAAGAGGTTATCAAACAAAATTGGGGTAATATACTAGCACGGATTAACGGACAGAAAACAAGGAGTAGGAATAAACAGATCATTTTCAGGTTGGCAGACTATAACTAGTGGGGTGTTGAACGAATCGGTGCTTGGGCCCCAGCTATTCACAATCTGTATCAATA
The DNA here is from genome assembly GCF_044704955.1 of Pristiophorus japonicus. NCBI lineage: Eukaryota > Metazoa > Chordata > Chondrichthyes > Pristiophoridae > Pristiophorus > Pristiophorus japonicus. The sequence goes on along the minus strand of NC_091981.1, from coordinate 154,644,451 downwards.
ATTTGGATGAGGGGACAAAATGTAATATATCCAAGTTTGCTGATGATACAAAGCTAGGTGGGAATGTAAGTTGTGAGGAGAATGCAAAGAGGCTTCAAAGGGATATAGACAGGCTCAGTGAGCGGGCAAGAACATGGCAAATGGAATTTAATGTGGAGAAATATGAAGTTATCCACTTTGGTAGGAAAAATAGAAAAGCAGATTATTTTTTAAATGGCGAGAGATTGGGAAATGTTGGTGTTCAGAGGGACCTGGGTGTTCTGTACATGAATCACTGAAAATTAACATGGAGGTATAGCAAGAAATTAAGAAAGAAAATGGTATGTTGGCCTTTATTACAAGAGAATTTGAATATAAGAGTAAAGACAACTTATTGCAATTATATAGGGCCCTGGTGAGACCGCACCTGGAGTATTGTGCACAGGTTTGTTCTCCTTACCTAAGGAAGGATATACTTGCTATTGAGGCAGTGTAATGAAGGTTCACCAGGCTGATTCCTGGGATGGGGGATTGTCCTATGAGGAGATATTGAGTAGACTAGGACTATATTCTCTATAGTTTAGAAGAATGAGAGGTGATCTCATGAAAACATGCAAAATTCTTACAGGGCTTGACAGGGTAGATGCAGGAAGGTTGTTTCACCTGGCTGGGCAATCTAAACTAGGGGTCACAGTCTCAGAATAAGGGGTCGACCATTTAGGACTGAGATGAGGAGAAACTTCTTCATTCAGAGGGTGGTGAATCTTTGGAATTCTGGAATGACAGAGCAAGTTAGAGGGGCCGAATGGCCTACTCCTGCTCCTAATTTTTATGTTCTTATGTTCTCTTGTTATAGGCCATATCTACAGCTTTGCCCAGGTTCCTGACAGGTGATTTAAGATCGAGTTTTAAATCTGCAATTCTGGTGCATGGCTTTTGCTCTGCCACTCTCTGCAGGCGAACCATAACACTGGAAATTTCCAGCCACTTTACGATGTTAAAATTATAAACTGACATTTTCGTTTCTGGTAGAAGTATATCAATTTGATTATTTATGTAATTAAGAAATTAAACAACTAATGGGAGGAGGAGGCTCCATGAATATCCCCATCCTAAATGATGGCGGAGCCCCACATGCAAGTGCATAACTATCTTCAGCCAGAAGTGCCGAGTGGATGTTCCATATCGGCCTCCTGATGTCCGCGATGTCACAGAAGCCAGTCTTCAGCCAATTCAATTCACTCCACATGATATCAGGAAACGGCTGAGTGCACTGGATACAGCAAAGGTTATGGGCCCCGACAACATTCCAGTTGTCATGTTAAAGAGTTGTGTTCCAGAACTAGCCATACCTCTAGCCAAGCTGTTACAGTATAGCTACAACACTGGCTTCTACTCGATAATGTGAAAAACTGCGCAGGTATGTCCTGCCCACAAAAAGCAGAACAAATCCAATCCAGCTAATTGCTGCTCCATCAGTCTACGCTCAATCATCAGCAAAGTGATGGAAGGTGTCGTTCACAGTGCTATCAAGCGATACTTGATAGTAACCTGCTCACTGATGTTCAGTTTGGGTTCCACCAGGACCACTCGGCTCCAGACCTCATTACAGTCTTGGTCCAAACATGGACAAAAGAGCTGAATTCCAGAGGTGAGGTGAGAGTGACTGCCCTCGAAATCAAGACAGCATTTGACCAAATATGGCAACAAGGAGTCCTAGTAAAATTGAAGTCAATAATAATCAGGGGGAAAACTCTCCACTGGCTGGAGTCATACCTAGCATAAAGAAAGATGGTTACGGTTGTTAACAGTCAATCATCTCAGCCCCAGGACATTGCTGCAGGAGTTCCTCAGGGCAGTGTCCTAGGTCCAACCATCGTCTGCTGCTTCATCAATGATCTTTGCTCCATCATAAGGTCAGAAGTTGGGATGTTCGCTGATGATTGCAGTGTTCAGTTCCATTCGCAACACTTCAGATAATGAAACATAGAAACATAGAAAATAGGTGCAGGAGTAGGCCATTCAGCCCTTTGAGCCTGCACCATCATTCAATAAGATCATGGCTGATCATTCATCTCAGTACCCCTTTCCTGCTTTCTCTCCATACCCCTTGATCCCTTTAGCTGTAAGGGCCATATCTAACTCCCTCTTGAATATATCCAATGAACTGGCATCAACAACTCTCTGCAGTAGGGAATTCCACAGGTTAACAACTCTCTGAGTGAAGAAGTTTCTCCTCATCTCAGCCCTAAATGGCTTACCCCTTATCCTTAAACTGTGTCCCCTGGTTCTGAAGCAGTCCATTCCCGTATGCAGCAAGACCTGGACGACATTCAGGCTTGGGCTGATAAATGACAAGTAATATTCAAACCACACAAGTGCCAGGCAATGACTATCTCCAACAAGTGAGAGTCTAACCACCACCCTTGACATTCAATGGCATTACCATCACCAAATCCCCCCCATCAACATCCTGGGGAGTCACTATTGACCAGAAAATTAACTGGACCAGCTGCATAAACACTAGCAACAAGAGCAGGTCAGAGGCTGGGTATTCTGTGGTGAGTGTCTCACCTCCGGACTCCCCAAAGCCTTTCCACCATCTAAAAGGTACAAGTCTGGAGTGTGATGGAAAACTCTCCACTTGGCTGGATAAATGGAACTCCAACAACACTCAAGAAGCTTGATGCCATCCAGGAAAAGACAGCCTGCTTGATTGGCACCCCATCCACCACCTTAAACATTCACTCCCTCCATCACACATGCACCATGTCTGCAGTGTGTACCATCTACAAGTTGCACTGCAGCAACTCCCAAGGCTTCTTCAGCAGCACCTTCCAAACCCGCGACCTCCACCACCTAGATGGACAAAGGCAGCAGGCGCAGGGGAGCACCATCACCTGCAAGTTTCCCTCCAAGTTACACACCATCCTGAATTGGAAATATATCATCGTTCCTTCATCATTATTGGGTCAAGATCCTGGAACCCCCTCCCTAACAGCACTGTGGGAGTACCTTCACCAGAAGGACTGCAGCGGTTCAAGAAGGCGGCTCACCACCACCTTCTTAAGGGCAATTAGGGATGGGAAATAAATGCTAGCCTTGCCAGTGAATGAATAAAAAAAAAATCGGGAGAGATGTAAAATATGCTGCCAATTTGCTGACACCCATTTTACACTATCAGACAAAGTCAAAGTTAACCCCATTGTTTCTGTTGCCACACACCCCAAGCAATGCTGACAGTTTCTAATTATAAGTTTGACCCCAAGCTTCCAGTCGCCTGTCAGTTTATTCTCCACTGCATTCCCACTCTGACCTCTCTGACCTCGGCCTTTTACACTGTTCCAATGAAGCTCAAGGAGCAGCACCTTATCTTTAGGCACTTTACAGCCTTCTGGACACAACATCAAGTTCAAAAATTTCAGAGTGTAACCACTGCCAATCTTTGGCTCCCTTTCCGCCCCGCCCCGCCCCCCTCCCCCGCCTCCCTCAGAGCCTCTTTCTTTCTTTCTATTTTTCTCCTTGTCTCTAATGGCAGTTGCTCATTTATCCCACATTCACACCCTATCTTGACTAATGTTTTTCTAACTCCTGGCATTACCATTTGAATTTGAGCCATCATCCCTTTTGTCTCTATAATCTCGCTTGTCTTCCAACCTATCACAGAACTTCCCTTTTATTCTTTCTTCCCCTCTCCCTTTCAGTGCTTGTTAAGAATCTATTCTTTCTGAACACGCTCCAGTTCTGACGAAGGGTCATCGACCCGAAAAGTTAACTCTGCTTCCTCTCCACAGATGTTGCCTGACCTGCTGAGATTTCCAGCATTTTCTGTTTTTATTCCAGATTCCAGTATCCGCAGTATTTTGCTTTTGTGTCAGTTTCTAATTATTGGCTATGAAGAAGGCCTTTGCAGTTTTTCACAAACAAAGTCCTGAAAATTTGTAGGGCAGTGATTCTGGCACTTCCACTGGCACAGCAGGGTAAGGAGGAGGTTTCCTGATTTCCAAGTCCCCTGTAGACACCTGCACCACTACAGGCACCTCTTTGGCACCTGCTTGTCTCTACAGACTGTAAAATAGCCCTGCTGCTGCCGTACAGTGGGGTTTACAGCACCTACAATACCCTTTGCAAGGGAGCTGTTGAGAGGAAAGAAGAAACTGTGCCTGCCATGTTTCAGGACTCCAGGCCACGATGCAAGTCTGGACCTCTGGGTGGGTGGGCCACACTTCCACATCAGGCACACTTCTTTTTAATGGGCTACTTGAACCCCAGCTCATCTTCTGGCTGAGGAACCTCCCACAATGGGAACCCTCCATCTCCAAACATTCCCCTCTGACATGCGTGACCATTCCATGTCAGCCCGTGTGGATACTAGCAAGACTTGGCATAATCAGGGTCCCAGTTCTAGACCGTCCATGATTTCCACCTTACTAATATACTGGCCAATTTTTCTAAACATGGTTTAGCCTCAGAGCGAGGAACAGGTTAGTGGCAAAAACAGAAGAAAATCAATTGCTGCTTTGTACCAGTATCCCTCACATGTTTACTCATGTCTACATTAGTTAAAAACCATCAAATATAAGAAAATATGCATTTAATGAAAATATGAGTATATCATCAATATCAATAAAACAAAATGAAATCTGTCCGAAACTTCAACCAAGGCCTTGACTACACCTTATCATCACATTAACAGTGAGTGACATTGTCTACAGGATTCAAAAGCAAAAGGGCTGAATTTTTGAAAAACATACCAATTTTTTTGCAAAGACTGTAATTTCAGAAAGTAGTTTGAATGGAACCATAGGTCAGAAAGATTAAAAAGAATGTTTGGAGAAGTGTTATAAAATATTTGAAGTGCATAGATCGATATAGAAGTGGGGGACAAAGTAATTCAACAGCTAATTTGCAATATAGATAGCATAAGCATCAGAACTTATTCTGTGCAATGTTATTGTGTGAATTTTTAACGTGTTCATATAATTTTTGTCTGCCTATTATTTCAATGGATTCATTTGATTTAAACAGGTTCAATTAAATCATTACTATCACTTGTTAAAGTAGTGGACAAAGAAATTGGATATGAATGCGTTAAATATTCATAAGATAATATTGCACAACACCATTTCCAGGCTCTGCTGTAAATTCACAAGACTGATTTTATGAATTTGCAATTGTGACGTGGCGTCTCACTGCTGGGAACTAAATCTGAAGCTAAGTTACTGCAGTTTTGTCATGTTTGTACTGACAATCACATTATTCCTGCCTAAATAGTACAGTAAAATAAAGGCCAGAATTTTCCCTTTGAAATGAGTGTGATTTTGTGAGCGGGTGGGCTGTTAAAAGCACGAAATTGACAGCGTGTTGTGAATCTACCTTCTACAGGCCGGCACTGACATGATGGGCCAAATGGCCTCCTCTGTGTCATAATTTTCTATGATTCTATGATTCATCCCGCCGACTTCCACCTTTTACACCAGCAAGTTTCTCAGCGTGCCAGAAAGCTGCTCAGGAGTGGCAGGCGACCTTATTGAACTATGTAAGAGGTCGTTAACTGACCATTCAGATGCTGTTTAACATGAGGTTTCAGCTTTTACTGCTTGTGTATGGGATTCATGGGCTTCCTGTCAAAGCACAGCAAGAGGTCATCGGCCATTGTGTGAGTTGAACAATTGACAGTTGAAATAATCACATAAATACTCACACCTCACACCTGCTCTTTGTGTAAGGGAAAGGCTCTTGCTGACATCATTGGTGCAGACAATTTGCTTTCAGGAGTCTGTAGTTCATTTCTGCAACCTTGGAAGCCACTCTCACTACATTGGAGGATTGTGCCTCTAATCTATTAGATTAATATGGGTGCCGCTTATGCTGTTTCACCTTGGACCTCAGATTCAGACCAAGATGAACCCCAGCAGCAACAACACCAGCAACACCAGCAGCGATACCCCCAACACAGGTATACAGGCAGAGGATCAGCTTCCTGGACATGACTAAACAGCAGTGCCTCAGGAGGCTCAGGCTATCGCGCAAGGTTGTGGCAGACATTTGTAGCTTTCTGGAAGAAGACCTGCTGCCAAGTGGACCTGGTGGATGTGATATATTCACAGAGCACAGCACACACAGCTTCCTAACGTGGAAGGCAGCTCTCTCGGAAGTCTCTGGAAATCTGCCGGTTCTGTTTATTATTAACTCTGCACTTGCAGTACACAATACGTCCACAGTGTGGAGCTACAAACATTACAAGCTTACAGGCATTACACTTCGCCCTCCTTAATGAAGAAGCCAACATAACAAACATCATACATAACTTTCATGTCTATATATAATAAAGGATATAAACTTATTTTTTTTCCATATTTACAAATTTATCTGTATCACTTGTTTTCTGTTTCGAAGAGGATACCTTCGCTCTTGAACAGAACCTTCCAAACATGGTGTCGATTTCACACTCATTCGAGGCTCATCCCGAGGAACATTTCCTCCATGGAATTTCCTTGATTTTCATTTGAACTCACTCTAAAATCAGTCTCTTTGTTTTCCTGACTCGGACTCAGACTTTCATTCTGATTCTCTCCTGGATTTGTTTCCAGTACATTGGATTTAGGATTTGCTACTGGTGTATCAAAACTATCTGATGAGTCAGAAATAATTGAATCATTCCCACCTTCAACTCCTTCCATGTCTATAGGTAAAATATGATCAATATGAACAAACCTAACCTGTCCATTATGAAACACCTTTACCAAATATGTGCGAGGACCACATATCTTTATCAAGACCTGGCCACCATAAATAACTGCGTGCAAAACTCTTGGTCAAGCATGTTCCCAGGTGCTGGTCATGACGGTCTCCTAATAATTTGGACCTGAATTTATTTGGTATAAACACTCTTGCACCCCACATGATACAATCTTTATCGACTGATAATTCATTCCTACGAATGAAGAATGGATGTGTATCTTTGTCTGTTACCTGGTTTGGCCATCCATTTGCAATATACTCATACACCTTTGACATCACTGGGTCACGTTTGGTTGCTCTACCAATCTTTTCAGCTGTGACTGGCAGTTCATCAATGTATGAAAAATAAAACACTTCTTCCCTGTCGGGTGTAACTGATGATGGGGAAGGGAATCTCGACATTGCATCAGCATTACTGTGATCAGCTGATCGTCTGTATTCAATATCATATGTAAATGCTGACAAAATCAAAGCCCATCTCTGCATTCGGGCTGCAGCTAATGTTGGAACTGGGGACTTTGGATGGAGGATTGCTGTTAGGGGCTTATGGTCCATAACAATGGTAAACTTACGACCATACAAGTATTTGTGAAACTTCTTGACCCCAAAAATTAATGCCAAAGCTTCCCTTTCAATTTGCACATAATTACTCTCACTGGCACTGAGAGTGCGTGAAGCAAAAGCAATTGGTCTCTCCTCCCCACTACTTAATACATGAGAAATCACTGCCCCAACGGAGAGGCGTCACAGGCTAGCTTAATCTCCTTAGATATGTCATAGTGAACTAACATGGTGCTCTCTACCAATTTGCTTTTACACTCCTTGAATGTTGTATCGCATTCTTTTGACCACTTCCAATGGACCTGTTTTTTCAAAAGTTCATTCAGTGGATGTAATACTGTAGCCAAATTTGGTAGGAACTTCCCATAATAGTTCAAAAGACCCAAGAATGAACGAAGTTCAGTGACATTCCTGGGAGTGGGTGCATTTCTAATTGCATCCAATTTTTCCATGGTTGGATGTAAACCATCTTTGTCTACTCTGTACCCTAAGTACTCCACTGAGTTTTTAAATAACTCACATTTGCAAGCAGACACTCATACTCTGTGCTTCTCTAGCCATTTGAGGACTTCATTCAATAAGTTATTATGAATTTGCCTATTTGGTACTGTCATCCAAATAACATACTGCCCCTTCAATACCTTGCAAAATCTGGTTCATCACCCCTTGGAATGCGGCAGTGGACACACCTTACCAGGGGATGTCAAAGTCACCACCGCCTTCAACTTCTTCACAGGCTCCTTCCAGGGATCTGCAGCAGACATTTCCAGGATCTCGCAGTCGGCCGCCCACAGATGCATCAGGCGGGTGACCAATGATGTGTTTCACATGTCAGGCACTTATGTGCACTTTGCCACTGATGAAGCCAGTCTGACTGAGTGGGGGCTCGGCTTTGCGGATCTGGTTGGCTTTCCACGGGTGTCATCGACTCACACATGTGGCTATCAAGGCACCCTCATCATCCAGGATTGTTCGTGCACCAGAAATGGTTCCACTTCCTCAAGGTGCAGCTCCTCTGCAACCACAAAAAGACTGTCATGCATATATGTGCCAGATTCCCAGGGAGCTGTCATGACTCTTTCGTACTGCACCAGTCCACCCTCCCTCAGCTCTTCACAACTCCAAAACATACAGCTGGCTGCTTGGAGACAAGAAATATCCACTGAAGACATGGTTCATGAAAGTCTTGATGAGGTCGAGCAATGAGGCCAAGGAGCACTATAATCAAAACTATATCATGACCAGATGTGTAATAGAGCAAGCAATCGGGATCCTGAAGATGCACTTCAGACGCCTGGACAGATCTGGAGGAGTCTTTCAGTACGCGCCAGCCAGGGTCTCCAGAATGATCATCAAATGCTGCACACGGCACAGCATAGCGCAGCAGCAAGGATTGGAGCTGCAGGAAGAGCAAGGCGCAGAGCCTCCCCGGAGGAGGATAAGAAGGAGGAGCAGGTGGAACACGAGGAGGAGGAGGAGGAACCTGAGGTGGAGATGGCACCAGCAGTGGTGCACATTGCTGCATGGGAGGCCTCACAATGGCACGATTTAGTTAAGTTGCACCAGTGCACCCATATGGTACCTAGATGCTGAAACAAATTTCACCCCCCACCCAAAAACATCAAAGCAGTACTAAAATGAACAAACTATTCCTGTCAGACACACACACATTGCTCGAGATTAAGTAATGTCTTACCAGTCACTTCAACTGACAAGGCCACTTCCCAGATCGCAGTAAAAAATTAAGAAGACAGGAAAGCGGTGCAAATAAATAAATTTAAGTGGTTTATAAATAGAACTGAAACCAAACAATGTAACATCTTGGAAAACACCCATGTACATACTCTTGTGTATCTACAATTGTGTCATATTTCTTTTCTTAATGCTTCTACGGCATGCAACCTGTGAGAGTCCCGCCAAAGACTGCTCCACCTGCGCCTGTGCAGGGGCAGATTTGGCCACTGGGATCCGAGGCATCATGTGGGGCTCTGACTGAGGGGGAGGCAACAGGGAATAAGTGGCAGCACTTTGAACAGAGCCCCCACTTCCATCGTGCCCCTCTTATGGTCATCACTCTCATGGGCCACCCGCACTTCCTTGCTAGCAACGAGCAGGAGAGCACCTTGCTGCACATCAGTGAGGTGGTGAACGCCCAAGTCTACGTTAGTATCCATCCTGCAATAAGAGCCTGCAAGCTGTTGTTCACAGCAAGCATGTTCTTGTTTGACTGGCACTCCTCTGTGCAGGTGGCCAACCTTTCCATGGAAGAGCACATCGTCACCATCGTCTGCGACACGGTGCTACTTATGTTGGCGATAGACTCCTCCATTCTCTGGACAACCGCGCACATCAGGGCTGGAAAAGCTGCCAAAACCTCCCGCATTTCTTGGTGCTCCTCCAAGATCATTCTCTTTGTCGCCAAGGTTCAGCATCTGCCTCCAGCGGAGCAGAGCTTGGAGCATCCTGCATTCACTGCTGTCCCTGTCTCCATCATCTGCTCTTGCTCATTTGTGATGTGTGAGACACCTAGTGACAACACCACTCTATCTCACACAGGACCCATTGACTTGTGCGTATCTGCGCTAGTGCTGGATGTGCATGAATCTGGTGTAGGTGCACCCTCAGAGACCGTAGCTTCCACTGAGGAGTCGTCTTCCTCCTCCAGCTATACAGTGGGCATTGGGGGGGGAGGGGGTTGGGGGTGCAGTTGTTGGACCTTAGGAAGACATGAATCAGAACTGCTATGATAAGAATGTGTAATGTTACCATTATGCACATGATTGATCATATTTTACTGGCTGCTGATATCAAGTCACCATGAGTGACTTTTGTATGCCATGTCACTGCATGATGTTTAATTCTGTTACCAGGTTGCTGGGAGGCCCCCTTCTCTTCATCTCCCACTGCCAGCAACTCTTCAACTCCACTTATTTCCAGTGCCTCCTCTTCTGCTGCCGTCAATGGAGTGGCAATTGGAGGGCCACCTCCAGTTCTCTGCCTCTCCCTGATGTTCTCCGCTCTCTTCTCCTGCAAGAAGAAAACAGGAGAACTTTGAGTGAGAGTGATGGAATGAGTGCAAGGAATGGATGGGTTACATCTGTAAAAGGTGACTAAGAGGGAGTTCCCATTATTTTGAATGAGAATACTTTACCTTGATCGGCTGTCCAGTGCCACGTGACTCCAGCTTCTCTCTGCGCATCCTCAAGACCTGAATGTGCTCCGATGCACTGGGAGAGGAGGCCTCCGAACTTGATCGCTGGAGGGTGCAGCAGCAAAAGGTAGGTGTGGATCTATTTTACTATTTTCTGGCGAGCGCCCGCGGGAAGTCCAGCACTGGGATTTCAGGCCCAATTGGATTTAACTGGAATCCCGGCAGCTGCAGCGAGGTAAGGACAGTCTCGGGGAGCAATCCTTGTGGGCCAGTAGGAGCAAGAGTGCTTCCTCCTGGGCTCCCAAGCTCTCCCACCATCAGACCACTCCATACAAGCACACTCCCGGGGTCGGATTCCCACCTGGGCTGGGGATCGGGGCACCAACTCCTTATCCAGAGACTATGCACCCTAGTTCTAGACTCTACAGCCAGGGAAACAGCCTCTCAGCATCTACCCTGTCAATCCCCCTCAGAATCTTATATGTTTCAATGAAATCACCTCTCATTCCTCTAAGCTCCAGAGAGTATGGGGCCGATTTTCAGCAAGGTCTCCACTTGCCCAAGTGCCGCCCAAAGTGCTGCCAATGGCCACCGAGTTACCAGACGGTACTTTGGGCTGGATATTCAGGAAGAAGGTCCCTCGAAGGTCAGCAGGCAACAAATGGAAGGCGTGCAACAAACTGGGCGGCAGCGCCAGGAGGTCGTATTCTCGGCGGCAGAGGCAATTGCCATCTAAATGCCACCGTGGATGGAGTCGGGCCCACAGAGGGTCGAAGACCTGAAAAAAAAACCAACAGCAAGAACTAAAAAAAGTATCCAAAGACCTTCAGGGGACACCATACAGGTTGAAAAAAAGCATTAAAATGTTCACTTACATTTTTTTCAGGTTCTTCCTACTCACCGTCGGGGACAGACCAGCCTCCAGCCAGCAGTCCACCCCCGTTCTGCCGCCGAGTCCTGCCGACTCCCGCCCGCAGGAATCTGGGAGCTCGGCGGGCGGGAGGTCAGTTGCGCCACTCAACCGTCCGCTGATGTCAGCGGGGTGGTTCCCGGCGGCTCTCCCCTCCCGCCTGCTCCAGGCCACCCCGAAACTGGCACTGGACGGATCTTCAGGAGAAATGTCAGCGGGAGTGGGCAGCAGTCAGCGGCAGCGGGTGGTGAGGTGCTGAAAATCGGCCCCTATAAGCCCAATCTATTCAACCTCTCTTCTTAGGACAATCTTCTCATCTCAGGAATCAACCTTGTCAACCATCGTTGTAAGGAAAGGCAAGTATATCCTTCCTTAGGTACGGAAAATGAACTGGACAGAGTCCTAACCCAAGTATTAAAAAAAAATGCACTAAGTCAGATCAAAGGCAAAAATGATCTATATTGGTGCAAAGCATGATTCTGAGTAGGAGGGGAATCTTAATATCCTCATTGGGACGGTTTGCTCCAATCCGTTATATTTTTACATTTTCTGCAGCAGCTACAGTGCCATAAATTTTCCATTTTAGTTTCTTTGTCATGTATTCTTTACTAGTATTAACTGATATATATAACTATTTTAGCTATTAGTGAGGAAGGGAGAACAGTTAATAACTGGTTCAATAGATTTTAGCTGCTTTGATCCAGATTAAATTTAACCTCCAGACTTTGGTTAACTGCAGAGGAGAACATGGCAAATTAATGGACAATGATATATATTTAATTAGATTTTTTAACTTAGAATTGTTTGCTTTAGATTGAATTTACATTCAAATGGGTGTTCATTTGCTTACTCATACAGTACCTGAGCTGGCACATTTGTATTTAAGGCCCATCAAAGAAACGACAATTGTATTTGGCTTGACCATGTAGAAAAGCTCGACAGTTTCTATGCTTTCCATTCAAGGCAGGACCTGATTACCATAATGCAGAAGAAAGGCATCGTTCATCGTGCACAGACATAAGATAAAGTACCTTATGAAAGTAACTGAAAAAATGTACTTAGATTACACAAGTAGAAGAAAATGTACCCTCACTCGATGAGTCAGTTGATCTATAAAAGATTACAGCAAGTGCAGCATTATCGATCACTCTGACTTCTGTCTCCCAAAGATTGCAATCCTATTATTCTGATGTCTATATTCATTTTGAATGCCACACATCTTTTCAAACACATACAAAATACTGCAAGCTGCCGATTACATGATGGTTGTAAAATACATAAATAGAGTTTAGTGAGGATATAGATATGTTGCTTCTTCTACTATTAATATATAGCACTGGGCCATGAAAATCTACAAGCATAAAACAGTCACAAGGGGCAGAATCATCTATTGTGCCTGTATGTAGAAATAATACTGTAATATATCTGGGTTCTAAGGATCATTGTACAACAAACGATATAACCTGAAAACATATAGGGCAACTTGTTCCAATTGCTGCAGAAGGGCAACTTTTGGCTCTTCATTGCAGGATTAAAGCAAAGTGCTGGCTTGTTGCAGCATAGGCCGCAATTGTATAGTTGCCTCCGAATAAGTGGCAATTCTAAGGAGCTTGTATTTGCACTGTGCAATGAGTGCAGGGGTCAAGGGGAGGGGTGGGTTTGTGCTGAGCTCCCCTATTCCCACCTCAAACCCCACCAACAAACTGAAAAGAAAATCCAAATGCTCCAACAACGGCTTCAAGTTAATTTTAGAGCAATGCAGTGACAAAAAATCAGTTTGAATATAAAAGAAAAAGGACTTCAGGGCAAAAATCCAAATAGATTTCCTTCTTTGAATGGCACATGTTCAGACAAATAAAATGAGCTACAGGTATTACTATACTGAAGGAACATTCAGCCAATATTGCACCTTGAAGATGGAAGACAGAAATTGTCTTCAACCATCACTCCTGCACCTTTCACAAAATTACTCTGTGTGAATATTAACTTACAAATGTTTAACGTATTTGTACACATTTCCTTTGTCTGCTATTTTAACAGAACTGCTAACCTATTTATATTAATGCATCCCTTAAAATAGCAGAAAAACAAACTGAATATTGTTATGAATTTGGGTCTGCCATGGATACCTTCTCGACTTCTGTGGCATCAGATACTCCTGTAAGTGATTGAGATATCTAACAAAATAGGTATAAATTGTTATTTTTACTACAACTGCTATTTTGGTGAGTAAAATTGATTTCAGTCAACTAAACATTTGGATTCGTACAGCTGCAAGTTAAATACTGCTTATAGTTGTGCTGTGCGAAAGATCACTTCTCATCCTTTGTACTTCTATGTAGGAAATATAAGTAGTGAATCGGTAGCAGTGAATTACAAGACAATAATCCAATCAAAGGCAATTAGCAAAAGAACCAGAGGGAGACGAGGAGATTTTTTTTTACGCAGTGAGTTGTATTGATCTGGAATGCACTGCCTGAAAGTGTGGTGGAAGCAGATTCAGTAGTAACTTTCAAAAGAAAATTGGATATATACTTGAAAAGGAAAAATGTGCAGGGCTATGGGGAAAGAGCAAGAGAGTAAGATTAATTGGAGAGCTCTTTCAAAGAGCTAGTACAGGAACTATGGGTGAATGGTCTCCTTCTGTGCTGTATGATTCTATAATTAAAAATAATTAGATAATGTCATAAACCATAAGTGTAAAAGTCAACTGAAACCAGACATGTGAATACTGACAATAATCTTCCATCAACCATTCATTATTTTTGTATCCAATAGATTTTTAAATTATGTCAACCACCCATATCTTTGCTTCACTACCACAACACTTGGTAAAACATCACAGGAATTTGACATTCGCCATATGGAGTATTTTGCCATCTATGCAGTTTCAATGGGTATGGGTTAGTCAACAAACCGACCTCATTATTTGAACCAAGGATGGTTTGTTTCTTCTAATAATAATTTGAAGTTGACCAAACGAGTATTCTCAGCTCCAGCTATGGATCTGCAACTCAGAATCTTGCTGCTGTAAAATTCCACACAACATTTCTTCTTTTATCTTGCAGAGTTGTAATGTTAGTAGAAATTGGACAATTAAATCATTAATTACTAAAAGAGCTGTATTCTTATTCAAACTCCTTAAAGACCCATTATTAATTTCAACAAAAATAAATCAATACCATGTATAGGATATCATCTGTAAGAAGGTAAACTGTGCTTTTTTTTTTAGCTTACTACATTTTATATACAAGGATCAGTAATAAATAAGTTTGCTAATGATCATGTTATGTTATTTGAAATAAATGGCTCGGATGCTGATAACATCAATACTTAGATTTTAAGTAGGATCTATTAATTGAGTTTTCTTAATTAGGACTTTCAGTCAATATGCTTTCATGACCTTGTTACAATGTAGCCTCCCCTCTGTACAGAGGAAAAACATAGGTCACTATGCGAATGAGCAACATAATTACCATAAAAAGTAAATGGTTCAGTTTATAAATAGAATATAAAGAGTTAAAATTCTAGGATCATTGCTCCACCAACAGAAATGCAGTGCAGTAGGACTCCCAGCCATATCATAATGGGAGTCATAATGATGGGGTCAATTGCATAATTGGGACAGGAAGCTCAGATTTGTAAAGACATCTCAGTGATGCCTGCTTCATTCTGCAGATGGAAGTTGCAGAGATATCCAACTATTCTACTAGACGGCTCCATTGGCTTCGGAAGGACTGATGAGTGAGTATGATAATTTTCCTTATGACACGAAATGGGGAAAATGCCACATCAATTATCCTTGTTTTAGGCAGCCATGCGGCTTTTACAAAAGCCTCAGTGGAACTGCCAAGAGTTCCATTAGGCTTAACGAAACCATAATGGGCATTGTTATGGATGCAACCCTAGGCAACCTATATCATACTGCCACCAGAGGGCATACCTGTTGGAGTCCCAAGGGATCCTAGCACCCCTTGGGAGTATTGTATATTAGCAGGCCTCCCATGGTGTACCAACACTTTTGAGTCTGAATAAAGGAGCTAAGGTCACACTTACTCACTGTCTACAGTACTCAGTTACTTTACTTTATTATGAGCATAACAACTGGCGACGAGATAACGAACAATCACGCGAAAATGCAGAGAACTGTTGGTATCCAGGAGAAATTCTCAGAAGGGGATGATTAGGAGACCTTTTTGGAGTGACTCGACCAATACTTCGTGGCCAACGAGCTGGAAGAGGACGAGAACACTGCCAAATAAAGGGCAATCCTCTTCACCGTCTGTGGGGCAACAACCTATGGCCTCATGAAGAATCTTCTAGCTCCGGTGTAACCAACAACCAAATTGTATGAAGAATTGTGTACGCTGGTCCGGGAGCATCTAAATCCGAAGGAAAGCGTTCTGATGGCAAGGTATCGATCCTACACGTGTCAACGGTCTGAAGGCCAGGAAGTGGCGAGCTCCGTCACCGAACTAAGGCGCCTTGCAGGACATTGCGAATTTGATGGATTCCTTGAGCAAATGCTAAGAGTCTTCTTTGTGCTTCGCATTGGCCATGAGGTCATCCTTCACAAACTATTGACTGTTGAAACACCGGACCTGAGCAAAGCCATAATGATAGCCCAGGCATTTATGTCCACCAGCGATAACACCAAACAAATTTCGCAGCATAAAGAAGTTTCGGCAAGTACTGTACACAAAGTAATGTCATTTTCAGGCAGGAATGCATATGGCAGAACGTACACACCTGCAGCTGCATGACCTCAGATGACCCAGAGTCTGCCATTAAACATTAATGCAAGGCAGTTAACACCTTGTTGGCGCTGCGGAGGTGATTATTGAGCCCATCTCTGGACTTGGGCTTAAATTCAAAATCCTCTGACTCAGAAGCACAAGTGCTACCACTGACACAAAGCTGACACAAGACTTTAAGGGTTCTCCATGCATGTCATTTCCAGCACTAGGTATGGCAGGCAATTATGGCCAATTTTGGGAAAACCTGTGACGTTATTCCAGTGCAATATCAGCAAGCGTTAAACTCACTGCTCCCCTGGTCTCATCACTAAAATGTTCACATCAGGAAATTCATCCTAATGTGCATTAATGTTACTAATTTGTAGCACTTGTTTATAAACCAAATCTAATATGTTTTTCCATTCAGTGCTGTTCAGAGTAGAAATGCTACAGCTAATTTAACTTGTCTGTACATGTAGTACTATTCAATTTATTTTCTTTTAAAGATTGGCTGAATTTTGTGCTCATGAACATGATGAATGACAGTGCAGTAAATGGAATATTATCCACTTTTGCAGCTTAAGCATTAATGTCACTTGTACACTGATAGCATAACTTTATCCTACAGGTCACAGATATGACAAGTAGATTGAAACTGTGTTGTATAATATTAGTACAACAACAACTTGCTTTTATACACCACTGAGGTAGTTCTGCACTGTGGAAGGTGCTATCTTTCGGATGAAATGTTAAACCGAGGCCCCGTGGCATTATTCGATGAAGATGTTCCGTTGTCCTGGTCAACATTTATCCCTCAATCAACAGATTAATAAGCAAATGATCTGATCATTTATTTAATTGCTGTTTTGTAGGACCTTGCTGTGTGCAGATTAGCTGCCTTGTTTCCTATATTACCACAGTGACTAAACTTCAAATGTACTTCATTGTCTGTAAAGTGTATTGCGATGTCCTGAGAACATGAAAAGTGCTATCAAATGCAAGTCTTTCTTTTTTTCTTCTTTCTTTTAACATAGAGGATGTCCCTAGCTTCTTGACAGAGAATAAATGGAGGCTAAGCAATAGTTGGAGAGTTAGGAAATATGATCAGAAATAAGGTTGGAGAAGATTTGAGGAGATTTTCAAATGTAGTGAAAAGATATAATAAGATGGAGGGATTAAGATATAAGGGCTGAGAAATTGAATTGCACTCGAATTGGAGTGAGATCCCAGGAATATTTTATTCTGTGCTTTCTTTCTAAGAGCTATGTTAGGTACAGCATTCTTCAAAACATATTATAGATATTCCCTCGTCATTTATCTTCACCTCTTTGTACACTGACATTACTGTCACATGCATACTGTGCACACTGTGCTCGTGATATTATGCATCACCCCTGTGCTTGCTGATTTACATTGGCTCTTGGTCCGGCAATGCATTGATTAAAAAATTCTCATGCTTGTTTTCAAATCCTTTCATAGCCTCGCACCTCCCTATTTCTGTAACATTTTCCAACCCTACAACCCTCCGCGATCTCTGCATTACTCCAATTCTGGCTTCTTGCACATCCCCTGTAAGGGATAAATTGTAAGAGTTGCAAATTGTAAGGGATAAATTACAGGAGTTGCAAATAGGTGGTCAGAACAATGCTGAAGATAGTGAACTAATTAGTATTAGGAGGGTCTGAGAAATTGCTAATGTATGTAACATTTGCTTATGTAGGTATAGCACACTTATAATGCATTGCCCGAAATGTATCCTGAACCTTCGTAACACTTAAACAGCCGAAGTCAGCAGTCTTTGATTAGAAGTCTCTGAGGAAGTGATAAGGAAGCCAATATTTTGGTACAGTTACTCTAGACAACACAAAGACTGGGGTAGAGGGCAAATAATGGAACAACACAATGATGGGAGATGGACAGTTGCATGTACCACTCAGAGCCAGTCTGATAATAGTCGACAAATCAATGTAACTTCGCTGATAGCAATAGACCTATTGATGATTTTATAGGAGGGTAGCTCCTCTCCAAATCTGTATAAATTATACTTGAAACCTCTTGTATTTCGGAGGTTTAGACTGAACTTTCCCGAGCATTGCTTGCAATAAAGCTGGTAAACCTAAGGTTTTGTTTGTTTACTTCCGTGGTCATTATACGGTGGTAGCTGGGCAAGGTGTCAATTAACTACATCAGTTAATCCATCCTGAGGAAGTGAAGCCTTCCTTTTACCCCAACAGATGGGCGAGGTGTCGATTAACTCTATTAGTTAATCCATCCCGAGGGAGAGCAGCCTCCTTTTTACCCCTACATTCGGCGTCACAAACAGGATGCAAACCCTCCGACCTGGATGATGTGACAGCTGAATGGCAGTGACTATGTTTTGTACCACCTGCAGCTGTAGCATTGACAGAGAAGTAGGTAATCTGTATATAGAACAAGAAAGGGGTAATCTGTGGAATAAAAGTTATAGTGAACCATGGAAGGACGAAAACCAAGGTTGGGGATAGGTGTATTGCCTGAAAAAGAAGGAATACAGCCTAAAAAGGGGGTGGGACCCCAGGATGTTTAGGGAAACTGGCCAGTGGGATAAAATGAAGAACAAGGAGGGTCTTTGAGATATGGCCGAAAAGTGTCCCGGGTATAAATGCTAACAGGGGAAAGATGAAAAAAGAAAATGCTGGAAAAAACATTGAATTCAAAAAGGACAGCTTGTTTTTATCAAAAGGTGAAGACACAACCTTGAAGCTACAGCTGCTAAAAAGGAAACAAATTGAACGTCTAATTGGAAAAAAAAAGTGTTTGCGATGGAAAAAGATGTAACTTACTAAATACTAGTTGATATTGGCTGTGAAAAAGATATTGGTTTGATTAGGGGTAATTAACGAATGAAAGCCACATTTTCATAAATGGCCACAGTGAACTCTCGGCTTTGTTTCAAAATGTGAAAATAATAAAATCTGACGAGTTAAACCCGACACAGAATCTGCAGCTTTGTAAGAAACAAAGATGTTTAACTATGGACTGGAGGAAGGTCATCAAAATATTAAGTTCGAATTCAAAAGGGGGAAAAGATCTAAGCTATGCGAACTCAGCAAAGGAAGGAAAAAACTGGGAATTAGAAAATTCTTAAAAAAGATGGAACCGGCACAGAAGTTTTATTTTTGTGCCGAAAGAAATAAAACACAAGGTTTGCTCAGTGAATGGGATGTTTAAAAAAAATGCTGGAATGTATGCAGCTTGTGGGAACATTGGATTTCAATAAACAACATAGCTATTAAAAATGTGTGGTCTCGTTTTAAATCAATTAAAAAATCTTTGAAGTTTAGGAAAATTGGAGTTTAATCTAAAATGCTGTCTTTCCCAATGAGGTGGTTTTATTTAAAGCTAATGATGACAGCTTTACTAATGATTGCTGTTGTTTTAACAAATTCCTAATTTCTAAGTAAGTTTTGAAGGCACAAAGACTTGGAAAAAAAATTCGGATTATTACGCAAAGTCACGTAATGACGTCAGGCCTTCTTACAAACCTGTAAAGGAGTTAACCCTTTCCATTGACAGCTGTTTTACTGGACATTATTAATTTGGATTTCTTAATAAAAGAAAGAAGACTCACCTGACAGACAGAGGAAATGGTGGGATAGTCAGAATAAAAATAAAACAAAGAAAGCCTATGTAATAATACTCACCTGCTACAGAGGACAGATAAAAGAAATAGATACACAAACAAAACAAATTCAAGAGTTAGAAGCTGGGATTAAATAAGCTGGAAGAAATAAAAAATGGGACCAGGCGGATAAGTGCAGTGCGCAGCCATAGCACCATCACTACGGCAATAGAGCCAATGTACCTCACCGTAGGTAAGTGTAGTCCACAAACCCAACCTAACAGTGAACCAGACTGGGATAGCAAGTGTGGAGTAGAGTGGCCCCCGGCACATGAT
The DNA here is from genome assembly GCF_044704955.1 of Pristiophorus japonicus. NCBI lineage: Eukaryota > Metazoa > Chordata > Chondrichthyes > Pristiophoridae > Pristiophorus > Pristiophorus japonicus. The sequence goes on along the minus strand of NC_091981.1, from coordinate 154,624,433 downwards.
AACTTGGCACAAAGCGACACCAGAGGTACACAGTGGGGAATGGCAGAATAAGGGAAGAGCGGATCTAGAAAAAATGAAAAGATTGGAATTCCTCAAGTACGGGATGGAAGGATGCTGGGGATCAATTAGAACCAACTGGAGCAGAATACTGAATGTGACTCAAGGCAGACGAAAGGGTAGGGGAGCACGGGGAATGTAAGTGGATTGAATACAAAGACCACTCTGGGACGGATAACCCTGACAAAAATGATGCAGCATTCTTGAAAATAATGTAACTTTAGAGTGGGCAGAACACATAGAGGAGTTAAAGTCAGAACAACGGGAGAAGATAGCTAAAACAACAGCAGTTACGTTAGCAGCAGAGGCAAAAGGGGAGGAGACACACCCCCACGCAGCTCCTCTGATATGTTTTAGCTGTAATAAGGGAGGAGGCGCAGGAAGGTGAGGCCTATAACAGGCAAAGAAGGGAGCACCCTTTTGCAGTATGTGGATGATATCCCTATTGCCTCCAGCCCAGAACACCAATACCTACTAGCTTCAACTACAATGCTAGGAGTGCAAGATTAAAAATAAATCCTAGGAAGGTGCAGATGGGAAGGAGCGAAGTAACATATCTAGGATACATAATATCACAAGGGAAGAGACAGATGCCGAAGGACAGAAAGGAAGCAATTCAATCAATGCCCAGGCCAGGAACCGTGAAAGGGGCCAGGCAGGTGCTAGGGCTATTCAACTACTGCAGAAATGCCGAGATCAGGAAATTGTGGTTGTAAGATTAAAACAAGCTCTCACAAATGCTCCAGCCCTGGGATTACCCGACCAGAATAGGCCCTTCCACATCTATACCCAGCACAGTAAAGATTATTAGATGGGGACAGGCATAGGCCAGTGGAATAGTAATGTCGGGAGACAGACCCAGCATACCTTTGTAGAATTGCTTAACACAGGAAGGCTAAAAACGGTAACCGACGCGTGAAGGGCAAGGTGGGAAGCATGCTCTTACCCCCCCCCCAGTGGGATGGTAACAATAAAAGACAACTATAACAATCCTGCAGGATGGATCATTACGCAGGGAAAGGAGCAGCCCAACAGGAGAAGACGAGGGAAGTAGTCAGGCTTGAGAAGGCAGACATGGATCCATATGTAGATGGGTCTCGGCGCTATATGGGACACCACGGATGGGCCATGGTAGATAGAAGCGGACAGGTCAAAAGGGAAGGATGGTTAGAAGGGGGTCAATCAGCTCAATAGCCTGGAACAAATGGGGATACATGACCTCAGGAGGAGGACCGATTAAACATGAGGAGATTGTTAAAAAATTAGTGGAAGCCTCCCTCCTACCCTAGGAGTGTGCAATCAACATCAAAAGGGAAATGCATGGGCAGATGAAGCGGGTGGCAGAGGCAGGTACACTGGCCGGGGAAGCCCAAGTCGGAGTATGTATAAATGGGCCTGAGGAAGTAAACATGCTTAAAGTACAGGGAGAAATCACATCACAGGAAAAAGAGGGGTAGAAGCAGAGAGGGACCCAACAAGGGACCGACGGGATATGGAAGAAATAATGGGAATGTGGTGGCCCCGGAATGCATCCAGGGGAGCCTATTAAATTTATACCACGGGTATGTCCATACAGGTAGAACCAACATGATAAGCTCGATGTCCAGATGCTGGTGGAGGAAGGAAATGGGTAGAAATATAGAGAACCACTGTAGAAGGTGCGTGACAGGTGCAAAATACAGCTCAGGGGGGAAAGTAAGGTCAGAATGGGACATAGATTTTACTGGACCGTTACCCAGCAACAAGGGGAAGATATACTGCCTAGTTATAATAGAACAGTTTACGAAGTGGGTAGCAGTTTTTGCCAGTAGAAATTGTTCAGCAGAAATCGTAGCCAAGATCCTAGCAGAAGAAATAATACCCCGATGGGGAATGCCACTACAGCTGGACTCAGATCAAGGTATACACTTCACAGGGAAGGTGATAAAACAGGCCTACGCTTTACTAGGGATTAGGCAAAAGTTCCATGTTCCATATCATCCGGAATCTTCCGGATTGGGGAAACGAATGACTAGGACCATAAAAGCGGCCCTAGCCGAGGCAATCAAAGAGATTGGAAAGGGATGGGTAGACAGGATACCCCGAGTACTGATTAAGCTCAGGGCAACCACTAGTCGGGAAACAGGACTGACAACCTTTGAACCAATGAGACTGCCAGAAGTCTTGGTTTCAGGAAGTGAGGACGTAGGGCCATATAAAGACAGGATACGGAAATTTGTAATGGGACTCTGTAAGCAGTTACATGACTTTAAAGGCACAGGCTAGAGATCAGCAAATAATCAAGGACTTAGAGAACGACACTAAGGAACAGAAGGTCCAAATACACCAAATAGGCAGTCAGGTGATTACCCCAGATAGGTCCGGGCTGTATCAGGTAATAATGGTCAGTTATGGTAGTTATAAGGGGTACCCGGAATATTGTGTTCAGTTTTGGTCTTCTAATCTGAGGAAGGACATTCTTGCTATTGAGGGAGTGCAGCGAAGGTTCACCAGACTGATTCCTGTGATGGCAAGACTGACATATGAAGAAAGACTGGATCGATTGGGCCTGTATTCACTGGAGTTTAGAAGGATGAGAGAGGATCTCATAGAAACATATAAAATTCTGACGGGACTGGACAGGTTAGATACAGCAACAATGTTCCTGATGTTGGGGAAGTCCAGAACCAGGGGACACAGTCTAAGGATAAGAGGTCAGCCATTTAGGACTGAGATGAGGAGAAACTTCTTCACTCAGAGAGTTGTTAACCTGTGGAACTCTCTACCGCAGAGAGTTGTTGAGGCCAGTTCATTGGATGTATTCAAGCGGGAGTTAGATATGGCCCTTATGACTAAAGGGATCAAGGGGTATGGAGAGAAAGCAGGAAAGGGGTACTGAGGGAATGATCAGCCATGATCTTATTGAATGGTGGTGTAGGCTCGAAGGGCCGAATGGCCTACTCCTGCACCTATTTTCTATGTTTCTATGTTTCTATCGACAAGTGGAAACACTGGACCCAGTTAAAAAAGCATGGTCACTAACTAACCGGTGAAGACTGGGAAATATTGTTTTTTGCAGGACTCTAGTGCTCGTGGAAGCAACGTGGGGTAATGCAGCCTCATATCAAGGACAACAGGCTGAGGGACAGCAAGGCCTGTATTACAGGGACTTGGGCAACATTAGTTTAATAAAGAATCAAAAACACCGATGGTGACAGACGAAGCAACAGTAGACTTAAATAACGGGCATAAAACAACATAACAAGGAAATGAAACAATATTGGGGATGGGCCAGTACTACAGGACAAATAATTAGTGGGAATAAGACCGCGGTGTGTTTTATAATCAGGAGGGACAAAGATACTGCACCCGGGGGAAGTGGGTGCAGACTTCACTCAACATCTATGAATGGTGGTGGAGGGATATCTCCCGAGATAGACCCAACACGGCCCCACCCACTACTTCACCAACAGTGAGCACTACCAGGGCCCCGACCACCACACCCCCAGCGCCATAAGCATGACCCAATTATAAACGCTGGGGCAAAAGGGGAATTGTTAAGGCAGACCAAGGATAAGATATACTTTGGGGTACGCCAGCGACTAATTACTGTATTCCTAAATTTAAACACTATAACCACCCCCAACTTCTGCGGTTAAAGATTATAAGTCTGTTAGAAACCTAACTCTATGAGCACTTGAAGGCCCTGAATCAAAAACCATGAAGTTTAATGTGGAAGTAGGGTCAGGTAAAAAGCGGGACGGGAAAAAGGAGGGATACTAGAAATGGTACGCGGTGGGATACACGGCAGGATACGCGGTGGGAGTTGCGACGGTAAACACTATCGACCTGCACACGATAGATGATCGAGTTAATGCCCTAACACAGGGATTGCTAGAAAGGAATGAGGATACTGAAAAGGTACAGGCACAACTGTAATGGCGCAGAAAGGGAATTATTATAAGTGGCCCACACATTGCGAGACCACGCCAGGACTATAAATTAGAGCAGCTTCAGCATGGAAAGGTGCCGGATTGGATAACACTTGATGTATTTACCAACTGGACCTTGGACAAAAACATGACTCATGCCTGCGAGGTGCGGTGAAACAGTCATGCTTGGGTCCCAAAGGCCAGCTGTGTAACCGGACATTTAAATATAATAGGTTTTGTATTATCTATACCACAGTACGATGTGACAAAGGGAGATCGTCTATATCAAACAAACAATATAGGGGAAATAAGAAATCAAACTTGCGTGAGGTACCTGACAAACCAGAAATGTAACTGAAGAGAACAACAGTACTAAGAGTCTCAGCATAGATGATTGTTATAAAAATAACCAAGTTGCTTTATGTCGAGATCCACTACGAATGATCAAAGATGACTGTGGATATGACCAAGTGGAAGGGTGAACTTTGAGTATCACCCCCCTAACACAGGACCAAAAAATTATCGCTGTTCCACGAGGAAATGGAGATTGATGTGTGAGCACCACGACAATTGAAATGAAGAAAGGAACACCTCCTGCATCATTATGGATACTGACTTCTGCTTTACTCCGCTTGACGAGACAGATATAAACAGGTTTATTATAACCCCTGAACTAAAGGAGGAAAGATCGATGGGACAACGATGGACATTACCTGAGGAGGTTATGCGAAGGCCATCGGGCCGCAAGGAAAACCGATACTCAAACTGAAAGAGGAACAAACTCGATTGAATTGGACACCATTCGACAACATAAAGGATACCCCAGGTGGGGCAGAAATTCAGCAGAATAAAGAAGACCCCAAGTGGAGGAAACATAGAAGAAGCAGAGAATACCCCAGGCGGTGCATTATTCGAACACCGAGGAAATGTTGGCTAGAAAGGATTTATACACGAACTATGCTGGACTAAATGTACTGGTTGTAGTGCAAGGGAACTCATCTTGCTAGTATTATCCTGTAAAAAGTGTGACTTATGTAAGAGGCAGGCCCTAGCCCATGCTGTAGTTAAAACATTGAATAAAGGGAAATCAGACAGTCCGGCCGACAGGACTTACTTAGTATAATCTTGATGGGAAAGTCAACAGGTAGATCCTGCAGCTCGGGAAGTAGCGCTACCCAAGCAAAAGGACAACTCTGGAAGCTCACCCATGAGGTATTAATTGGGAAATGGCCTATCTTGGGCATGTAGCCAAGGGCCATTAGGGGGAAATTGTAAGGGATAAATTGCAAGAGTTGCAAATTGTGAGGGATAAATTGTAGGAGTTGCAAATAGGTGGTCAGTACAATGCTAAAGATAGTGAACTAATCAGTATTAGAAGGATCTGAGAAATTGCCTATGTATGTAACATTTGCTTATGTAAGTATAGCACACTTATAATGTTTTGCCCGAAATGTATCCTTAACCTTAGTAACACTTAAACAGCCGAAGTCAGCAGTTTTTGATTAGAAGTCTCTGAGGAAGAGATAAGGAAGCCAGTATTTTGGTACAGTTACTCTAGGCAACACAAAGACTGGGGTAGAGGGCAAATAATGGAACAACATAATGATGGGAGATGGACAGTTGCATGTACCACTCAGCCAGTCTGATAATAGTCGACAAATCAATGTAACTTCGATGATAGCAATAGACCTATCGATGATTTTGTAGGCGGGTAGCTCCTCTCCAAAACCTGCATAAATTATACTTGAAACCTCTTGTATGTTGGAGAGTTAGACTGAACCTTCCCATGCATTGCTCGTAATAAAGCTGGTAAACCTGAGGTTTTGTTTGTTTACTTCCGTGGTCATTATACGGTGGAAGCTGGGCGAGGTGTCGATTAACTATATCAGTTAATCCACCCCGAGGAAGAGAAGCCTCCTTTTTACCCCTAACATCCCCTAATTTCATTGCTCCACAGTTGATGGCCGTGCCCAGGTCCTAATCTCTGAAATTCCCTCTCTAACCCTCTCCACATCTCTACCCCTCTCTCTTCCCTTAAGACGCTCTTTATTAGATAGAATTCCATAGGATATATGGCGCAGAAACAGGTCATTCCGTGCCAGTGTTTATGCTCTACTCGAGCCTCCTCCCGTTTTTCCTCATCTAAGTCTATCAGCACAACCCTCTATTCACTTCTCCCTCATATGCTTGCCTAACCTTCCCTTAAATGCATCTATACTATTCACTTCAACCATTCCCTGTGGTAGCGAGTTTCACATTCTCACCACTCTTTGAGTAAAGTAGTTTCTTCTGAATTCCCTATTGGATTTCTTGGTGACTATCTTATATTGATGGCCTCTAGTTATGCTCTTCCCCACATGTGGAAACATTCTCTCTGTATCGACTCTAGTAAATCCATTCATAATTTTAAAGACTTCTATTAGGTCACCCCTCAGCCTTCTTTTTTCAAGAGAAAAGAACTCCAGCCTGTTCATTCTTTCCCGATATGTATACCCTCGCATTTCTGGTAACCACCTTGTAAATCTTCTCTGAACCCTCTCCAGTACCTCGATATCCTTTTTATAATATGGTGACCAAAAATGTATGCAGTACTCTAAGTCAGTACCTCGATAAAGGTTTAGCATAACAACTCTACTTTTCAATTCCATATCTCTCGAAATAAACTCTACTGCTTGGTTTGCATTTTCTATGGCCTTGCTAACCTGTGTTGCGACTTTTAGTGATTTACAATCTACCTCTTTGATCAAGCTTTTGGGCATCTATCCCAACAGCTCCTTATGTGGCTCGGTATCAAATTTTGTTTGAGAGCACTCCTGTGAAGCGCCCTGGGATGTTTTACTGCATTAAAGGTACTATATATGTTATATTTTCTTATGACATCACTAACAAACACACGCACATGATGGCTCCAACAGTCATCATGTGACTATATCATGATAAAGCAAGACCATCAGCAGGCTGGGGCCATTAGAGGGAGCAACGTGCAGTGGCATACCACTGCAGGGAGCAATGCATGCTGCTGCAGGAGGGCGATGGCTGTGAAGAGGGTGACTGAATTGGATGTCACCATAATCCAGGTCAGTGATTGGAGCGTGGGCAGGTACAGCAGGAGCGGCGAGGTCGGGGCAAAGGAGCGGCAAGAGTTCATGGAGGGATGTGATCAGGGCCCAGGAGAGGTGTGAGTTCGGGGCCCAGAAGAGGCGAGAGCCCAGGAGCAGCACGGGCCAGCCCACACTGCGATATGTGTGCGCACTAGGTCTGTGTAGCAGAGCTGGTCTCCAGTCGTCTTGGTTAATCCTTGCCATTGGGCCAAGACCTAGCTCTGTCTGGTGGCTGATGTGCAACGGCCACTACACATTAAAAAAATCCACACACATGCATCTTCCACCCTTCAAGATGTAGTATGGGATATGGAATATTAGGTCCTTCATTGAAACACCTGTGAACTCATCCCTTTTTGGCGTGGAAACAAGTCATCGTTGCTTCGAGGGACTGCCTATGATGATGATATCACATGACCCTTTTATTATTTACAGCAGTAGTTGAATTACCACAGTAGTCCACTAGGTAGAGCAGTAGTTCACTAGGGGAGCACTATATTACACTTCTCCCTCCTTAATGAAGAAGTAATTATAATAAAATCATCATCATACATAACTTGCATGACTTATTTTTCCATATTTACAAATCAAACTTAACTACTGCTTTTATGTTTTGAAGAGGATACCTTCGTTCTTAAACAGAACATTCCAAACTTGGTGTCGAAATTAGACTCATTCTAGGCTTAGTCTGAGGAGAATTTTTCTCCAAGGGCAACCTTTGATCTACTTTTTGACTCTCTACAACTTCAGACTGTTTGCCTGCCTGACTTGGACTCAGACTTAAATTCTGACTTTCTCTTGGACTTGTTTCTAGTACACCTGATGTAGGAATTGTTATGGGTTCTCGACTTGGACTAAGAGTACCTGACTCTTCAGAAATAATCGAATCATTCCAACTTTCAACTCCTTCCACATCTGTAGGTAAAATATGATCAATGTGAACAAATCTAACCTTTCTATGATTGAACACCTTGACCAAATATGTGCGAGGCCACATATCTTGACTATTCATCCTGGTAACCACTTTAAACATTTATGGAATTCAATTTTCCCTTTTTTTGGCACGAGCGACTTTTTTCCCCAAAGATTGTGCGCCAGTGTAACTCAGTTAGTTACAATTTTTTAAGGGTTTTTTTTGTGTCTTAAGGGGCGTAACCTGATGTCTGCGCCAGTTTTTCACATTTATGCAAGTTTGGCCAACTTATATTTCTCCTCGGATGGCTAATGTGACCACTCCTAGAAAACTTTCTGGGAGCTTAAGAAAAATCAACGCACATCAAAAAATTGGTGCAGAAAGACGCCATTGTTTTTAGGCAAAGTTTTTGAGGGAGTCAAGAACACCTTAAATCTGCATCATGAAGCTTAATTTTTTTCAAATTTAAAACGCAGTAAATGGAAGTTTAATGCAAATCTTTAATTTTGGATTTTTTTCAAAGTGCCACACCACCAGCGAGCGTTGCAAAATCAGGCTCGAGGGTCAGAGAGTCAGCCAGCAGAATCGGTCCTCGCCCGGACACAGAAGCTCGGGGCTCGGTTTCAAAAGAAGTCTGGGGGGTGTAGGGGTGTGTGGAAGCTGAACTGAAGGAATGGGAACCATTACACTATGCAGCAGAAGCATCAAATGAAGCCCAGGTGGGAGGGGACGGGGGGGGAAGTGGGGGAGAGCGGTGATGGTGGGGGCGTGTGGAAGGGATGAGAACCCTTACACTATGCAGCAGCATAATCAAATGAAGCCCGGGTTGGGGGGGGGGGGGTGCGGTGCGAGGACGGGGGGGGGGGGGGGTGGGGGGGTGTTTCCTGATCTAAGCATGACTAGTGCTCATGCCCAGACCCAGGGTGTGGTCCATCCTAGGGCGTCGACCTTGGTGAGAGAGACAACAAAGACGTTTGTCCTGCTGTTTTGAGCTTCTTGCAAAGGTACAATTTAATCATGGGGACAATATTGACAATGCCATACCTCGTGCAAGCCTACTGCATGATGGCGCTGCGGAGGAGACGATTGATTCAATGTCATCTCATGAGGAACCATAGAGCACATAAGATGATGGGCAGGAGGCCTTACTCACGTTGGGTACGTTGAGACAGACATTCATACCTGCACCTGAGTGATGCAGACTGTGTGAAAAGGCTGCGTTTGTAAGGTTACTAATCTTCAGAAAAACGAAGACCATTAACTAAAAAATTGATCGATCCAAGCTTTTTGAATTAAGCTGGACAATTAAGAGCATTCTGTGGTCAAGGACATAAAACTGACTTCATGCATAACAACAATGGAGTTGTTACATGAGGCTTTGAACTTGATTGACCAGGGTGGGGAAAACAACCACTGGAGACATCGAGTCTGTAAAAAGACCAGACAACAAAGGACCCCACGGAATGCAAATTTTTGGATACAGCATTCAGCATAATGAAATATTTTTTGCACTGTCGACTCTGTGTGCAAATTAGTAGCCATTCAAACTCATCGCCACAGCCAGTTAAACCGATCACCACATCGATAATTGAATCTCGCCCCAGCGGGAAACTTATTCAAAACCTGGATATAAATATACGGAAAAAGACACATAAGCAGGCAACAGAAGGGGGACAGGCAACAGAAGGAGGACAGGCAACACAAGAAGAAGTGGCACAAAAGGAACAGAAGCTGCAGAGAACAGTCGGAAGAAGAAACAAGAGGTTACAGAATCAAGGACCACAAATCTCTGGTGATTGTATGTCTAAAGTCAAATTTCTCTCAGCAGTCTAGTCCTTTAGTTTTAGCCGTTTTTTTGTTGCATAACAAAACTGACACTGGGTTAAGCCTAAAATTTTGTGCCACATGTTGTCCTTTCCCATTATAAGTTCCGAGGTCTAAGAATCAGAGTAGAGTGAAAAACCAACACCCTACATTTGAAAAAGACCCAAAAAATGGCACTAGGGAAAATTGAGCCCATGGTGAAGGTTCTTCACTCTTACCTTCTGATTTAATTTCACACATCTCTCTTTTACTCTACCTCTATCATGACTCTCTTTCTGTTTTAATTGTATCTCTTCTACTGACTGTACCAAGTTTGGCTTTAACAATGAGAATCTGGTTAGTGGCTGTTGTTTGAGAAACAACTCTGCTGGTGTTCTACCAGTAGTTTTATGAGGAGTATTACGATAAGTAATCAGAAAATTTACCAGTTTGTGGTCTACCGACAACTGCCGTTTCCTTGGATTTGGATCCAACATTTGCTTGATGAGGGTACGTTTTACAATTTGTACTTGCGCTCTGCTGCACCATTTGAAGCAGGGTGTTACAGTGGAACTTTGATATGTTTCACATCATTACTGCTTGTGAACTGTGCAAATTCTGCTGAACAAAATTGTGGCCCATTATCAGACACAATTTCTTCTACATTGGGTGTAACGTGATGGGGATAGCAACCAGGACTACCATCAGCATTACCACCTGTCTTAGGTACAACAACAATGGGTGTAGCCCAATTACATAGATCTACCTTGGAGATAATGTTCTCAATTTCTATTGCGTTTTTGCTCATCTGTCTCCTTGAGTGCATATGATATGGGACGTGGCTTGCATTAAACTGATCTTGCGTCCTTCTGTACTCTGACACTCGCCTTGAAGTCTTGGATCGGACTGCCTGTTTCATGGAACACCTCAGATACTGCCTGATAATGTCATCTTTTGATGCAAATTTTTTTCCTACACGCAATGCTCGGTCTTGAATGTTTCCGAAATGACAATGAATGGATAGCTTTTTTAAAGCTACAATGAACTCACTGATACCCTTGTCAATTAATTGATCTTGTATTACAAAATGATAACTTTCAGCAATTTCCAAAGGCAGAGGACAGACAGTAGTGCTGTTCTAACGGTTAGAACCTCTGTCAGTGGCATGTCCTTCAGCTTGACGGGAACAAGCAACATTTTCAGAGTTTCATGTACCTCGGGGCCTGCTTCAATCAAGGAAATAGCCCATTTTCTTTCTGAAGTCGCCGGTTATGGTTTTCATCATCGGGAACTTCAACGATACTATTTGCAGTGAAAAACAACTCACCCAAGCACCCTATTATTCTCATAGCCTTGTCTTCAGTCCAGATAAGTGTGCTTGTAATCTACCCTGGATTTTTAGCTGTTCTGCAAAATAAAGAACCTCTCAAAGTCTCTCTGTTGGTTGGTTGGATCATCCACCAACAAAAAATTCAGCTAGTGAGTCTTATTATCTTATCCTACATCACCAAGGTGATATATTCGTATGTCATCATCATAGGCAGTCCCTCGAAATGAGGATGACTTGCTTCCATGCCAAAAAAGGATAAGTTCTCAGGTGTTCCAATGAAGGACCTAGAATTCCAGGTCCTGAACTACATCCTGAAGGGTGGAAGATGCCTGTGCGTGCATTTTTTTAATGTGTGGTGGCCATTGCACACCAGCCACCACACGGGCTTGACAGAGCTAGGTCTTGGTCCAATGGCAAGGATTACCCAAGACAACTGGAGACCTGCTCTGCTGCATGGACCTAGTGCACACACATATTGCAGTATGGGCTGGCCCGTGCTGCCCCTGGGCCCCTGGCCCTGAACTCACACATCTCCTGGGTCCCGATCACGTCTCTCCACAGTCTCGCGCCACTCCTGCTGTATCTGCCCACACTCCGATCACCGACCTGGACCTTGATGACGTCACTCTTCACTGCCATCACAGCTCGTGCTGCTCCCTGAAGTGGCATGCCTCCACGCCGCTCCCAGGCTGCTGCTCGCTACTCCTTTTATGGCCTCGACCTGCCGCTGGTGTTCTCACACAGGTTGGAGCCTGTAGTGCAGTGTGATACTGAAGCAAACAGACAGATATTCTTATGACATCACTAACAAACGCACACACACACAAGATGGTTCCAACTGTCATCATGTGACTATATCACATGACCCTTTTACTATCGAAAGCAGTGGTTGCATTACCGCAGTAGTCCACTTGTTGGCACTGTAGTCCACTAGTGGAGCTCAATATTACAATATAACTGCAAGTTGTTGTTATGTGTATCCCTCTGGGTATGCCTTTCTTTTTGCAAATTGCATGCGTGATTACCCCAGGCCCGTTTAACGTAATGCATGCAGCATATCATCTTCAATGTGGCATTGTTTTGAGAGAGGCCTCCATTATCTGTGTGAGCTCTGGCCATTCTCCTACTGCCTGGCATTTCCTCAGCATGGCCATAGATCTGTATGGCAGTCACAATGCAAGGCTTCAACAAACAAATTGCTGGGCAGGTTTTTGGAGTCTTGTATTGTGGCTGTCTCAACCTGATCCCCTAATGTGGTACAACCAGTGAAGACAGGCTTCTGTATATTGGAAACTACACGAACTGTTGCCAGAATGCTGTGTATTCTTTCTCTCTGATCCTGCACCAAGATTATAATCAAGGGCTATGAAGAGGCATTCCTAACCAATGCAAAATGAAGCAAAACATGAGCAGTATTTACTTTGGCAACCTTCCTAAGGCCAGAAAACTTCACCCACATCTGCTCCCAGGTTTGGTGCACCAACGAGATGGACAGCATTGATTCTTTCTGCCATCTTCACCCAGACAACTCTGGTACTGCACGTGACTGCAGAGTGGCCCTCAGCTCCAAAATAGACTACCTTCTTTGCAAGAATTCCGACGGCAGTAGTAAATCTGCTTCATTGAAAGAAGAAATTTGACTTTCAAAACATGCTCTGACAATTTCTCCCCAGAACATCTTTAAGGGTGAGCAGCATAGCCCACCACCTGATATAGTTCAATGCCAACATCATGGGATGGAAATTTGGTCACACCTCTGTTGCGGCGTTAACCCAGGGGGAAGGGTAAATTTTGCGGCGGGAAATGGTTTGCATCTCCAAAATGCAAAATTCACCAGCTGAGCCCTCAGTGTGGAGTGTAATGCTAATGGAGGTGTTGCACACCTCTTTTAGGGAGCTAGGCAGGCTGAGCAATTGAAATTCCCGAGTTAAACAGCCAGCCTTGGAGCGCTCTAATAGAGGTTTCCGTGGAAAAATAAAATCAGTAAAAAACCCACCCAAAGCATTCCCAATACATTACTGATGACACATCAACATTAATTGCAAAAATTAAAAATTAAAACAATCACATTTACCTCAGGTCAATATTACATCACTCATTGAGGCCAGTAGAGCTCGGACCGCCAGCTTTCACAGGCGGTCCCATTAGGGTGCGCTATGAGACACTACGGGGATCGGGCGCAAACTAAATATCGAGCCAGTGTTGCATCTACGGGCACTGTCTTTCCCAGGCAGTCCTGCTCCTAGCCCCCGCAAACCCATCACCGCATGTCCTGACTGGGTGCTGGAAGCTGGCTGGCTGCCCGGAAATGCTTTCCGCTACCACTATCGCTCCTCTGGGGCAAAAACAGAGGCGGCAGCAAGCCGAAAATTCAGCCCCATGTGTTGTGCACCAGGAAAACCATGAGGTTATGTTAATGAGCTGATATCAGCTCAGTGCAGAGGGCAGGTGCACACAGTGCCTGTAGATTGACTGGACTGGCCCCGTTTTGCCTTCAGCAGATTATCAACACCATTGTTTTAACTTTTTTAGCATGATGGAAAAATAATGAAACTCCACAACTGAAAATATATTGAAATCACAAGGGGGGTGGGTGGGGGGTGGGTTAAATTTTAACCCTAAAGGTGAGTTGGGTGCAGGTGAGAAATAAAAATGTGAAAATTTCAAACCTGATCTCAATCTGCCCACTTTCGATCAAAAGGGGTGGGCGACCAATCCTCTCTCAGGTGGCAGGTCAATTGTTAAAATCTTTTCAGGAGGCTGTGTGCCTCCATTTTTATAGGTTCTTTATTTGTTACCCATTTTGGATGGGTTTCCTGGGCCTTGGTGAGATCAAGATAACCTTGGAATCTGGAGTAGGCACATTGCCTTGGACTGCAGCAGGACTTAAAAATCCTTCCCTCTGCCTTGGATCTCACGAAACCTCCTTTTTTGCGACTGCTCAACATTATCTAATATATCCAATTCAGTGAGCCTTACTGACACATACATCTATGCTGCTATAACTTAAATGTTTGTGTTGCTCCTTACAATAGCCAATAAGGAGTGCTAACTGGCCTGCTTAGCAGTTAGGAAGTGTGTGCACATTTCCGTCCGGAAGTGCAACAACTGCCAATCAAGAAAGGAAAAAAATTGGCATCCTTTACCCATGCCTGAAGCAGGCATCAGGCCCGTTGCATGTGCAATAGAATAGAAAATAGCACCCTGTTATTTTTCCACTAATTCTTGCCCCTTTCCTCCTACCATTAAGGAATTGACTTTATAGAATCATTGAAGTTTACAGCATTGAAGGAGGCCATTTTGGCCCATCGTGTCCATGCCAACCAACAAGAGGCTATCCAGCCTAATCCCACTTTCCAGCTCTAGTTCCATAACCCTGCAGGTTATGGCACTTCAGGTGCATATCCAAGTACTTTTTAAATGTGGTGAGGGTTTCTGCCTCTACCACCCTTTCAGACAGTGAGTTCCAGACCCCCACAACCCTCTGTGATATGTCCTTACTATACAGTATATGAGGCCCATACTTGAGAGAAGGTCACTCTGTGACCAGTTACCTTTATTACCAAGACCTCAAGTGATGAAGGTGGGTGGAGCTTCCCCTTTTATACCTGAAAGTCCAGGTTAAGAGTGTCTCCCACAAGTTCGCCCCTTGTGGTCAATGTTCTCAAGGTGTACAACTTAGGTCAGCTTACACATGGGTTACAATGATAGTTGAATTCATGACATCACCTCCCCTCCAAAGTCTTATTGGGATCACAGGTTAAGTCTCTCTGGTGGTTTACGCTCCCTTGTAGAGCACCTGAGTTGGGGCTCTGGTTGTTGGGCGCTGGCCTGAGTGTCTGCTGTTTATGGTGTCTCAGGCCTGTCTGGACTGCCCACAGTGACTGGGCTCTCCTCCACTTGGTTCCGGTGTTCAGTCACCTGTGGTGGAGTAAACGCTACATCGTGTTCTTCCTCTGTTTCTTCTGTGGGGTTGCTGAACCTCCTTTTAGTTTGATCCATGTGTTTGCGGCAAATTTATCCATTGGTAAGTTTAACTACCAAAACCCTATTCCCCTCTTTGGCAATCACAATGCCTGCAAGCCATTTGGGCCCTGCAACATAATTAAGGACAAAAACAGGGTCATTTACATCAATACATCGCGCCCTCGCATTCCTGTCATGGTAGTCACATTGTCACTGAAGCCTGCTCTCAACAATTTCTTTCATAGTAGGGTGTATAAGGGATAACCTGGTTTTGAGCGTCCTTTTCATTAGCAGCTCTGCGGGTGGAACCCCTGTGAGCGAGTGTGGTTGGGATCTATTGGCCAACAGGAGGCGTGATAAGCAACTTTGTAGGGAACCCCCTTGGATTCTGAGCATCCAGTTTGATTATCTGCACTGCTCGTTCCGCCTGGCCATTTGAGGCAAGCTTGAACAGTGCAGTTCTGACATGGTTGATTCCATTGCCTACCATGAAGACCAAGACATCCGGTAGACCATGGGCGGCGAACATTGCCCGTAGACTTTCTACCGTGTCAGAGGATTGCTTGAATTTAAAATGTCACACTCAATCCATTTGGAGTAGCCGTCTACTACAACCAAAAACATTTTTCCCATGAAAGGACCTGCATAGTCCACATGGATGCATGACCATGTCTTGGTGAGCCAGGACCAGGGGCTAAGGGGGGCTTCCCTGGGTGTGTTGCCCAGCTGAGCACAAGTGTTGCATCTGCGAACACAAAGTTCCAGGTCTGCATCTATCCCTGGCCACCAAACGTGTGACCTGGCAATTGCCTTCATCATGACAACGCCCAGGAGCTCATTGTGAAGTTCTCTGACAAACACCTCTCTGCCCATCTGGGGCATGACTACTCGGTTTCCCCACAGTAGGCAATCGGCCTAAATTGAGAGTTCATCCTTGCGCCTATGAAACGGTTTAAATTGCTCAAGGCATGCCCCGTACGTGGCTGCCCAGTCCACATTCAGGACACATTTCTTAACTAAAGACAGTGGCGGGTCTTTATTTGTCCAGACTTTAATCTGATGGGCTGTCACAGGTGAGCCTTCGCTTTCGAAAGCTTCAATAGCCATGACCATCTCAGCATCATGCTCAGTTGCCCCCTTAGTGGTTGCTAGTGGGAGCCTGCTAAGTGCATCGGCGCAGTTTTCAGTGCCCGGTCTGTGCCGAATTGTATAGTCATAGGAGGCTAATGTGAGTGCCCATTTCTGTATGCGGGCCGATGCATTCGCATTTATGGCCTTGTTGTCAGCCAAAAGGGATGTGAGGGGTTTGTGATCTGTCTCCAGCTCAAATTTCCTGCCAAACAGGTACTGGTGCATTTTTTTTACTGCATATACACATGCTAGCGTTTCCTTTTCTACCATCTCATAGCCCCTTTCTGCCTGGGACAGATTTCTGGAAGCATAAGCTACCGGCTGTAGCTGACCATTGGCATTCACATACTGCAACACATACCCGACCCTATAGGACGACGCATCGCACGTTAAAACAAGTTTCTTACACGGGTCATATAACGTTAACAGTTTGTTGGAGCATAACAAATTGCGTGCTCTACCAAAAGCCCTTTCCTGTCTGTCCGCCCAGACCCAATCGCGACCTTTGCGTAGGAGCACATGTAGCGGCTCTAACAGCTTGCTCAATTTGGGAAAAAAGTTACCAAAATAGTTCAGGAGCCCCAGGAACGAACACAGCTCCGTCATGTTACGGGGTCTGGGTGCTATCTAGATCGCTTCCATTTTGGATGCAGTAGGTCTGATCCCGTCTGCTGCTACCCTCATCCCCAGGAATTCTACTTCTGGAGCTAAGAAGACGCACTTCGCCTTTTTCAGTCGCAGCCCTACCCGGTCCCGTCTGCGTAGCACCTCCTCCAGGTTGTGGAGGTGTTCTTCAGTATCGTAACCCGTGATGAGGATGTCGTCTTGAAAAACCACCATCCTTGGAATCGACTTGAGGAGGCTTTCCATATTTCGATGAAAGATCGCGGCAGCCGAACGAATCTCGACCAGACACCTGTTATACTCAAATAATCCCTTGTGTGTCATGATAGTGATCAGCTTCTTCGACTCACTCGCCAGCTCCTGGGTCATGTAAGCTGAGGTCAGGTCCAATTTTGAAAAAAGTGTGCCACCGGATAGCGTCGCAAAGAGGTCCTCTGCTCTCAGTAGCGGGTACTAGTCTTGGAGTGACACCCGATTGATGGTGACCTTGTGATCGCCACATATTCCGACCGACCCATCCGCCTTGAGCACCAGCACGATCGGGCTTGCCCAGTCACTGAATTCGACTGGCGAGATGATGCCTTCCCTCAGCAGACAGTCCAATTCGCCTTCTATCTTTTCCCGTATCACATACGGCACCGCTCTGGCCTTGTGGTGTACTGGCCTGGCGTCCAGGTTTATGTGAATCACTACCTTGGCCCCCATGAGAGTGCCTATGCCGTGTTGAAATAATGAGTCAAATTTGTCCAGGACCTGTGAGCATGATACTCACTCCACAGAAGAAATTGCATTGACACCGCCCCATTACCAGTCCATGACAGCACGCCAACTCCTCCCCAGTAGTGCGGGACCATCCCCTGGGACAATCCAGAGTGGCAACCTGTTCTCCAAATCTTTGTGGGTCAAGACCACCGTGGCGCTGCCTAGCACCGGAATGATTTCCTTTGTATATGTCCGTAGCTGTGCGTCAATCGGCAATAATTTTGGCCTCCTGGCCTTGGTCACCCACAACCTTTTGAACTGTTTGATACTCATCAAGGACTGTCTGGCCCCCGTGTCTCGCTCAATTAATACTGGGATGCCATTGAGGAGCACTTTCATCATTATCGGTGGCGTCCTGGTGTATGAACTGTATATGTGCTCCACATGAACTCGCTGAACTTCAGCTTCCAGCGATTCCAGGCCCGTCCTCCTCGTACATCAACCTGGCTGCAGGCTTCCTGCACATAAGCGCCAAGTGACTGCTGACATTGCAGTTTCTGCAGGTATATTGGCTGGGTGTTTGCCTCCACACCTCCAGCATGAGCTGGAGGCCCCATTGTTGGAAACAAAAGGTCCATTACCAGTCGATCGTCTCTGAAACTGTCCTTAAGTGCACCATTAAAAGGTGATGATGGCCCCATTACTGGCTACATTGTCCATTGCGATGGCATGAATCGCCGTTCAGCTAGCCATTGTCTCTGTTGAATTCCCACTTTGGGTTCGACTACATGCTGGGGCATGTCCGATTGCCCTTGTCTGTCTGGAGAACTGTGTGCCGCATTAACAATGTTGATTCCCTGGTCGTTTGCCGCTTTTGAGCCAAGATTTTTGTCATACATCATTCTGGTCTCTTCTTCCCCTGAGATAAATGTCTGGGCTATCAGAGCCGCTGCTTCCAAGGTCAAGTCATTGGTCTCAATCAGTTTGCTGAAAACCCCAGCGTGCCCGATGCCCTCAATATAAAAGTCTCGCAGCATCTCCGCTCTGCATGCACCTGCGAACTTACATAGACTCGCCAGTCGCCGGAGATCTGCCACGACATCTGGAACGCTTTGCCCTTCTCACCACCGAAGCATGCAAAACCGGTGTCTCGCTATGTGCATGCTGCTCGCAGGTTTAAGGTGTTCCCCGATCAACTTATTGAGCTCTTCAATCGTCTTGTCTGCCGGCTTCTCTGGCGCTAGAAGGTCCTTCATCAGGGAGTACATTCTGGATCCACAAACCATCAGGAGATGAGTCCTGCGTTTGACGGCCGAATCCTGTCCTAACCATTCCTTAGTGACAAAACTTTGCTGTAATCTCTCAATAAAGTCGTCCCAATCATCACCAACACAGTACCTCTCTTCTGTGCTGCTAGTGGCCATGCTTGCGTGGTTTAAATCCCAGTTTCTCATCGCCAATGATATGTCCTTACTATACAGTATAGATGCACACGAGGCCCATACTTGAGAGAAGGTCACTCTGTGACCAGTTACCTTTATTACCAAGACCTCAAGTGATGAAGGTGGGTGGAGCTTTCCCTTTTATAGCTGAAAGTGCAGGTTAGGAGTGTCTCCCACAAGTTCGCCCCTTGTGGTCAATGTTCTCAAGGTACATAACTTAGATCAGCTTATACATGGGTTACAATGATAGTTGATTACATGACACTCCGCATGAAGAAATGTTCCCTCAAATCCCCTCTAAACCTTCGACCAAATACTTTAAATTTATGTCCCCTGGTTGTTGACCCCTCTGCTAAGGGAAATAGGCCTTTTCTATCCACTATATCTAGGCTCCTCATAATTTTGTACACCTCAATGAGGTCGCCCCTCAGCTTCCTCTGTTCCAAGGAAAACAAATCCAACCTATCCAATCTGATCAGCCATGCTCTTATTGCATGGTGGTGCAGGTTCGAAGGGCCGAATGGCCTACTCCTGCACCTATTTTCTATGCCCCCATAGCTAAGATTCTGCACTCCCGGCAACAATCTCGTAAATCTTCTCTGTACCCTCGCCAGTGCAATCACATCCTTCCTGTAATGCGGTGACCAGAACTGCACGCAGTACTCCAGCTGTGGCCTAACCACTGTTTCATACAGTTCAAGCATAACCTACCTGCTCTTATATTCTATGCCTCGGCTAACAAAGGCAAGTATTCCGTATACCTTCTTAACCATCTTATCTACCTGGCCTGCTACTTTCAGGGATCTGTGGACATGCAATCCAAGGACCCTTTGTTCCTCTACACCACTCAGTACCCTACCATTTATTGTGTATTTCATTTCATTGTTCACCCTCCCCAAATGCATTACCTCACACTTCTCTGGATTAAATTCCATTTGCCACTGTTCTGCCCACCTGACCAGTTAATTGATATCATCCTGCAGTCCACAGCTTTCTTCTTCATTCATCATCATAGGCAGTCCCTCGGAATCGAGGAAGACTTGCTTCCACTCCTGAAGTGAGTTCTTTGGTGGCTGAACAGTCCAATACGAGAGCTACAGACTCTGTCACAGGTAGGACAGATAGTCATTGAGGGAAGGGGTGGGTGGGACCGCTTTGCCACATGCTCTTTCCGCTGCTTGCGCTTGATTTCTGCATGCTCTCGTGTTGAGACTCGAGGTGCTCAGCACCCTCGCAGATGCACTTCCTCCACTTAGGGCAGTCTTGGACCAGGGACTCCCAGGTGTCAGTGGGGATGTTGCACTTTATCAGGGAGGCTTTGAGGGTGTCCTTGTAGCGTTTCCACTGCCCACCTCGTGTCTGGCATGCGAACTATGTGGCCTGCCCAGCAGAGCTGATCGAATGTGGTCAGTGCTTTAATGCTGGGGATGTTAGCCTGAATGAGGACGCTGATGTTGGTGTGCCTATCCTCCCAGGGGATTTATAGGATCTTGCGGAGACATCGCTGGTGATATTTCTCCAGCAACTTGAGGTGTCTACTGCACATGTTCCATGTCTGTGAGCCGTACAAGAGAGCAGGTATTACTACAGCCCTGTAGACCATGAGCTTGGTGGCAGTTTTGAGGGCCTGGTCTTCAAACATTCTTTTCCTCAGGCGGGCGAAGGCTGGATGACTTACTGGAGGCGGTGTTGGATCTCGTTATCGGTGCCTGCTCTTGTTGATAAGAGGCTCCCAAGATATGGGAAGTGGTCCACATTGTCCAGGGCCATGCCGTGGATCTTGATGACTGGAGTGCAGTTCTGTGTGGTGAGGACAGGCTGGTGGAGAACCTTTGTCTTACGGATGTTTAGCGTATGGCCCATTATCATTATCTTCTTCATTATCAACCACACAGCCAATTTTAGTATCATCTGCAAACTTCTTAACCATACCCACTATATTCAAGTCTAGATCATTGATCTATATCACATTAAGCAAGGGACCTAGTACTGAGCCCTGTGGAACCCCACTGGGAACATTCTTCCAGTCGCAAAGCCACTCATTGACCATTAACCTTTGCTTCCCTCCTCTGAGCCAATTTTGGATCCAACTTGCCACTTTGCCCTGGATCCCATGGCTTTTACTTTTGTGACCAGTCAGCCATATGGGACCTTATCAAAAGCTTTTCTAAAATCCATATGCACTACATCATACTCTTTGCCTTCATCGACCCTCCTGGTTACATCCTCGAAAAATTCAATCAAGTTAGTCAGACACGACCTTCCCTTAACAAATCCGTGCTGACTGTCCTTGATTAATCTGTGTCTTTCTAAGTGAAGATTTATCCTTCCAGCTGTGGTACCATTCTATAAGCAATGATTGCTCTTCAGTACTTTGCCCTAGTAGCCATTCTTCATGTGTAAGGCTGAATAGTGATCATAGACAGGTTACTTGACCATTGGAGCACTGAAACAAAACCCAATTCTGTCCTTGTCCAATATACATGGAGACTCACTGGTCAGTGATGAAGAGCAGGAACCCTAGCTCATTTTCCTCTCCCTACGTCAGCAGCTGGAAGAACTCATTAAGCCATCACAGGAGCTCTCAGGAACTTGACTAAATGTGAGCTCTTTCAAACTGTTTATCGAACGAGTAGAGCAGTAACAGGAGGACAAAATACAGATATAATTGTGGCAATTCTGATTTTCCCTGCCTCCTGTTGGAACTGCCCCACAGTATGAACATGGCAGTTTTAAAATCAAGTGGTGGCAATTTATAATGATCAGACCCAAACTGTAAATCTATGAGTGTGAGCAGAAATGGGGTATAAATGGAGACAGATAAACTGGAAGAACATAAAATAAAGAAACCATAAAGAAAAGATTGAAGAAGATTACAAAACAGCTAGTGAAAAATAGATGACAATGGCAAGAGGAACATCAGAAAATAATAAGGTGCAAATAGTAGGTCAATGGAGAACTTGAAAGATTAGCTCATAGAACAACTAGCTTACATTTTAAGAGGAAGGGTGCTCTACAGGGAAGACATTTCAATGAGTCACACACATAAGTTATCAGAAATCTTATGCCTGTCAAGTAAATCCATGATTTATATTTATCTGACTTTCCAAGCCAGCTGGAAGCCCCAAAATTCACTTAGCTAATGTCATTCATGAACTCAGTCAGTGAATGTTACCTTTTATACAAAGGGATTTGAAAGCTTTTCATTTCTGGATGCTGATCATGAGCTGACATCAACTCCCTGACACACTACACGCAGAATTAACATCAGTAGCTCTAGTCATTAGCCCAGAATGCTTCAACAATCGTGTTGTATCAACTGTGTTGCATGCTAATTTCATTTTCTTGAATTGTTTAGCTCAGTAACTTCTGTCAACCAATTACCCCAATGATGTTATCTGTGCTCTCCCAAATACAAATGTTTCACATGAGAGACAAAATAAAAAAACTAAATATTTTTTGTAATCAGATTTGAAACCAACAATACTCTTTAAAGAAACACTTTCCATTCAATCTGATGCTAATCTATTATTGCTCCTGAGTCAGAAAGTTCTGGGTTTAAACCCCACTCCAGGCCACAAGTACATGGCCCAGAAATTTCGGCCTCCCGGGTCCGTACGGAATGTGTACGAACCCAGGAAGGCATCGCAAAAGCCGATTTTCAGCACACTATGCACATGTGCTGAAAACCGGCTTTTCCGAT
The DNA here is from genome assembly GCF_044704955.1 of Pristiophorus japonicus. Classification (NCBI taxonomy): domain Eukaryota; kingdom Metazoa; phylum Chordata; class Chondrichthyes; family Pristiophoridae; genus Pristiophorus; species Pristiophorus japonicus. The sequence continues at coordinate 154,601,750 of NC_091981.1, read as the reverse complement.
CTGTCAAGCAGCTTGACAGATGCTCCATATCTCGTTAGCCTGTACATTTGCATGGGCAAGATTGCGATATTTACCCATATCTTGTCCAGCAAATGTTTTCAAAACTCATGTGCCTGATAAAGCAGGCACATAGCCTACTTTTACAGGCGTAAGAGTTTTAAAACACACTTAAACTTAAAAAATAAAATTTAAAAAACACATTTTATTTTTAAAAACCCTGCCCACTGCGTTAAATTTATTTTAAAGCATAATTAAAAATTTTTTTAAAAATGTTTTCTCTGAGATATTTATTAACTTTAATTACAATTAATTTTAATTATGTGAGGTGTGTTTTATATATTTTTTTTGGTGTTATTGTGTTCGTTTTTTTTTCTCAATTAATAGCAATGAGAACTCATAGATTCGGAGTTCTCATTGCTATTAATTGAGAATACTGTACCTGATTGGTTGAGCAGTCACACGTGACTGCATCTTCTGCGTGGGAACCTGGAGGATGGGAGCGCGCTTCGCCGCGGGGGAAGGGAAGGCCACCCCACCGGAATCCCATGCTCCTCCCGTACCACCAGAAAAATTCTCCAGTCAGAGGAGTTCGTCTGAAAGAAGCCTCCGACCGGAATTTCAGGGCCGTTCTTTGCAAGATTCTGCTGTGTGTAAATAGCTGCCAATTTCCTAATATAATAATTTCAAAGTAACTCTCTGTAACAAGGTGCCATACAAATACAAATCTTTGTTTTTAATCTACACAGTATATAATAGACTTGGGTGGGACCATCATTTAATATCCCTGCAGTTAATAAATTAAAATCAAATGGAAGTTGCTGTAAGTTATTTATTCAGTTGACTGCACAAAAGCTAAGAGCCAGTAAGTATGTGTTTTTTAAAGCCAAACTTACTTGCATATAACATTTTTAATCAAAGCCTGTTCTATTAGTTGCACAATAAAATGGCAAGCCTTTAGTAAATGCATAATTTTACAGGAAAGCTGTTTAATCTCTTCAATGTTGATGCTTTCATATTTTTCTATCTATTAAATACTAAATAACATCCTCTAAGATTCAGAATATGCTCATATTGCCAAGGTCACAATAAGTAATGCAATCAGATAATTACAAGTTTCTTGAATGGCTATTGTAACTTGAGTGCACCAAAAGTTCATGTTTTAGTTTGATAGTAATGGGCTAATTTTATGAAGATAAGCTCACGTGTGAAGCTTGTTCGTATGGAATGAATTTTGGAATTTGGGCATACACCTTCGATGATTTTCCATCCAAAATCAAGGAAGGCGCCCAGTGATCAAAGCTCTGTCCCTTGGGGGGGTGGCAAATTCATAAAATAATTTGTTACAAATTTAATACCAGGTAAAGCATATCGGCTCTTGAGCTTAAGAGAGTGCTCATGGTTCATTTCACATTGTGATAAAATTGTTTGCCCTCTATTCTGATTTCTATAGAATAATAACTAGTGGGGTGGATTAGCTGAATTCTGATGATTTTTTTTCCTTTCTTGCCTGAGGCAGTGAACCCAATATTAATCAGCATTATTTAAACCATTCTATTCATGGCTTCTGAAAATCCATTGAAAATGCATAATTAGTGGAAAATGTGCAGTATTTAAATTGCATGATCATGTGGGTGGAGGACAGCAAAAGGGGGTGGCGGAGGAGTCAATCGTAGCTATCAAAAGTACGGTGGAGCTGAGAGGTACATTCCTGGTGTCGACCACATCCCACATCCAGAAAACCTGCTCCACTCATGGCCGCCCAATTTGGCAGAGGCCTCCTAAATTAGCCATTATATTCCTCATTAGCACATGCAAGGGGTCTTATAGCTGTTTTATTTGGCGCCCCTGACTCCTGAAAATGGTCTGACCTGATTTTGGGATCCCAAAATTGAGCCTTGTTGCGCCTATTGAATATGCCTATATTCAGAAAGGAGCCATAGGCAACTCAACCAATTAAGCTTACTTTAGTTCAACTGAAAATAATGGAATCAATTTTCTTAATTTTGAAGATTATCTGTGCAATAATAACATTGTAAACAGGCATCAGCATGGATTCAGAAGGAGAAGATCCTGCCAGACCAAACTCCTTGATTTCTTTGGGGCAGTGGCAACCCAAGTGGATTGTGGAACATGGTGAACTTTGACTTCCAAAAGGCATTTTACAAAGTTCGACATAAAAAATATCAGTTAATCTCAAAGCTGTGGGGATTCAAAGTAAATCGTGAGAATGGATAAGAAACAGGCTGAAAAAAAGAAAACAATGGGTCCTTCTTAGAACAGATGACATCCATGTGGGAAGAACATAAGAACATAAGAATTTGGAGCAGGAGTAGGCCATTCGGCCCCTTGAGCCTACTTTGCCATTCAATGAGGTCATGGCTGATTTTCTATCTCAACTCCACTTTCCTGCACTATACCCACATCCTTGATTCCCTTAATATACAAAAATCTATCGATCTCTGTCTCGAATATATTCAAAGACTAAGGGCTAGAGCCTTCATTTTTGTGCTTATCGCTCAAAAATGGGCATTATTTTCTGGCGTGGGCATTAAAAAAGGGTTTTCAGATCGCCGGCTTCTCGTCCATTCTCAAAACACCTAGTTTCCATTTTTGAAAATGGGCGTTACCGCGAGCGATATCAAATGGGCGGTAGTGTTAAATTTTTTTGACCTTCTGCCGTAAAGTGTGGCCGTCCTTAGCAACGGCATGGAAACGCTCGATTCCCATGATTCAGGAGATCAAGGATCACCATGACATGCGCAGAAGAGGAGACAGAGAGAGAGGGAGCTCAGAGGCACTGAAAGTATGTGTGGCTGTTGTGGGAGGCACAATGGAGATTCACCAGCAGCAAAAAGCCTACTAAGCACGAAGAACATAGTTGGCACCGAGTTTTTTTCCAATAAACAAGATATAACATGGAAGAGGTGGAGGAGGCCCTGGAATTGGTAGCCAGGAACACTGGTGGCACAGGGCTCCCAGTGGTCCCGTAGCGCCGCACTGCACCCCAAAGTGACGCACCCCCATTGACAACCACACGAGAGCCAGCAGCAACATCTTGCTTCTGGCTCGGAGTACGTTACCAGCTCGGGACCAGCCTCTCCCGTATCCGTCCAAGCAGCGCTTCGGCCATCACCCCGCTCCCCCCCCCCCCGCCAATGAAGCATCGCCTGAGGACCTCCTCGGTCAGGCGGCTTGGAGTCAGGAGGAGAAGGGGTAAAGTTGGGGAGGAGCAGCAGGGGGTGGGTGCGGGGGGAGGATTGGTTTGTACAGAAATACTGATGATTTCAGACGAATGTTCAGTTTAAATGTATTTTATTTAACAAAACCTTGTAGCACATTGGCTCAGATAGCTGCACCATTACACGGTGATGATTCCTTAACATCAAAGGGTATAACCACACTAAACGTTAACCAACTTAAACTTTAACTGTCACCAAGGTGATGCCCACCATTGATGTATGACCTGCACACCCAGCAGTATGTCAGCTTTGCAAATAACACCAACGTTCTTTCAGGCAAAGTGATCATTGATGAGCTCCTGACGTAAGGCTCTTGCAGCTATCATGCCACCATGGGCCCTTTCATGCAGTGTACAGGGGGGTGGGGGCATGGCTTCAGCGTCAGCCTGATTGTCTGGGCCAATGTCAGCATCCGCCTCCTCGTCCTCCTCTTCCTCTCTCTGGTGAGGTGGACTGTCAGACTCATCAGGCAATTCTTGTCCCCTCCTGATAGCCAAGTTGTGTATCATGGAGCACACCACCACGAATTGAGCTACCTGCTCAGAGTGGTATTGGAGCTCGCCTCCTGAGTGGTCCAGGTATCTAAAGCGCTGCTTCAGCACTCCAATGGTTTTCTCTACGATACTGCGAGTTGCACTGTGGCTCTCGTTTATCCGTCTTGGTCTCGGTGTGGGTGTAAAGCAGGGAGGTCATCAGCCAGATGGCAAGGCCATAACCTTTGCCACCAAGCATCCAGCATTGACCTTGTGGCTCATTGTTAAACAAGTCAGATACAGTGTTCTCATGCAGGATGTGAGCATCATGGATGCTGCCCAGAAATTGAGCATTCACTGCTAGTATAATTTGCTGGTAGTCGGCAACCAGTTGGACATTCAGGGAGTGGAATCCCTTGCGGTTCCTGAAAACCTCTGCATCCTGGAAAGGCGCCCACATCGCGATGTGTGTACAGTCTATTGCTCCCTGCACCTTGGGGAAGTTTGTAATTCTGGGGAATCCTAGAGCCCTCTCACTCTGTGCCTCCCTTGTCATCGGGAAGCAGATCAAGTCTCTCCTGCATGCGTACAGAACTTCAGTGACCTGTCTATTGCAGCAATGTGTGGCATGCTGAGAAAGTCCGCAAATGTTGCCAGCTGTGGCCTGAAAAGAACCCGAGGCATAGAACGACAGTGCTGCGGTGACTTTGACCTCGACAGACAGTGCAGTACTGATGGTGCTGGCAGGCTGCAGATCTGCCCTTATCAGCTGGCATACCTCAGTGATAACCTCTTTGTGGAAGCGCAGTCTCCGAAGGCAGGTGATGTTAGGCAAGTCGAGGTAAGAATGCTTCTCCTTGTACTTGTGGGGGGTGTAACGTCTGGTCCTCCTCATCTGTCTTTCATGCCTTACATTGGACACATAGTGCAGTAGAGTGTTCCTTCGGTGATGTTGAGTCTGCTGCATGTATTTGGTCACCAAGAGAGGGTGAGAAATGACAGGCCCCATTGCAGTAGCTCTTTGTTTGCCACCGATTGGTCACAAACAAGGAATGTCCAGACGAAGACACCTCTTCAATTCCAATTGGTCACAGTGTGGTCAAGATGTTTTTACAGATGTTCACATCAACTCAAACAATCTGCAGAGTACATCCAAACTCCGCCGAGGTTGAAGCACAGCAGCCTTTTAAAGGACACGACATGTGATCTAGAACATGGCGTCCATAACGCTGTGATTAGTTCCGGTTAGTTCCACTCTTCCTGGGCGTTTTTTTGGGGCGAGCTATAATAGGAGGAAAAAGCCTGCTGGAGAAACCAAGAAGGTGTTGTTGGAGGTGGCACAAGAGGTCAACAGTGGGAGCATATTGCCATGCTCCTGGATCCAATGCAGGAAGTGGACCTAAGTAAGGTGACAGCAGTGGCACATTCACATACATCCTGATGTGGATATCACCCCAATCCCCTCACTCTGCCTTCTCAAGCCTACTCCAGCACATCACTCCTCACACCAACTTACCTTGGAGGTGCACCCATCCCTCTCGGTCTATGTACTTCTTCACATCCCCAACTGTCCATCCACTACTCACCCTCATCCTCATGCCTCTCCCTCATAGTCACCCTCAACAAATGCTCTCCATCTATCGGGTGAATACATGCCATTGCTCTCAGTCACAGGTTTCTCTTTCCCTCCTTGCAGCAGAAGAGAGCACAGAACTCTAGGCAGAGGCAGAGAACCAGAGGTGGCTCTCCAGCCATCTCGCAACTATTAGCTACAGAGGAGCAGGAGCTGGAGCTCAGCGGAATCTCGGAATGCCTGGCCTTCGGAGATGAGGACATCACAGCTACCAGGTGACAGAATTAAATATCAAACCGCCACATAGCGTATGGCACTCATGTCATGTCGACTTAATGTCAACAGTGAATGAAATGTGAGCATGTTCATAATGATAACTTCAAACATTCTTACCTTGACGGTCCTCATTCATGTCTTTTATCTCCCACAGGGTCTTCACGTGTCAAGCAGGAGTTTTTACTTATTCGTTCCTGGGATATGGGCATTGCTGGCAAGGCCAGTATTAATCGGCCATGCCTAATTGCCCTTGAGAAGGTGGTAGTGAGCCACCTTTGTGAACTGCTGCAATCCGTGTGGTGAAGATGCTCCCATAGTGCTGTTAGGGAGGGAGTTCTATGATTTTGACCCAGCGACGATGAAGGAATGCCGATATATTTCCAAATCAGGATGGTGTGTAACTTGGAGGGAAAGTTGTAAGTGATGGTGTTCCCATATTTCGGCTGCCCTTGTCCTTCCAGGTGGTAGAGGTCGCGGGTTTGGGAGGTGGGTTACATATTTTGTACTGTTAAGTGTCATTTCTTCATTTAATGTACAGAAATATTAGTTTTTGCATCACTTTTCCATGTTGTCCACATATTTGTGCAGTCGATGGCGCCCTGCACTGTAGAGCCAGCCAGAGCTGCAAACCCAAGCACCGGCTCATTGTGACTGGTGTCATCACAGGCAAAGTTGAGATAATTTGCAGCCCTGGCAAACAAGCCATCAGTCACCTATCTTATGAATTTGTGTGTAACCATCTAGGAGATCCTGCAAATGTCTCCAGCAAAGGCCTGGAAGGATCCAGAGGTAAAAAAGTTGAGGGTGGTGGGTGACTTACAGCATGGTCACCAGGTCCAGTTGGCAGCAGGTCTTGTTCCAGCAGGCTGCAAATATCTGCCACCACCTGACGCGACATCCTGAGCCTCCTGAAACACTGGTGTTCAGACATGTTTAGAAAGCTTATCTTGCGACTGTAGTGTGTTCCAGGTATGGCCTCCAGCAAACTGCACCTCTCAGCTGCTCTCCTATCTCCTGTGGAGCTACAGGCTGCCGCTGTTGATGGTGCTGTTGCTGGTCATCTTGGTGCTCATTTGATGTCCAATCTAAGGCAGTATAGGCGGCACCCATGCGGATCTGATAGATATGAGCTCCAAAATGCTGATCAGACCTCCAAACCTCTAAAGTGTGCAAAGTAACCTCTCAGCACAGTACTGTGAACAAATCCTTTCCCACCAGCAGGTAAGAAAGCAGCTGTGACTACTGAGTACTTATTGGCATAGTTTCCTGAGTTTGTTTCAGCCCCCTCAATTGCCGCTCTGTACTCACCTTGCTTTCACTAGCGAGTTCCAGGAGGCCCGGGAAACCTGTGGAACCAAAGTTAAATTAAAAACTCATGTCAATATCACTGTAAGTGAGCGATTGACATAAGTTAAGTGGCAACCCGCCTCTCCCGATGGGGTTGTGCGCACACAGCCTGAAGCACTGCAGTGAAATGCCGAAGTCAGCGGGCTGGAGCTGACTTCCCGACACGCTATCAATTTCGCCAGTTTTAACCCCCCACCCAAAACCAGGCGCACTTCACATAAAAATCCAGCCCTTGGATTCAGAAACTCGTTGCAAAGTGGTCAAATATGTAGATGATACCAAATCAGGGGGAACTGTGGAATCAGAGGAGGTAGCTCATAAATTACAGAATGAGTTGGACAAAGTATGTACGTGGACAGGACAATGGCAGACAAAATTTAATGTAGGCAAGTATAAAGTACTGCACATAGGAAAGAAAAATACATATACTATAGCTTTCTTGTGTAGATACACCTCTTCACAACTCTGTGAGAAGTCCCATTGACCTGGATTTTGTGGTCAGAGGCGCATGAACAGTGCCAGCGGTTTATTATACTTACACTTGCCCACAGACTCTCTGTGGGTTTTTGCACTGGAACTTACGGTGATTAGAAAGGAATTTTGGCACAGTGCCATCAAAAGGGTGACCTGAGTGAACATGGCAAGCAACAGTGCATCTCCTTAACCAATCAGATTGATGAATCTTTACTGAGGCACACAGTCTGAACCAGGAAGTGTAAGTTAGAATAGTGAATTCAATGCCAAATTAAGTAAAGACTGCGAAATAAAGAGCGGGAAAGAAAGATGGGATTATTGGGATTAAGAGAGAAAAGTAAAAAAGACAGAAAGAGAAAGTTAAAAAAAAAATTTAAATCTCCAACAATATCAAAAATCTGAAGGAATGAGACTTAACACTTGTTAAAGTTAATTTTCAGTGCCAGAGAGTTTGTTTGACAGTAATTAAAACTTATTAAGTCATAAAAATTCACTTACACTGGAATGGACAAGACTTAACGTTTTCTGGCGAGTTAGTGGGTAATCTATCAGGTAATTTCACAGTCTTGCATGTGTTTCAATGCCGAATCTCTCGGCGAGACACTGTTATAGTGAAGCTTCTGGAGGAGCCGGGCAACTCGGACAGCAACTTCCTGATTTCCACATTTAATTGTTGCTTGAAGTTGCTGTCCAATTTACACTTTAATAGCAGTGAGTGCTGATAGCCTCACCATTATTTCTACTGTAAAATCCAGGCCACTGTATTCATGTTTTTAGTTATATTGGGCTTAAATTTCTCCAGGAGTTGTCCAACCTTTTTTGGAGCAAGTATCTTTTTTTGGAGTAACTTAAAAATTGCTAATTTCCCCATTTAACTAACTGATTTAACGTGTAAATCAGTTAGATTTTTTCTTAAGTTTCATTTTTTCTCCACAAGGGGGCGTGACCAGCCACTTACACCTGTTTTGGCCATAGAAACAAATTTGGCCAACTGAAAGTTACTCCAAATTAACTTAGGCCAGTGTATGTGGCCACTTTTGTAGGCACAGAAAAACCTTACCTACATTTAAGAAATCAGCGCAGGTAGCCAGAGATGGGGTGGCGGGGGGGAGGGGGGAAGGTGAGTTAGAGGATTCTAAAGCACTAAACACCTTCACAGCATCTGCACAACATCTCCAGCACAACATCTTCACAACATTATCAAAAATAAAAGAAAGATAAATCAGCTGCTGAAAATAGAGCAATCCTGCCTTGTCGACTGCAGAACACACCGACTAGCCCTTCCGCTAGGGCTAGGGGTGGCAGGCACGCATGACTTTAGGGGTGAGGGATGTTTTTTTTTTACAGTTTTTCCTAAATGTTGAGTGGTGATAATGGAACATGATTCAGTTTTAATGCAAAATATATTTTATTGGAAAGTTTACAATGCACTTCAACATCATCATCATAGGCGGCTCCTCGAATGAGGATGACTGGCTTCCACGAGAGGTTGCAGATGTTTCAATGAAGGATCCGATGTTCCAGTCCTGAACTCCAATTGAAGGGTGGAAGATGCCTTTGCATGGATTTTTTTAACGTATGGTGACCGTTGCACATCAGCCACCACATGGGCTTGACAGAGCTAGGCCTTTGTCTAGTGGCAAGGATTAACCACGACGACTGGAGACCTGCTTTGCTGTACGGACCTACTGCGCACACATATCGCAGTGTGGGCTGGTCCGTGCTGCCCCTGGGCCCTCAGCTCTTCTGGGCCCCGTATCCTCATTCGCCGTACCTCTGCCACGATGTTCCAGGGCCCGGTGTTCCAGCTCTATTTATAGCCCGACCTGCGGTGGTGTGCTCGCACAGGTGGGGGCGGCCCACAATGTTTCAGGGCCTGGCGCTCCAGCTCTATTTATAGCCCCGACCTGATATCAGTGTCTGTTTACAACCGGGCCCTAGTGGGTGGACCTGAGCGAGAACACCACCGCAGGTCGAGGCTATAAATAGAGCTGGAGCGCCGGGCCCTGGAAATTCGTGACACTTCAACAACAACAACAAAAACAACAGCAACAGCAGCAACAACAGCAAACAAAGGCTGCACTCATCCCTCACCCACATCTCGGGGAAAGTGCACTTCCTCATAGGGTCGCTGATGGTGGAGGGGGGGCGGGGTTGGGGGCCCGGCTTGGATCTCACCGGTGGCTGGTGTGTGGATTGAAGTGGGAATGGCATTTGAGTATCCGGCCTTTGTGCCCTTATTGCAGAAGCTAGCTCCCTCATGGCAGCTGCCATCGTTTGCACACACTCTGAAATGCCTACCTTCAGGTCCCATCTCAGTGCTGATATTTCTCTCGACAGTGTCACTACCTCATCACGCACCCCACTGATGGTGGCCACGAGTGATCTTGTAAGGGCATTGGCCTCCTCACCCAATGACATAATCTGATTAACATCTGATGAAGGCTGCATCTCAGGAGAGACTGGTCGGCTTCTCCTTCCCCTTGCCGTGGGTCTGCCTGGTGGCACCCCTCCAGTACGAGGCACAGGCTGGGATGGTGGGGCACTGGGTGTTCCAACATGCATTTCACCACCGCCACTGGGACCCTCAACCTCGGAAGGTGTGAAACCATGGAATGTCGCCGCGGAGCTCATGGAGGTTTCTGGCAGTGTGATGCCCTGTACTATGGACTGATCCATATCATGATCAGCATTCTCCCGTGAACACATTTCCATGGACCCCTCCTCCCCCCACCTGCCTTGGTCTGGAGCGCACGCATCTGGATCTTCTGGTGGATCCTCAGGATCTTCAGGATTATCCTCTTCTTCTGCAAAATACAACAGAAGAGTCAAATGGTTAGCAGCACAGGAGGGGGCAGGATGGGTGGCATGAGTAGTCTGACGAATAGCAGGCCAGTCAGCAGATAGATTTGAAGGGCGGCGATGCATTTAATGACTCACGCTCACCCTCGTGTGTGTGTCCAGCTTGTGCAGAGCTGATTCTTTCTCTGCCGCTGCGACTCAGCAAGGCAGCAACCCTCTGTTCCAGGGGTGATGGTTGGTGCAGATTTGGTGACCCTCCTCCTGTTCCAAGTCTTTCCCTTTTGTTGTGGGCCAATTTCTTCTGTAAAGATGAAAATATAACTTTTCACACATGGTGCACTTCTGATGGGTGGGACATATACAGATGGTCACATTAACAATTGCAATTCCATTTAAAGATGAAGATATTACTTACACTCACTACTTGACCAATGTCCTGCCATTTCTTTTTGCACTGGCTTCCAGATCTTGCGGTATTCACTCCTGCGGAGTATTCTTCTGCAACTATTGGTGAGGCCGCACCTGGAGGAGTACTGCGTGCAGTTTTGGTCACCTTACTTAAGGAAGAATATACTAGCCTTGGAGGGGTTACAAAGACGATTCACTAGTCTGATTCCGGAGATGAGGGGGTTACCTTATGATGATAGATTGAGTAGACTGGGTCTTTACTCGTTGGAGTTCAGAAGCATGAGGGGTGATCTTATAGAAACATTTAAAATAATGAAAGGGTTAGACAAGATAGAGGCAGAGAGGTTGTTTCCACTGGTTGGGGAGACTAGAACTAGGGGGCACAGCCTCAAAATACGGGGGAGCAAATTTAAAACCGAGTTGAGAAGGAATTTCTTCTCCCAGAGGGTTGTGAATCTGTGGAATTCTCTGCTCAAGGAAGCAGTTGAGGCTAGCTCATTGAATGTATTCAAATCCACAGATAGATAGATTTTTAACCAATAAGGGAATTAAGGGTTATGGGGAGCGGGCGGGTAAGTGGAGCTGAGTCCACGGCCAGATCAGCCATGATCTTTTTGAATGGCGGAGCAGGCTCGAGGGGCTAGATGGCCTACTCCTGTTCCTAATTCTTATGTTCTTATGTTCTTATGTAACTAGGTTCCATCGTCTTCTCGTTTCTTTGGGTGGAACTTTTGTGGGACCAATCTTACTGATATCCAGCTCCAGCCATCTGTCCTCAATGACAGTGACTAGTTTCTCCACTTCCTCATGGAGGAAATTCTTTGTTCTTGTTGCACGCTCTTGCGTCATTGGTGTATTGGACTTACACTCAGGTAATCTTGAAAAATCACAGTTCTCACCTTTCTTCCACTCTCTCAGCCACCCAAAAATCACTATTGACAACTTACCTTTATATATGGTCCATTGCCAATGATGCTGAGGCACTGAGGATGCTCTCCCTTTAAATGGCCGATTGACAAGGTTCCTGTCTCATTGCGCATGCTGAAACGTGCATTGTGCATGTGCGCATGCTCAAATGGACATGCCTGCATTCGAGGAGATGCTGGGCTCAAGCCCCGCACCCCCTGCCAGCGCGGCCGAAACTCCGCACCCCACAGTCTTTGCAGCGCCACACCCAGGGACCAGAGTGATGAAGGAGTGGCCAAATTGAAAGATACATTTTTGGCATGTTTTTTGCCCCACAAAGTTGGCATACCATGGATAACTACGCCGCTCTAGACGACTGGGGAAATTTGGGCCCATTGACCCTACTTTTACACCATTGACAATTTTACTATGCAATTACTGCAGAGTGAAAAGGGAACTCTCAACACTTCTGACATACTAGCAAATCCATAGTACTCCTGAACTAAGCACTTCAACTTTGCAAATAATTAGGGGGTGGAGCCCATTAATTTTAATAAAGTTACATAATTTCAGTGACAAGTAGCCACAGAACCAGGTCCAGTAATTCCATCATTTTTTGATTCTTTCTGGCTCCAAATCACATATTCCCAATCAGGAGAGAGCTCTATGCTTATATGCATGCATGCACAGGGCTCTATTTCAGCCATTACATTTAAAATGTTTTAAGAACATAGCTGGCAGCAAATTCTCTTAAAAAAGCATTTAATGCAATTCAGTAGTGTATGTCTCTAAAATGCCCAGAAGGTCTGAGATATCCCCTGAGCTTTTTTGAACCAGGATTGACACCACACTGCAGTAATACACTGCAGTCTCAAGCACAACTGCCATCCACCAGTGAGACTCCATCTACCAGGGGAGTCTAACGCTGCACCCTATGAGGGTCAGGTCAGGACTTAACTTGAGATATACTGTCACTTTTGCAATTCTACAAACTGTCAGTACAACTGGACCCAAAGTCTGAACATTTTTGATGATCAAACCATTTATGCCAACTGTAAGATTTTCTACTTTCAGTGATCCACAGAGTCAGATTGATTGCATATGACATCAATGTAGGAAGTGCCGAACTTTATTTACAAAGGAAAATGAATTAATCACAGAGAAATGTAACTCAAACAGATCACAAACATAAATGATATAGATTTATCCATTGCATCTTTTTCTATTATTCGTGTTTGAATAGACTAATATCCTCAAAACTTAGTTGCTCAAATATCTGCACTTCCTTCAGCTTTCTGATTTAGCTCCCACCTGGCCAATGTGGAACTTGAAAACTAAGGGACTGAAATTTGGGAATGCTTCATATTGGAGTGGTAACCGAGGCGAGGCGGGATTTCCTGCACCCTGACGCAAAATTGGGGTTACCGCCCCCGAGAGGAAGTGGAGCGCAGTGTTGGACGCTCCACTTCCTCCCGGGGATGGGACTGGGGATGGTAAGCACGTGAATTTTCCAGTGCTACACAGTATGCTGTGTGTTGCTGGCGCAAACGCAGGACTCTCCCTTTCCATTAAAGGAGAGGGCACACTGTGAGCTCTGCAGTGGGATGAAGGGCCACCACTATGCCACTGGGGAGTGGGGTGCCGAAGCGGAATGCCAGGCTGCACCATCATGGTACGGACCCCGCGATATTGTAAACGAAAGTCAGCAATTTTTAAAAAATGGTGGCACCCGTTGTTATGTATGCATGCCTACAATGTTATGATGTACTGTAACACTGAATGTATCTTCACATTGTACACACTTTACCTGTACACCAGAGGGTGCTGCTGCTGGAGACCTAAGGGTTACCTGCACACTGCAGGTAACCCGGTATAAAAGGGAGCTCACTTCTTGGTGTCCTCACTCAAGGAGCTGCAATAAAGGACTACAGTCTTCACAATTTAAGTACCATACCCCTGCCTCATGGAATCATTGACAGAGTGCCGACATACACAATAACTGCCGACGAGGTCACGAACTACATGCACAACATGTCGAATCTCAGCAACTTTCAACAATTCAAAATGGGGAAGATTGGTATGCCTTCATGGAAAGGTTGGAACACTTCTTCATAGCCAACGACCTGGATGGGGACATAGCGGCCACACTGACAAACAAACGCAGAGCCATCCTGCTTAGCAGTTGTGGGCCCACTATCCATGGCCTCGTCAGGGACTTGCTAGCCCCAGCGAAGACAACAACCAAGAGCTATGGGGAACTTGTAACCTTAATACAAGAGCAACTAAAACCCAAAGAAAGCATCTTCACAGCCAGACACCAGCTCTACACTCACCGGCAACCCGAAGGCCAAGAAATTGCTAAGTATGCTGCAGATTTAAGAAGATTGGCTGCACCGTGTGATTTTGGTGACCACCCTAACGAAGCACTAAAGGACATATTTGTATTCGGAATTGGCCACGAGGGCCTCCTCCACAAACTGCTCTCTGCGGACATCATAGTCACCCTGCAGAAGGCAATTAAAGTGAGCCAGGCCTACATGATTTCGGTTGGCGACTCCAAGCGAATGATGACCCACACCCAGGACTCTAAACTGACGCCTGCAGTGAACAGAATGGCGACTTCTAAAGGCAGAAGTACTGCCCCGAGTCCTGCAACCCTGAGTCCGCCACATGGGGCCAACCAGCTAGCTCCGTGCTGGCGCTGTGGAGGAAACCACAGGGCCCACCAGTGCCGCTACAAAGACTATACCTGCAAAGGCTGCAATGCGAAAGATCACCTTCAGAGAATGTGCCGAAAAAGCTTTAGTCACCGTGTCGCTGAAGAGTTGGCTGATCACCTGGGCTCCGACACAGATGAAGTCGAAGCTGCTCAACCCCTGGAAGAAGAATATGGAATTTATACCTGCTCCACCAAAAGTTCCTCGTGGAAGATGGAAGTAGACATCAACGGAGTTTCAGTTTCAATGAAGATCAACACAGGGACAAGCCAGTCTTTGATCAGCCAGACGACCTTTGAAAAACTTTGGATCAATCCCGCCAAATGACCAAAACTGTCTCCTGTCCAGGAGAAGCTGCTCACCTACACCAAAGGTAAAATCCCAGTCGTTGGCAACGTGGACGTCCAGGTCTCCCAGGGCGGCGTGATGAACAAACTCCCCCTGTGGATCGTTGCCGGCGATGGTCCAACACTGCTGGGAAGAAGTTGGATGAAGCAGGTCCAAGTCAGTCGAAGTGACGACGGCCTCCGGGCTCCAGCAATCGACATCCCATGCAGCCCCGAACTTGGGTCCATCGCTGAACCTAAAAATCCTACCATCCAGCTCAACTGCGTGGCGCCGACTTCACAACATTGTGGCAAGATCACCAAAATCGAACGTCCAGACTTCACCTTCCGGGCCACGGTAGGACTCCAAGGGAAGAATATCGTCGAAAAAAGTGGAACCTGAGAAGGAAAAGATCACCACAGCCTATCTGGAGGAGAGCAAGAAGATGGCGGCCGGGGCCACGAGGCGAAGAACCTAAAATCAAAATGGCCGCGACCTGACCACAAGGAGCAGCGTTGAAGGAGCAACACTTGGCACTGAGCGGCAAACCGGATCGGAAGGCCCCCTTAAAGAAGACCGGTATTTAAAGAATTTAAAGGGACAGTTTCACTCTAAAGATGACAAGGACTTTAAAGTTAAACAGCAGGTATGATAATGTAACGTTGAATTGTGATGCCGGAGTAACTGATGAGAAAAATGTAATGAATGCTTCTGTAAGTGATGTTAAGAACAAGTTTGTAATGCTTAATGATGATGATAGAAATTTTAAAATGACAAATGTAACCATGTATGGAGAGACCGAGATACAAGAAAGTGATGTAAATGCTGTAAGTAACAATGTAAAGTGAGATAACAGTGTAGATTCAACTATGTATGATTGGAGCCAATGTGTCATGTATACAGGAAGTAGACTGTTAAAGGACACCGGGTTCTACAGGGACAATGTAAATGCCAGAGGAATCCCCCCGTGAGAGGCCCCCAGGTCCAACGGGCTACCTGACCATATAGCCTGGACTTTTGGGACAAATGTGATGCCCCAGGAAGGGCTCACACACACCCAGTGGGACCACTGGCAACCTGCCCCAGATCGACCCTACACCCCCTGGCCACCAAGGCCAACTCCAGAGCGAGAGTCCAGTACCCTCCAGCTTTCATCACTAATGGAGGACAAGGAGCCCACACAGTCCTGTGGCCCTGCCCACCACCACACACCACCACTTACACACTCTACAGAGTATGCACCCTATCCACTGCACTGGCTCCCCCACTGAGGGATCCCACAATGGTGACACCCACATGGTCTGTGTGTGTGGGGGGGTGGGGGGGTGAGAATGTATGAAGCCAGCCTCAAGCACAGCACAGGGATCACATCTGGCACCCACACAACCCTCACCACAACCTTCCACAGCCCACTACTAATCACCTCCCCAGGTCATGGCAATAAAGACTTCAAAAATGATTAGGGGGGAGTGTTGTTATGTATGCATGCCTACAATGTTGTGATATACTGTAACACTGAATGTACCTTCACCCTGTACACACCTTACCTGTACACCAGAGGGTGCTGTTGCTGGAGATCTAAGGGTCACCTGCACACTGCAGGTAACCCAGTATAAAAGGGAACTCACCCCTTGGTGTCCTCATTCTAGGAGCTACAATAAAGGACTACAGTCTTCACAGTTTAAGTACCATAACCCTGCCTCATGGAGTCATTGACTCCATACCTCCATACCAATGCCTACATACACAATACCCACCTCCCCCTTTATTTTTCACCCCGCGCGCAGAGTGCGGCCTGGTTCGTGACCCACGAGGCAGGTGCGAACATCGATTGCAGTGGCCTCATGGAACACTACCCAATTTCTGCTCCGGGGCGAAAATGGGTGACTGCACACAGCAATGATGTCATCATTGCCAGCGATTGGAGTGGGGGCACTACCGGTGGGAGCAGGGCGCGCTGGTTTGCGCTTCCACTAACTCCCGTGCAATTTCGCAGGAGGCGGTAGCGGCTCTGCGCCCCAGGCGAGGTGCAAATAACACGAATTTCTCCCCCTTTAACTCTTAACAACCACAGATGCAAAACCAAAATATATGACTGCAAATATATCATACTTGAGAAACAGACTCTCTCAAGGTAATTGTTTAACATTGCCGTGCTGATGGGTGGAAAATCACATGCAGCGTACACCCGAATTCTGGATATACATTGGCAGCCAAGGTTTCCCATCAGGAATGTGGAATCTGAATATTACCACTTGTAAATCATGTTAAAATATGCATGTTTGCTTTTCTTAGTTTTGGTTGCAAGGCATATAAGTGCCTTACGACCAAAGCTATGAATAGCAATCAAGCATATATTAACATGTAAAGTAGCTGTCCAATCATCTGGGCTTTAGCACACACCCATATTACAATTATTTTATACTGTCTAATGTCACTAAATCCAGGCTTGACACCTTGGCTATTTTGGCCGTCTACATCACAGTTGCTGAAATTTCTTGTCCGTGGTCTGATATGGTGACATCTTTCATGTGATATTTCTGATTTTCCGTTTCCTTCTGGTGATTTAGATTTCACATGTTGGTAGAGAGTATCTCAGTCCTGGGCAGTCAAATTCAACCATTCACAATCCAACCTGATTTTATTGGCCTGGAAATCTCAGTCGGCTGCTTCGTGTGGGCGATCGGGTAAAAAAGTTTATAAAGATGCACACTTACCTGAACCTGCTGCGCCCACAAAAGATCCCGGTCCTGAGGCCTCCACTGACTACATGTCGGAGCGCATGCACATCAGGACTTGTCCGCAGAGCTAGAGCTGCAGTCTCATGGCTCTGGGCAGCTAATCCAGGTAAAGCATATACTCATTCATAATAATGGGAATTCCGTAAGTTGGAGGTCCCATATTATGATTGAGAAACCTCCCCCTGCAAACACCTAAAATACAAATAAAAAAATAGAAAAAATACACCACATATTTTTATTAATTTAAGTTAAAGTTATTTATGTATTCTAAGAAAAATATTTTTTTTCCAATTTTTAAAAAAAGTTTTTTTAATTATGGTTTAAAATAATCCTACCATAGTGGGGAGGTTTTTTTAACAATAAAATGTGTTTTTATAATTTAATTTTATTATGTTTTTGTTTATTTTAAACTCTTATGCCTGTAAAAATAGGCTATGCACCTGTTTTTATCAGGCACAAGAGTTTTCAGGACATTTGTTGGACAAGATATGAGTAAACACTGCAATCTTGCTCATGCGAATGTCCTGGATATGGAGATATGGAGGAACTGTCAAACTCCAGCTTGACAGATTGGAAAAGTCGGTTTTCAGCGCATGCGCATTGTGCGCTGAAAATCGGCTTTTGCGATGACTCCCCGAGTCCATACACACTCCTTACGGACCCGGGAGGCCAGAATTTCTGGACCATTACCACAGATGTGTTAAGTCAATGTGCACAATAGAATTTTAAATATTAAATGAGTGTTTAAATCTTATGGATACACTATGATTTTTCATGTAGCAACACGAATGGTTTTTCCAACACTGCTGCTTAGTCCAGTTTGTGCGACAAGCCTATTAGTGTTACAATGGGGCAGAAATTCCAGTCTCCCCGGGTCCATACTGAGTGTGCTGCTGCAGGAGGGCGACGGCTGCGAAGCCAGGTCACTGATTGCAGTGTGGGCAGGCATAGCAGGAAGGGCGAAGGAGCGGCAAGAGTTTGTAGAGGGAAGTGACCGGGGCCCAGGAGAGGCGTGAGTTTGGGGCTCAGAAGAGACGAGGGCCCAGGGGCAGCACGGACCAGCCCACACTGCAATATGTGTGCGCGCTAGGTCCGTGCAGCAGAGCTGGTCTCCAATTGTCTTGGGTAATCCTTGCCACTGGACCAAGACCTAGCTCTGTCAAGCCCATGTGGTGGCTGGTGTGCAACGGCCACCGCACGTTAAAAAAATCCACGCACAGGCATCTTCCATCCTTCAAGATGTAGTTCGGGATCTGGAGTATTGGGTCATTCATTGAAACACCTGTGAACTCATCCCTTTTTGGCATGGAAGCAAGTCATCCTCGCTTCGAGGGACTGCCTATGATGATGATGTACGGATCGAGGAAGGCATTGCAAAAGCCGGTTTTCAGCGCACAATGCACATGCGCTGAAAACCGGCTTTTCCGACCTGTCAAGCTGGAGCTTAACAGATCCTCTATATCTCAGCAGCCAGGACAAGATTTCAGTATTTACCCATATCTTGCCCAGCAAATGCCCTGAAAACTCTTGTGCCTGATGAAAGCAGGTGCATAGCCTACTTTTACAGGCGTAAGAGTTTAAAATACATAAAAACATTTAAAAATAAAATTATAAAATACATTTTATTGTTAAAAACCCTCCCCACTATGGTAAGTTTATTTAAAACCATAATTTTAAAAACTTTTTTAAAAATCGCAAAAGTATTTATTTTTTATAATACATAAATAACTTTAATTTAAATTAATTAAAATATTTGGTGTATTTTTTCTATTTTTTATTATTGTTTTGAGTGTTTGGGAGGAGTTCTCATTCATAATAATAGGAACTCCAACTTACGGAGTTCCCATTATTATGAATGAGAACATACTTTACCTGATTGGCTGTTTAGAGCCATGTGACTGCAGCTCCAACCCTGCGCACTTCCTGACATGCACACGCTCCGAAGCGCAGTCAGTGGAGGCCTCAGGACCGGGAACTCGCGTGGGCGCAGCAGATTCAGGTAAGTGTGCATCTTTTTAAAGTTTTTCCCTCGATCGCCCATGGGAAGCAGCTGACTGAGATTTCTGAGCCATTGTGTTACTACAGTGTTCTGAGTGGGCATTTAGGAAAAGTTTTGTGCAGAAAATAAATTATGCGTTGAATGTAAATATATTAAAACAGTAAGACCCAAGGATAAAAGACAAAAAATTATAGAAACTGTAAGAGTTGCAGAAAGAATGATAACAGATAATGTTGTGTAGGTTTTATATCTACCTATGAAATAGTAAAAAAGAACTGTCAGGAAGGAGAAAAAGGCATTGAACAAAAAAACTAAAAGAAATTTACTCAAATAATAAACTTATAAATGTCTTCAAAGCATAAACATAATGGGGGAAAAGTTAATAATTTAACTTTTTAAAATATGTATAAATAAATCAGCATTAATTAATATGCGTTTATTATAAAGCAGTGAAATTAAGAGGTAAGTAAATTGGGATGTATTAAAGGGTCAATATTGTGCCAAAATAGCGAGGTAATTCTGCCACTTCATAAATTATTGGTGCTCCCGCACTTAGAACATTGTGTACGATCCGATCACCACAGTACAGAAAATATATTGCAGTTATTGAAAGGATACAGAAGAGAGCAACCAGAAGGATTGAGGGAAGGAGGGATTGGATTATGCAAAGCAATTATGTAAATTTGCCGTATTCTCACTGGAACAGAGATGGTTGAGAGGTAATATGATGCTCTCTATCTCACCACCACCTCTCTTCACCCGTCCACCATCTCTGATTTGTCACACTGCTTGTCTGACATCCAGTATTGGATGAGCAGAAATTTCCTCCAACTAAATATTGGGAAGATGGAAGCCATTGTCTTTGGCTCCCGCCACAAACTCCATTCCATGACCATCATTTCCATCCCTCTCCCTGGCAACTGTCTGAAGCTGATCCAGACTGTTTGCAACCTTGGGGGCCGAAATTGGCCACTGCTGGAAACGCGGTGCACCGACCCTGTTTCAGTTGTTTTTATCGGTGCGGTGGATATGGTGGCCTCTTGAGCGAAATTCCGCTCCTTTGTCTTTTTGCTTTTAGTGGACCAGAAGTCGGTCATAATGAGGGCAGTGAGCAGAAGTTCGCCCACTAGAGGGGCGGAAGTTGGGGGCGGGTGGCGTGTCCGCTGCTGTCACTCATCAGTGTAGCGCTGATGATGTCATCATGGTGCCATGTCACCACATCTCACTTAAAGGGGAGAGACACTGCATTTCTATAGGTTAGGTCCACTGGGCCACCTGGGAAGGTTTCGGCTGGGCCAGCGGTCCGAGATCCTCCCCTTTAAGGCAGCTGCACCGCCATTTTGCAAGCACTCCAAGCACAGTGCACTGACCGAAAAAGCTGCCGGTAGCACCGAGCGGCGGGAGCAAGATTTTCTCGCCGAAATTTCGCGATCGGGTGGGGGAACATCGGCGGTGCGCACCCTGGTGATGCACTTAGGACGGATCGGCAGCAGCGGAGTGGTAGTGGGGGGAGCAGGTCACCGACGGGATACCGCGAGTGGAATTTTCAAAATGATGGCAATTCCCCCCAAAATTACCGGTAATTGCACTCCGCAGCATGGCCGCCGATTTCCGACGGTAACAAGTCTAAAGGGAAGGGGCAATTTCGTCTCCTTGTTGTGTTTGACACTGAGATGAGCTTCTGACTACATATCCGCTCCATTGCCAAGACTGCCTACTTCCACCTCTAACTTCACTCGACTCATCTCATCTGCTGCTGAAACCCTCATCCACACCTTTGTTACTTCTAGACTTGACTATTCCAAAGCTCTCCTGGCCAGTCTCTCATCTTCCACCCTCCATAAACTTAAGCTCATCCAAAACTCTGCTGCCCATATCTTAACTCGCACCAAGTCCTGTTCACCCACCTTCTTCTTCATTTTAGGCAGTCCCTTGGAGTCGAAGGTAACTTTCTTCCACACTAACATGAGTTCTAAGGTGGCTGATGAGTCCAATGCAGCATCTACAGACCCTGTCACAGGTGGGGCAGGTGGTGGTTGAAGGGTCAGGTGGGTGGGGTG
Source organism: Pristiophorus japonicus (assembly GCF_044704955.1). Taxonomy (NCBI): domain Eukaryota; kingdom Metazoa; phylum Chordata; class Chondrichthyes; family Pristiophoridae; genus Pristiophorus; species Pristiophorus japonicus. The sequence continues at coordinate 154,580,408 of NC_091981.1, read as the reverse complement.
CTTGGTTTGTCGTAGGCTTCTTCCGCTGTTTGTACTTGACTTCTGCATGCACCCGACGAGGAGATTCAAAGTGTTCAACGCCTTCCTGAATGCTTCATCCCCACTTCGAGCGGTCATGGGCCAGGGATGTTACATTTTTTCAAGGTGGCTTTGAGGGTGTCCTTGAAGCGTTTTCTCTGCCCTCCTGGGGCTCGCTTGCTGTGACGGAGCACGACGTAGTGTGCCTGTTTTGGGAGTCTTGTATCAGGCATGCAGACTATGTGACCAGCCCATTGGAGCTGACTAAGCGTGGTCAATGCTTCGATGCTGGGGATGTTGGCCTGAGCAAGAACACTGACATTGGTACGCCTATCCTGTCAATGGATTTGCAGGTACTTCTCCAGTGCTTTGAGATGCCTACTGTACATAGTCCATGTCTCTGAAGCATATTGGAGGGCGGGAATCACTACTGCTCTGTAGATCATGAGCTTGTTGCTGGGTTTGAGATCTTGGTCTTTTCCTCAGGCGACCGAAGGCTACACTGGTACACTGAAGGCGGTGTTGGGTTTCATCATCAATGTCTGCCCTCGCTGACAAGAGGCTCCCAAGGTATGGAAAGTGGTCCACGCTGTCCAAGGTCTTGTCATGGATCTTGATGATCGGGGGGCAGTACTGTGAGGCGGGGGCAGGTTGGTAGAGAAACATTGCCTTATGGATGTTTAATGTAGGGCCCAGACTCTTGTACGATTCAGTGAAGGTGTCATCAGTGATTTGGAGTTCGACCGCTGAGTGTGCGCAAACGCAAACATCGTCTTCATACTGTAATTCAATGACAGAGGTTGGGACAATCTTGGTACTCGGCTGGAGGGGATAGAGGTTGAACAATTTCCTGTTCGTCCTGTAGATTAGCTCCACTCCAGCGGGGAGCTTGTTGGAGGTTAGATGAAGCATTGCAGCAAGAAGAGCGTTGGTGCAATGACACAGCCTTGCTTGACCTCAGTCTGCACTTGTATTAGGTCTGTGGTGGATCCATTGGTACGGATCACGGCATCATGAAGCAGGCAGAGAATGGTGACAAATTTTAGAGAGCAGCCGATTTTGAGGAGGCCACTCCATAATTCCTCTCGGTTGATAGAGTCGAAGGCCTTTGTGAGGTTGGTGCTGCTCCCTACATTTTTCTTGGATTTGTCGCACAGTGAAAATCATGTCCGTTGTGCCTCTAAGTGGGCGGAATCTGTATTGTGACTTTGGGAGTAGCTCTTTAGCCACTGGGAGGAGACGATTGAGGAGGGTTCTTGCGATAATTTACCTCGTGGCAGACAGCAGGGAGACTCCGCTGAATTACCGCAATCAATCTTGTCACCTTTCTTGAAAATGGTCATGATTACAGCGTGTCTGAGACCGCCTGGCATGCTCTCCTCCTTCCAGATAAGATGGATTCGCTCCAACTTCTCCGCCATGCTTTAGTACATCGGCGGGGATTCCATCTGCTCCTGAGGCCTTGTAGTTTTTCAGCTCCCGATGGCCTTCTCAACTGTGTGCCGGACTGATGTTGTGCCGTGATGGTGGCAGGTAGCATGCTGTGGGATGGAGTCGAGAATGCTCACATCAAAGACAGAATCTTGGTTAAGGAGATCTTTGAAGTGTTCCTTCCAGCGGGCACTGGCTGTCTCTCTGATCCTGATGAGTACCTCTCCATTCTTAGCCGTCAGCGGGGTAGGACCGTGAATGCTTGGGGCGTAAGGGATCTTGACTGCACTAAAAAAGCTGCGCACATCCTGATTGTCGGCTAATTGCTGGATCTCCTATGCTGCATCTCACAATTTGCTGCATCCGTGACATCACACAGGCTCTCTCCACCTGCCAAGTGGACTTTATTACCTTCCCGATGAGCAGGGAGAAGCAGGATGAGCGCGCATGTGGGTCTGCCAAGATAGCAGGCTTCCCAAGGGGGCAAGGAGCAATTGACTGCATGCACGTGGCCTTATGAACATCATTCCAGAATGCCGAGGTAGTCAGAAACAGAAAAGGATACCACTCCCAAAATGTCCAACAGGCGTGTGACCACATGCAGCACGTCATCGCAGTCAATGCCTTTATCCTGTGGGAGAGCACTGTGTCTCGACTGTTTCAGCTACCACATCAAGGCAGAAGCTGGCTGCTCGGGGACAAGGGATACAGCCTGGCCACCTGGCTAATGACTTCCCACCACAACCACACCACAGAGCCGGAGGAACGCTACAATGTGAGGCATACCACCACCCGCAACATCATAGAGAAAACTATAGGGCTGCTGAAGTAGCGATTCCGATGCCTGGACCGCTCTGGAGACAGTCTTCAATACTCCCCTCAAAAGGTCTCACTATTCATTGTGGTGTGTTGCATGCTGCACAACTTAGCCATCATGATGTCCCAGGCCTTGCCAGTGGGATTGGAGGCCCACCTCAAGAGGAGGAGAAGGAGGGGGAGGCAGAGGAAGAGGAGGAACTGGAGTGTGCCAACACCCCAAATGTCCAGTAAGATGGCAACTACCAGCAGCATCAACGGAAGAGGCAGCATGCCAATGTTGGCGGTGGCAGGGCTATTTGGTGTCGGCTCATAATGAACCACTTTGCTTAAAGAGAGTGAGCTGATGGATGCAGTTAACAATGAGCACGTATTGTGGCACGATAATGCCACCTCTTCGATACAAGTCAACAGTCATACACCAGAGGCTGAAGGAGACATTCAACTTTATACTTTATTACCAAATCCCTCAAGCAACCCCAATAATCGCACCCTCCTCAAAGAAAATAAAATGGGGCACCCGCCCCTTCAAATAATACAACAGATGAATAAGAATTAAACCTTCTCAACATAGGGCCCATGGCCACACCTTTGATCAGTGGGTCTTGCATAGACATTTCCCATCCCCCTATCCCTCACCCCCTCCCTCACCTACTGCTCCTCCTCAATGGGTCCTCATTGCCAGCAGCAAGGTATTTTGAGGCCTGCTGTGTGTGTGAGGGAGAGAGGACAGATGGCTTACCACGACGCCCTGGACCAACTCTGGGCCTGGAAGGCCTGGCTGCTGACAGCCCTGCCTGAAAATGGGCGGCAGCAGTGTGGGATGGCTGTGATGCAGACTGCGGCAGGTGCAAAGGTGGACATTATGTCCCATCTGGACCAACTGGCTGCCACTTACCCGGGGCAGAGCCTCAGCATCTGAAGCAATCTGGTGCAGTGCCGATTTCTGGCCTATTTCGTCACCGTTATCTCCCCGATGGACTGATGGGACCCAGACACAATGGCAGCAGTCAGTGCTTGTATGGCATCAATTTGACCCTGAATCAGAGCACACAACGCATTGATGCAAGCACACACTGATGACATGGTAGAATGCAGGTGTTGCATGGTCTCAACCTGCTGTTCAATGGCTACTGCCATGTCAGCAATGGCCCACGCCATCATGTCTAGGATCCCATGGTCATTTGTGGCTTTGAGCAGCCATTTCAATCAACCAAGGATGGGCTCAACAGGCTCCTGATCTGCAAATGGCAAGGTTGAGGCAGCCTCCGCCACACTCAATGCAAGTGCATCCACTCTCGGTGGCATCCTCGCCAATGCATCGATGAGCTCGCGGTGCATCTGCATTGACTCCCTGGGCATAGCCTCCAAGTCCAGGTGCTCATCTGCTTGTCTGTGAGTACGACTAATGGGCCAACTTACCCTCCAGAGAGCTGTCCCTCGAGCTTTCCCTTGCATTGGGCGTTGCTGCAGACCACTGGAGCCAGGAGCCTCAGCTTCAGCCAACCCCGGGAAGATGGCCTCTTCCACCGAGGTGGTCTTGCCACTCTTTCCCAGTGAGAATGTGTCGCGCTGTGCCAACACACTGCTCTCCACCTCCTCCTTCTCATCTTCCCCGTCATCTGAAGACGTCCATTGATGGGCCGGCTGCCACTCTTCTGGCTCATCATCTGTAAGCGCAAAGCAACAGAAGTGCGGTTATCAGCTGGGGAGGGGAGGGGAAGACAAGAAGGAGGGGAGCATCGTTATTTTGGTTGCAACATGTTGTAAGGCATATGGCATCAAGGCTAAGGGGATTCAGATAACATGCCCATCTCATTCATATACCATCACTATCGAGCGGGGGCTGTGCCTCCCCGCCCTCCTGCACCGCCCATGAGGGCGGACACTCGCTCCTCTTGGTCGGTCAGGTCCAACACGTAGGACTCGCCCTCTCCCCGCAATCCAACTCGCGCAGATTGTGCACGAGTTTGTCCTGCAATGACAAGGGCAAAGAGTTGTTTGTGCGGTGTAGGTGCTGGTGTGCCACATGTGTGTGCAGTAGGGTACTCATGAGTAAGATGGCGAAGTGTGCATATCAGCATTTCATGCTGTGTGGCATTGCACAGTGGATGTGTGAAGATATTGAAGTTCCGGCCTCTACAATGTGGCTAATATGGTTCTTTCCAGAAATAGCCATGTGGCCAATTTGGAATTGACCCCACATAACTTGTGCCCTCTTTTCCAGATTGCTCATCATTATCATCTTCACTTTTCCCCGTCAAGATGATGATGTGGTTTTGGAGTGACTCCAAAGATGTGTCTGCAGAGAATTATCCATGGATATAAGAAAACATGGTTTTATTAATTGATTGTAGCCTATCCAGGAACCGAGCTGTATGTTCAAGGAGACAGAGACCAATAGATAATTTACGTTACACACAGTACACTATTACAGACTATTATAGAGCCCTGCATTATGATGTACTGTAATGCTGCTTGGCTCAGATTGATAATGAGATACTTAATTTAGGCTGGTCTGCAGTACTGCACACAGGAGCTGATAACTGAGTAACCAGGCTAGCAAATTGATGGGACCAGGAGTACATCTGTCAGATCCAGATAACTTTGACAGCGAATGCTCTAATGGGAAGGGTAGGCCTAGCTGGACATGCAGTAGGAAACAGTGTGGTTTTAGCTAATAAAACTAACAAAAACTAGTTAAAGTATCACAACATGCTTGCAGGAGTGTTTAAGCCTTAGCTCTTGTCAACTGACACCTAAGGGGCAAAATTTGATTACGCCTCATTTGGGGACAGTAACTGAGTGGGGTCGAGGCTTCCTGCGACAGTCACCCTCTACCTTCATCCATCGTGTGAACACACACCATCACAGTCACTCATAGGTCTGTCCTTTCCCCCATTGCAGGAGAAGAGAATGTAAAACACAAGGGATAGTGTGAGGACTGGAGATTGGATTCCACAGCTGACAGATGCAGAGGAGGAAGCCATGGAGATCAGTGGCATTTATGCATCACTGACCATCAGAAATGAAGAACCTAGCAACTTGCAGATGTTTGGTATCAGAATTAAAAATATATTTGACACATATCTCATACAAATCATGTTGACCTTATTATATTCATGAGTGAGATACGATAAGCTGAGTGACAACATTGCTACATTGCCAATACTAATTCATATCCCTTTCTTGTCTCATCTAGGACCTTCATGGATAGACCAGCAGTTGCAGCAGTCTGTCGACTTTCCTGAGCATGATTCTGTTATAAAGCTCCACCTAGTGGACGACTGATGTAATGCAACTACTGATGTATGAACAATGAAAGGTCATGTGGCAAAGTCGCATGATGACAGTCTGGTTAAGGAGCCATCTTGTGTAGTGTGTGTTTGTTAGTGATGTCGTAAAGATATCACAATTGGTCATAAGGATAGGATCTTTGGATTCTCTAGCTGAAATTTTTGTTGATGGATAATCCTGACTACTGATAGGGAGACTTTGAGAGGTTCTTTGTTTTGCAGAACAGCTAAAAATCCAAAGTAAATTTCAAGCACGCTGTCGACATTATCAGAGCCCAGATGGCTGCATCTATGGGAATAATAGGATTATTGGGTGAGTTCCATCGCGAGAGACTTTCGGAGCATATGTGGAATGGCTAGAAACATTTTTCACCGCGAATAGTATTATCGAAGTCCCCAATGATGAAAAGTGCAACCATGTGGTTTTAGAACAGAAATGGGCTATTTTATTCACTGAAGCAGGCCCCAAGGTGTATGAAACCCTGAATAATTTGCTTGTTCCCATCAAGCAAAGGACATGCCACTGACAGAGATTCTAAGCAAATTATCTGAGCCTCTGGAAATTGCTGAAAGTTACCGGAGCCAAAATTGACGTTTTCTATAAGGCCCATGGCCACCTGAAAGTGGCGGCCACAGGTCAGTGCAGACTGGCCGCCGAGTCGTTACGGAGGGACCGCCATTTTGGATATTGCCCTGCTTTAGCCTTGGAGCATTGTAGGAGACTGCCCTGCCCGTTTTCCCACCGCGTCATGCATGTGCCAACCCCTTACCGACCAGCGGTGATCCTTTTCCTAAATTGCCCTGTGGGAGCGGCGGTGCCGCCGGTCGGTGCCAGCGACAGTTTTTCCTGTTGGTACCCTTTCTGTGGCTGGATGGCGCAGCCGCCCTTAAAGAGGGAATGGCACTGTCGGTGACCCCATTTTATTTTTTATTATCAGTCGACTGCCATGTCGGGCCGACAGTTATGCCCGCGGGTTCGGCTGGGCCACCAACTGCTAGCCTGGCACCCCCTCTTGGGTGCCAAGCCGCTAGCCCAGCCGAAACCCTCCCTGATGACCCAGTTTGGCAGTAAAGTATCTGCCGAATTCGCAGCATTCCTCCCCGTTAACTGAAGGGGAAGGACATTGTGGCGCGCCAATGCAATGACGTCATCGACGCGGTGCTGATGACTTAGAGCGTCAGCCACTCCGATCTGCCCCCAATTCCGTCCCACTAGAGGCGGCTACTCCAATCCGGCTGCAATTCCGCCCCTCTCCACACACCAAAAGCTCTCCGACCAGAAGCAAAAGCCAAAGAGCTGAATTTCTCCGGATTGTCCACCCCATGTATTGGGGTGGAAGGAACACTTGAAAAGTGGTGGGTGCAGTTTGCTTCAGGCAGAGGGCAATTTTGGCTCCATTGTTCTGGAACACAAAATCAATCAATTGATGAGGGTATCAATGAGTACATTGCAGCTTTAAAAATGCTAGCCATTCACGGTCATTTCGGAAACTTTCAGGACCGAGCTTTGCGTGATCAAGTTGTTTGTGGGATGAAAAATGAAGAAGTGAGAAGGAAATTGTTGACAACTCCTAACTTGACTTTTGATTTAGCTTGTCAGACAGCTATGTCGATGAATATGGCCGACCAATACCCCGGAGAATTTCGTGCCATTTCCAGGTGAATTGGCTTCAGGTTAAAAGTAAAAGGCAGTTTGGCCCCAAGGCCTCAGCAACTGACCAAGGTATATTGAAGTCGTACTATTGGTGCCTGGGACCACACATTGCCCAAAGCCGTCCATCTATGAAGGCAGAGTGTTGCAGGGTATTGCAGGAAAACTGTGAATCTTGTGAAGGCATGCTGACTGAAGAGTAAACCAACTTTCAATGCTAGAAGTAGAAATCGGCAGACACTACTTAGCATTGAGGAGAAGCAACAGTACGAGGATCATGAGGGTATCTAACAGCAATTCGCAAAATATTGTCATCCAAGTAGACGTTGAAGGAACAAGGATACCCATCGAAATCGACACTGGTGCATATGTGAGCATAGTATCGGAATTGCTATAGCTTGACAAATTGCTTGATTTTCAACTGCAGAAATAGAAACTAGAGCTGCGAGTTACCCAGGAGAGCAAATCCCTGTTGTAAGAAGTATCACTATACCGGTGAAATACAAGGATCAGTTTCAGAGCTTTGTCTCATAGTAGTGACAGAAGACAAGCATGCCTTGATAGGTAGAAATTGGTTGGGATCACTGAAGCTGGATTGGAATGATTTTTCACATGGAAATTTGCATCAAAAGATATCATCAAGCAGTACCCGAAGGTGTTCTGCGAAACAGGCAGTCAGATCCAAGACTTCAAAGTGCAGAAGGATGCAAGACCAGTTTACTGTAAGCCACATCCTGTACCATACGGACTCGAGGAGAAAGTTGAGCAAGAATTCAAAAGACTAGGAACTGAGAATATTATCTCTAAGTTAGATCTAAGTAATGCTGATCAAAGCAAAGCTGATCACAGTAATGCTGATGCTATGTCCAGGTTGCCATCCTCATCACAAGTTACACCCAATAGGGAAGAAGTGTTCTATTTTTCATACATTGATGAGCTGCAAGTCACAGCTGAAGACATTGGTAGAGCATCCAAACGTGACCCAGTTATTTCAATGCATATGATTACATAGCAAATGGATGGCAAAACCAGGTATCAGAGTAAGATACTCATCCAAACTTTGTCAATAGAAATGAATCATCAATAGATAAATATTATATCATGTGGCGTGCAAGAGTGGTTATTCCAAATAAGTTCAGGTCCAAATTGTTAGGAGATCTTCATGACCAGCACCTGGGAATGTGCTTGACCAAGAGTTTTGCACGCAGTTACTTATGGTGGCTAGGTTTAGATAAAGATATAAAGTACATCGTCAGTCAGTGTACAACATGTCAATCGGTAAGCAAGAAACCACCATCAATCAGTACCATTACAGCCATGGAAATCGCCTCTCAGGGTGTGGCAAAGGTTACATGTAGATTTTTCTGAGCTAGAAGGACAGCAATCATTCATAATGATAGATAATCATTTGAAATGGGTAGAGGTGTTTCCGATGTGGAAAATAACAATAATTAAAACAGTAGACAATTTGCAAAGATTGTTTTCTTCATATGGCCTCCCAGAAGAAATTGTATCTGATAATGTGCCACAATTTTGTTCAGAAGAATTAGCACAGTTCATGAGTAGAAATGATGTGTAACATGCCAAAGTTCCACCGTACCACCCTGCTTCAAATGGTGCAGCAGAGCGCACAGTACAAATTGTAAAACGTGCCCTCATCAAGCAAATGTTGGATTCAAATCCTAAAGAAACAGCAGTTGTTGTTGGACCATAAATTGGCAAATTTTCTAAGTAATTATCGGAATATTCCTTATACAACTGCTGGTAGAACACCAGCAGAGTTGTTTCTCAAACAACAACCTTGAACCAGGTTCTCATTGTTAAAACCAAATTGGCACAGTCAGTAGCAGAGAGACAAGTAAGACGGAAAGAGAGTCATGATAGAAGTAGAGTAAAAGAGAGAAGTGTGATATTCAATGGTTAGTGGTTACCTGGAAGAATAGTGAAGATATGTTGCCCTCGCACATACTTGGTCAAGATGTTTGATCATGGAAAGGTTAGATTTGTTCACATTGCTCATATTTAACCTACAGATGTGGAAGGAGTTGAAAGTTGCAATGATTCAATTATTTCTGATGAGTCAGGTGGTCTTGTTACAAGTAGAGTACCAGTAGAAAATTCTACGTCAAATGTACGAGAAACAAGTCCAAGACAAAGTCAGAATTTAAGTCTGAGTCCGAGTCAGGCAGACAAACAGACTGAAATTGTAGAGAGTCCAAATGTAGATCAAGGGTTGCCTTTGGAGAAAGATTCTCCTCAGGTTTAGCCTTAAATTAGTCTAAGTTCTACAACAAGATTGGGAAGTTCTGTTCAAGAACAAAGGTATTCTCTTCGAAACAGGAAATCAGTGGTTAAGTTTGATTTGTAAATATGGAAAAATAAGTTCTTAGCTTTTGTTGTGTATACCATGCAAGTTATATATAATGATTATTTTGTTATGATTACTTCTTCAATAAGGAGGGAGTAGTGTTATAGAGCTCCACCTAGTGGACTACAGATGTAATGCAACTACTAATTTATGAACAATAAAAGGTCATGTGGCAAAGTCACATGATGACCTTTTGGTTAAGGGGCCATCTTGTGTAGTGCATGTTTGTTCGTAATGTTGTAAAGATATCACAGCTTCCTGAGAGGACACCCTCTTCCTCTGAGGGTGCATTGCCACAGGACATACAACCATACACCAGCACAGATACTAACACTTTTTGTGGGGCCAGTTCAAGAGTTAGTTGGGTTTTCACCTGGTGATTTACAGTTCACATTTGAACATAAGCAGACACTGGTGGCAGGGACAGCTGTGGAGAGTCTGCATTGGAGGGTGCAATCGTCTCCAAGCTCTACTCAGCTGGATGTAGATGCTGAACCCTGGGGGCTATCGATGAAAAGGTGAATTCTAGAGGGACATAGGAATAATATAGGAACACAGTAAATAGGAGCAGGAGTCGGTCATTCAGCACCTCGAGTCAGCTCCGCCATTCTATAAGATTATGGCTGATCTGATCTTGGGCTCAGCTCCACATCCCTGCCCTTCAATCCCTTAGCTTTCAAAAATCTGTCTATCTCCTCTTTAAATATATTCAATGACCCAGCCTCCACAGCTCTCTGGGTCAAAGAATTCTACAGATTTACGATCCTCTGAGAGAAGATATTCCTCCTCATCTCATTTCTAAATAGGCGACCCCTTATTCTTAAACTATGCCCTTAATTCTAAATCCCCCCATGAGTGGAAACATCCTCTCTGCATCTATCTTGTTGAGCCCCTCAGTATTTTATATATTTTATATATTTCAATAAGATCACCTCTCATTCTTCTAAACTCCAATGAGTATAGGTCCAATCTACTCAACCTTTCTTCATAAGTCAACCCCCTCATCTCAGGAATCAATCTTGTGAACCTTCACTGAACTGCCTCCAATGCAAGTATATCCCTCCTTAAATAAGGAGACCAAAACTGTTCGCTGTACTCTAGGGTCACCAATTTAGTGGACTCACCGCCCGCTGCCGCTGATTGCCGCCGACTTTTCTGGGCAGTCTCCGCTTGGTGCCAGTTTCGTGGAGGCCTCCCGCCGGCGGGGAGAGAAGACCACTGGCAACCGCCCGCTGATGTCCGCTAGCTCGCAATGCACGTAAGTGTCCTGCTGCATGCCAAGCTGCCAGTTTGCTCCAGGCAGGAGTCGGCGGTAGTAGGGGAAAGGACCACCGCATGGAGGCAGGTCTAACCTCAACGGTAAGTATCTGCAAAAAAAGGTTAGTAAATTTCTTTTCGTTATTTTCTTTTAAAGCAATTCAGATGGATGGGGTCCACTGAAGGTTTTCCAGTGGGTTTCTTTGTGTAAATTTTCATTTTTATGTGATCCCCCCTCCCTGGGACCAATTCAATCCTCGGCGGTACTTTGCGGAGGATCGCATTTGCCGCCGGGATTGGAGGCTCCCACCCGCTGCCGCCCAGGTTCATGGCGTAAGTCATTTTTTTGCCACCGAGCGGTTTTTCCAGGACTTTTTAACGAGACTCCCGCCCAAAGTACCGTCCGGTCTCTCAGCGGTCCTTTGGGCAGCACATGGGTGAAACGTAGCTTCCACCAAGGCCCATGGTGTGGCCTCACCAATACCCTGTACAGTTGTAGCAGGACGTCTCTGCTTTTATACTCCATCCCCCTTGCAATAGAGGCCAATGTTCCATTTGCCTTCCTGATTACTTGCTGGACCTGTATACTAACATTTTTGTGATTCATGCACAAGGACCCCCAGGCCACTCTGTACTGCAGCATTTTGTAATTTCTCTCCATTTAAATAATAATAATAATCTGCTTTTTTATTTTTCCTGCCAAAGTGGACAACCTCACACCTTCCCACATTGTACTCCATCTGCCAAATGTTTGCCCAATCACTTAGCCTGTCTATATCCCTTTGGAGCTTATTTGTGTCCTCCCCGCAATTTTCTTTCCCACTCATCTTTGTATCATCAGCAAACTTGGCTACATTACACGCAGTCCCTTCATCTAAATCATTAATATAGATTGTAAATAGTTGAGGCCCCAGCACCGATCCCTGTGGCACCCCACTAGTTACCGTTTGCCAACCGGAAAATGACCCATTTATCCCGACTCTCTGTTTTCTACTAGTTAGCCAGTCCGTTATCCATGCTAATATATTACCCCGAACACCGTGAGCTTTTATCTTGTGCGGTAACCTTTTTTTGTGGTACCTTATCAAATGCCTTCTGGAAATCCAAATACACCACATCCACTGGTTCCCCTTTTTTCACCCCACTCGCTATATCCTCAAAGAACTCCAGCAAATTTGTCAAACATGATTTCCCTTTCATAAAACCATGCTGACTCTGCTTGACTGTATTATGCTTTTCCAAATGTCCTGCTACTACTTCTTTAATAATGGACTCTAGCATTTTCCCAATGACAGATGTGAGGCTAACTGGCCTATAGTTTCCTGCTTTCTGTCTGCCTCCTTTTTTAAAAAGGGGTGTTACATTTACGGTTTTGCAATCTACTGGGACCTCTCCAGAATCCAAGAAACTATGGTAGATTATAACCAATGCATCCACTAACTCTGCAGCCACTTCTTTTGAGACCCTGGGATGCAAGTTATCAGCTCCAGGGGACTTGACCACCTTTAGACCTATTATTTTACTGAGTATTTTTTCTTTAGTGATAGTGATTGTTTTAAGTTCCTCCCTTCCTATAGCCCCTTGATTATCCATTACTGGGATGTTTTTAATGTCTTCTACCATGAAGACTGATACAAAATATTTGTTCAAAGTCTCTGCCATTTCCTTGTTCCCCATTATTAGTTCCCCAGTCTCATCCTCTAAAGGACCAACATTTACTTTAGCTACTCTCTTCCATTTTATGGCCTAGACTTTCCCTTATTGTGCAGATCGCCCAAAAATGGACGTTATTTCCAGCATTGGTGTTTATTATGTATTTTGAGATCACCGGATTATCGTCCATTTTCAATTTCCCAACTTTCCGCTTTATAAAATGGGCGTTACCGCGAGGGATGTGAAATGGGTATTAGCTTTTGTTGTGCATATGCTGTGTGCAGCGTTTGAATCACCTTGTGACCCTCGCACCCCCTTCTCCTCTAATAACCTCATTTATGTTTTGTAGCTCAGGCAGCAGTGCACCCCCATGCAACACCAGCGAGCCCAGAAGCTGCGGGTCCGGCGCCGGTGCTGAGGAGTCCCGAATCTCACCCGTGGAGCTGCAGGGTGCCTTCTCCACTGAGGACAGTGCCGACTTTGAGGAGCCCGCATCGACAAGCTCCATCATCTATGCAACCCGATGACATCTACTGCTCCTGAAGCCATGTCCTCCTCCACCCCAAGTGCCTCCATGATGGCGCGGACCCCACAGAGGTTGATTCGATGCAGCAGGACTGCTCCACCAGCAGCAGATCTGAGCGGGGACATGGTACACTTGTCCAGGAGGAGTGTTGACATAGATCAGCAGATCCTCCAGACAATGGAGGGTATATCCCAACAGCTGGCCAGCATGTCCGCCACCATGACCGAGTACGTGCCGCGGATGATGGAGGCCCTGGAGGTGATAGCTAGGAACACTGGTGCCAGAGGGATACCAGTGGTCGCAGAGCGCGGAACTGCACCCCAAGGTGCCGCACCCCTATTGCCAACGACACATGCGAGCCAGGAGGAAGATCTTGCTTCTGGCTCGGAGGACGTTCCCTCTTTGGGATCATCCTTTCCAGTATCCGGCCAACCAGCAGTTCTACCGTCACTCCCCCCAAACCCTCCCCCCCCCCACAATGAAGCAGTACCTGAGGAGCAGTTCAGCAAGGTGGCGTGGAGTCGGGAGGGGAAGGGGTAGAGGTGGGGAGAAGCGGGGAGGTGGTGGAGGGGGAAAAGGAAAGTGAGATGCATGGCCGCAGGTGTTGTCTTGGTCACAGTATTTTTATGTTGTTGTTGCTATTTTGTTGTGAGGTTTGGGGGAAGGGGAAGGTGGGGTACCTTGTTTTTTTGCATTTGTGTTCTATGTTTATGAAGTTTTGTTGGAAATGGATAAAATGTAATTAATTATATAAATGTTATAAATTTGTTGTTGGGTGGGGTGTTTTTTACATTTGTAACTGTGATTTTACACAAATGTTTTCATTGAATGTTTTTTATTTCACATAACCTTGTTGCACATTATCTCAGATAGCTGCACCGTTACACACTGGTGATTCCTTACCATGAAAGGGATAATTCAATGTCACTTGAATCAACTTAAACTTTAACTGTCACCAAGGTAATGGGCACCATTCATTTATGAGCTGCAGACACAGCAGTCTTGCAGCTTTGTAAATACCACCAATGTTATTTCAAGCAAAGCACTCATTTATGAGCTGCTGACGTAAGAGTCTTGCAGCTGTGTAGCCACCACGTGCCCTTTCCTGTGGTTTAGAAGGGGGCGGGGGCATGGTTTCATCGTCAGCCTGATTGTCTACCCCGATGTCAGCATCCACCTCCTCGTCCTCCTCTTCCTCTCTCTCCTGAGGAGGACCGGCAGTCCCTTCTGACAATTCTTGTCCCCTCCTGATAGCCAAGTTGTGCAGCATGCAGCACACCACCACGAATTGAGCTACCTGCTCAGGGTGGTATTGTAACTCACCTCCTGAGTGGTCCAGGCATCTAAAGCACTGTTTAAGCACTCCAATGGTTTTCTTAACAATATTGCGTGTGGCTCTGTGGCTCTTGTTGTATCGCTTCTCAGCTTCTGTCTGGGTGTTACGCAGGAGAGTCATCAGCCAAGTGGCAAGGCCATATCCTTTGTCACCAAGCATCCAGCATTGATCTTGTGGCTGACTGGTAAACATGTCAGATACAGCGTTCTCACGCAGGATGTGAGCATCATGGATGCTGCCTGGAAATTTTGTATTTACTGCCACTGTAATTTGCTGGTGGTCGACAACAAGTTGCACATTCAGCGAGTGGAATCACTTTCAGTTCTGAAAAACCTCTGCATCCTGAAAAGGTGCCCGCATGGTGATGTGCGTACAGTCTATTGCTCCCTGCACCTTGGGGAAGTTAGCAATTCTGGAGAATCCTAGCACCCTCTCAACCTGTGCCGCCCTGGTCATAGGGAAGCTGATAAAGTCCATCCTGCGTGCGTAAAGGGCTTCAGTTACCTGTCGAATGCAGCAATGTGTGGCATGCTGAGATATAGCACAAATGTCTCCAGCTGAGGCCTGAAAGGAACTTGATGCATAGAAGGCAAGTGCCGCAGTGACCTTGACCTCAACAGACAGTGCCGTTCTGATGATGCTGGCAGGCTGCAGATCTCCCCTAATGAGCTTGCATATCTCACTGATAATCTCTTTCTGGAAGTGCAGTTTCTTAAGGCACATGTTATCAGACAAGTTCAGGTAAGACCGCTTCTTTCGGCAAGTGCATGGGGTGTAAGTTCTCATCCTCCTCCTCAGTCTGCCACCTCTTTGACTGGGCACATAATGCTCTTGAATATACCTTCTGCCATCTCCAGTCTGCAACATGTATGTAGTCATCAAGACAGGCTGAGAAATTACAGGCCCCAGTACAATCACAATCAGTATTATACCTATTGTTCACAAACAATAAATTTACCTACCAAGGCACCTAAAATAAATTCAAATAGTCCACAGTATGATAAGATGTTTGTTCAGATGTTCAAATCACCTTAAAAGAATTCCACAGTACATCAAAACTCCCCAGAAGTTGAAGCAGCCTTTTATATGAACCGACCTCCGATTTACAAAATGGCGTCCATACCGCTGGGTTTAGTTTAGGTGAGAGCAACTTTTTCTCAGCGGTTTTTTCAGCCAGCGATATTTTCGGCGATATGTGAGAGAAGTGCCAAAAGTAACGCTTGGCGATATCATGGGTGTTAGTTTCGCCCATTCTGATCTTTACGGCAGAAAAAAGTGGACGGGCGATATTATTAATTCTCGGCGTTTAGTACATGCCGAAAGTAATGCTGGGTGATAAGTGAGTGATACATGGGTGTTGGTTTCCATTTTGTTACTATGTGGGCAATATCTGGGCGTTATACCTCATCTCAGCTTTAAAATGGACGTTAAATGGACGGTATCGATGCAAAAATAATGGAAAGTCTAGCCTTATATACCTGTAGAAGCTTTTACTATCTGTTTTTATATTTCTTGCTAGTTTACTCTTGTGATCTATCTTCCCTCTCTTTATTATTTTTTTATTTATCCTTTGCTGGTTTAAAAAAATTTCCCAATCCTCTGTCCTCCCACGAATCTTGGCCAGTTTGTATGCCATTGTTTTCAGTTTGATACCATCCTTTACTTGCTTAGTTAGCCACGGATGGTACTTCCTTCTCTTAACATCTTTCCTTCTCACTGAAATATATTTTTGTTGAAAGTTATGAAATATCTCCTTAAATGTCTGCCACTCATTATCAACACTCTTACACTTTAATCTATTTTCCCTTTCCACTTTAGCCAACTATACCTTTATACATTTGTAATCATCTTCATTTAAGATCAGGACACTGGTTTGAGATCCAACTTTTTCACCCTCCAACTGCATTTGAAATTCAACTATGCTATGATTACTCTTTTCTAGAGGATCCTTTACTTTGAGATCATTATTAATCCTGTCTCATTACACAGTACCTGATCCAGGATAGACTGCTCCCTGGTTGGTTCTGTAATGTACTGTTCAAGGAAGCCACTCCGGATACACACTATGAACTCTTCCTCAAAGCTATCTTGGCATTTAATTTGTCCAATCACTATGAAAATTTAAATCGTCCATGATTACTTCCATACCTTTCTTACAAGCCTCCATTATCTCTTGATTTATACTCCAGCAGCAGCAAATTTGTAAGGTACTGGCAGACGTGCCATGCACACTCTCCACAATAGCGGAGATGATGGCGGAGACCCGCTCCAACATTAATGGATTAGTGTCGCAGGTCATTGAGAGAGTGGTCGCCTCTGTGGAACTTCAAGCATGGTTGTCAAATGAGTCCATGCAGGCCATGTGTTATTTACTTTGGTCTAGTGTGAGTGACTAACTGAATCTATGAGCTATTAGAGCCACCCTGGCATCATGAACAGCAAGGTCAGTGGTTGGTATTGCGTTGGGTGTCCCATCTTCATCTTCCTCCTCGTCCTCATCCTTCTCCTCCTCCTCTTCTTCATTGGAATCATCATGAGGGGATGAGTGATGAGCACCTTCTTCAACCTCCACCTCTAATCCTCACTGCTGTGCAATGTTGTGCAGGATACAACACACCACAATCATTTTGGAGACCCTCGCTGTTAAGTATTGAAGGGCGTCTCCAGATCTATCTACCAGAACTGCATTTTCAGCATGCCGATGGCTTGCTCGCTGACACATCTGGTGGCCATGTGGCTGTCATTATACTGCTTGGAGTTTGAAGGGAGTATCCTTTGTCTCCTAAGAGTCACCCCTTCAGTGCGCTTGCAGGTACGAAGAGGTTGGGTACGTTGGACTGCCTCAGGATGAAAGCATCATGGCAGCTCCCAGGGAATTTAACGCATACCTGCATGAAATGAAATCCCTTGTGGTTGATGAATACTTCTTGTTGATATGGTGGTCCAAGGACATTGTAACTGTGGGAAGCCACCCAGAGCGGCAAATCCGAGTGCCCACTCATTGTGGCTATTGTCGTCATAGAGGAAATTTACATAAGTCAACACGTTGGCAAACAACAAACCCGTCACCTGCCTTATATATTTATGTGCAATCCATTGAGAAACCTTCAAGATGTCTCTGGTGGTGCGCTGGGAGGAGCCAGAGGCAAAGAAATTGAGGGCAGTGGCGTCTTTGACTGCAGCTGGTAAAGCATGGGCACCAGGCCCAGCAGGGAGCAGGGCTTCTTCTAGGAGGCTGCAGATGTCTGCAACCACCTAATGTGACAGTCTCAGCCTCTGGAAGCACTGCTCTTCCAAGAGATCAAGGAAACTGAACCTCCATCTGTACACCCTGTTATGTAGGTAGTGTCTCCTGCAACTTCAACCCCTCTGCGGCTCCCCTCTCCATTTCCCCCCCGCTCTCTGCTGCTCCCATCTCTGTTGGTCCACCTGCAGCTCTCTCCACAACACACCGTTGTTGCTGCTGATGCTGATTGCGTACATCATCTAAAGGCCAATCTAAAGCAGTCATGGTGCCACCGATCCCAATGTTCTCTGTATGAAGACCTCTAAACTTTACCAGTATGTCTGTCATCATAAAATCTCTCAGCAAACTCTTTATCAGAGGAAACTGAGAAAGCAGCTATCAGCAATGAGTCTTTATTCATATTGGAACACCTGACTAGCCCCATGTAGTACCACTCGATCTCGCCTCCATTTAATTGCCGCGGTTCCCGGGAAACCCATGCTGGAGACGTTAAATTCAAATCCCAGACAAAATATAAGGGAAGTACATATTATAATAACAGACATGCCTCCCAAAATAGGGTGACTTGGCCATACCCAAACCCATCTCCATTAAAACCGGAAATGGACGAGTTTTAGCTGGGTCGGGGTTGGATTTTACATTCCTGAAATTTGAATCTACTCCCCCACCCATCTCGCACCTGTCAGGGGTTAAAATTCCCCACACTGTTCTTGTGCTTGGCAAGTATTAAAACGTTGACAACACCTAATATATTTCAGATTTGCAAGACTTTGCTAAATACTATTGGCAAATATAAAGACCATATTATATTACTGTAGCATTTCTTGTTTATGAGTGAACTTTAAAAAAATTACCAGAATCTTAAGAATCAGAAGAGGTAGTGTTATCTCTATTGCCCAGAACGTGGGATACGTTGGTCATTTGTTTTTTTTTTGTAAACATTCTACCTTCTTTGTCCAAGACTGATTTCTTTCTATTTAGTGCTACTTTTAACCTGGTGACACATTTGAAATTACTGGTCAATTTCCCACAGTTCTCTGCATCACAGTTAGAACATAAGAACATAAGAAATAGGAGCAGTTAATCTTAGTAGCTTTGTTGATTTTATCTACAATTATAGACCAAGCCTTTACAATTATAGATGGCTGCCTTTAATAGACAAATTGTTATCTGGCTTCAAAAAGACTTTTGGGGCTTAATGTAATGCTTCACTAATGTTTGTATAGCATCACCATTAAGAAAAAGAATAGATTAAAGTACATTAACACATTTGTATAATTTTTGGGCTGGTATTTTAACAAAGGTATTAACTCATTGGGGGTGAAATATGACATGGGCAGTGAAGTCAATGGAACTGAGTTGCGGGTGGGGCATTTTGCAAGAGCTGATGCGATACCAGCCGTTTTGCACTCGGTCCATTTCCAATTTCATCCCCAATGATTTTACATAGATTTTTTACTAATATCGCACAGTATGAATTCAAATGCATGGTTTACACGGTACCTTTGCTGGAGACACTTTTTTTCACCCTCAATATCCTATAAAGCAGGCTTACTTATGAATGTCCTGATTTGATTGTAAAACAAATACAGAAAATGCTGCAAATGTAAAGCAGGTCAATAAACATCTTAGTATCCTATGCCTGAAGAAAGATGGCACCAGTAGCAATAACCTTCCTTTATCGTTCACATGCTGACCACGCTGCTGTGATTTTTATAAATTTTCTATTTTTATTTTAGAATGCCAGCATTTGTTACTTTTTTAAATCACAGTTCAATTACATTTATATTGTTAAATTCAAATCATTTCAGCTAATTTTGTATTGGATGTCTGACCCCACTGCCCAGTATAGCTTAAGAATATCAGTAGCTCAGCCATAACTTAAGATACAAAACACCAAGGGAGTCATTTTAACTTTGTGCGATAGTGTAAAATGAGTGATCAGGAAACGGCAGCCCAGTTAACATCTCTCTTGATTTTTATTCCCGTTGACTTCAAAGAAGGAATATGTAAAACAGGCTGCTGACTCACTCTCACTGCTTTACACTATCGCACAAAGTTGAAATTAACCCCCAAGTTACTACCAGTGCTAGTTTGCACAAGCTTTATCAGCGCAATCAGCGGAAATCGGCCGAACCAATTACAGAAACAGACGAGTAAATATTTTTAATGTGAAGAAAAACAATTATGTTCTATTACGATGACCGATTCTGCTGATTCATGAAAGATTTCACATTTGTGATTTTGCAAATGTACTTAGCGAAAACCTGAGCTGTAACCTAGCCAGCGCAATTTCAAGTGCAATTTGCGTACAATTTCTACCCCAATACATTGGGCCCAAAATTGGCCAGGAGTTGCTCCGTTTTTTTTGGAGCAACTTGATTTTTCTGGAGTATCTTAAAAATCCCCATTTTGCACATTCAATTTGCACCAATGTAAGTGAGTTAGTTAGGATTTTTTTTAGTTTAGAGTAGTTTTTTTCAAAAGGGGGCGTTATCAGCCACCTACACCAGTTTTGGCCATTTAAGCTACTTTGGACAGCTAATAGTTGCTCCAAAGTAACTTAGGTCAGCGTATGTGGCCACTTGTGGCCGCACAGAAAACCCTTGCGGAGAGTTAAGAAATCAGCGCAAGTAGCCAGTGATAGGGGGAGGAAGGGAAGCGGAGAGGACCTTGCAAAGCACTAAACACCTTCACAACAACATTCAAGAAGCATAAAAACCATCAATAATTAATAAAAAATAAAACTTAAGTCCTAACTTCCTAAGTCGACCCGTGAAGTCAGCGGGCTGGCCGATGCGAGAGGCCACTCGGGCGGGGGTAGGTGCAGGCAGGATGACCGGGCGGGAGAGCACAGGGAATTGTCCACAGGCTCGCAGAACATACAGACAGGCAGGCTGGGCTGGGCTCGCACAACACACAAGCTGCAGGAATCAACGGACAGCCGGTGCAAGAGGCCACTTGGCCGGGGATAGGTGCGGGCAGGACGACCGGGCAGGAGAGCACAGGGAACTGACTCTCTCTCTGACTGACTCTCTCTCTCTGACTATTCCAGCGATCTGACTCCCTCATTCCAGCGATCTGACTCTCTCTCTCTCTATTCCAGCAATCTGACTCTCTCTGACTATTATAGCAGCCAGCCCAGCGCATGTCGTGAGGCCGTTCAGGGACAGGATGCATCGGGTCCCACGTTGCAGCACGGCTGGGGGCAGCAACTACTGCGCATGGGCGAAATCTCCAGTGCGCATGCGTTGAGCTGCCAGCACTGTTTTTCGCACAGGGCCCTAGCTCCGCCCCCTAATGGACAGACCATGCTGCACCAAGCTGTGGGAGAGGCCACAGAGTGGCCAGAATCCGGGGAGATCTTTTTGGTGCCGTTTTCACCCTAGGAAGTCGGCTCATCGCCGGTGAGTGCACTGAAAAAACAGATTGGCCAAATTTGGGCCCATTATCATTTTAAACCACTGTCAAATATCACAGTCTAACTAACTCTCAGAAGGCATTAATTGTACTCCGACAGTTAATTTGAAGATTTATCATTATCCTCACAGATATCACTGTGGACAGATAAGCCGATCATTTATATGAATGTTGATTACATGTACTTGTGATTGACAGACTGCATGTCATCAGTGAACTCAAACTGTGAACAACTATCTCTAGGTTTTCTCTCGCTCCTTAAACCCAAAGCTCAGATAGAATATGTTTTTAGGACATTTGCATAATGCAGACCCATCACAGTATGCAGGTGTCTTAAAATAGTTACCATGCCTCAGGCATAGAAATATATGGAATGGAAAGGGACACTCCTGGTGTGCTCTTAAATCTTAAATCTTTAGCTCAAGCTGATTTTTTTTTAACAAATATAGAAATAATAAGGTTTAATGTATTCTGACGGGGGGGAAAAAAGTCATGGATTCTAAATCCAGAAATAATTAATTTCCTGAGGCAGATTGGGTTGGCAAGTCCTTTTCTACATAGCAAAAATGCCTAAATATTCTCCTCATGCTATGTGCCCTTCACTCTATGCTCATTCACTCACTCTCTTCATCATTCCCCATTGCATCTCAGACTGAAAGATAGCAAAATCCAACAGTGAGAAAGTAAAACTTGATTTTGCAAACTGGAATATCTCCAAATTACAAATATAGTCGAAACCTCTCACATTTTTTAAATGATACCACTGAGGCAGTGTTTACTAAAGCATCTGCCTTTTAAGGGGGCAGGTTCAGAGAAACTGATATCGATCTGGTCTGACCTATAGTATGATAAATTGAAGAAAGAACACAAAACAAGGTAAATTTTGCTGCAAAGATTTTCACATTTGAAAATATTCGATATTATTATTGTAAATGATTGTGGAGGATTCACCTTTCTGGCACAGTGCTTGATGTTCCATTTATATAAGCATTTCTGACTTCTGAAGAATTATTTGACTGGTTTTAGTTGATTAGGTAGACAGTTATTCAAGATATCAAATGCCAACCCATCTCCTTAATATTTATGCAACACATCATCATCATTCTTGCTGTGACGTTGATGCACATAGGGCAGTAAACACCCGGCACCATCTAATTCTGTCCTGGGTTGTAAGTGCATAGTTGTAAGTGCACTGCAGCTGCATCTGGTGTTATTGTGCTGTGTAGACTTCCTATTGGTCGACTTCTAGCCCTTTTACCCCTTGGCTTCCAATTCCATGTTTGCTTACGATCTTTGTTTCAATGCATTTTCAGAATGTGACCTATGCAGATCCATTTTCTCTCATGTCAGTGGTGGCCTCAGTGCACCTTCACCATAAGGACTGCAGCAGTTCAAGAAGGTGGCTCACCACCACCTTCTCAACGGCAATTAGGGATGGGCAATAAATGCTGGCCTTGCCAACAATGGTCACACCCCAGGAACTAATTTTTAAAAAGTATACTATTATTTGTCACTATGTAAAACCATCTGATGTTAAAGAGCCGTCACAGATATTGACACTGAAAGCCATTGAACCTCTTTTGGATGGCTTTGTTAGACCATCACATCACTGATCCATTATCGGAGCACGGGCAGAACACTGCTCGTAAAGATTCTCAGCTTTGATTTTTCCAATCACATTTGAAAAGCTCCACGAGTTTTTCTGATGCAAGCTTTGGCATCTGGCATGCAGTCTCTTGCTCCTCACTGCTGAAGCAGACAAACAAATGCACAACCTGCATTCGTCCACATTCCAGGTATATTTCTTTGTCACAGTCAACATTAACTTTCATGACCTGAGATTTAGCAATGTTGATGTATAACTTTTCTGTCTTGTCTGTATGATCAATTGTCTTCCTTTACATGTTTTCTATTTTGTTATTAATGACATATCAATAGGGAAGGAAGTAAAGCATAAATTGGACAGCAAGAATTTAGAAAGCGAATCTGTAAGTCAGAGGAAACAGGGCTTAGTAAGTAGTAAGGAAGGAGGTTTCCTGTGCTAAATGGTATATACTTTAATGCAAGGAGTATAGCGAATAAGGCAGATGAGCTAAGAGCACAGGTAGACACTTGGGAGTATGGCATTATAGCCATTACAGAAACATGGCTGAAAGAGGAGCAGGTTTGGCAGATCAATATTCCTGGCTACAGGATTTTTAGACAAGAAGGGAGGGCAGGGGTAAAAAGGAGGGGGGCATCGCGGTGCTGATTAAAGAAACTATTACAGCATTGAGGAGAGATGATACATTAGAGAGATCATCAAATGAGGCCATAAGGGTTGAATTGAAGAATAAAAAAGGGGCGATCACACTGCTGGGCATGTATTAAAGACCCCCCAAACAGTGGGAGGGAGATTGAGGAGCAAATATGTAGACAAATTGCTGTGAAGTTCAAAAACCATAGGGTAGTAATAGTAGGGAATTTTAACTGTTCAAATAGTGATTGGGACAAATATAGTGTGAAGGGTATAGAGGGTGCAGAATTCTTGAAATGCATTCAAGAGAATGTTTTCGGTCAATATGTAGCAAGCCCAACACGAGAGGGGGCGGTTTTGGATTTAGTTTTGGGGAATGAAGCTGGGCAGGTTGAAGGACTATTAGTGGGAGAGCACTTGGGTGCCAGTGATCATAATTCAGTCAGATTCAAGTTGGTTATGGATAAGGACAAGGATAAGCCTGAAATAAAAGTCCCAAATTGGGGAAAAGCTAATTTTACTAAGTTAAGAAGTGATTTGGCCATAGTGGACTGGAAACAGCTGCTTGTGGGTAAATCAATATAGGAACAGTGGGAGGCAATCAAGGAGGCGATCCGGAAGGCTCAGGCCAAACATGTGCCCTTAAAGAAAGAGATTGGGAATAATAATTCTAGAGCCCCCTGGATGTCTAGGGACTTACAGGGGAGGATAAAGGAAAAAAGGGACCCTTATGTCATATACCAACGGCTAAATACTATAGAATCTTTAGAGGAATATAGAAAGTTAAGAGGCAAAATTAAAAAGGATATTAGGAATGCTAAGAGAGAGCACAAGAGATTCCTGGCTAGCAAAATTAAGGAAACTAAGGTGTTCTATAAATATGTTAAGAGTAAGAGGGTAACTAAAGAAAGGGTAGGGCCTATTAGAGATCATGAGGGTAATCTTTGTGTGGAGGCGGAAGATGCTGGTGAGAGAATTCAAACAGGCTGCATTTAGACAGGCTGTGAAAATTCACAGACACCAAGTCAGAGATGCTACGTGAGTGGGAGCATGTTGCATTAAGTCATCAATCAACTTGACATTTTAGCACCTTGGGTAGCAAGCCAATTAAAAGACTATTAATTGAGTCAATAAGGTCAAAGAAGGCGAGTTCTTTTCTGCAAATTGAACCCGGTATAAATACAGCCATTTTGACCATGTGATATCAGAAGGACAAAGACCTGGCTTAAAGCCAAGAGCTTGTTACTGCGGCCACAATAAAGTGACATTAAAACTACAATCGGAGTTCGTATTTCATTGGAAATTAAGAGATCTAACAATTTTGGCTTCACGAACAGGATCGCTGAGGGACGAAACTGAATTTTGGACATCGGACCTACATACTGAGGTAAGGACTCCTCTTTATAAAAGTCCTCGGTCAAAAGTCTAAATTCGCCTCTCCTTCTACGCGATTCCGAAAGCCTCCGGTTTGCGAACCCTCCAGTTGGTAATCGGCTCGAGGTCCCATAGACATCTAACTTCGGCAGTGTGTTAGTTAATTAATCACTGACCTACTGATCGGCTAGAAAGGCTACGACTTGAGACCCCAGTAAAGAAATCAGTATTATGGCAGCAGGAGATAAGAGCAAAGAATTGCCTACAACTGTTAAAGGTGGGCAAGCACCACCTGAGGTTTCGCTAGATTTAATTCTCGAACAGTTGAAAGAATACATAGAGCAACAATTCAATTTATCTAAAACCTGTATTAAGATCGAACAAAAGTACGGAACCTCCAAAGGACAATGGTCCTTGGACGAGATTAAAAGGGTCTGGGGAAAAACGACCCGTATGAAAAATAAAGAGCGAACTAGATGGTCCCTAGCCATTATGGGAAAGATTCGAAAGCGGAATGAAATTATAATGCGTTCCCAACATGATCGAGAACTGACCAGTACAAAGGACCAATTGCAAGCTGTTTGTGAACAGCTCCGACAGAAAAAACTTGAACTTGAAAAGTTGGAAGCGGAAGTTAAAGATCTTAAAGGTGAAATTAAAGAATGGAAAAAAATCATTAGGTCAAGAGACAGTAATAGGAAAAGGAAAATGTATTGGTCAATTCCCAGGGTACCCATGTTTGGATAAATTAAAAGCGCAAATCCAAAGACACGACCGAGGAATAGATACGGATTCTGAATCCTCCGACGATACAGGGTCGGAGGATGAATAATTAGGGGTGCGCTTTGCCCAGTTTAAAAAAAGACGAGTTGTAGTCAAATCAGAAGAGACTGCGGATGAGGGCGGAACCAAAAAAACGAAGAAAAGGCTGTATAAAAAATACTTATTTCATGATCCGGCAGACCAAGAGAACATTAATAAATGGTCCAAGGAGTTGCCCAATCCAAAGAAAGGGGGAGTAAAAACGTGGGACCAATTGGACCGCTTAAGAAATATATATCAACTTCATCCCTGGGACGGAGTGCAAATTTTGACCATAATGGTGCCAAAAACAGAGGGAAGAAAATTGCACGACAAGGTAGAAGAAGCTTTGGGGCAGGATGAGCAAGAATTAGACGCAGGATGGGAGGCGATTAAACACTGGCTGCAAGCCTTCAGTCCAGCTAAGAAAGACTGGGGAAAAATTGCAGCCTGCCAACAGAAAGGAACAGAGGAGGTCCTGGAGTATGACGAGCGGTTTAGATGCACGTGGCTAGAACATTCAGGTATGAATAATACGGATGAAGAAATGGAAGAACAAGTGTTTGGACCCCTGAAAGCAGCTTTTGTGGCAGGTCTAAAACCAGAACTGTCCAAAATGCTTAAGGTAGTGTTACCGGACTGGGAAGGCAGAGGGACTACCTTTGCAGCATTGGTGGATCGATGTAACCAATTAGATCGGGATATGGGAGCTAAAGTCCGAGCTGTACAGGCTATGGGATGGAAATCCCAGGATTCCGATAAACAGTTATTAGGAAAATTACCCGGAAAATGTCATTATTGTGGGAAAGAAGGTCACTGGGCCAAGACGTGCAGGGCAAAACAGCAAGGTCGTGGCTGGGGAAGAGGACGCAGCCAGGGATACAATTCAACCAACAAACCAGGCTTCTCACAAGATAACGACCTCATAGAAGCATTTAAGCGACTGACAATACAACAACAGAAGGAGTTACTTGGGATAGCAAAAAACGATTAGAGCCCACCCTGGCCCCCCTCCTCACACTAATACAACAGAGGGGAGATAGGTTATATATAACTGTGAGGGTGGGCGATAAGGATGTGGACTGTCTTTTAGACACAGGGGCGGAATTAACATGCTTACCCCTACAATATGGAGACTTTTTGTCGTTGGATGGTAGGGCACATACAGCCTATGGAGTTGGGGGTCATAAAATGGAAAGTAAAAGGACAACACCGGTACTTATAGGGCTGGGTCCACATGAACTAACCACGCCGGTCTGGATAGGCCAAGCAGATCAACCCCTTTTGGGAATGGACGTTCTAATCCAAATAGATTCATCGTTGCATTTTGAGGATGGTCGGGTGACATGGTCAATTAGAAACATAGAAACATAGAAACATAGAAAATAGGTGCAGGAGTAGGCCATTCGGCCCTTCTAGCCTGCACCGCCATTCAATGAGTTCATGGCTGAACATGCAACTTCAGTACCCCATTCCTGCTTTCTCACCATACCCCTTAATTCCCCTAGTAGTAAGGACTTCATCTAACTCCTTTTTGAATATATTTAGTGAATTGGCCTCAACAACTTTCTGTGGTAGAGAATTCCACAGGTTCACCACTCTCTGGGTGAAGAAATTCCTCCTCATCTCGGTCCTAAATGGCTTCCCCCTTATCCTTAGACTGTGTCCCCTGGTTCTGAACTTCCCCAACATTGGGAACATTCTTCCTGCATCTAACCTGTCTAACCCCGTCAGAATTTTAAACGTTTCTATGAGGTCCCCTCTCATTCTTCTGAACTCCAGTGAATACAAGCCCAGTTGATCCAGTCTTTCATGATAGGTCAGTCCCGCCATCCCGGGAATCAGTCTGGTGAACCTTCGCTGCACTCCCTCACTTTGAAGAAAGAAGAATTGAAGGAACACTCGATATGGGCTAAAGATAAGAACGATTGTGGCCTACTCCAGATGGAGCCTACGTCATTTACCAGGACCAAGCCTCCATGCACTAAACAGTATCCCATCAGTCCAACTGCCATCGCAGGAATCTTACCGGTTATTCAGCAATTGGAGAAACAAGGGGTGCTTATTAAAATGCATAGCTCCTCCAATAGCCCCGTGTGGCCGGTACAGAAATCTAATGAGACTTGGCATTTGACTGTTGATTATAAGAAAGCTAACCAGTGTATTGATCAAAAAGCTCCTTTGGTCGCAGATCCCTCCACCATGTTTAATGCCCTTAAACCGGAACATAAATATTTCTCGATTATAGATATGGCCAACGGATTTTGGTCAGTGCCTCTGGCACCGGAGGTAGGACAGTGGTTTGCTTTCACGGCCCAAGGACAACAGTATACTTGGACCCAGTTACCGCAGGGTTTCCACAACAGCCCTACGGTATTCCACATGGCTTTACAAAGCCATTTGCGAGAATTACCTCCCCTGTCATCCACAGTCATCCAATATGTAGAAGATATCCTGCGAGCTTCAAACACGGAAGACCAGCATGAACAAGATTTACGAGCTTTGCTGGACCACCTTCGGCTGAAAGGACATAAAGCCAGCATCAACAAAGCACAAATATCCCAAGAAGAGGTTGTATACCTGGGACAAAAGATTTCACAAGGAAAGAAAGAACTTACCCAGGACAGAACTGCAGCCATTCGGGCTGCTACAAACCCCACCACTATTCAGGAACTAAGATCTTTTTTGGGATTGTGTAACTTTAACAGAAATTGGATTGACTCCTTCACACAGCTTGTTCAGCCATTGAATGATATTTTAAAGGGGAAATGTGCCTCTAAAGAAGCCATCACCCTTACTAAGGAACAGCAAGAGGCCTTCCTGAGTTTGAAAAAGGCTTTGTGTTCGGCACCGGCTCTGGAAATCCCCGACAGTGGTAAGCCATTTACCTGTTTGTCCATGAGAAAGAAGGATATATGACAGCTATACTGACACAAGAACATGGGGATCGGCAAAGACCGATTGGCTATTATTTGGCAAAACTGGATGCGGTAGCCCTCGGATGGGGAAGTTGCCCAAGGGCCATGGAAGCTACATATCGAGCAGTAATGATCACTGCGGGTCTAGTCCTCGACCAAAAGCTGATTGTTAAGTGTCCCCACACCGCACATGCTTTGCTGTCTATGACTAGAATGTCTCAGGTGACGGCAGCTAGATGGAGCCGCTGGACAGCAGTTTTGGAAGCTCCTAATCTCCATATCGTCCAGGCCAGCCCGGTTAATCCTGCAACTATGCTCCCGATGTCAGAATCAAGGGAGCAAGAGGGGGGAGAATGTGAAGAGCATGACTGCGTGGAGATTTTAAAAGAAACAGAAGAAGCAGCCTTAGCAGCAGAGGAGCCTCTGCACAACCTACACCTCATCCTGTTTACAGATGGTTCCTCCTTTATTGACAATGGTACCAGAAAAGCAGGATGGGCAGTTACAACTTTATATGAGGTAGTGGCAAAAGGATATTTACCCTCAGGAACGTCAGCACAACAGGCCGAGTTACGGGCCCTGTCAGAAGCATGTCGAATAACAGAAGGACAGACAGCTAATGTCGACACAGATTCGTGTTATGCTTTTGGAGTCGCTCACGACTTTGGTCTGTTATGGCAGAAAAGAGGATTCCTCACTGCTGCTGGTACACCTATCCGAAATGGAAAAGAAGTCCGAGACTTACTGGAGGCCATACAATTACCTCAGGAAGTGTCCATCCTGAAGTGTAAATCCATACCAAGAAAAATACCACAGAATCACAGGGAAATGCCCTAGCAGACCAAGCAGCTAAAGATGCCGCCTCACAGGGCGTTCCTCCAGAAGAACCAACACAGATGTGCAGATTGAAAGCACTCAGGACTCTGACACGAGACCTTCAAACAATGCAAGGCGAGTGCTCCCGAGAGGAAAAATGGACATGGATTGAGACAGGAATTAAGCTATGTGAAGATGGTGTCTGGAGACAAAGAGTTACCGACAAGCCAGTCGCTCCACAAGCGCTGATGCCTTTTTTAGCCACTCGTGGGGACACTTGGCCTCACAACAGATGACGGCACGGTTCCAGAAAAGCTGGTGGGGTCGGGGATTTAAAAAACATGCCCAGCTGGCAACAGACCACTGTGTGGTCTGCCAGAAAAATAATTCTGGACCCATCACGGTAATGCCCCAACTGAGGCCCCCTGCCCCTGTCGGACCATTCCAGCATCTGCAGGTTGATTATATATCTCTTCCTTCATGCCAAGGATACAATAACATTCTTGTCATGGTTGACAGATTCTCTAGCTAAAAGAGCCACAGCCAATCACACTGCAAAGGTCTTGTGTAAGAATTACACTCCCCGATGGGGAGTCCCGAGTCGCATTGACTCAGATCAGGGAACACACTTCACAGGTGCTGTCTGCCAAGAAGTCTGTAGGTTACTGAACATTACGTGGGATTTACACTGTCCTTATCATCCACAATCATCAGGACAAGTAGAACGAATGAATCGAACTCTGAAACAACGGCTTGCCAAATATCACCAAGAAGGAACACCATGGCCCCAGGCACTACCAATAGTGCGATGTAGCATTAGGGCAACCCCGAACAGAACTACAGGTCTAAGCCCATTTGAAATTATAACAGGAAGACCCATGTCGCTGCCAGGAACTATTGATTTACAGAAAGCTGATGTTCACTTAATGAGTGACACTTCGTTATCAGACTGTCAGAACTTAACCAATGCTATTAGTTCTGATTCCCGACAGGTATCGGCAGCTTGGGGTAATCCACCCGAAGGAGGACACGACATCATCCCGGGAGTCTGGGTGTATGTGAAAAAGTTGCATAAAGAACATTTGGTTGCCAAGTGGGAGGGACCTTATCAAGTGTTATTGACCACCCAGGCAGCTGTTAAAGTCCAAGGAAAGAAAGCCTGGATCCACACTTCACACGTTAAACGAGCACCCGTAACTGAAGCTGAAATCTAATAAGGACAATTACTTTTTGCGAAAATGTATAAATTTACTGTATTATTGATTGTAGGTATTCTAGGCATAGGCCTACTTCTTACTAGCCGACCCTCTGCACCAAAGGGAAATAGTAGGGTAACAAGGGAATTATATGTAAATACCTTTTTATATATGTCATACATTTATGCCAAACAAGGTAACATTTCTAGGTGTTGGGTGTGTGCGCATATTCCTATTCACTCAAAGGAAGGGATTCCCTTGAGGCCAGTTCCCTTGAATATCTCGGAAATGGCTGAGTGGATAATTAATCAAAACAAAACAGGATACGGAAAACTGGGCACGTAAATGGAAGTCAGCAGGTTACAATCTGACTACCTTTGAAGGGGGATACCAACCGTGCTACAATAATTCCAAACAGCTCCCATTTTTTGTGATCACTAATACAACGGGAATAGAAAGACCGGGGGAATCGGTCTGTCTGATTAGAAACATCAAAGGTGGCCAAAATATGGGGTATAGTAACTGCTCCCGGAATTATAATATAATCAAGCCACAGAACCGTCCAAACTGGACCGATGTGGGAATTTTTAACGTAACGGGGATTCTGAATAAAACAGATGGAAAAGCCTGGACAGGCCCCGGAGTGTTGCTGACAAAGAAACAGCTAACCTTCATTGCCTATGATGGCATCTATTGAGTGTGTGGCCACAAGGCCTACCCTTGGCTGCCCCAGAATTGGATGGGATCCTGCTATTTAGCCTACATTGTGCCTTATATGTATCATATAAAGTCACTGTCGGAACATTTACACCGTCTTAAGAGAGCTTTCACAGAAACAGAAAGGTTCTTTGCCATTCTGATCCCCAGGTATGGGACCGCCAGACTGGCAAGGGAATGCATTAACATGGCATCCATTGTGGAACGGGTAGCCAATGATACCTCAGAGGCCCTAGTTGAAATCAATGCAGAAATGGTAGCAATCCGCACAGTAGCCCTACAGAATAGACTGGCCCTTGATTACATCCTGGCTGAAAAGGGAGGTACTTGCGCCCTACTCGGAACTGAGTGTTGCACATATATCCCAGATAGCTCTGAAGAAATTACCCACTTAGCACAGTATATCCAAAAGGAGATAGAAAAACTTAAGCAACCCCCATCATTCACTTTGTGGAGTGGAGCCACTGAATGGCTGGGTTCAATAGGAACTTCATTGGTGGAAGGTTTAATTCTATTTGTTGTAATTATTTTACTTTTGTATTGTTTGTTTATGTTGATTAAATGTTGTTGCGACCAGGTGGCTGTAGCTGCTGTCCCGCATGTGAGACACCTTGCAGGTCCCAGCAGACCATCTGTACGTGGCACAGGGGTATGTCATGCTTAAGGGAAGGTTGTTTACTGGTTGAATTAAGATATTGATTTGGATTAAATTGGTATAAGGTTAATTAACCTACTAAAACCAGACTTCCATTGTGGCCACGATGGAAATCGGATTGGTGTAAATTTGTGTGGAAGCTACTAGTCCGGACATGTGGCGATACATATTAACAAATTTTAGAAGGAAACTCTATTAACATGTATGAAATTATTTTGTAGAATGTTTAACCAGTGATACCTGATGTTTTATGATTCAGTTTGTGAAAGAATCAAAGGGGGGATTGATAGAGAATTCAAACAGGCTGCATTTAGACAGGCTGTGAAAATTCACAGACACCAAGTCAGAGATGCTACGTGAGTGGGAGCATGTTGCATTAAGTCATCAATCAACTTGACACTTTAGGACCTTGGGTAGCGAGCCAATTAAAAGGTTAAAAAACTATTAATTGAGCCAATAAGGTCAAAGAAGGCGAGTTCTTTTCTGTAAATTGAACCCGGTATAAATACAGCCATTTTGACCATGTGATATCAGAAGGACAAAGACCTGGCTTAAAGCCAAGAGCTTGTTACTGCGGCCAAAATAAAGTGACATTAAAACTACAATCGGAGTTCGTATTTCATTGGAAATTAAGAGATCTAACACACTTTGTGTCTGTTTTCACAAAGGAAATGGGCAATGCAGATACTGCTATCGAGGAGGAGTGTCTTATTCTGAATGAAATAAATATAGTGAGAGAGGAGGCATTAAGGGGTTTAGCAGCTTTGAAAGTGGATAAGTCCCCAGGCCCGGATGAAATGCATCCCAGGCTGTTGAGCGAAGTAAAAGAGGAAATAGCAGAAGCCTTAACCATCATTTTCCAGTCCTCTTTGAATTTGGGCATGGTGCTGGAGGATTAGAGGACTGCTAATGTAGTACCCTTGTTTAAGAAGGGATTAGGGATAGGCCGAGTAATTACAGGCCTGTCAGCCTAACCTCAGTGGTGGGAAAATTATTGGAAAAAATCCTGAAAGACAGGATAAATCTACATTTAGGAAGGCATGGATTAATTAGGGATAGTCTACACAGATTTGTTAAGGAAAGATCGTGTTTGACTAACCCGATTTAATTTTTTGAGGATGTAACGGTCATGTATGTACTTTTGGATCACTAGCCACTAGATGGCATCACTGTTGGAGGCATTGGGCTGCACGCATGTGTGCGCAGCCCAAGTATAAAAGGCCAGCCATTTTGTATATTAGTCACTTTGGGCCTTAATAAAGCAGACCAAGGTTATACCTCTTGGAGTTAAACAGTACTCAGTCTAACAGTTATTGCAGACACAACATTTGGCGACGAGGCAACAAGAACCTTTGCATTCAAAAATGAGCATAATTGGATTGTTGAAGCGATTTGTGGAAGGAGGAGATTGGGCAGACTTTGTGAGCAGTTTGAGCCAGTTCTTCGTGGCCAACAAACTGGAGGAGGTCGGTGACGCAAATCAGCGCCAGGCGGTGTTCCTCACGGTTTGCGGTCCAAAACTTTATGGCCTGATAAAGAATCTACTCCTGCCTGTGAGTCCAACAGAGAAGATGTATGAAGAATTGTGTACACTGGTACAGGACCACCTTCAGTCAGACAAAGGCACCATCATCTCGAGATACAGATTTTACACGCACGTTCGCTCAGAGGGCCAGAATGCGGCACAATTCATTGCCGACCTGAGACATCGAGTGGGACCGTGTAAATTCGGGGCTGAGTTGGCAGACATGCTGCGGGACTTCTTTGTAATCGGCATCAACCACGAGGTGATCCTGCGTAAACTACTGGCGGTGGAGACGTTGGACTTGAACAGGGCCATCACGATCGCTCAGTCATGCATGATGGCGGATAGAAGTCTAAAGCAGTTATCAGTGAAAAATCAAAACTCAGCAAGTACTGTAAATATGATTGATTTGGTGTTTGGCAGAGCGGCACATGGCAGGGCCTACCCGACTGCATACGCGAAACCTGTGGCTGCCCAAAGTCCGCTAGCGGGAATGCATCCGATTTCTCCGTGTTGGCAGTGTTGGGGAAATCATTAGCATCAGCAGTGCCGATTTAAGCAATATAGTTGCAAAGGCTGTCTAACAGTTGGGCATCTCCAGCACAAGTGTACGCAGATGAGCAAGCGTGCGGTGAAACACCACATGGAGGATGATGGTAAGACTAGCGAGGATCCGGATACACAATCCGAGATACCAGAGAAGGAAGTGTATGGACTGTACTCGTTTCTAACTAAGTGCAAACCGATAATGATCAACGTGAAATTTAATGGGGTGCCGGTATCGATGGAACTGGACACGGGGATGAGTCAATCTAAAATTGGCTAAAGTAGACTGGGAACACAGACTAAACGATGGCACAATTGAGGAACAGTGGAGGACTTTTAAGGAGCTCTTTCATAGTGCTCAACAAAAATATATTCCAGTGAAAAAGAAGGGCTGTAAGAGAAGGGATAACCAGCTGTGGATAACCAAGGAAATAAAGGAGAGTATCAAATTAAAAACCAATGCGTATAAGGTGGCCAAGGTTAATGGGAAACTAGAAGATTGGGAAAATTTTAAATGACAGCAAAGAATGACTAAGAAAGCAAGAAAGAAAGGTAAGATAGATTACGAAAGTAAACTTGCGCAAAACATAAAAACAGATAGTAAAAGCTTTTACCGATATATAAATGGAAAAGAGTGACTAAAGTAAATGTTGGTCCCTTAGAAAATGAGAAGGGGTATTTAATAATGGGAAATGTGGAAATGGCTGAGACCTTAAACAATTATTTTGCTTCGGTCTTCACAGTGGAAGACACAAAAACCATGCCAAAAATTGCTGGTCACAGGAATGTGGGAAGGGAGGACCTTGAGATAATCACTATCACTAGGGGGGTAGTGCTGGACAGGCTAATGGGACTCAAGGTAGACAAGTCCCCTTGTCCTGATGAAATGCATCCCAGGGTATTAAAAGAGATAGCGGAAGTTACAGCAGATGCATTCGTTATAATCTACCAAAATTTTCTGGACTCTGGGGAGGTACCATCGGATTGGAAAGCAGCTAATGTAACGCCTCTGTTTAAAAAAGGGGGCAGACAAAAGGCAGGTAACTAGGTTGGTTAGTTTAACATCTGTAGTGGGGAAAATGCTTGAAGCTATCATTAAGGAAGAAATAGCGGGACATCTAGATAGGAATAGTGCAATTAAGCAGACACAACATGGATTCATGAAGGGGAAATCATGTTTAACTAATTTACTGGAATTCTTTGAGGATATAACGAGCATGGTGGATAGAGGTGTACCGATGGATGTGGTGTATTTAGATTTCCAAAAGGCATTCGATAAGCTGCCATACTAAAGTTTACTGCAGAAGATAAAGGTACGCGGAGTCAGAGGAAATGTATTAGCATGGATAGAGAATTGGCTGGCTAACAGAAAGCAGAGAGTCGGGATAAATGGGTCCTTTTTGGGTTGGAAATCGGTGGTTAGTGGTGTGCCACAGGGATCGGTGCTGGGACCACAACTGTTTACAATATACATAGATGACCTGGAAGAGGGGACAGAGTGTAGTGTAACAAAATTTGCAGATGACACAAAGATTAGTGGGAAAGCGGGTTGTGTAGAGGACACAGAGAGGCTGCAAAGTGATTTAGATAGGTTAAGCGAATGGGCTAAGGTTTGGCAGATGGAATACAATGTCGGAAAATGTGAGGTCATCCACCTCGGGGAAAAAAACAATAAAAGGAAATATTATTTGAATGGGGAGAAATTACAACATGCTGCGGTGCAGAGGGACCTGGGGATCCTTGTGCATGAATCCCAAAAAGTTAGTTTGCAGGTGCAGCAGGTGATCAGGAAGGCGAATGGAATGTTGGCCTTCATTGCGAGAGGGATGGAGTACAAAAGCAGGGAGGTCCTGCTGCAACTGTACAGGGTATTGGTGAGGCTGCACCTGGAGTACTGCATGCAGCTTTGGTCACCTTACTTAAGGAAGGATATACTAGCCTTGGAGGGGTTACAGAGACGATTCACTAGGCTGATTCCGGAGATGAGGGGGTTACCTTATGACAGATTGAGTAGACTGGGTCTTTACTCGTTGAAGTTCAGAAGGATGAGGGATGATCTTATAGAAACATTTAAAATAATGAAAGGGATAGACAAGATAGAGGCAGAGAGGTTGTTTCCACTGGTTGGGGAGTCTAGAACTAGGAATCACAGCTTCAAAATACTGGGGAGATCATTTAAAACCGAGTTGAGAAGATATTTCTTCTCCCAGAGGGTTGTGAATCTGTGGAATTCTCTGCCCCGTGAAACAGTTGAGGCTAGCTCATTGAATGTATTCAAATCACAGATAGTTAGATTTTTAACCAATAAGGGAATTAAGGGTTATGGGGAGCGGGCGGGTAAGTGGAGCTGAGTCCACGGCCAGATCAGCCATGATCTTGTTGAGTGGCAGAGCAGACTCGAGGGGCTAGATGGCCTACTCCTGTTCCTAATTTTTAAGTTCTTATGTTCAATCCATAATGAGCCAGAGAGCATTCGATAAGCTGTGGGATATTAAGGCTGTGAGGCCCAGGCTGAGTCCAGTCAATGCCAAGTTGCGCATGTACACCAAAGAACTCATAACGGTGATTGGCAGTGCCACAATTAAAGTGCCGTATGATGGTGCAGTTCACGAGTTACTGCTATGGATTGTCCCAGGCAATGGCCCAATGCTGTTCGGCAGGAACTGGCTTGAAAAAATCAGAGGCGATTGGAACGACATCAAGGCGTTGTTGTCGGAGAAAGATACATGTGCCCAAGTACTGAGCAAGTTCCCCTCGCTGTTCGAACCGGGCATCGGCAACTTCACAGGAGCCAAGGTGCAGATCCACGTGGACTCGGTTGCAAGACTCGTCCATCATAAAGCTCGGGCAGTTCCGTATATGATGATGAAGTCGAAATCGAACTGGACAGACTCCTGCATGAAGGGATTATATCACCGGTTGAATTTAATGAATGGGCCAGCCTCATTGTTCCTGTGCTGAAAAGTGATGGAACAGTCAGAATGTGGAGACTACAAGGCTACGATCAACAGGGTTTCAAAACTGGATCAGTACCGCTACCGAAGGCTGATGACTTGTTTGCAATGCTAGCTGGGGGGGAAGTCATTCACCAAACTGGACTTGACGTTGGCCTACATGACACAGGAGCTGGTCGAGACATTGAAGAGACTTACGTGCATTAACACGCATAAAGGACTGTTTATTTATCACAGGTGTCCTTTTGGAATTCGCTCAGCTGCAGCAATATTTCAGAGGAACAGAGTGTCTACTGAAGTCCGTTCCCAGAACCGTCGTGTTCCAAGATGACATCCTGATCACAAGTCGTGACTCCGAAGAACATCTGAGCAACTTGGAAGAAGTTCTACATCGCCTGGACAAAGTGGGACTCAGACTGAAATGCTCAAAGTGCATCTTCATGGCACCAGAGGTCGAATTCTTGGGGAGGAAAATTGCTGCTGACGGCCTCAAGCCCACGGACGCGAAAACCAAGGCCATCAAGAATACACCCAAGCCACAGAATGTGACGGAGCTGCGTTTGTTCCTGGGTCTACTCAACTACTTCACTAACTTCCTATCTAAATTGATCACCTTATTGAACCACTGCACATGTTGCTAAGAAAGGGCGACAACTGGGTGTGGGGCGCGTCTCAAGACCGAACTTTTGAGAAAGCCTCTAATCTGCTTTGCTCTAACAAGCTGTTGGCACATTATGATCCATGTAAAGGTTTAGTATTGGCCTGTGATACTTCATCATATGGAATTGGTTGCGTACTCCAACAAGCTAATGAGTCGGGTAAACTTCAACCAGTTGCGTATGCTTCTAAATATTTGTCTAAAGCGGAAAGAGCCTACAGCATGGTAGAGAAAGAAGCACGAGCCTGTGTGCACGGGGTTAAAAAGATGCATCAGTACCTGTTTGGTCTTCAGTTTGAAGTGGAGACAGATCACAAGCCGCTCATTTCACTGTTCTCTGAAAACAAAGGTATCAATACCAATCCTTCATCCCGCATCCAGAGGTCGGCGCTGACATTATCCACTTATGATTATGTCATTCGCCATAGACCTGGCACCGAGAATTGTGCCAATTCTTTGAGACGTCTGCCGTTGCCCACAACGGATGTGAAAATGCCACAACTGCTGGACCTATTGTTAGTTATGACTGCTTTTGAGTGAAGGAACCCCTGTCACGGCTCAACAAGTTAAGACCTGGACCATTAAGGACCCGATTTTATCGGTGGTGAAGAGTTGCATCCTCAAAGGTAATTGGTCTGCCATACCCAAGCAAATGTGCGAGGAGACCAAACCTTATTTTTGTTGCAAAGACGAACTGTCTATTCAGTTGGATTGTATACTGTGAGGCAATCGTGTTGTTATGCCCAAGAAAGGGAGAGAGAAATTTACACGTGAGCTACATAGCACACATCCCGGCATTGTAATGATGAAAGCCATCACCAAGCCTCATGTATGGTGGCTGGGAATTGACTCTGAGCTGGAATCATGTGTGCATCAGCGCAACACTTGCATGCAGCTCAGCAAAGCACCAGCAGAATCGCCGCTGAGTCTGTCCAGGATCCACATAGACTTTGCAGGTCCCTTCCTGGGGAAGATGTTTTTAGTTGTGGTGGATGCATATTCGAAATGGATAGAGTGTATAATCACATCCACAGCTACCATTGAGAATCTCAGTGTCATGTTCGCGACACATGGTCTGCCTGATATCGTTGTTAGTGACAACGGATCGTGCTTCACCAGTCAGGAGTTTCAAGAGTTCATGAAACTCAACACACGATTACTAATGATGAAGAAAGGTCTTAGTGGGGTACCGCAAGGTTCAGTGCTGGGACCCCAGCTATTTACAATATATATTAATGATTTAGAGGAAGGATTTTAATGTAGCATCTCCAAGTTTGCAGATGACACTAAGCTGGGTGGCAATGTGAGCTGTGAGGAGGATGCTAAGAGGCTGCAGGGTGACTTGGACAGGTTAGGTGAGTGGGCAAATGCATGGCAGATGCAGTATAATGTGGCTAAGTGTGAGGTTATCCACTTTGGTGGCAAAAACAGGAAGGTAGATTATTATCGGAATGGTGAAAGATTAGTAAAAGGGGAGGTGCAACGAGACCTGGGTGTCATGGTACATCAGTCATTGAAAGTAGGCATGCAGGTACAGCGGGCAGTTAAGAAAGCAAATGGCATGTTGGCCTTCACAGCAAGAGGGTTTGAGTATAGGAGCAGGGAGGTCTTGCTGCAGTTGTACAGGGCCTTGCTGAGACCACACCTTGAGTATTGTGTGCAGTTTTGGTCTCCTAATCTGAGGAAGGACATTCTTGCTATTGAGGGAGTGCAGCAAAGGTTCACCAGACTGATTCCTGGGATAGCAGGACTGACATATGAAGAAAGATTGGATCGACTAGGCTTATATTCACTGGAATTTAGACGAATGAGAGGGGATCTCATAGAAACATATAAAATTCTGATGGGATTGGACAGGTTAGATGCAGGAAGAATGTTCCCAATGTTGGGTAAGTTCAGAACCAGGGGTCACAGTCTAAGAATAAGGGGTAAGCTATATAGGACCGAGATGAGAAGAAACTTCTTCACTCAGAGAATTGTGAACCTGTGGAATTCTCTACCACAGAAAGTTGTTGAGGCCAATTCGTTAGATATATTCAAAAGGGAGTTAGATGTGGCCCTTACGGTTAAAGGAATCGGGGGTATGGAGAGAAGGCAGGAATGGGGTACTGAAGTTGCATGATCAGTCATGATCATATTGAATGGTGATGCAAGCTTGAAAGGCTAAATGGCCTGCTCCTGCACCTATTTTCTATGTTTCTATGTTTCTATTTTTAAGACCAAGCTATCTCTTGTACACCCTGGCTTGAATAATCATGTTGAATATAGACGACAAAGTCAGCAAGGGTATCATGATCGCGCAGCTATGTCACGCGATATTTCTGTAAATGATCCTGTATATGTTCTGAATTATCGTCAGGATCCCAAGTGGATCGCTGGTATTGTCATGGCCAAGGAGGTCAACAGAGTATTTATTGTCAAGCTCAAAAATGGGCAAACATGCAGGAAACATATGGATCAGACAAAGCTGCAGTACACAGACGAACCGGAACAGTCAGAGGAAGAGACAATCGACGACCAACCAACCTATCCCCAGTCATCAGAGGACTCAGTGGTCATCAGTGAATCGGGACTTTCAATCACTGACATGTTCAATGAAAATGGACTTTCAATGTCTGACATGGCCATTGCCACTCCCAACAGGTCAGCCACCCAGCCACCAGTCACAACCGACTCTGAACACTCACCCAAGGCTGGAGTTGAACTGAGACGGTCAACCCGGGAGCGTAAAACACCAGACCATCTCAATTTGTAAAAGACTGTGTTAAT
Organism: Pristiophorus japonicus; assembly: GCF_044704955.1. NCBI lineage: Eukaryota > Metazoa > Chordata > Chondrichthyes > Pristiophoridae > Pristiophorus > Pristiophorus japonicus. The sequence continues at coordinate 154,540,224 of NC_091981.1, read as the reverse complement.
ATCTCAGAGGGGGTTATTGTCATATATATACTTTTGGGAACTGTAGCCACTAGATGGCGTCACGTGTGTGCAGCCCAAGTGCAGCCATTTTGTATATTAGTCATTTTGGGCCTTAATAAAGCAGAGCCAAGGTCATACCTCTTGGAGTTAAACAGTACTCAGTCTAACAGTTATTGCTTACACACAGTAACCAAGAGGGTCGATGAGGGTAGTGCATACGATGTAGTGTATATGGAGTTTAACAAAGCTTTTGATAAGGTCTCACATGATAGACTGGTCATGAAGGTTAAAGCCCATGGGATCCAGGGCAAAGTGGTAGGAAGCAAAGGGTAATGATAGATGGATGTTTTTGTGACTGGAAGGATGTTTCCAGTGGGGTCCCACAGAATTCAGTACTGGGTCCTTTACTTTTTGTGGTATATATCAACAAATTAGATTTGAATATAAGGAGTAAGATTAAGAAGTTTGCAGACGACACTAAAATTGGCTGTGTGGTTGATAATGAAGAGGAGGAGGATATCAATCTACTGGTTCGGTGGGCAGAGCAGTGGCAAATAGAATTTAATTTAGAGAACTGTGAGGTAATGCACTTTGGGAGGGCTAATAAGGAAAGGATATACACATTATGCGGGAGGCCAATTAATAGTGTAGATCAACAAAGGGATCTTGGAGTATTTGTCCACAGATCACTGAAAGTAGCAGGCCAAGTGGATAAGGTGGTTAAGAAGGCATATGGAATGCTTGCCTTTATTGGCCAAGGCATAGAATATAAGAGCAGGGAGGTTATGCTTAAATTGTATAATACTTTGGTTAGGCCACAGCTGGAGTACTGCATGCAGTTCTGGCCGTCGTATTATCATCATCATCATCATAGGCAGTCCCTCGGAATTGCGGAAGACTTGCTTCCACTCTAAAAATGAGTCCTTAGGTGGCTGAGCAGTCCAATACGAGAACCACAGTCACTGTCACAGGTAGGACAGATAGTCGTTGAAGGAAGCGGTGGGTGGGACTGGTTTGCCGCGCGCTCTTTCCGCTGCCTGCGCTTGATTTCTGCATACTCTCAGCGATGAGACTCGAGGTGCTCGGCGCCCTCCCGGATGCACTTCCTCCACTTATGGTGGTCTTTGACCAGGGACTCCCAGGTGTCAGTGGGGCTGTTGCACTTTATTAAGGAGGCTTTGAGGGTTTCCTCTGCCCACCTTTGGCTCGTTTGCCGTGAAATAGTTCCGAGTAGAGTGCTTGCTTTGGGAGTCTCATGTCTGGCATGCAAACAATGTGGCCTGCCCAGCGGAGTTGATCAAGTGTGGTCAGTGCTTCAATGCTGGGGATGTTGTCCTGGTTGAGGATGCTAATGTTGGTGCGTCTGTCCTCCCAGGGGATTTGCAGGATCTTGCGGAGACATCGTTGGTGGTATTTCTCCAGCGACTTGCGGTGTCTATTGTACATGGTCCATGTTTCTGAGCCATACAGGAGGGTGGGTATTACTGCAGCCTTGTAGACTATGAGTTGGTGGCAGATTTGAGGGCCTGGTCGTCGAACACTCTTTTCCTCAGGTGGCCGAATATCATCGTCAATCTCTACTCTTGTTGATATGAGGTTCCCGAGGTATCAATGGTCCACGGTGTCCAGGGCTGCGCCGTGGATCTTGGTGATTGGGGGACAGCGCTGTGCGGCGAGGACAGGCTGGTGGAGGACCTTTGTCTTACAGATGTTTAGCGTAAGGCCCATGCTTTTGTACGCTTCAGTAAATACGTTGACTATGACTTGGAGTTCAGCCTCTGTGTGTGCGCAGACGCAAACGTCGTCCACGTACTGTAGCTTGATGACAGAGGTTGGGGTGGTCTTGGACCTGGCCTGGAGACAACGAAGGTTGAACAGGTTCCCACTGGTTCTGTAGTTTAGTTCCACTCCAGCGGGGAGCTTGTTGACTGTAAGGTGGAGCATGGCAGTGAGGAAGATTGAGAAGAGGGTTGGGGCGATGACGCAGCTTTGTTTGACCCCGGTCCGGACGTGAATTGGGTCTGTAATGGATCCATTGGTAAGGATCACGGCCTGCATATCGTCATGGAGCTGGCAGAGGATGATGACAAACTTTTGGGGGCATCCGAAACAGAGGAGGATGCTCCATGGACCCTCGTGGTTGACAGTGTCAAAGACCTTTGTAAGGTCGAAGAAGGCCATGTATGGTGCTGTTGACTGCATTTTTCCTGTAACTGTCGTGCTGTAAAAATCTTGTCTGTTGTGCCCCGTAGGGGATGAAATCTGCACTGTGACTCTGGGAGGAATTCCGCAGCCACAAGGAGAAGACGGTTGAGGAGGATTCTAGCGACAACTTTCATAGTGGCTGATAGTAGGGAGATTCCTCTGTAGTTGCCGCAGTCGGTCGTCCCCTTTTTTGAAGATGGTCACGATCACTGCATCTCTGAGATCTCCCGGCATGCTCTCCTACCTCCAGATGAGAGAGATGACGTCACGTATTCGCGCCAACAGTGCCTCTCCACCATACTTCAGTGCCTTAGCGGGGATTCCATACGCTCCCATAGCCTTGTTGTTCTTAAGCTGTCTTACGGCTTTTTCTACCTCGTGCAGTGCTGGGGTTTTACTGAGGTGGTGGCAGGTAGCATGCTGCGGGATGGAGTCGAGAACACTCGAGTCAAAGGCAGAGTCTCGATTGAGGAGATCTTTGAAGTGCTCCTTCCAGCGGGCTCTGACTGCCTCGGTGTCCTTGATGAGTGTTTCCCCATTCTTGGCCAGCACTGGGGTGGGGCCTTGGGTGTTTGGACCATACTGCGATAAAGAATCCTCGCACATCATGGCTGTCGGCCAGCTGCTGTATCTCCTGTGCTTTCTGGTCGCCATATTATAGGAAGGACGTGATTGTACTAGAGATGGTGCAGAGGAGATTTACTAGGATGCTGCCTGAAATGGAGAATCTTAGTTATGAGGACAGATTGGCTAGGCTGGGTTTGTTCTCATTGGAATAGAGGAGGTTGAGAGGAGACCTCATTGAAATGTACGAAATATTGAGAGGCCTGGACATGGTGGATAGTAAGGGCCTATTTCCATTGGTGGAGGGGGCTATTACGAGGAGGCATAGTTTTAAGGTGGTTGGTGGAAGGTTTAGAGGGGATTTGAAGGGGGAGTTTCTTTATGCAGAGGGTTGTGGGAATCTGGAACTCATTGCCTGGAAGAGTGTTGGATGCAGAAACCCTCACCACTTTTAAGAGATGATTGGATGGGCACTTAAAGTGCCGTAACCTGCAGGGTTACAGACCTAGAGCTGGTAATTGGGACTAGACTGGATAACCTCTTGTTGGCCAGCGCAGATATAATGGTAAGTACTGCAGAGAATCGAGTATGGCCAGGGTGATCTCCTGGACTAGCTTCAATCGCCTGGATGGGTCTGAGAGGAATTTTTCCAGATTTTTTTCCCTAACTTGGCCTGGGTTTTGCCTCTCCCAGGAGATCACATGGCCCCGGTTGAGGTGAATTGTAGAATGTTTTAGTGTAAGGAGTGTCGCAGTTGTGTGAGGCAGACTGGTTGGGCTGGTTGCTCTTTACATTTCCGCCATTGTTCATTGTTCATAGGTTTATGTGCAACCTTTAGGGCTGCTGACCGAGGGCCATGCGGCTCTTTGTCGTCCGGCGCAGACACGATGGGCTGAAATGGTCTCCTTCTGTGCTGTAAATTTCTATGTTTCTATGTATCTATATATCATCTGCAAAGTCCAGGTTCTCAGGTTCTCCACTGCTCCAAGCAATGCCTAATTTGATGCTTGGTGAATGTCTCATCACAAAATCAATCATAATTCCAAAAAGTATACGGAACTAGATGCAACCTTGCCTGACACCAGCTGTTATATCAAACCAATTGGTTAACATGTTGCCTGTTCATACCACACACTGTGCTTCTTGATACAGAATTTTGATGCTGCTTACTAGGTAAGCCATACGCTTCGAAATTCTGCCCCAGCAAATTCCTTTCAACACTATCAAGTGCCCTCTGATGATCAATTAAATTCAATACTACTGGTTAACTGCTATTCATTCCTTTGTTCAATGATATTATGAAGTACATACATCTGGTCCGTGCAAGACCTGTGCTGGCAAAAATCAGCTTGCTCTTCTGCGAGTCTGTCATCAATGGCCGCCCTAATTCTGTTTAAGAAGAATTTTCCAGAGACGGAGAGTAAGGTAATCCCATGCCAATTGTTACAATTACTTCTGTCCCCCTTCTTGGAAAGCTTGACAATGATTCCTTTTGTCCAAACTTTTGTTGCTATTTCTTTTTCCCACACTAACTTAAATAAATGTAGGATGGTAGTCAAGTTTTCTTCATCACTTTGAGTAATTCCACACAAATTTGATCCTGTCTGGATGACTTATGCATTAAGTTAGCTAAAGTTGATCTCAGCTCATACATTGTAATTTTGTTACAATTGACATCCAACTCAACCATGTTCTCAATGGAGTTAAAGTCAATCCTACTATCTGGAGGTGATCTGTTGAGTATTTCGTAGAAGCACTCTGCCCACCTTCTTATCATATCTTACTGTTTGGTGACAAGAAAACCATGCTTGTTTTTGATGGTAGTACACTCATAATAAAGGATGAAACCGAGTACTGTGTACAATGAGCAAGTGTGACCTTAGCTCCTTTAAAAGACTCCAGAGTACAGGTATCTTGTGGGTGGCCTGCTTATATATCGTGCTCCCAAGGGATCACCGGATCCCTTGGGACTCCTCTGGTGATAGTGTAATACAGATTACAAGGGGTTAAATACATAACATCACTCCCCGTGAAGTCAACAGTATACTTATTTACAAGGTGAGACGATCTGGGGCTTTTCGCTCCCTTGTCGATCGTCTCGGTACAAATGCAGGTGTGGGTGAGTTGGTTAGTTCTTCACTGGGCTGTTGGGCTGCCGGCCTTGCCGGGCTGCTGGGGATGATGAGCTCGGCTTCGTGGTCAACCATGATGTGAGTTGCCACTTGTGTGTGTGTTGGACGGTCAAAGTTGGTGGTGTCGTCTTCGGGTTGTTCGTAGCTGTTGGTGAACCACAATTTGATTTGGTCCAAATGTTTTCTGTACGTTTGTCCATTGGTCAATTTGACCGGAAACACTCTACTCCCCTCTTTGGCTGTAACTATGACAGTGAGCCATTTGGGACCATGACCATAATTGAACACAAGCACAGGATCATTCATCTCAATATCGTGTGACAAATTTGTACGGTCATGGTACACACTTTGTTCATGCCACTTGCCCTTCACGTGATCATGGAGATCAGGGTGGACAAGGGAGAGCCTTGTTTTTAGCACCTTTTTCATGAGCAGCTCGGCTGAGGGAACCCCGGTGAGTGAGTGGGGTCTAATGCGGTCGCTGAGCAACACTCGGAACAGGCGGATCTGCATGGAGCCTTCCAACACACGTTTCAAGCTTTGCTTGATGGTCTGAACTGCCTGTTCTGCCTGGCCATTGGATGCGGGCTTGAACGGGGAAGATGTGATGTGTTTGATCCCATTGCGGGTCATGAATTCCTTGAATTCAACACTGGCAAAGCACGGCCAATTGTCGCTGACTAGGACATCAGGCAAGCCATGCGTGGCAAACATGGCTCGTAGGCTTTCAATAGTGGCCGTGGACATGCTTACAGACATTATCACACATTCAATCCATTTTAAGTAAGTGACCACGACAACCAAAATCATTTTGACGAGAAATGGGCCCGCATAGTCGGCATATATGCTCGACCACGGTTTGGAGGGCCACAACCACAAACTTAGCGGTGCCTCTCTGGGTGCATTGCTCAGCTGAGAGCAAGTATTGCACTGGTGCATGCATGACTCTAAATCTGAGTCGATGCCAGGCCACCACACATGGGATCTGGCAATGGTTTTCATCATTAACAGAAAGCAGAGAGTCGGGATAAATGGGTCCTTTACGGGTTGGAAATCGGTGGTTAGTGGTGTGCCACAGGGATCGGTGCTGGGACCACAACTGTTTACAATATACATAGATGACCTGGAAGAGGGGACAGAGTGTAGTGTAACAAAATTTGCAGATGGCACAAAGATTAGTGGGAAAGCGGGTTGTGTAGAGGACACAGAGAGGCTGCAAAAAGATTTAGATAGGTTAAGCGAATGGGTTAAGGTTTGGCAGATGGAATACAATGTCGGAAAATGTGAGGTCATCCACCTTGGAAAAAAAACAGTAAAAGGGAATATTATTTGAATGGGGAGAAATAACAACATGCTGCGGTGCAGAGGGACCTGGGGATCCTTGTGCATGAAACTCTTTTTGGAGTTTATCTGAAAAACATAAAACATTAAACCGTGCCACCCGACCTGGATGACACACACAAGACATTTACAAGGCCCTTTTTTTGTTTTTTGTGTTTTTTTTTTGTTTTTCTTTTTTTTTGGTTTTTTTTGGGCACTATAATCACATTTTTTCCAGTGCCCCCTATAAAAGGGGAGGGGGACACTAAAAGCACCGGCAATTAAAACAAATCAAACTTTAAAACATAAAATCAAATTAAAATTTGGTTGCCGGGCGTGACGATGCACTCCAGTCCCTCCGGTGCCCACCTCTCGCGGAAGGCCGCGAGCGTACCGGTGGACACCGCGTGCTCCATCTCCAAGGACACCCTGGCGCGGATGTACGCGCAGAAGAGAGGCAGGCAGTCAGGTTGAACGACCCCCTCGACTGCCCGCTGCCTGGACCGGCTGATGGCACCCTTGGCCGTGCCCAGGAGCAGTCCTACGAGGAGGCCCTCGGACCTACCCGCTCCCCTCCGCACAGGGTGCCCAAAGATCAGGAGAGTGGGACTGAAGTGCAGCCAGAATTTCAGGAGCAGCCCCTTTAAATAATAAAACGGGCTGCAACCTCGTGCATTTCATAAAAACAAGGAACACGGACTCTTCCAGACCGCAGAAATTGCAGGCGGCCTGGGAGTCCGTGAAACGGCTTAAAAATTTGTTGCACCACCCTCCAGGCCAAGTCCCCGATGAATAGTGGGAGGACTCCCGCATAGAGTGCCCTCCATCGGGGACCCCCGCCTCCTCCGGACGGCAAGATGGTACGCCATGGCGTGTCCGGACGGCCGACGAGGATGGCAAAGTTGAGAGTGTGCAGGAGCAGCCCGTACAGGAAACCCCTCCGCGCGGAACTGAAAGGCACGGAGGGGATTTCCTCGAGGCAGCTCAAGTTGTGAGGCGCCGGCTCCCGAGGGCGGTTCCGGGGTTTGGCGCCGATGAGGAATTCCATCCGGACGGGGGTCAGTTCGGACGGGATCTCCCCACGTGCTTGAGCTTCCTCGATGCACCTAACAGAGTCAGGGCCCAAAGCTGTTTTTAGCGACTCGATGGCTTCGGCCACGCGGCAGACGTTGCTGAATTTAGGCGCCGCGCTAGCGTGCCTGGCGCCATCCAGCCCGCTCCTCCGCCATCGAGCAGGTCCCTGACCCTGGTCACCTCACCAGCCACAGCCCTCTCTTCCGACCGCCACATAAAACCTCGGTCGTGGAGGTACGGATTCCCGAGCAGCGGCTCCTGCAGGACAGCCGCCACTCCAGCCGGCGGAGAGCTGCGCTTGGTGGAGACTTTGTTCCAGACCCTGATGAGTTCCTTGTAAAAGACAGGCAGCTCCTGGAGGGCGGTCCTGACATCCCCCAAGTTCACAAACAGGAGCTGCGTGTCGTAATTGAGGTCGCGCTGCTGGCGGAAGAAATACGTCGCCAGAGCACACCACCTAGGAGGGGGCTCAACGTAAAGGTATCTCTGCAGGGTCTGAAAACGGAAAGTCGCGAGCTGGGTGCTGACGCACACCAACGACTGACCGCCTTCCTCAAGCGGGAGACTCAAGACCGCGGCAGAGACCCAGTGCTTCCTATTGTTCCAGAAGAAGTCCACCAGCTTCTTCTGTATCTTGGCGACAAACGCAGGGGGAGGGGTCAAAGTGACCAGCCGGTACCACAACATTGCGGCCACCAGCTGGTTTATGACTAGTGCTCGACCCCTGTAGGACAGCACTCGGAGCAGTCCTGTCCAGCGCCCTAGGCGAGCGGCGACCTTGGCCTCCAGCTCCTGCCAGTTCGCCGGCCAGGCTTCCCCGTCGGGGCTAAGGTAGACTCCCAGATAGAGGAGATGGGTCGTGCTCCAGGCAAAAGGCCTGAGCTCCTCCGGCAGGGAGTCCACCCGCCACTGACCCACCAGCAGTCCGGAACATTTTTCCCAGTTGATTCTGGCGGAGGATGCGGCCGAGTAAATCTCCTGGCACTCACGCATCCTCCGCAGGTCAGCAGGATCCTCTACCGCGAGGAGCACGTCATCGGCGTAAGCCGAGAGGACGACCTCCACACCCGGCCCTTGCAGAGCCAGTCCCGTCAACCTCGTCTGCAGGAGGCGCAGGAAAGGCTCCACGCAGATGGCGTATAACTGGCCGGATATGGGGCATCCCTGGCGCACCCCTCTCCTAAAGCGAAGGGGCGCCGTCAAGGACCCATTAACCTTAATCAGACACTCCGCGGCGGCGTACAAAAGTCGGATCCGGGCGACGAAATGCGTCCCGAACCAGAAAGCGCACAGAGTTCCGAGCAGATAGTCGTGATCCACCCTGTCGAACGCCTTGACAGACCAGCCTCCTGGGAATGATGGATGAGGTCCCGGACCAGATGGATGTTGTCGTGGATTGTCCGGCCCGGTACCGTGTAGGACTGGTCGGGGTGGATCATGTGGTCCAGCACGGTGCCAAGGCGAGCAGACATCGCCCTGGCGAAGATTTTGTAGTCCGTGCTGAGGAGGGAGACCGGGCGCCAGTTCTTAAGGAGGCGGAGATCGCCCTTCTTAGGCAGCAGGACGATGACTGCCCTGCGCCAAGAGAGGGGCATCTCCCCGGTCGCCAGACTTTCCCCCAGGACCCGCGCGTAGTCGCTCCCCAGGACGTCCCAGAACGCCCTGTGGAACTCCACGGTCAGCCCGTCCAGCCCCGGGGATTTTCCCCTCGAGAGCCGGTCGAGGGCACCGGTCAGCTCCGCCAGGCTTAGCGGAGCTTCCAAATTTTCACCGCCCTCCGGGCTGACTTTCGGCAGGTCCTCCCACAAAACTCTACGCGCTTCCTCGCTGGATGGATCCGGAGAGAACAGAGCCCCGTAATATTCACGGGCCCTGTTGTTGACGCCCTCCGGATCCGAGACGAGAGAGCCGTCGTCGGCCAGCAGCATCAAGAGCTGCTTCCGGACACTCTGCCTTTTTTCCAGCGAGTAGAAGAAGGGGGAGCCGCGGTCCAGATCCCGCAGGAACCGGATCCGCGACCTCACGAACGCGCCTCGGGACCCGACGAGCTGCAGGTCCTTCAGCGCGGCCTTCTTAGCTTCGTACACCGTCCGCAGGGCCGGGTCCTCGACGACTTAGAAACATAGAAACATAGAAAATAGGTGCAGGAGTAGGCCATTCAGCCCTTCTAGCCTGCACCGCCATTCAATGAGTTCATGGCTGAACATGCAACTTCAGTACCCCATTCCTGCTTTCTCACCATACCCCTTGATTCCCCTAGTAGTAAGGACTTCATCTAACTCCTTTTTGAATATATTTAGTGAATTGGCCTCAACAACTTTCTGTGGTAGAGAATTCCACAGGTTCACCACTCTCTGGGTGAAGAAATTCCTCCTCATCTCGGTCCTAAATTGCTTCCCCCTTATCCTTAGACTGTGTCCCCTGGTTCTGGACTTCCCCAACATTGGGAACATTCTTCCTGCATCTAACCTGTCCAACCCCGTCAGAATTTTAAACGTTTCTATGAGGTCCCCTCTCATTCTTCTGAACTCCAGTGAATACAAGCCCAGTTGATCCAGTCTTTCTTGATAGGTCAGTCCCGCCATCCCGGGAATCAGTCTGGTGAACCTTCGCTGCACTCCCTCAATAGCAAGAATGTCCTTCCTCAGGTTAGGAGACCAAAACTGTACACAATACTCCAGGTGTGGCCTCACCAAGGCCCTGTACAATAGTAGCAACACCTCCCTGCCCTTGTACTCAAATCCCATCGCTATGAAGGCCAACATGCCATTTGCTTTCTTAACCGCCTGCTGTTCCTGCATGCCAACCTTCAATGACTGATGTACCATGACACCCAGGTCTCTTTGCACCTCCCCTTTTCCTAATCTGTCACCATTCAGATAATAGTCTGTCTCTCTGTTTTTACCACCAAAGTGGATAACCTCACATTTATCCACATTATACTTCATCTGCCATGCATTTGCCCACTCACCTAACCTATCCAAGTCGCTCTGCAGCCTCATAGAATCCTCCTTGCAGCTCACACTGCCACCCAACTTAGTGTCATCCGCACATTTGGAGATACTACATTTAATCCCCTCGTCTAAATCATTAATGTACAGTGTAAACAGCTGGGGCCCCAGCACAGAACCTTGCGGTACCCCACTAGTCACTGCCTGCCATTCTGAAAAGTCCCCATTTACTCCTACTCTTTGCTTCCTGTCTGACAACCAGTTCTCAATCCATGTCAGCACACTACCCCCAATCCCATGTGCTTTAACTTTGCACATTAATCTCTTGTGTGGGACCTTGTCGAAAGCCTACTGAAAGTCCAAATATACCACATCAACTGGTTCTCCCTTGTCCACTCTACTGGAAACATCCTCAAAAAATTCCAGAAGATTTGTCAAGCATGATTTCCCTTTCACAAATCCATGCTGACTTGGACCTATCATATTACCTCTTTCCAAATGCACTGCGATGACATCCTTAATAATTGATTCCATCATTTTACCCACTACCGATGTCAGGCTGACCGGTCTGTAATTCCCTGTTTTCTCTCTCCCTCCTTTTTTAAAAAGTGGGGTTACATTGGCTACCCTCCACTCCATAGGAACTGATCCAGAGTCAATGGAATGTTGGAAAATGACTGTCAATGCATCCACTATTTCCAAGGCCACCTCCTTAAGTACTCTGGGATGCAGTCCACCAGGCCCTGGGGATTTATCGGCCTTCAATCCCATCAATTTCCCCAACACAATTTCCCGACTAATAAGGATTTCCCTCAGTTCCTCCTCCTTACTAGACCCTCCGACCCCTTTTATATCCGGAAGGTTGTTTGTGTCCTCCTCAGTGAATACCGAACCAAAGTACTTGTTCAATTGGTCCACCATTTCTTTGTTCCCCATTATGACTTCCCCTGATTCTGACTGCAGGGGACCTACGTTTGTCTTTACTAACCTTTTTCTCTTTACATATCTATAGAAACTTTTGCAATCCGTCTTAATGTTCCCTGCAAGCTTCTTCTCGTACTCCATTTTCCCTGCCCTAATCAAACCCTTTGTCCTCCTCTGCTGAGTTCTAAATTTCTCCCAGTCCCCGGGTTCTCTGCTATTTCTGGCCAATTTGTATGCCACTTCCTTGGCTTTAATGCTATCCCTGATTTCCCTTGATAGCCACGGTTGAGCCACCTTCCCTTTTTTATTTTTATGACAGACAGGAATGTACAATTGTTGTAGTTCATCCATGCGGTCTCTAAATGTCTGCCATTGCCCATCCACAGTCAACCCCTTCAGTATCATTCGCCAATCTATCCTAGCCAATTCACGCCTCATACCTTCAAAGTTACCCTTCTTTAAGTTCTGGACCATGGTCTCTGAATTAACTGTTTCATTCTCCATCCTAATGCAGAATTCCACCATATTATGGTCACTCTTCCCCAAGGGGCCTCGCACAACGAGATTGCTAATTAATCCTCTCTCATTACACAACACCCAGTCTAAGATGGCCTCCCCCCTAGTTGGTTCCTCGACATATTGGTCTAAAAAACCATCCCTTATGCACTCTAGGAAATCCTCCTCTACCGTATTGCTTCCAGTTTGGTTAACCCAATCTATGTGCATATTAAAGTCACCCATTATAACTGCTGCACATTTATTGCACGCACCCCTAATTTCATGTTTGATGCCCTCCCCAACATCACTACTACTGTTTGGAGGTCTGTACACAACTCCCACTAACGTTTTTTGTCCTTTGGTATTCTGCAGCTCTACCCATATAGATTCCACATCATCCAAGCTAATGTCCTTCCGAACTATTGCCTTAATTTGCTCCTTAACCAGCGATGCTACCCCACCTCCTTTTCCTTTTATTCTATCTTTCTTGAATGTTGAATACCCCTGGATGTTGAGTTCCCAGCCCTGATCATCCTGGAGCCACGTCTCCGTAATCCCAATCACATCATATTTGTTAACATCTATTTGCACAGTTAATTCATCCACTTTATTGCGGATACTCCTTGCATTAAGACACAAAGCCTTCAGGCTTGTTCTTTTAACACCCTTTGTCCTTTTAGAATTTTGCTGTACAGTGGCCATTTTTGTTCTTTGCCTTGGGTTTCTCTGCCCTCCACTTTTCCTCATCTCCTTTCTGTCTTTTGCTTTTGCCTCCTTTTTGTTTCCCTCTGTCTCCCTGCATTGGTTCCCATCCCCCTGCCATATCAGTTTAAATCCTCCCCAACAGCACGAGCAAACACTCCCCCTAGGACATTGGTTCCGGTCCTGCCCAGGTGCAGACCGTCCGGTTTGTACTGGTCCCACCTCCCCCAGAACCGGTTCCAATGCCCCAGGAATTTGAATCCCTCCCTGTTGCACCACTGCTCAAGCCACGTATTCATCTGTGCTATCCTGCGATTCCTACTCTGACTATCACGTGGCACTGGTAGCAATCCCGAGATTACTACTTTTGAGGTCCTACTTTTTAATTTAGCTCCTAGCTCCTTAAATTCGTTTCGTAGGACCTCATCCCTCTTTTTACCTATGTCGTTGGTACCAATGTGCACCACGACAACTGGCTGTTCTCCCTCCCTTTTTAGAATGTCCTGCACCCGCTCCGAGACATCCTTGACCCTTGCACCAGGGAGGCAACATACCATCCTGGAGTCTCGGTTGCGGCCGCAGAAACGCCTATCTATTCCCCTCACCATTGAATCCCCAATCACTATTGCTCTCCCACTCTTTTTCCTGCCCTCCTGTGCAGCAGAGCCAGCCACGGTGCCATGAACTTGGCTGCTGCTGCCCTCCCCTGATGAGTCATCCCCCTCAACAGTACCCAAAGCAGTGTATCTGTTTTGCAGGGGGATGACCACAGGGGACTCCTGCACTACCTTCCTTGCACTGCTCTTCCTGTTGGTCTTCCATTCCCTATCTGGCTGTGGACCCTTTCCCTGTGGTACGACCAACTCGCTACACGTGATACTCACGTCATTCTCAGCATCGTGGATGCTCCAGAGTGAATCCACCCTCAGCTCCAACTCCGCAACACGGTCTGTCAGGAGCTGGAGGCGGATACACTTCCCGCACATGTAATCGTCAGGGACTCCGGAAGTGTCCCTGAGTTCCCACATGGTACAGGAGGAGCATAACACCCGACCGAGCTCTCTTGCCATGACATAACCCTTATATACACTTAAATTGGCAACAACAGTGTTAAAAGTTACTCACTGATATAGAAGAGAAAAAAGAAAAACTACTCACCAATCACCAGCCAATCACTTGCCCTCTTGGCTGCGACGTCACCTTTTGATTTCTTTCTACTTCTTTTTTGCCTTCTCCCTGTAGCTGCACAAGTCACGCCTTTTATAGGCCGCTCCACGCACCTCCTCCACGCTGCTCCCGACTGCCGCCGACTCTGGGCCCCGGACTCCCTGCTGTGCCTTTTATAGGCCGCTCCACGCACCTCCTCCACGCTGCTCCCGACTGCCGCCGACTCTGGGCCCCGGACTCCCTGCTGTGCCTTTTATAGGCCTCTCCACGCACCTCCTCGACGCTGCTCCCGACTGCCGCCGACTCTGGGCCCCGGACTCCCTGCTGTGCCTTTTATAGGCTTCACCACGCACCTCCTCGACGCTGCTCCCGACTGCCGCCGACTTGACCGAGACGGGCTTCCAGGTCGAGCACCTCTTTTTCTAGGCGCCCGACTCCGGCCGCCCGCCTCTTGGTCGACCCCCTCACGCACTCTTGACAGAAGACACGGACGTGAGCCTTGCCCACGTCCCACCATAGCCTCAAGGAGGGGAAGCCCCCCTGCTTCCTTCTCCAGTCGGCCCAGAATCGACGGAACGAGTCCTGGAACCGCACGTCCTCCAGCAGCTGGTTGTTAAAGTGCCAGTACCCGGACCCCGCCCTCGCGCGGAGCGAAGCGAGCTCCACCCACACCAGGTGGTGGTCCGAACACGGCACCGGCCGCATGGAGGCCGCCGGGACGCAGGAAACGTACGCCCGAGACACGTAAAGGTGGTCGACTCTGGACCATCCTACTCCAGGCCTCACCCAAGTAAAGGCGCTGGAGTCGGGGTGGAGATTTCGCCAGACGTCCACCAAGTCGAAGGACCCGACCAGGTCCCTCAACTTCTCCATCGCTGTCATGCTCTGCGGGGCACCGGAGCGGTCCCTCGCCTCGAGGGTGCAGTTAAAATCCCCCCCGAGGACAATGCAGTCGCCGACGTCGACGGAGCCAAGAAGAGCGGACACTTCTTCGAAGAAGCGCGCCTGCTGCGGGCCGGGCTGAGGGGCGTACACGCTCACGAGATGGAGCTGCACGTCCCCCAGGCGAACCGTTATGTGCAGCAAGCGGCCTGGCACGGGCTCCTCGACCCCCAAGATCTCCGGCTGAAAATGCGGGCCCAGCAAGATGGCCACCCCACTAGAAGTGGCGGTGAGGTGGCTCATGCGGACCTCTCCTTGCCATTCCAGGAGCCACGTGGCTTCATCTCCCGGAACGGTGTGGGTTTCTTGCAGGAAGCACACCGCATATTTCCCCTCCCGCAGGAGCGAAAAATTGTCAAATCTACGACGTGCCCCTCTGCCGCCGTTGATGTTGAGGCTGGCTATGGTTATCTTCATGGCAAAAGCATAGTGCAACCTCTACCTTAACCTATTTCGGGGGAGGGAGCGGAGTCTTTTGTTGACCTCCACTCCTTCAGCAGCCCAGCGAGGAACATTTTGAGCCGGCGCAGCTCAAGGCCTTGCGCCCTTGATAAGGGCCCGCCCGCGGCCATGGTTTTAGCGGCGACGCGGACGGAAGCGATGAGCAGCCCCGGCTCGGACCATCTTTCCCGGGCCAGATGGGCTCGGTTGCGGCGACCCTGGCTCTCGACCAAAAAGTCCCGGAGATCCTCTACGGGAATGAGGGGGGACTCAGCGGCGGGCACGAGGAGATCCACCGCCTCACTGGCGGTGGTCTCTAGGTCTTCACCCGCGTCCCCCACCGAGTCCCCGTCCTCCTCCGGGAGGTGGCCGCCAGCAGCCAGCCCATCGACCGCACGAGGTACGGCAAACGGCCCAGCCGCTCCATCCAGCCCTGGCTCTACCCCGATCCCACCCCCAGGATCGTCGGCAGAGGAGTCCCCACTGGGCTCTTTTAGAATTGGTGCTGGGTCGGGAAGCGACAGCGGAAGGGGTTCCGCCTCCGCCCCAGGAACCGGGGAACAAGGAGAGACCCGGCCATAGAAAATCCCCAGGCCCTCCAAGCGCTCCAGCTCCAAAGTAGGGGGCGAGGGTGGGTGTTCCTCCCCCTCCCCGCTGCCACCCCCCGGCCCAGCGTGTACAGATTCAATAAAAGTGTTAATACTTTTTATTTCTGCCGAGTCGAGCAAATCCCGGGGGAAGTTGGATATTGGCTGGGTGGGCTCAGGTTCGGCCTTTTCGGCCCCGCCCGCCTCAGTCCCCGGGATGCTCGACCCGGCGGCTACGCATTCTTCCGCTGGCCCCACGCCCCCCACGACAGGCAGATCTTTCACGCCATCGCCGGGAGGCAGCGGCTGGGCAGCCTCGACTGCCTCACCCTCCCCGGGGACAGATTCCTCGTGCCTACGGCGCAGTTTGGGGGCGCCGGTGGGGGACGTGGCGGGCACCGACTCCTCCGCGGAGGGATGTTGTTCTACCCCCCGCCTCATTGGAGCGGCGCCTCCTTTTTTTCCTGGGGGGGCACGGAGACAGGGAGACACCTGTGTCTGCCGAGGCCTCTCGCTCCACTCCCCCCTTTTTCTTATCTTGCCCGGGCCCGAACCCCTCTGCGGTATTAGTCAAGGGCTCGGGCATGGGCTCAGGGCACCCCGCGCTCGCCGGTGACGGGGTTGGGCCGAGCGCGGTGAACAGCTTGTCTGGCGCACTAAGGGGACCCGCCTCTAGGTGTTTCGCCTTCTTCCGCGCCTTCTTTCCGGCCGGACGCTCTCCCTCCCCCCCGTCGGAGGCCGTGAAAACAAAGGCCCCCGACGATGCCCGCGCACCCACAGCTCCCGGCACGCGGACGCTACTAGGGGGAGGGGTGGCGGCGGCGCCAGCCTTGGGCCGCCCTCGGTGGTTTGGCGGCTTTGGAGGCAGGGCAGTTCTTGTGAACGTGCCCCACCTCCCTGCAGGCATAGCACCGCACGCCGTCCGACGTCCAAAAGACGCGGTAGGCAGTCCCCTCGTGCACCACATTAAAATTGCCCTCTGTCGTCTCTTCCCGTGCCAGCCGGACAAAGAGCTGGCGGCGGAAGGAGAACACATGGCGCAGGCTGTTCTCCCTGAGGCCGAGCGGTATGGGGTTGATCCCCGACCTTACCTCCCCCAGTTGATGTAGGTGAGGGAGGAGGAGCTCAGCGGGAACAAAGGGCGGGACGTTTGATAGAATGACCCTCTGCGCGGTGGCCTCGAGAGGGTCCACCGGCAGGAACGCCCCGCCCACCGTGAGCCCCTTTTCAATGGCCAGGGACACCGCCCGCTCCGACCCCAGGAAGAACACGGCCTTCCCAGACATCTTGGAGGCTGCGACAATGGCCGAGGGGCCGACTACCCCAGCCATCGCCCGCACGCACTCCTCGATGCTCATTGTGGGGTGAGTGTAGCTCTTGACCCCGTGTTTCTTAGTTATAAGTCTGAATGGTGGCAGGGCAGCAGGTGGCGCAGGAGGTGCCGTGGATGTGGATGCCGCCTGCGCATAAGTCCTAGCTGGCCCTGCCACCGGCGTAGATGGTGTCGCCATCACGGGGTCCCTTTAAGGGCTACACCCACCCCAAAGTCACAGGCCTTAATGGTCTTTAAATGGCCTCGTTTAATAGACTGAGCAGAGGAGCTCTTAACGAGGCACACCTCTCCCCTAGTTGACAATTGGGGAGGGGCCTTGCTCCCTCTGCTCAGTTGTCTTAATTGTTTTATATTTTTCCAATCAATTTGGGAGGAAAGGGCTCTCAGAGAGAGAGGGGAGAGACAGAGAGTAACAGAGAAAGAGAGAGGGGTGTGGGAAGGGGGGAAACTGCGAGGGCAGGTCTCCCCTCGCAGCTGTGGGTGGGTGCAATCCCCAGATGGCAAACAAAAAATAGTCTTTGGGGTGGTCTTCGGGTAAGGGGAGAAGATTTCTTCACCTGGTGCAGCTGGAGCCACACCGGCACACACTCCCAACGATGTTAATTAGGGTGGATTAATTGTTTCTTCAGCCTGGTAGCTCCAGCTATCCCAGGCTAGGCAATAGTGGAGGGGTGCTTCAAAGGTGTGTGGGGCCTAGTTGTAAGCAAGGCCCCCACAAACACTTCCACACACACACACACACCCCCCGCGATGTTCCGGCCCACGACTGGTCTTCTTTCCTCCCCCCACCGATACAGCAAAGTCTTTTAGGGACTGCACCAATACACCCACCTGTAGAATGGTAGAGTCTCCCTCCTTCCACACTGGATGTTGTTGTTGGTCTTTCCCCCTCTCTCCAACTCTTTGTAGAAATGGTGAAGTTGTTAAAGTTTTCTGCTTTTTCCTCCTCTCCCTCTGGGTGAAAGTTGGTGGTGAAGCCCCTTCCTTCCTTCCTTCTCTTCCTAAGCTGATTCACAGGCCCAGCCAGGAGCAAAAGCAGCAGCTCCTTCTCTCACTGCTCACAGCTCCAACTGTTTAGGCCACGCCTCCACTGCTCCACAATTGGCCCAGGTGCAACAGGTAATCAGGAAGGCGAATGGAATGTTGGCCTTCATTGCGAGAGGGATGGAGTACAAAAGCAGGGAGGTCCTGCTGCAACTGTACTGGGTATTGGTGAGGCCGCACCTGGAGTACTGCGTGCAGTTTTGGTCACCTTACTTAAGGAAGGATATACTAGCCTTGGAGGGGGTACAGAGACAATTCACTCTGCTGATTCCGGAGATGAGGGGGTTACCTTATGATGATAGATTGCGTAGACTGGGTCTTTACTTGTTGGAGTTCAGAAGGATGAGGGGTGATCTTATAGAAATATTTAAAATAATGAAAGGGATAGACAAGATAGAGGCAGAGAGGTTGTTTCCACTGGTCGGGGAGACTAGAACTAGGGGGCACAGCCTCAAAATACAGGGGAGCCAATTTAAAACCGAGTTGAGAAGGAATTTCTTCTCCCAGAGGGTTGTGAATCTGTGGAATTCTCTGCCAAGGAAGCAGTTGAGGCTAGCTCATTGAATGTATTCAAATCACAGATAGAGAGATTTTTAACCAATAAGGGAATTAAGGGTTATGGGGAGCAGGCGGATAAGTGGAGCTGAGTCCACGGCCAGATCAGCAATGATCTTATTGAATGGCGGAGCAGGCTCGAGGGGCTAGATGGCCTACTCCGGTTCCTAATTCTTATGTTCTTATGTTCTTATGTTCTTCTGTTCTTATTGCAATGCCTGGGTGGATGCTGTGCAGTTCACATATAAATGTATCTCTGCCTTTCTTGAGCAAGACCTCGCGATTGCCCCACAACAGACAGTCTGCCTGCAGGGATATTTCGTCTTTGTGCCTGTGGAACAGCTTAATCACTTCCTGCATCTCCACTGGGACATTGGACCAGCTCCCATGGAGGACACAGTTTTTTTACCAAGGACAGTAAAGGATCCTGGCTGGTCCAGGTCTTGATCTGATGGGCCGTAACGGGGGACTTTTCATTCTCGAATGCCTCCATGGCCGCTGGCTGTGCCATTTCCACCCCGGTGGTGGGCAATGGCAGCCGACTGAAAGTATCTACGCAGTGCTTTGTGCCCGCTCTGTGGCAGATTACATAGTTGAGCGCCCATCTTTGTATGCGGGCAGAGGCATTGGTGTTAATCCCTTTGCTCTCAGAGAACAGCGATATGAGCAGCTTGTGGTCAGTTTCAAGCTCAAACTTGAGGTCAAATAAGTACTGGTGCATTTTTTTTACCCCATAAACGCACGCCAGAGCCTCTTTTTCAATCATGCTGTCGGAACTTTTGGCCTTAGAAAAGCTCCTGGAAGCATAAGCGACTGGTTGCAAGATGCCCAATTCGTTAGCCTGTTATAACACACACCCGACCCTGTATGACAACGCATCGCAAGCGAACACTAATCTTTTACAAGGGTTGTACATGATAAGCAGTTTGTTTAAACATCGCAGATTTCTGGCTTTCTTAAAGGCAGCTTCTTGTGAATTCCCCATACCCAGTCGTCTCCCTTGCGCATTAGCGCATGCAGGAGTTCTAGTCGCGTGCTTAACCCAGGTAGGAAATTACCGAAATAATTAAGGCAAAAAACAAAAAGGGCCACTTTTCAGCAAAATTCTAAAGGGTCAAAGTGTATTAAAAAGGCAAGCCTGAAGGCTCTGTGCCTCAATGCGAGGAGTATTCGGAATAAGGTGTACGAATTAACTGTGCAGATAGCAGTTAATGGACACGATGTGGTTGGCATCACGGAGACATGGCTCCAGGGTGACCAAGGCTGGGAACTTAACATCCAAGGGTATTCAACATTTAGGAAGGATAGACAGAAAGGAAAAGGAGGCGGGGTGGCATTGCTGGTTAAAGAGGAAATTAATGCCATTGTAAGGAAGGACATTAGCTTGGATGATGTGGAATCGGTATGGGTGGAGCTACGGAATACCAAAGGGCAGAAAACGCTATTGGGAGTTATGTATCGACCTCCAAACAGTAGTAGTGATGTTGGGGAGGGCATCAAACATGAAATTAGGGGTGCATGCAATAAAGGTGCAGCAGTTATCATGGGTGACTTTAATATGCATATAGATTGGGCTAACCAAACTGGAAACAATACGGTGGAGGAGGATTTCCTGGAGTGCATAAGGGATGGTTTTCTCGACCAATATGTCGAGGAACCAACCAGGGGGGAGGCCATCTTAGACTGGATGTTGTGTAATGAGAGAGGATTAATTTGCAATCTCGTTGTGCGAGGCCCCTTCGGGAAGAGTGACCATAATATGGTGGAATTCTACATTAGGATGGGGAAGGAAACAGTTATTTCAGAGACCATGGTCCAGAACTTAAAGCAGGGTAACTTTGAAGTTATGAGGCGTGAATTGGCTAGGATAGATTGGTGAATGATACTTAAGCGGTTGACAGTGGATGGGCAATGGCAGACATTTAGAGACCGCATGGATGAACTACAACAATTGTACAGCCCTGTCTGGCGTAAAAATAAAAAAGGGAAGGTGGCTCAACCGTGGCTATCTCGGGAAATCAGGGATAATATTAAAGCCAAGGAAGTGTCATACAAATTGGCCAGAAATAGCAGCGAACCAGGGGCCGAGGAGAAATTTAGAACTCAGCAGAGGAGGACAAAGCGTTTGAGTAGGGCAGGGAAAATAGAGTACGAGAGGAAGCTTGCAGGGAACATTAAAATGGATTGCAAAAGCTTCTATAGATATGTAAAGAGAAAAAGGTTAGTAAAGACAAACGTAAGTCCCCTGCAGTCAGAATCAGGGGAAGTCATAACTGGGAACAAAGAAATGGCAGACCAATTGAACAAGTACTTTGGTTCGGTATTCACTAAGGAGGACACAAACAACCTTCCGGATATAAAAGGGGTCAGAGGGTCTAGTAAGAAGAAGGAACTGAGTGAAATCCTTAATAGTCAGGAAATTATGTTGGGGAAATTGATGGGATTGAAGGCCGATAAATCCCAGAGTACTTAAGGAGGTGGCCTTGGAAATAGCGGATGCATTGACAGTCATTTTCCAACATTCCATATACTCTGGATCAGTTCCTATGGAGTGGAGGGTAGCCAATGTAACCCCACTTTTAAAAAAAGGAGGGAGAGAGAAAACAGGGAATTATAGACCGGTCAGCCTGACATCGGTAGTGGGTAAAATGATGGAATCAATTATTAAGGATGTCATAGCAGCGCATTTGGAAAGAGGTGACATGATAGGTCCAAGTCAGCATGGATTTGTGAAAGGGAAATCATGCTTGACAAATCTTCTGGAAGTTTTTGAGGATGTTTCCAGTAGAGTGGATAAGGGAGAACCAGTTGATGTGGTATATTTGGACTTTCAGAAGGCGTTCGACAAGGTCCCACACAAGAGATTGATGTGCAAAGTTAGAGCACATGGGATTGGGGGTAGTGTACTGACATGGATTGAGAACTGGTTGTCAGACAGGAAGCAAAGAGTAGGAGTAAATGGGTACTTTTCAGAATGGCAGGCAGTGACTAGTGGGGTACCGCAAGGTTCTGTGCTGGGGCCCCAGCTGTTTACACTGTACATTAATGATTTAGACGAGGGGATTAAATGTAGTATCTCCAAATTTGCGGATGACACTAAGTTGGGTGGCAGTGTGAGCTGTGAGGAGGATGCTATGAGGCTGCAGAGTGACTTGGATAGGTTAGGTGAGTGGGAAAATGCATGGCAGATGAAGTATAATGTGGATAAATGTGAGGTTATCCACTTCAGTTGTAAAAACAGAGAGACAAACTATTATCTAAATGGTGACAGATTAGGAAAAGGGGAGGTACAACGAGACCTGGGTGTCATGGTATATCAGTCATTGAAGGTTGGCATGCGGGTACAGCAGGCGGTTAAGAAAGCAAATGGCATGTTGGCCTTCATAGCAAGGGGATTTGAGTACAGGGGCAGGGAGGTGTTACTACAGTTGTACAGGGCCTTAGTGAGGCCACACCTGGAGTATTGTGTACAGTTTTGGTCTCCTAACTTGAGAAAGGACATTCTTGCTATTGAGGGAGTGCAGTGACGGTTCACCAGACTGATTCCCGGGATGGCGGGACTGACATATCAAGAAAGACTGGATTCACTGGAGTTCAGAAGAATGAGAGGGGATCTCATAGAAACATTTAAAATTCTGACAGGTTTAGACAGGTTAGATGCAGGAAGAATGTTCCCAATGTTGGGGAAGTTCAGAACCAGGGGTCACAGGCTAAGGATAAGGGGTAAGCCATTTAGGACCGAGATGAGGAGAAACTTCTTCACCCAGAGAGTGGTGAACATGTGGAATTATCTACCACAGAAAGTTGTTGAGGCCAATTCACTAAATACATACAAAAAGGAGTTAGATGTAGTCCTTACTTCTCGGAGGATCAAGGGGTATGGCGAGAAAGCAGGAATGTGGTACTGAAGTTGCATGTTCAGCCATGAACTCATTGAATGGCGGTGCAGGCTCGAAGGATCGAATGGCCTACTCCTGCACCTATTTTCTATGTTTCTATGTTTCTATGTCCCAGGAACGACCGCAGCTCTGTCACGTTCTGTGGTCTCGGCGAGTTCTTGATGGCCTTCGTCTTGGCATCGGTGGGTCTGATACCGTCTGCAGTGATTCTTCTTCCCAAGAACTCGACCTCCTGCGCCAGGAAAACACATTTTGCGCGTTTCAACCTGAGCCCCATGCGATCCAACTGACTAAAAACCTCTTCCAGATTCTTCAAGTGCTCAATGGTATACCAACCTGTAACCAATATGTCGTCCTGGAAAACCACGGTGCAAGGAACCGACTTTAGCAGGCTCTCCTTGTTCCATTGGAAGATTGCCGCAGGCCGACCGAATCCCAAATGGGCACTGGTTATAGATGAACAGACGTTTGTGCGTGTTGATGCAAGTGAGGCCTTTCGAAGACTCCTCCAGCTCCTGCATCATGTAGGTCGAGGTCAGGTCCAGCTTGGTGAACGTCTTCCCTCCAGCCCCAGTTGTGAATAGGTCATTTGCCTTGGGTAGCGGGTACTGGTCCTGCAGCGAAAAATGGTTAATCGTTACTTTATCGTCCCCACAAATTCTAAACGTACCATCCTCTTTAAGTACCGGGATAATCGAACCAGCCCACTCGTTGAATTCCACCGGTGTGATGATGCCTTCTTGCTGCAGCATGTCCAGCTCAATTTCCACTTTCTCACGTATCATGTATGGTACCACCCGTGCCTTGTGGTGGATGGGTCTTCTCCCGGGAACCAAATGGATCTGCACTTTCGCCCCCGAGAAGCTTCCAATGCCTGGCTCGAACAACGATGGGAACTTGCTCAGAACCTGGGCACATGAGGCGTTGTTGACGGACGAAAACGCTTGGATGTCGTCCCAGTTCCAGCGGATTTTTCTCAGCCAGCTTCTGTCAAACAACGTGGGGCCATCCCCTGGCACAATCCACAGCGGGAGTTCGTGTACTTCTCCATCATAGGAGATTTGACTTCTGCACTGCCAATTACAGGGATTAGTTCCTTGGTGTAAGTCCTTAGTTTGATGTGAATGGGGCTGAGCTTGGGCCTGTGTGCCTTTTTGCCCCACAGCCTGTTGAAGGCCTTTTTACTCATTATGGACTGACTTGCACCCGTATCCAGTTCCATAGATACTGGAATACCGTTCAGTTCAACTTTCAACATTATTGATGGACATTTTGTGGTGAATGTATGTACCCTGTACATTTCTGCCTCCTCGGTATGAGTCTCCAATTCAGCCTGATCCACATTGAAT
Source organism: Pristiophorus japonicus (assembly GCF_044704955.1). Taxonomy (NCBI): domain Eukaryota; kingdom Metazoa; phylum Chordata; class Chondrichthyes; family Pristiophoridae; genus Pristiophorus; species Pristiophorus japonicus. The sequence goes on along the minus strand of NC_091981.1, from coordinate 154,516,537 downwards.
CGATGTTCCTCTGCAACATGTTGGTTTGCAGGGTTTGCAGCTCGCCTGCACATTCATAGAAACATACATAGAAACATACATAGAAAATAGGTGCAGGAGTAGGCCAACCGGCCCTTTGAGCCTGCACCACCATTCAATAGGATCATGGCTGATCATTCCTTCAGTACCCCGTTCCTGCTTTCTCTCCATACCCCTTGATCCCTTTAGCCGCAAGGGCCATATCGAACTCCCTTTTGAATATATCCAATGAACTGGCATCAACAACTCTCTGCGGCAGTGAATTCCACAGGTTAACAACTCTCTGAGTGAAGAAGTTCCTCCTCATCTCAGTCCTAAATGGCTTACCCCTTATCCTTAGACTGTGTCCCCTGGTTCTGGACTTCCCCAACATCGGTAACATTCTATCTGTATCTAACCTGTCCAGTCCCATCAGAATTTTATATGCTTCTATGAGATTCCCTCTCATCCTTCTAAACTCCATTGAATACAGGTCCAGTCGATCCAGTCTCTCCTCATATGTCAGTCTTGCCATCCCGGGAATCAGTTTGGTGAACCTTCGCTACACTCCTTCAATAGCAAGAACGTCCTTCCTCAGTTTAGGAGATCAAACTGAACACAATATTCCAGGTGGGGCCTCACCAAGGCCCTGTACAACTGCAGTAAGACTTCCCTGCTCCTATACTCAAATCCCCTTGCTATGAAGGCCAACATACCATTTGCCTTCTTCACCGCCTGCTGTACCTGCATGCCAACCTTCAATGACTGATTAACCATGACACCCAGGTCTCGTTGCACCTCCCCTTTTCCTAATCTGCTGCCATTCAGATAATATTCTACCTTCGTGTTTTTGTCCCCAAAGTGGATAACCTCACATTTATCCATATTATACTGCATCTGCCATGTATTTGCCCACTCGCCTAACCTGTCCAAATCATCCTGCAGCCTCTTAGCGTCCTCCTCACAGCTCACACCGTCACCCAGTTTAGTGTCGGTCATCTGCAAACTTGGAGATATTACACTGAATTCCATCATCTAAATCATTAATATATATTGTAAATAGTTGGGGTCCAAGCACTAGCCCTGCAGCACCCCACTAGTCACTGCCTGCCATTCTGAAAAGGACCCATTCATCCCGACTCTCTGCTTCCTATTTCTCAACCAGTTCTCTATCCACGTCAGTAATTACCCCCAATACCATGTGCTTTGATTTTGCACACCAATCTCTTGTGTGGGGTCTTGTCAAAAGCCTTTTGAAAGTCCAAATACACCACATCCACTGGTTCTCCCCTGTCCACTCTATTAGTTACATCCTCAAAAAATTCCAGATGATTTGTCAAGCATCATTTCCCCTTCATAAATCCAGGCTGACTTGGATCAATCCTATCACTGCTTTCCAAATGTGCTGCTATTTCATCCTTAATGATTGATTCCAACATTTTCCCCACGACTGATGTCGGGCTAACTGGTCTATAATTACCCGTTTTATCTCTCCCTCCTTTTTTAAAAAGTAGTGTTACATTAGCTACCCTCCAGTCCATAGGAACTGATCCATTGTCGATAGACTGTTGGAAAATGATCACCAATGCATCCACTATTTCTCGGGCCACTTCCTTAAGTACTCTGGGATGCAGACTATCAGGCCCTGGGGATTTATCGGACTTCAATCCCGTCAATTTCCCGAACACAATTTCCTGCCTAATAAGGATATCCTTCAGTTCCTCCTTCTCACTAGACCTTCGGTCCCCTAGAACATTCGGAAGGTTATTTGTGTCTTCATTTGTGAAGACAGAACCGAAGTACTTGTTCAATTGGTCTGCCATTTCTTTGTTCCCCATTATAAATTCACTCGAATCCGACTGCAAGGGACCTATGTTTTTTTCACTAATCTTTTTCTCTTTACATATCTATCGAAGTTTTTGGAGTCATTTTTTATGTTTACGGCAAGCTTCCTCTCCTACTCTATTTTCCCCCTCTTAATTAAATCCTTTGTCCTCCTCTGCTGTATTCTAAATTTCTCCCAGTCCTCCGGCTTGCTACTTTTTCTGGCTAATTTGTATACCTCTTCCTTGGATTTAACACTATCCTTAATTTCCCTTGTTAGCCACGGTTGAGCCACCTTCCGCGTTTTATTTTTAATCCAGACAGGGATGTACAATTGTTGAAATTCGTCCATATGATCTTAAAATGTTTGCCATTGCCTATCCACCGTCAATCCTTTAAGTATCATTTGCCAGTCTAATCTAGCCAATTTGCACCTCATATCATCAAAGTTACCTTTCCTTAAGTTCAGGACCCTAGTTTCTGAATTAACTGTGTCACTCTCCATCTTAATAGAGAATTCGCTGGAGTGTTCCATTGTTCCGCAACCGTTGCACGCATAGTGCTTGAAGCAGCATTGATCGGGCCAATGATCACCTCCACAGCGCCAACAAGTTGTTAACTGCCTTGCATTAACGATTGATGGCGGACTCTGGGTCATCTAAAATCGGGCAGCAGCAGACGATGTATATGTTCTGCCATGTATATTTCTGCTCGAAACCAACGTTACTTTATGCACAGTACTGGCCGAAACTTCTTTACTCTGCGAAATCTGTTTGGTGTTGTCGCTGGTGGACGTAAATGCCTGGGCTATCGTTATGGCTTTACTTAGATTCGGAGTTTCTACAGTCAGTGGTTTGCGAAGGATTGTCTCATGGCCAATGCCCAGTACAAAAAAGTCTCTAAGCATTTGTTCTAGGAATCCCTCAAACTCACAATGTCCTGCGAGGTGCCTTAGTTCGGCGACATAGCTCGCCACTTCCTGGCCCTCTGATCGTTGACACGTGTAGAACCGATACCTCGCCATCAAAACGCTTTCCTTAGGATTTAGGTGCTCCCGGACGAGCATACACAATTCTTCATAGGATTTCTCTGTTGGTTTTGCCAGAGCTAGGAGGTTCTTCATGAGGCCATAGGTTGTTGCCCCACAGACAGTTAGGAGAATCGGCCTCGTTTGGTAGCGTTTTCGTCCCCTTCCAGCTTGTTGGCCACGAAGTATTGGTCGAGTCTCACCATGAAGGCCTCCCAATCTTCCCCTTCTGAGAATTTCTCCAGGATACCAACTGTTCTTTGCATTTTCGCACGGTTGTTCGTTACCTCGTCACCAATTGTTACACTCAAAATAAAGGATGAAACTGAGTACTGTGTACAATGAGCAAGTGTGACCTTAGCTCCTTTAATAAGACTCCAAAGTTCAGGTACCTCGTGGGTAGCCTGCTTTTATACCATGCTCCCAAGAGATGCTGGGATTCCTTGGGACTCTAACAGGTAGGGCCTCTGGTGGTAGTGTAATACAGGTTACAAGGGGTTAAATACATAACAGATTGGACCTTTACTGTGGTGCTTAAACTGTTTTGCATCTTTTTTAGTGATCTGATAAGAGTGTCCTCACATCTTTAGTTGCTGCAGCCATTTCTGCCTTGACCTTGTTTGTCAATGTAATTTCTTGTATTTTTATATGCTGGACATTAAACTGCTTTGTCTTTTTCTTTGAATTCTTTGTCCTTCCACTTTATATTAGTGCTCAAGTAGATTGAACTTGGCCTTTTTCCACACAGCAATTGCATGTCAAGTGTTTATACTAAGCTACTTCTCATTTTGCCATTCATATGGACTAGTACTAGCATTCTTGATTTAAGTTTTCTTAATAGCAGTCCGTGCACCTTCCACATTGTCAAATGTTTTCTATTTCTGCCAGAATATTGGGCCCAAGTTTCGGGCTACGCCGTTTCCTGGACGCCCGTTTTTCGCGCCACAAAGTGTGCCTAAAACAAACTTACCTATTCTCCGGTTCCCTGCTGGTCCTCTGGAGCTGGGCCCGGCACAGCACGAGCTGTTGGGGGCGGAGCCAGGTCCCTGCGCTGAAAACAGTGCCGGGACCTCTGCACATGCACGCTACAGTGGGCGCGCATGTGCAGTAGCTCCAGGCGCCCAAAACTGTGTGGGAGGGGCCCGAAGCACGTAGCCCCTAGCCCTGGTCGAATGGCCTCACTGGGGCTGCGTGCATAAGGCTCCTCCCACCCGACCGGACCCGACCCGACCTCTGCTTCCCCCCCACCCCCCCCGTGACTCTCTCTCCCCCCCTCCCTCCCCCGCGATTCCCTCCCCCCAGACCTCCGCGACTCTCTCCCCCACCTCGCCCCCCGGACCTCCATGACTCTTTCCCCCCCACCGAGACCCGGACCTCCGCGACCCCCCCCGAGACCCGATGCCACCTACCTGTAAATCCAGCCCGGAGTCTTGGGCCCGGCCGTTCAGCCTCATTCCCTCCCTCCCTCCCTCCATCCTCTCTCCCTTCTCCGCATCTCCCCCCCTCCTCTCCCCCCTTCTCCCCCTCTCCCCTCCTCTCCTCTCCCCCCTTCTCCCCCTCTTCCCCCTCCTCTCCACCCCCCCTCTCCCCCTCTCCCCCCTCCTCTCCCCCTTTCCCCCCTCCTCCTACCCCTCTCCCCCTCCTCCTCCCCCCTTCTCCCCCTCTCCCCCTCTCCCCCCCTTCTCCGCCCTCTCCCCCTCCCCCTCCTCACCCCTACCCCCCTCCTCCTCCCCACTCCTCCTCCCCCCACCCCCTCCTCCTATCCCCCACCCCCCCTCCTCCTCCTCCTCCTACCCCCCACCCCCCTCCTCCTCCTCCTCCTCCTCCTCCTCCTCACCCCACCCCCCACCTCCTCCTCCTCCCCCCACCCCCTTCTCCTCTCCACCCCCCTTCTCCCTCACCACACCCCCACCCCCCCTCTACCTCCCCTCCATCCCCCTCCTCCTCCCCTCCCCCCCACCCCACCCCCTCCCCTACCCCTCCCCCCCTTCTCCCCCCCTCTCCCCACACCGCTTTTCCCCCTCACCCTTCTCCCCCTCCCCCTTCTCCCCCTCCCCTCGCTGTCAGAAACACAGACACTGACAGACAGAGAGTGAGAGACACACACAAAGACAGACAGAGAGATAGAGACACTGACAGAGACACACTGGGGGGGTCGTCCCAACACGCTGTTGGAGGACTCCCGGTGCTGTAGTCAGTAAGTAGAAAATGTTTTATTTATTGATTTTTTTAAAAAATTATTTTTATTAATTTTTTTTGATTGATCTAGTGGTTGATATATTGATATATTTAACATTTATTATTGATGATGGCTCTTTATTTGTAAAACTGAAGTATTTAATGTTTGTAAACTTCCCTTTAAACTCTAGCCCCCCCCCCCCCCCCCCCAATTCCCCACGCCTAATTTGTAACCTACGCCTGATTTTCTAAAGTGTAGACAAGGTTTTTTCGAACGAACAAAAATCTTCACTTACTCCATTCTAAGTTAGTTTGGAGTAAGTTTTCACTGCCTAAACTTTGAAAACAGGCGTAAGTGGCCGGACACGCCCCCTTTTGAAAAAAAATTCTGTTCCAAAGTGAAACTGTTCGAACTGACTAGAGCAAACTAAATGCCGAGAATTCAAATTTCTAAGATACTCCATTCTAAACCAGTTGCTCCAAAAAATCAGGAGCAACTCAGGCCGAAACTTGGCCCCATTGAAACTGTTTTATAGTTTCAGTTTAAATTCTGCATTGAAAGCTGCATTACAATCTAGCAATATTGATTCTCTGTGTTGCCTTTTGCTTTATCCTTAGCTTCTTCAATTTAATTTCCAGAGTAGCAATGTACAATTGGTGATCACTGGTGCCATGAAAAGCTCAAATATTTCATCAAGAGGATATGAACTGTTAAAGTGGTAGAAATGAGCACTTTGGCCTAGAAATTGCCTGCCTTAGCACTGGCTGTTAACGCTGGTTTTCTTTGGACACGGCGGCTGCCATTTTGGTAAAGACCATAGCGCTGCCATTCACAGTGTTGGTCTCTGAAATGTAAATTAACAAATTGTGATGTCAATTGTCATGCAACGCCTAACTTTATGCCACGATTGCAAAACTTGGACGTTTTCGCTCATCATTACATTGGGTCCTAAGCATGCACAAAAAAAAGTGTGCATGAAGCAGCCCTGTGGAAAAGGAAGACACATAAGAGGAAGAAGCAGAAGAGAAGGAAATGAAAGGAAGGATGCCACCCAAAAAGCCCCTTACTGGCCGGGATATCTGGGATGGAATCAGCCGCCTGCAGTACAGTGACCACATCCCCAATTCCCCTTTCAACATTTGTCCAATACCTTACCTTCCTTCTGTTACTGACCATCACAGCACCTCTTGGCCATAATGCTACAATAAAAGCCACCACAAAGCAAACTTTCTGATCCAACTTTATACATCTATCCATCTAATATGACATCAAGAAATCAACTAATCACCATTATGCATTCTCTTAGTGACTGTCTTGTGTGTGCCTTTGCCTATCCTACTGATGTCATGCAGTGCTACCCCAGCAACTGCAGCAAGGCTGGTGGAAGGCTGATGACTTTCAATAGGGTACACTGCAGATGACCTTGCAGGACGACCTCAAGGAGCTGGTGGCTGCGAGAGTCAAATCGAGTGACGGTGTTTCTTCTTCTTCACTCTCCTCTCCCTCAGGACCAGATGGGATGCATCTTAGGAGGCTGAGGGAAGTTGAGGAGGAAGTCGCAGAGGTACTGGCCATAATCTTCAAATCCTCCTTAGATATGAGGGTGGTGCTGGAGAATTGCTGGAAAATTGCAAATGTTACACCCTTCAAAAAAGATGTAAAGTTAAACCCAGCAACTACAGGCCAGTCAGTTTAACCTCGGTAATGCGGAAGCTTTTAGAAACAATAATCAGGAACAAAGTCAACAGTCATTTGGACAAGTGTGGATTAATTAAGGAAAGCCAGCATGGATTTGTTAAAGGCAAATTGTGTTTAACTAACTTGATCGAGTTTTTTGATAAGGTAACAGAGAAGGTTGATGTGGGCAATGCGGTTGACGTGGTGTACATGGACTTTTAAAAGGCTTTCGATAAAGTGCCACTTAATAGGCTTGCCAGCAAATTTGAAGCCCATGGAATAAAAGGGACAGTGGCATCCAGGATATAAAATTGGCTAAGTGACAGGAAACAGAGTAGTGATGAACAGTTGTTTTTCGGACTGGAGGAAGATATATAGTGGTGTTCCCCAGGGGTCAGTACTAGGACCATTGCTTTTCTTGATATATATTAATGATTTGGACTTAGGAGCACAGGGCACAATTTCAAAATTTTTAGATGACGCAAAACTTGAAAATCAAGGGCTAAATTTTACACTTTTGTGCAGATCGCCCAAAACTGGACATTATTTCCGGCGTGGGCGGGAAAAATGGGATTTCAGATCGCCGGCTTCCCGTCCATTCTCAAAGCCCCAAGTCTCCATTTTTGAAATTGGGTGTTACCGCGAGCGATATGAAATGGGCGGTAGCATTAAATCTCTCCGACCTTCTGCCGTAAAGTGTCGCCGTCCTTAGCAATGGCATGGCAACGCTCGAGTCCCGCGATTCGGGAGGTTAAGGGTCATCATGACATGGGCAGAAGAGGAGACAGAGAGAGAGGGAGCTGAGAGGGACTGAAGGCGTGTGTGGGTGTCGTGTGGCTGCTTTGGGAGGAAGGAGGGAGAGTTTAAAGCTTCAGAGCAAATAGGGAAACAAAAATTAGCTGTTACTAGCCACATATTTGCCCGAATTTGGCCTATAATGGAGGGAGAGGAGGAGGCGACATAGCACTCTGTGGAGACTGACGCTGGCGAAAGCAGTGAGCTGGGAGAGGAGCACATTGGAGGGCGCAAAAGAGCGAGGAGGTTCTCGGACGAGGCAAATGCCTCCATCCTGCAGGAGGTCGAGTTACACTGGGGTTATTTGACACAGCGAGGGCATAGGAAGCCCACCCCAAAGGCCTATCAGAAGATATGGGCCGAAATAGCACAGGTGGTCTCGTCGGCGACCAACAAGGTACGTGAGGGCAATCAAAGCCGCAAATGATGGAACGACCTTGTGGGATCCGCAAAAGTAAGTATTTCATTTATTTACATGTACTTATGTATTTATATAATTTGATTTGTAACAGTCATGAGTGACTATTAGCAGATGTGAGGTCTTTCACTTTTACCGGAAATGTTGAGCAACGGTGGGTTTATTCTTATGATTGACAGTGAGGTCGATTGCTGGTTGGGTGTCTGTTGGTGGATCGTCGATGGTGATGTCCTCTTCAAGTCGTTCCTGGTTGTCAGTAAATCGCAATTTGGTCTGATCTACATGCTTGTCCATTTAACAGTTTGATTATAAACACCCTATTCCCTTCCTTGGCCAAAACAGTGTCAGCAACCCACTTGGGACCATGACTGTAATTCAGGACAAACACAGGGTCATTAACATCAATGTCACATGAAACAGCTTCGCGATCGTGGTACATGTTCTGCCGGTGTCGACGGGTTTCCACGTGATCATTAAGATCCGGGTGGACTAGGGAGAACCTGGTTTTGAAGGCTCTCTTCATTAACAATTCTGCCGGGGGAACCCCAGTGAGCAAGTGGGGTCGCGTCCGGTAACTGAGCAGAATGCGAGACAAGCAGGTCTGCAGGGAGCCATCCGACACGCGTTTCATGCTCTGCTTGATTGTTTGGACTGCCCGCTCTGCTTGACCATTAGACACGGGCTTAAACGGAGCAGACCTGACATGCTTGATGCCATTGCAGGTCATAAACTCGTTGAATTCCGAGCTGATGAAACACGGTCCATTGTCACTGGCAAGGATGTCGAGCAAGCTATGGGTGGTGATCATGGCCCAGAGGCTTTCACTGGTGGCTGTGGACATGTTGGATGACATGATTACGCATTCAATCCATTTGGAGTAAGCATCCACAACTACTAAAAACATCTTTCCTAGAAAGGGGCCGGCAAAATCTACGTGGATCCTGGACCACGGTTTGGAGGGCCATGATCACAGACTCCCTTGGTGCATTGCTCAGTTGCGAGAAAGTGTTGCACTGATGCACGCATGACTCCAAGCCCAAGTCAATGCCGAGCCGCAAAACGTGCGACCTGGCAATTGCCTTCATCATGACAATGCCTAGGTGGGTACTGTGTAAGTTGCGTATAAACATTCCCCGACCTTTTTTTGGCAAAACTATGTGATTACCCCATAAGAGACAATCCAACTGGATGGACATTTCACCTTTGCGTTGGTGAAACGGCTTAATTTTATCTTGCATTTCCCCGGGAACGTCCAACTAGTTCACATTTTGGATGCTACTCTTTACTAATGATAGCACAGGATCCTGGCTGGTCCTGGTCCTGATCTGGTGAGCTGCGATGGGTGACCCCTCACTCTCAAAAGCATCCATGACCAGTAGCAAGTCTGTGGGCTGCGCCATTTCAACCCCAGTGGTGGGTAATGGTAGCCAGGTGACAGCATCGGCACAGTCTTCAGTGGTCTGTGGCGGATAACATAAGCAGATAATGTTAGTGCCCATCTTTGGATGCGGGATGAAGCATTGGTATGTATACCTTTGCTCTCTGAAAACAGTGAAATGAGCGGCTTGTGATCAGTTTCAAGCTCAAACCGAAGTCTAAATAGGTATTGGTGCATTTTCTTAACCCCATATACACAAGCTAATGACTCTTTCTCGACCATACTATAGGCTCTCTCAGCCTTAGACAGACTTCTAGACACGTACGCAATCGGTTGGAGGTTGCCTGATACATTAGCTTGCTGTAACACACAGCCGACCCCGTACGATGAGGCGTCACAAGCTAGCACTAAACGTTTACATAGGTCATAGTGTACAAGTAACTTATTTGAACACAGCAGGTTCCTGGCCTTCTCAAAGGCTATGTCTTGTGATTTGCCCCAAATTCAGTCATCACCCTTACATAGCAACACGTGCAAAGGCTCTAACAACGTGCTCAACCCGGGTAGAAAGTTACCGAAATAGTTGAGGAGTCCCAGGAACGAACGCAGCTCCGTCACATTTTGTGGTCTGGGTGATTCTTGATGGCCTCTGTCTTTGAGTACGTGGGCCTGATGCCTTCTGTGACGGAGCAACCTCCAACCGGTTGGGCACTAACATTATCTGCTTATGACTGTTATCCGTCACAGACCAGACACTGAAAACTGTGCCGATGCTCTCAGTCGGCTACCATTACCCACCACTGGGGTTGAAATGGCACAGCCCGCAGACTTGCTACTGATCATAGATGCTTTTGAGAGCGAGGGGTCACCCGTCACAGCTCGCCAGATCAGGACCGGGACCAGCCAGGATCCTGTGCTATCATTAGTAAAGATTTGCATCCGAAATGTGAACTCGTTGGCCGTTCCCGCGGAAATGCAAGGTAAAATTAAGCTGTTTCACCGACGCAAAGATGAAATGTCCATCCAGCTGGATTGTCTCTTATGGGCTAATCGCGTAGTTTTGCCAAAAAAAAGGCAGGCAAACGTTTACACGCGACCTACACAGTACCCACCCAGGCATTGTCATGATGAAGGCAATTGCCAGGTCGCATGTTTGGTGGCCCAGTATTGAATCGGACTTGGAGTCATGCGTACATCATTGCAACACTTGCTCGCAACTGAGCAATGCACCAAGGGAATCTGTGATCATGGCCCTCCAAACCATGGTCCAGCATCCACACAGATTTTGCCGGCCCCTTTCTAGGAAAGATGTTTTTAGTAGTTGTGGACGCTTACTCCAAATGGATTGAATGCGTAATCATGTCATCCAGCACGTCCACAGCCACCAGTGAAAGCCTCCGGGCTTGCTCGACACCCTTGTCAGCGACAATGGACCGTGTTTCACCAGCTCAGAATTCAACGAGTTTATGACCTGCAATGGCATCAAGCATGTCAGGTCTGCTCCGTTTAAACCCGCGTCTAACGGTCAAGCGGAGCGGGCAGTCCAAACAATCAAGCAGCGCATGAAACGCGTGTCGGATGGCTCCCTGCAGACCGCTTGTCTCGCATTCTGCTCAGTTACCGGACGCGATCCCACTTGCTCACTGGGGTTCCCCCGGCAGAATTGTTAATAAAGAGAGCCTTCAAAACCAGGCTCTCCCTAGTCCACCCAGATCTTAATGATCACATGGAAACCCGGCGACACCGGCAGAACATGTACCACGATCGCGCGGCTGTTTCACATGACATTGATGTTAACGCCCCTGTGTTTGTCCTGAATCACGGTCATGGTCCCAAGTGGGTTGCTGGCACTGTTTTGGCCAAGGAAGGGAATAGGGGTTTATAATCAAACTGTTAAATGGCGAAACATGCAGAAAGAATTTAGATCAGACCAAATTGCGATTTACTGACAACCAGGAACGACTTGAAGAGGACATCACCATCGACGATCCACCAACACACACCCAACTAGCAATCGACCTCACTGTCAATCTCGAGGATGAACCCACCGTTCTTGACAGTCCGTTCAGACCAGCCGCGGTGCAGTGCAGCAATGGTCTGGCCAACTCACACACACCAGGGTTTGAACTTAGATGATCAACCAGGGAGCGAAGGGTTCCGAATCGCCTCAACTTATACATAACTTGTACTGAAGACTTTGGGGGTGGGGGCAGGGGGAGTGATGTTATGTATGTAACTATGTAATACTTGCCACCGGAGGGTGTGACTGTTGGAGTCCTAATGGTCACCTGCACACACGTGCAGGGCCAGTTTAAAAGGTTGACTGCCATGTTGTTTAGGCACTCTGGAATTGTAATAAAGAAGACTAAGGTCACACTAAGTTTAGCTCACAGTACTCAGCCTCATGGAGTTCTTCTATACACAACAGGTTATTTGTTGTATCAGTCTCTGTGACAGTACCTAGCAATGATATCATGCAATGATCTCATGCCATGTCATCCTGTCACCTTTTACAGAAGAAGCTATCGACGATGAGGTCCGTGCAGAGGCGAACAGGTGAGGGGCCACCAGTTGTCAGCGACATCACTGAGATGGAGAAGCGTGAGCTCATACTCGAGGGGAAGCACACCCGGACAGCCACGGAAGCATCTGCAGACCCTGAAGTGATGCCACGTGAGTAAAGTTGACACCATTGCGTGATGTAAAGTTAATAGATACCACACCCACTCATATCCAAACAATCATATATGATAGACGATTTCTAAAATTGTCCTAGAAATAATGCTGGCCTAATGAAAATCATTGCAATGCACCATGTGTTGATGGTCATGAAATGTGATGTTTGTGATGATCTTGATAGCGGTGGTGCTTTTGTCGTGCATATGCTGTGTGTAGTGCTGGACTCATCTTGTGACCCTAGCACCCACCTTCTCCTCTAATAACCTCATTGTGTTTTGCAGCTCAGTCAGCAGCGCGATCCCAGGCAAGACCACAGAGACCAGAAGGTGGGGGCACAGGGCCGGACTTGCCGAACAATCCTACATCTGCTGAGTAACTCGCATTCTCGCCCATCAATCCGCTGGGTCTGTTCTCTACGGATGAGAGCGCGGACTTTGAGGAACCTGCCTCACCAGGCTCCAGAAGCCATTCCACCCCAAGGCCATCTCGTGCTCCTCCGGTCATTCCTGCCTCCACTCTGGAGGTACCTCACCACAGGGCACCCCATTTGTCCCCAGAATGGCGCTGACCCCACGGAGGTTTTGTGTACGCGACATGCCTGGTCCACGAGCGCGACATGAGAGCGGAGAGATGGTACAGTTGTCCAGGAGGACTGTAGACATTGGTGGCCAGCTCCTTGAAGCATTGGGGGGCATATCCTGACAGCTGGCCACCATGATTGAGTATGTTTCGCGGATAGTAGAGGCCCTGGAAGCGATAGCCAGGAACACTGCTGGCACAGGCCTCCCAGTGGTCCCGGAGTGTGGCACTCCACGCCTAGGTTTTGCACCACCATTGTGAACGACAGATGAGAGGCAGGACCAAGATCCTGCTTCTGCATCAGAGAATGTTACCCCCTCGGCTCCCCCTGCTCCCGTACCTGTGCAACCATCACCTCTGCCCTCAACCGCCCAATGAGGCCCCACCCGAGGAGCTCTTCGGCCAGGCGACATGGAGCGAGGAGCGGAAGGGGTAGAGGTGGGAAGAAGAAGGAGAGGGGGAGAAGGAAAGTGAGGTGCATGTTCGCAGGTGATGGCTATTTTATATTTCCTTCTGGGTGTATGCAATTTGTTGTAATGTATGGGGGGAGGGGATCACCCTCCTGCTTTGCCTTTGTATTCTGTGTTGCTGGACATGTTGAACATTTGATGGACGTCAATAGTGGAAAAGTGGGGTGTGGGCGGGGGTTGGGTGTTTTTGCCCATGATACTTATGATTTCAGATCAACATTGATATAAAAAATGTTTTATTGAACATAACCTTGTTGTGCATTGTCTCAGATAGCTGGACCATTACACACTGGTGATTCCTTAACATGAAAGGGTTAAATAAAACTTAACTTCAATCAACGTAAATTTTAACTTGCACCAAGGTGATGGGCACCATTGATGGATGTCTGAGCTGCACACATACAGCAATGTGTCAGCGTTGTCACTCACAGCAACGTGTTTTCAAGCAAATCGTTCAGATATCAGCTCCTCACGTAAGAGTCTTGCAGCTATGTAGCCACCACAGGCCCTTTCCTGCGGTATGGAGGGGGTCATGGGCATGGTTGCATAGCCAGCCTGATTGACTGGCCCACGTCAGCATCCAGCCCATCGTTGTCCTCTTCCTCTCTCTCCTGAGGTGGAGCATCAGTCCCTTCTCACAATTCTTGTCCCCTCCTGATAGCCAGGTTGTGCAGCATGGAGCACACAACCACGAATTTACCTACTTGCTCAGGGTTGTATTGTAGCTCCCCTCCTGAGTGTTCCAGACATCTGAAGTGCTGTTTAAGCAAAGTTACTGTTTTCTGGACCACATTGGATTTGTTTCTGTGGCTCTTGTTGTATCGCCTCTCGGCCTCGGTGTGGGTGTCACTCAGAGGGGGTCATCAGCCAGGTGGCTAGGCCATATTAGTTATCACCAAGCATCCAGCATTGTCCTTGTGGCTGACTCTAAAACATGTCAGAGACAGCGCTCTGACATAGGATGTGAGCCTTATCGAAGCTGCCTGGACATTTGGCATTCACTGCCATTATGATCTGGTTGTGGTCAACAACTAGTTGGACCTTCAGGGAATGAAATCCTTTTCTGTTACGAAAAAGCTCTGAATCTTGAGAAGGTCCCAGCATGGCAATATGAGTGCACTGTATTACTCCTTTCACCCTGGGGAACTTAGCAATGCGGTAGAATGCTCCAGCCCTGTCAGTCTGAGCCTCCGTGGTTATGGGGAAGCTGATAAAGTCTATCCTTCGCATGTACAGGGCCTCCGTAACCTGTCTAATGCAGCGATGGGTGGCATGGTGAGACAGAGGGCAAATCTCGACCGTGGAGGCCTGAAAGAAACCGGACGCGTAGAAAGACAGTGCCACGGTGACTTTGACCGACACTGATGTCCTGATGGCAGGCTGCATATGTGGCCTGATGAGCTCACATATTTCGTTGATCACCACCTTCTGGAAGCACAGTCTCCGAAGGCAGGTGCTCTTGGACACGTCGAGGTAAGACCTCTTTTCCCTGTACATGCGGGGTGTGTATGGTCTGGCCCTCTTCCTCATTCTTGCAGGTCTTAAATTGGGCACATAATGATGTGCATCACACATTGAGCCATCTGCACTCTGCAGCATCTGCGTATTAATCGATGTAGGCTGAGAAATGGCTGGCCCCATTGCAATGAAAGTATAATAGCGATTGATGAGAAGGAATAATATCCTCACTAAAATACACCTACAGTAAACCCCCAATCGTCCAGAGTCTGAAAATATGTCTGTTGAGATGGTCACTTCACCTGAGAAGAACTCCAGAGTCAATCCAATCTCCCCCAAAGTTGAAGTAGCCTTTTGAATGAAGCGACCTGCGATTTTAAAAATGGCACCCACACCGCTGGCTTTAGTTCAGAACAGTTCCACTTTTTCCGGGCAGTTTTTAAAGCAAGCGATATTGTGGGCGAGATGTGTGTGAGGTGGTGAAAGTGACGCTGGGCGATCTCCTGGGCGTTAGTTTCGGCAAATGTGATCTTGACAACAAAAAAAAGTGGGCGGGCGGTATCATTGAATTTCACCGTTAATTCCGTGCAGAAACTAACGCTGGCCAATATTATGGCGGCTGATTTCGCCCATTCTGATGTTTCCGTCCAAAAAAAGTGGGCGGGCGGTATTATTTTTTCCCGCCGTTGCGCATATGGGGAAAGTAACGCTCGGCGATAAGTTTCCGAAAAATGTCCGTCAGTTTCCATTTTGTGGCTAAATGGACGATATATGGGCGTTATATGTCATTTCAGCAGTAAAATGGGCGTTAAGTGGGCGTTAAGCATGCAAAAAATGTGTAAAATCTAGCCCCATAGTTAACAATCAGGTGGATAGTGATAGACTTTAAGAGGACATCGACAGGCTGGTGGGATGGGCGGACACATGGCAGATGAAATTTAATGCAGAAAAGTGTGAAGTGATACATTTTGTTCGGAAGAATGAGAAGCTATATAAAGTAAAGGGTACAATCCTAAAGAGAGTGCATGAACAGAGAGACCTGAGAGTATATGTGCACAAATCGTTGAAGATGGCAGGGCAGGTTAAGAAAGCAGTTAAAAAGCATATGGGTTCCTGAGCTTCATAAATAGAGGCATAGAGTCCAAAGGCAAGGATGTTATGATGAACCTTTATAAGACACTCGTTTGGCCTCAACTGGAGAAGTGTGCCCAATTCCGGGCACCGCACTTTAGGAAGGATGTGAAGGCCTTAGAGGAGGTGCAGCAAAGATATATGAGAATGAGTCTTGGAATGAGGGATGTTAGTTACGTGGATCGACGAAAGAAGCTGGAGTTGTTTTCCTTAGAGCAGAGAAGGTTGAGAGGAAATTTGATAAAAATTTTCAAAATCATGAGGGGTCTAGACAGAGTAGATAGAGAGAAACTGTTACCATTGGCAGAAGGGTGAAGAACCAGAGGTCACAGATTTAAGGTGATTGGCAATAGAACCAAAAGCGACACGAGGAAAAATGTAACACAGTGGTTAGGATCTGGAATCCTCTGCCTGAAAAGGTGCTGAGGGCAGACTCAATCATGGCTTTGAAAAGGGAATTAGATAAGTAACTGTAGGTAAAAAAAATTGCAGGGCTGCAGGGAAAGGGCAAGGGAGTGGGACTTGTTGAAGTGCTCTTGCAGAGAGCCAGCACAGGCTTGACAGGCTGAATGGCCTCCTTCCATGCTGTAACCATTCTATGATTCTATGATTTTATGATTCTTTTTAGTCAACCGTTGGCTGGGCAAGCTGCATTTCTTGGGTGTCTACAATGAGGAAGGCACTAGGGGAGAGCTGTGGTGAGAGGAGGGTAGGAAAGCAAGAGCTATACACTTACACCATACGCACCTTGTAAATCAGAAGATACTGTGGGATGAGGGGGGAGTGGGATGTGAGAAGGAGAATAACGTATGAGGATACCAGCAACTGGTATCCTTTCAGGCCCACTGCTGGCCAGGAACACAACTATGCCCCTGCCAAGAATGGCCAGCACCGTCTCCTCCAAGGGGGTGAGGTGAGGATAGGAATGGGAGGTGTGCCCAGTGTTTGGTACAGATTGTTGGTAGGTGAGTGATGGGAGCTGGGGATGTGTAATGAGCAGCATGTGAGGCTCGTGCTGCAGTTGGTAGGAGATGGCTTTTGAAGATGCATTCACTGACCTTGACCAGTGGTCTGAGGTCAGGAAATTTCTTTGGGTACTGGAGCCAGGTCGTGGAGATGACACTGGCTGGCAGTGATGGCCTCGGTGCTCTGGTCCCACAAAGTTCTTTCTGGAGGATCTCCTGGTCCCTGTGGGTAAAGTACTGCTCTTGCAGTGTTGACCCCCTGCACAAAGCTGCAAGTGCTGCATGCAAGACGCTGGCTTGTTGAACCATTTGTGTTAGTGCTGAAGCACTTTTACCATTTTGTTGTGTGCGGAAGACAGTTCAACTTTAAGAGCTGAAGACTGCCATTTCGGAATTATTTTTAATATATTTTTTTCAGAAAGCAGTTGAGCTCTCAGGGCTAAAGATTGTCTATTTTTAAATGATTTTTGTTATTTTTCTTTTAGAAGGCAGTTCCCCTTTAAGGGATTGAAACTGCTTTCTGAAATGACAGGCTAGCTTTAAGACAACGCTGCCTCGCTGCAGAGATGCTACGGCCACATTACATTGGGCCTCCTGCTGAGAGCACCGCCTGAAACAGCACGTAAAACTGAAAGTTCTGTGCTGAGCTAATGTAATTCAGCAGGCAGCACCAAAATACATGTGCTGCCTGTGTTCTCTTTGCAAGCAGCCGTTAACTTTGGCCCACGGTGGTAGCAGCAGGTTTCCAGCCTACTCAAATTTCTGGGTCTTTGATTCCTAATGTTATCTGATGATGCCCATGTTGCCCAGTGGATGTCTTTATAGGTAAAGAGGATGCATTCTATAACCAAGCGGTTGACTTGACATAGTTCTATGAGTCTTTCACCATTTTGATTTCTCCTACCAATTCCATGTGTTCCCACAGCTTCAAACAGATTCTCATTTGAGGATCCAACTTTGGTATTCAAGTCTCTCATCACAATTAGGATATCAAGCTGTGGCACTGGACCAATTATGTCCTGCTGTCCATTGCAGAAGCCATCTTTAACTTCATTACTGCATTTTATTGTGGGTGCAGAGCACTGCGTTTTGAAGTAAAGTGTCTGGAACCTTGCACAGAGCAATCTGCCGGTGATGGGACCCAATTCAGGAGGGAACGTTGAGATGCCTTACCAAAGATCAGTGCAATGTCTTCCTTGCCACCTTCTGGCATTCCTGAGCACAGTACAGTTCTCTTTCCCCTGCAATCCTCATGGAGCCGGCTCCGAGGCTCCGAGCCAATGACATGAATTACCACCCAATATGTCAATAGAGTAGTTGTTCATCTCATTGCTAACTGTGCTTCAAGCTGGCAAACTGGCATAAGTATGCACTTTCCAATAACCAATCTTTTAATTAAGGGAACTGTGAGCAGAGGGTTCTTCAAGGCACCAGCCTCTTGCTGTTGCAGGGTTTGGCCATTGTCCATCCTGCAGTCCTCTAGGGAACACCCAGCAACTTTATGGCTCTGGTTATAAGACTGACATCTTCTGATTTCTATATCTGTAGCAAGCAGGGTTTCATATAGTAGGGTTGCTAACCCTTCCCCTCCTTTATCTGGATTTGGGGCTGGTATTGTGGGCTGTAGTTAGCATCACATGGGCAGAATTATGTAACACACATTCTGATACATCCTTTTAGCTAGAATGATACTACAGTCCATGTGATAGGAAATTTATCACACAATGTGCTAACATTACAGATGCAATTGTTTGTCTTTCCTGACTACTGCAGTTTATCTGTTGTATTTAGTCATTATGCTATGTGGTTGAATGTATGGAATTTATTTATGGCAGCTTGGTCCTGTGGTAGCATTCTTGCCTCTGAATTAGAAGACTGCAGGTTAAAGCCCAGCTTCAGGAAGTTGAACATATAATATAGGCTGCCAATACTGAGGATTTCAGATGATATGTTAAACTGAGACCTCCATCTGCCTGTTCAGATGGACATAAAACCTCACATGCCACTATTCGAAGAAGAGCTGGGGAGTTCTCCTCATGTCCTGGTCAACACTTATCCCTCAATCGACACCTCCAATGATTCTGTCTTCATGAAGGAAGACACAAATAACCTTCCGGATATACTAGGGGACCAAGGGTCTAGTGAGAAGGAGGAACTGAAGGATATCCTTATTAGGTGGAAAATTGGGTTAGGGAAATTGATGGGATTGAAGGCCAATAAATCCTGGGGCCTGATAGTCTGCATCCCAGAGTACTTAAGGAAGTGGCCCGAGAAATAATGGATGCATTGGTGATCATTTTCCAACAGTCTATCAACTCTGGATCAGTCCCTATGGACTGGAGGGTAGCTAATGTAACAACACTTGTTAAAAAAGGAGGGAGAGAGAAAACAGGTAATTATAGACCAGTTAGCCTGACATCAGTAGTGGGAAAAATGTTGGAATCAATTATTAAAGATGAAATAGCAGCACATTTGGAAAGCAGTCTTAGGATTGGTCCAAGTCAGCATGGATTTATGAAGGGGAAATCATGCTTACAAATCTTCTGGAATTTTTTGAGGATGTAACTAATAGAGTGGACAAGGGGGAAGCAGTGGATGTGGTGTATTTGGACTTTCAAAAGGCTTTTGACAAGGTCCCACACAAGAGATTGGTGTGCAAAATTAAAGCACATGGTATTGGGGGTAATGTACTGACGTGGATAGAGAACTGGTTGGCAGACAGGAAGCAGAGAGTCGGGATAAACCAGTCCTTTTCAGAATGGCAGGCAGTGACTAGTGGGGTGCCGCAGGGCTCAGTGCTGGGACCCCAGCTATTTACAATATACATTAATGATTTAGATGAAGGAATTGAGTGTAATATCTCCAAGTTTGCAGATGACACTGGGTGGCGGTGTGAGCTGTGAGGAGGATGCTTAGAGGCTGCAGGGTGACTTGGACAGGTTAGATGAAGGGGCAAATGCATGACAGATGCAGTATAATGTGGATAAATGTGAGGTTACCCACTTTGGTAGCAAAAACACGAAGGCAGAATATTATTTGAATGGTAGCAGATTAGGAAAGGGGAAGGTACAACGAGACCTGGGTGTCATGGTACATCAGTCATTGAAAGTTGGCATGTAGGTACAGCAGGCGGTGAAGAAGGCAAATGGTATGTTAGCCTTCATAGCTAGGGGATTTGCGTATAGGAGCAGGGAGGTCTTACTGCAGTTGTACAGGGCCTTGGTGAGGTCTCACCTGAAATATTGTGTTCAGTTTTGGTCTCCTAATCTGAGGAAGGATGTTCTTTCTATTGAGGGAGTGCAGCGAGGGTTCACCAGACTGATTCCCGGGATGGCTGGACTGACATATGAGGAGAGATTGGATCGACTGAGCCTGTATTCACTGGAGTTTAGAAGGATGAGAGGGGATCTCATAGAAACATATAAAATTCTGACGGGACTGGACAGGTTAGTTGCAGGAAGAATATTTCCGATGTTGGGGAAATCCAAAACCAGGGGATACAGTCTAAGGATAAGGGGTAAGCTATTTAGGACTGAGATGAGGAGAAACTTCTTCACTCAGAGAATTGTTAACCTGTGGAATTCCCTGCCGCAGAGAGTTGTTGATGCCAGTTCATTCGATATATTCAGAGGGAGTTAGATATGGCCCTTACGTCTAAAGGGATCAGGAGGTGTGGAGAGAAAGCAGGAAAGGGTACTGAGGTCAAGGATCAGCCATGATCTCATTGAATGGTGGTGCAGGCTCGAAGGGCCGAATGGCCTACTCCTGCACCTATTTTCTATGTTTCTATGTTTCTATCTGGTCATTTATCTCATTGCTGTTTGTGGAACTTTGCTGTGCCCAAAATGCATTTGCCTACATTACAACCTTTACTTCGCTTCAAAAATACTTTGGGACATCATAAGGGTGTGTGGCATTATATAAATGTAAGTTATTTTTTCATTTATATCTGTATAGAAACCAATTCAAAACTTTAGAACATTCTAATATATCCTTTTATCTCAACAGCCACATTGGGCATGATGTCCACATATGGTATATATGGGGTAGTCGGTGGGTGGAGTGGAGCATGTGCTCCACCCACTTGATGGAGTCAGCAAAGGGGTGGGGGGCTTGTGCCATTTTTTGGTTGCGCCTAATTGAAATATGATCTCTGACTACCAACATTAATCATGCTCTCTAAAGTCAGCTCATCGATTTGGAGGGCTGAAAATCTGATGGGGCGAATGCTGCTTAAAAACAACTGGCAGCACGTTAAAGGGGAGGTGCACTTTTTGATGGTGGATAGTGGACAGTGATATTCTGGAGCACCATGACTTCAACCACAACCCTCAAATTATCAGACAAGTGACAGAGGTGCTCATAGACCAAGTCAGTAGCTCTAATTAGCCCAGGCAATTTTCTCAACGGCAACGAAGAGAGGCCATCGAGCATTTAAATGCCATAAGCATTGTTCCCCAGACCTGGCTGCAATGAAGAAACAAATGAATAACTTCATCAGAACTGCTAGAGTAAAACTGTATTTCAATCTCTATTACTATCTGCACTACCCTAATTTAGCCATCCCCTGCTTCCTGTGATTCTCCTCCAACTCACTGCACCTCCTTCTGTTTGAACTCACACCTTCAAAGTATGTTACTGCCCTCATGACAGCAGACTGACTAATGTTACTAATATCCTCCATGGTAGCCTGGAAGGAGTCTGGGATGAAGAAGTTCATGGCTGCAGTAACCTTGATTTTAACAGGCAATGGTCTGTTAGCTGTGGCGGTTAGTTGCAGTCTTGTTCCAGGAAGCGACACAACTCTTACGTTCTCCCTAGAGAGTCACAGTCTCCTTATGCACTACCGCTCAGAAAAGTGCAGGTATGTTGTCCTGGGCCTTTCCACTCCGTGGGGAAGATAAGGATTCCTCTGAGCCCATTTCTGTTCATTTGCTCTCCCTGCACCTGCAGCTCTGCTTTCTACTTCTTCCCACTCCTCCTTCTCCTCTTGTTAGAGTGCAATTGCAAAATGGACTCCCATGAAGAGGAATATGCGGCCAGAAGCCACTTAAAGGTTCAGAATATTCTATAGCCACGAAAACCATTTTGAAATAGTCTAATTAGTAAAAAAAAAACACATAATACCAGCAAAATGTCTTCCAAAATTTGCCATTTATTCACCTGAGAGCAGCTGAGGACCCCTTTAGATATCGCTGGAAATGGCTGCCTCCCAACTAGTACAACCCATGGATTGTGGGTGGGATCAGGAACTAATGGTGGTAACACAGGCAGAGACAAAAATGGAGTTGGGGGTCCTGTTATGTATGTAACTATGTAATACTTGCCACCAGAGGGCACGACTGTTGGAGTCCTAATGGTCACCTACACACACGTGCAGGGCCAGTATAAAAGGTTGGCTGCCATGTTGTTTAGACATTCTGGAGTTGTAATAAAGAAGACTAAGGTCACACTAAGATTTGCTCACAGTACTCAGCCTTGTGGAGTTCTTCCATACACAACAACTGGCGATGAGTAACAGAATACGAACCTTCACGCAACCATAGCTGCCGTTGGAATATTAGAGAGATTCATAGAGGGTGATGATTGGGATGCCTTCGTTGAGCGTCTCGACCAGTACGTCATGGCCAATGAGCTGGAAGGAGACACTAACGCGGCCAAGCGCAGGGCGCTTCTCCTCACCGTCTGTGGGCCTAAAATATACAGCCTCATCAAGAATCTGCTCACACTGACAAAACCAATGGAGAAGGAATATATAGAGTTGTGCACGTTGGTTCGGGACCACCTCAAGCCGAAGGAGAGTATCCTCATGGCCAGGTATCGTTTTTATATGCACCATTGCTCCGGGAGCCAGGACGTGGCAGATTATGTCTCTGACCTGAGACGCCTCGCAGGACCTTGCGATTTTGGAGCTGCGTTGGGGCAAATGCTGTGGGACTTTTTCGTGCTGGGATTCAGCCACGAGGTCATTCTTCGAAAGCTGCTGGCTGCCGAAACCCTAGACCGGAACAGGGCCATCGCGATTGCCCAGGCATGCATGGCCACGGATGATAATACCAAACAGATATCTTCTCAACATCGAAGCTCACCGGCAAGTACTGTGCATAAAATGATGTCACTAGCAGGCCGAACTGCATATGGCAGGGCCTATACGTCTGCGGCTGCAAGACCTGTGATGACTCGGAGTCCGCCATAGAGGGTGAATGTGAATCCATTAGCACTGTGTTGGCGCTGCGGGGGTAATCATCGGGCCTATCAATGTCAATTCAAGCACTACGTGTGCAAAGGCTGCGAAACGATTAGGCACCTCCAGCAAATGTGCAAAAGTGCTGTGACATACCACGTGGCAGAGGATGATCGATCCGGCACGGATCACGCAGCACAGGCAACTCAATCCGAGGAAGAATTGTATGGGGTACATACCTTCACCACCAAGAGCCCTCCTATAATGCTGAAAGTCAAATTAAATGGAGTTCCAGTATCCATGGAGTTGAACACGGGTGCGAGTCAGTCAATAATGAGCCAGAAGGCTTTCGAGAAACTGTGGGACAATAAAGCACAAAGGCCCAAAATGAGCCCGATTAATGCAAAACTGCGTACCTACACCAAAGAGCTCATGCCAGTCATTGGAAGTGCGGCAGTGAAGGTATCGTATGATGGAGCTGTGCATGACCTATCATTGTGGATTGTTCCAGGCAATGGCCCAACACTGTTCGGCAGAAGCTGGCTAGAAAGGATTAGATGGAATTGGAATGACATCAAAGCACTATCTTCAGTGGATGACACCTCGTGTGCTCAAGTGCTGAGCAAATTTCCCTAGCTATTCGAACCAGGCATCGGCAACTTCACAGGCACCAAGGTATAGATCTATCTAGGCCCCGATGCAGGCCGGTCCATCACAAGGCTCAGGCTGTTCCGTACATGATGTGGGAGAAAGTCGAGATCGAATTGGACAGACTCCAACGCGAAGGAATCATATCGCCAGTCGAGTTCAACAAGTGGGCCAATCCAATTGTTCCGCCGTTGAAAAGCGATTGCATGGTCAGAATCTGCGGAGACTACAAGGTAACGATCAACAGAGTCTCGTCACAGGACCAGTACCCGTTGCCCAAGGCGGATGACCTGTTCGCAATGTTAGCGGGAGGGAAGTCACTCACCAAGTTGGACCTAACCACCGCCTACATGACACAGGTGCTGGCTGAATCTTTGAAAAGACTGACGTGCATCAACACACACACAGGGCTGTTTATATACCACGGGTGCCCTTTCGGGATTCACTCGGCTGCAGCCATTTTCCAGAGAACCATGGAGAAACATGGAAACATGAAATCTGTTCCGCACACCGTTATGTTTCAAGATGGCATCCTGATCACAGGTCGTGACATCATCGAACATCTACACAACCTGGAAGAGGTTCTAAGTCGCCTAGACAGAGTGGGACTCAGGCTGAAATGCTCCAAGTTTGTTTTTCTGGCGCCAGAAGTCGAATTTTTGGGGAGAAAGATTGCAGCAGACAGCATCAGGCCCACGGACTCAAAGACAGAGGCCATCAAGAATGCACCCAAACCACAGAATGAGATGGAGCTGCATTCATTCCTGGGACACCTCAAATATTTTGGTAACTTTCTACCCGGGTTGAGCACATTGTTAGAGCCTTTGCACATGTTGCTACATAAGGGTGATGACTGGGTTTGGGGCAAATTTCAAGACACAGCCTTTGAGAAGGCCAGGAACCTGCTAAGTTCAAATAAGTTACTTGCACACTATGACCCATGTAAATGTTTAGTGCTAGCTGATGACGCCGCATCGTACGGGGTCGGCTGTGTGTTATAGCAAGCCAATGTATCAGGCAACCTCCAACTGGTTGCGTACACGTCCAGACGTCAGTCCAAGGCTGAGAGAGCCTATAATATGATCGAGAAAGAGGCGTTAGCCTGTGTATGTGGAGTTAAGAAAATGCACCAATGTCTATTTGGACTTCGGTTTGAGCTTGCAACTGACCACAAGCTGCTCATTTTGCTATTTTCAGAGAGCGAAGGTATAAATATCAATGCGCCATCCCGCATCCAAAGATGGGCACTAACATTATTCGTTTATGACTATGTTATCCTCCACAGACCAGGCACTGAAAACTGTGCCGATGCTCTCATCCGGCTACCATTATCCACCACTGGGGTTGAAATGGCACAGCCCGCAGACTTGCTACTGGTCATGGATGCTTTTGAGAGCGAGAGGTCACCTGTCACAGCTCGCCAGATCCTGTGCTATCATTAGTAAAGAGTTGCGTCCTAAATGGGAACTGGCCGACGTTCCCGGGGTAATGCAAGATGAAATTAAGCCATTTCACCGACGTAAAGATGAAATGTCCATCCAGTCGGATTGTCTCTTATGGGGTGATCGCGTGGTTTTGCCAAAAAAAGGCAGGGAAACGTTTATACGTGACCTACACAGTACCCACCCAGGTTTGTCATGATGAAGGCAATTGCCAGGTCACATGTGTGGTGGCCCGGCATTGATTCGGACTTGGAGTCATGCGTGCATCAGTGCAACGCTTGCTCGCAATTGATCAATGCACTAAGGGAGGCTCCATTGAGTCTGTGGTCATGGCTCTCCAAACCGTGGTCCAGGATCCACATAGATTTTGCCGGCCCCTTTCGAAGAAAGATGTTTTTAGTAGTTGTGGACGCTTACTCCAAATGGATTGAATGCGTAATCATGTCATCAGCATGTCCACAGTAACCATTGAAGGCCTCCGGGCCATGTTCGCTACCCATGGCTTGCCCGACGTCCTTGTCAGTGATAATGGACCGTGTTTCACCAGCTCGGAATTCAACGAGTTTATGACCTGCAATGGCATCAAGCATGTCAGGTCTGCTCCGTTTAAGCCCGTGTCTAATGGTCAAGCGGAGCGGGCAGTCCAAACAATCAAGCAGAGCACGAAACGCATGATGGATGGCTCCCTGCAGACTCACTTGTCTCGCATTCTGTTCAATTACCGGCCGCGACCCCACTCACACACCGGGATTCCCCTGGCAGAATTGTTAATGAAGAGAGCCCTCAAAACCAGGCTCTTCCTAGTCCACCCGGATCGTAATGATCATGTGGAAACCTGCCGACACTGGCAGAACATGTACCACAATCGCGCAGCTGTTTCATGTGACATTGATGTTAACGATCCTGTGTTTGTCCTGAATTACGGTCATGGTCCCAACTGGGTTGCTGGCACTGTTTTGGCGAAGGAAGGGAATTGGGTGTTTATAATCAAACTGTTAAATGGCTAAATGTGCAGAAAGCATTTAGATCAGGCCAAATTGTGATTTACTGACAACCAGGAATGACTTGAAGAGGACATCACCATCGACGATCCACCAACACACACCCAACTAGCAATCGACCTCACTGTCAATCACGAGGATGAACCCACCATTCCTCACAGTGCAGTCAGACCAGCCATGGTGCAGAGCAGCAATGGTCTGGCCAACTCACACACGCCAGGGTTTGAAGTTAGATGATCAACCAGGGAGCGAAGGGCTCCGGATCGCCTCAACTTGTAAATAACTTGTACCGAAGACTTTGGGGGGAGTGATGTTATGTATGTAACTATGTAATACTGGCCACCAGAGGGCGCAACTGTTGGAATCCTAATGGTCACCTGCACACACGTGCAGGGCCAGTATAAAAGGTTTTGCTGCCATGTTGTTTAGGCACTCTGGAGTTGTAATAAAGAAGACTAAGGTCACACTAAGTTTAGCTCACAGTACTCAGCCTCGTGGAGTTCTTCTATACACAACAGGTCCTGAATACATCATCTCAGCCTGATTAGCATCTGTTTCCAGTAGGAGGTCTGACTGCTTAAATTATCTGCCTGAAAAATGGAATAGGCAGACAATTGGTCGCGACTGCTTTCAGGACAACCCAATTTTGCAATGGGGTCCTCAACAGACGCCAGGCTCCTTATTTGCATATACAAGGTCCTAACGTCAGTTTCAGGCACTGGCCCTGGATGCCTCTTTTTCTGAGAGAGAGAAAAAGAAAGAAAGTACTTGAATTTATATAGCTCCTTTCACGATCATCAGATGTCCCAAAGCATGTTACAGCCAATTAAGTACTGTTTTTGAATTGTAGTCACTGTTGTACTGTAGGAATTGCGGCAACCAATTTGCTCACAGCAAGCTCCCACAAATAAGAATGTGCTAAATATCAGATAATCTGTTTTAGTGATGTTGATTGAGGGATAAATACTGGCCAAGACACTGGGGATAACTCCACTGCTCTTCTTCGAAATAGTGCCATGGGATCTTTTACATCTACCTAAGAGAGCAGATGAAACCTTGGTTGAACATCTCATCCAATAGACGGCACCTCCGGCTGTGCAGCACTCCCCCAGTACTGCACTGAAGTGTCAGCCTAGATTTTTGTGTTCAGGTCTCTGGAGTGGGACCAGTATGCCAGGAACGAACTTTTGCTGCATAATGAATGCGCGTGACTCACCCACCATATTGAATGCTTAGGCACCCGTTTTGCTCCTGAAAATGGGCAGGGCGCTATCCAATTTCTAGGCAGTCGGCAGGGCTTTTTATATCCCTCACGATTTTTATTTCTATTGACTTCAGTGGAAATAAAAATCAAGAGAGTTGTAAAACGGCCTGTCGATTTGCTATCACCCATTTTACACGATTGCACAAAGTCTAAACCCATCTCAATGCTTGCAGGACAGAGGAGTAGCAAGCTGTGAAAATTATGTTTTTGAGGTAATTAATTATTATCGTAACATCTCTCTAGCATGTATAACGTATATAAAAACTGAAGTTGCATAGCTTAATTTTTTTTACACATCTAATATATGCCTAGCAAGAATATATCTGAAGTAAATGATCTTAAAATTCCAGTTGTTAATGTAGGACCTTTACTTTATTGGCCACATCAGTCATAAGGAAGGTAGCTCACTCCAATTTTTATTTATGTACACTTTCTTCACATCGGAGAGCGATCTGTTATCAATTTTTCTCATATTCTAAAGGTCAAGGATACAAACCTCACCGAAATGCTACAACCCTATAAGTGTCTTATCCCATTGTGATTGATGAAGAAGCTTTCATTCTGTTTCAGTTCCTAGTAATTTAATATGAAGGGAAATTTAAAACGGAGTCATAAAATAACAGATGATTTGTTGCTGCGTGCCATAATATTGAATCTTGGTTTAAGGTGACGCAGGTTGAGAAACAGATGATAATCATATTTGTTCATGATAAATACTGTATTTCTCAACAGATTGGACTGGAAGCTGAGACAGAAAACCCTACTTCAATAAAACTCCAAATCGATTCTTAAAAACCCTAAAGTTCAAAATATGTCATGCAAATACTACACAGCTCGACATACTTAACTCCAAAGCCCTCGTATAACGGCTATCTTTTTATATATAAGTCTATTATGATTTAGGATCAGTCTACTCTATTCTTTCTGAATAAAAGGAAAAGTACCTGCTGATTTTACCAACATGTATGTTTAGCTAAAAGTTGATTATTTTGACCCAAGTTGACATAATGTATTAAACTTTTTGAAGACAGTAAATAAAAATATCCTAAATTTTCCTGGCTTTCCCTATGATTTGATAGATTTGGAGGATGTGGTGTATGAAATGATACAATGAACTCCGTATTGTGAGCCAGTAACTAGGTGTAACCTGGTCAGTCTTTAACAGCTTCCAGAAGTGAAGATACAAAGGTGAAGTTCAGGCTATATACCGGGCCCAGCATGAGTGTACCTATGACCCTAGGATCTCCGATGGTAGTGCCCCCTGGTGGTGGGCAGACCTTATGTACATACATTACATCATTCCCCCACCAGTTCTTGGCACAAGTCCATATTACAAGTTCAGACGGTCCGGAACCCTTCGCTCCCTGGTTGACCATCTCAGTACAATCCCAGTGCTTTCTGAGTCTCTCACGACTTGGGGCTGGGCATTGATCACAGTGGGTTCTTCTGATGGCTGGATGTGAGTTGATTAGTCGTCTAAGCTCGCGGTGTCTTCTTCCAACTGTTCCGGTTCGTCAGTGTGTCTTAGCTTGATTTGATCAATGTGTTTCCTGCACATCTGCCCATTCTTGAGCTTAACCATATACATCTGGTTACCCTCCTTATCCGTAACATTGCCCGGGAGCCACTTGGGCCCTTGACCATGGTTAAGTACATATACTGGGTAATTTACAGATATGTCACGTGACACTGCAGCGCGGTCGTGATACCTCTGCTGGCATTGACGTCGGGTTTCGACATGATCATTGTCAGGATGGACTAGAGAGAGCCTGGTTTTGAGGCCTCTCTTCATCAATAGTTCCACAGGCGGGACCCCAGTGAGCGTTTGTGGCCTTGTCCTGTATCTGAACAGTATGCGTGACAGGCATGTCTGCAAGGCACCATGAGTTATGCGTTTCAGGCTCTGCTTGATGGTTTGAACTGCCCGCACCGCTTGACCATTGGACGCGGGTTTGAACGGGGCTGACCACACGTGTTTTATGCCATTGCGTTTCATGAACTCTTGAAATTCCAGGTTCGTTGTCGCTGACAACGATGTCTGGCAGACGATGTGTGGCAAACATGGCTCTCAGGTTCTCAATGGTGGCAGTGGAAGTGTTGGATGACATGATCACACATTCTATCCATTTAGAATATGCATTCACCACCACAAAAACATTTTACTGAGGAAGGGGCCCGCAAAGTTGATGTGGATTCTAGACCATGGTTTAGATGGCCATGACCACAGACTGAGCGAAGCTTCCTTTGGGGCATTGCTTAACTGCATACAATTGCTGCACTGATGCATGCATGACTCTAAGTCCAAGTCAATGCCAGGCCACCAAACATGGGACCTGGCAATGGCCTTCATCATGACAATACTGGGATGCGTACTATGTAACTCACGTACAAATCTCATCCTGCCTTTCTTGGTCATAACAACACGATTACCCCACACTAAACATTCGGACTGGACGGAAAGCTCATCTTTGCGACGGCTGTATGGTTTGGTTTCATCACCCATTTCCTTGGGGATGGTCAACCAGAATTGCAATAGCAGAGGAATACCGTATAAATCAAAAGAGATTGCAACCGTTGTTTAGATGCCAAGTGGAGTTTTGTGTGCAATTCTAGTCACCTAATCATAGAAGAACCATTATTGCTCTTGAGTCATACAGAATTGAGTGCCAGTGCAAAGTGATTGTATTGATGCTAAACATATGGCAGTAATTTTTCACGAGGCACTGAAGGTGAAAATTACCCCTGTGCAGTGTAATTTGGCATTAAGGTCTGACCTTACAGTGCAGTGAGACGCTCCCTGCAGGGAGCCTCATTTCACTCTGGTCCAGTTTCAGTCCAGGTTGAGGATAATGGTCACTTTCATAGTCATTGAGAGAGCAGAGCGGGCATGTGAGTGTGGCTAGATGTCTTCCTGCAGTCGGTCCTGTCATGTATTCAACTGTCATTGTAACCCATGTATAAGCTGACCTAAGTTGTACACCTTGAGAACACTGACCACAGGGGGCGAACTTGTGAGAGACACTCTTAACCTGGACTTTCCAGTATAAAAGGGGAAGCTCCACCCACCGTCTGTCTCTTTAGTGCTTGGTAATAAAGGTAACTGGTCACAGAGTGACCTTCTCTCAATCATTGGTCTCGTGCGCATTTATGCTGTATAGTAAGGACATATCATTGGCGACGAGAAACTGGGATTTAAACCACACGAACATGGCCACTAGCAGCACAGAAGAGAGGTACTGTGTTGGTGATGATTGGGATGACTTTATTGAGAGACTACAGCAAAGTTTTGTCACTAAGGAATGGTTGGGACAGGATTCGTCCGACAAACGCAGGGCACATCTCCTGACGGTTTGTGGATCCAGAACGTATTCCCTGATAAAGGACCTTCTAGCGCCAGAGAAGCCGACGGACAAGACGTTCGAAGAGCTCAGTAAGTTGATCGGGGAACACCTTAAACCGGCGAGCAGCATGCACATGGCGAGACACCAGTTTTACACGCACCGGCGGCGAGAAGGGCAAAGCATTCCAGATTCCATGGCAGATCTCCGGCGACTGGCAAGCCTATGTAAGTTCGCAGATGCATGCAGAGCGGAGATGCTGCAAGACTTTTTATTGAGGGCATCGGGCACGCTGGGGTTTTCAGGAAACTGATTGAGACCAAAGACTTGACCTTGGAAGCGGTGGCTCTGATAGCCCAGACAATTATCTCAGGGGAGGAAGAGACCAGAATGATCTGTGGCAAAATCTTGGCTCAAATGCGGCAAACGACTAGGGAGTCAACATTATTAATGCGGCACACAGTTCTCTAGGCAGACAAGGGCAATCGGACATGCCCAGCATGCAGTCGAACCCAAAGGGGGAATTCAACCGAGACAATGAATAGCTGAATGGTGATTCATGCCATTGCAATGGACAATGCAGCCAGTAATGGGGCCATCAACACCTGTTAATGGTGCGCTTAAGGACAGTTACAGAAACAGTCAGAGACAATCGACTGGTAATGGACCTTTTGTTTCCAACAATGGGGCCTCCAACTCATGCTGGAGGTGTGGAGGCAAACACCAAACCAGAGCTTGCAGGTATCAGCAATATACCTGCAGAAGCTGCAACATCAGCGGTCACTTGGCGCGTATGTGCAGGAAGTCTGCAGCCGGGTTGATGTACAAGGAGGACGGACCCGATGTAAGCCCTACGAGGCCAAATGAATACTGGGGGAAATCGCTGGAAGTTGAAGTTCAGCGAGTTCATGTGGAGCACATATACAGCTCATATACCAGGACACCACCGATAATGATGGAAGTGCTCCTCAATGGCATCCCAGTATTAATGGAGCTGGACACGGGGGCCAGCCAGTCCTTGATGCATATCAAACAGTTCGAAAGGTTGTGGGTGTCCAAGGCCAGGAGGCCAAAATTATTGCCGATTGACATATACAAGGCCAGAGCTACGGACATATATGAAGGAGATCATTCCGGTGCTAGGCAGCGCCACAGTAGTCGTGACCCACAAAGATTCGGAGAACAGGTTGACACTCTGGATTGTCCTGGGGGACAGTCCCGCACTACTGGGGAGGAGTTCGCTTGCTGTCATGAATTGGAAATGGGGCGATGTCAATGCAATTTCTTCTGTGGAGCGAGTATCATGCTCACAGGTCCTGGACAAATTTGACTCATTATTTCAACCCGGCATCGGCACTTTCATGGGGACCAAGGTAGTGATTCTCATAAACCCGGACGCCAGGCCAGTAGACCACAAGGCCAGAGCGGTGCTGTACGTGATGCGGGAAAAGATAGAATGCGAATTGGACTTCCTGCTGAGGGAAGGCATCATCTCGCCAGTCGAATTCAGTGACTGGGCGAGCCCGATCATGCCGGTGCTCAAGGCGGATGGTCGGTCAGAATATGTGGCGATTACAAGGCCACCATCAATCGGGTGTCACTCCAAGACCAGTACCCGCTACCGAGAGCAGAGGACCTCTTTGCGACGCTATCCGGTGGCAAACTTTTTTCAAAATTGAACCTGACCTCAGCTTACATGACCCAGGAGCTGGCGAGTGAGTCAAAGAAGCTGACCACCATCACGACACACAAGGGGTTGTTTGAGTACAACAGATGTCCATTCGGGATTCGTTTGGTCGCCGCGATCTTTCAGCGAAATATGGAAAGCCTCCTCAAGTCGATTCCAAGGACAGTGGTTTTTCAAGACGACATCCTCATCACGGGTCGCGATACTGAAGAACACTTCCACGACCTGGAGGAGATGCTACGCAGACTGGACCAAGTAGGGCTACGACTGAAAAAGGCGAAGTGCGTCTTCTTAGCTCCAGAGGTAGAATTCCTGGGGAGGAGGGTAGCAGCAGATGGGATCAGACCTACTGCGTCCACAACGGAAGCAATCCAGAGAGCACCCAGACCCCGTAACACGATGGAGATACTTTCGTTCCTGGGTCTCCTGAACTATTTTGGCAACTTTCTTCCCAAATTGAGCATGCTGTTAAAGCCGCTACATGTGCTCCTATGCAAAGGTTGCGATTGGGTTTGGGGGAACAGCCAGAAAAGGGCTTTTGATAGAGCACGCAATTTGTTATGCTCCAACAAACAGTTACCGTTATATGACCCGCGTAAGAAACTTGTTTTAACGTGCGATGCGTCGTCCTAAGGGGTCGGGTGTGTGTGTTGCAGCATGTGAATGTCAATGGTCAGTTACAGCCGGTAGCTTATGCCTCCAGAAGTCTGTCCCAGGCAGAAAGGGGCTACGGGATGGTAGAAAAGGAAGCGCTAGCATGTGTATATGCAGTAAAAAAAATGCACCAGTACCTGTTTGGCAGGAAATTTGAGCTGGAGACAAATCACAAACCCATAATGTCACTTTTGGCCGGCAACAAGGCCATAAATGCGAATGCATCGGCATGCATACAGAGGTGGGCACTTACGTTAGCCGCCTATGACTACATACTTCGGCACAGATTGGGCACTGAAAACTATGCTGATGCTCTCAGCAGGCTACCACTAGCCACCACTGAGGGGGTAGCTGAGCATGATGCTGAGATGGTCATGGCTGTTGAAGCTGTCGAAAGCGAAGGCTCACCTGTGACAGCCCGTCAGATTAAAGTCTGGACAAATAAAGACCCGCTACTGTCTTTAGTTAAGAAACGTGTCCTGAATGGGGACTGGGCAGCCACGTACAAGGCATGCCCTGAGCAATTTAAACCATTTCATAGGCGCAAGGATGAACTCTCGATTCAGGCCAATTGCCACCTGTGGGGAAACCGAGTAGTCATGCCCCAGAAGGGCAGAGAGGTGTTTATCAGAGAACTTCACAATGAGCACCCAGGCATTGTCATGATGAAGGTAATTGCCAGGTCACACGTTTGGTGGCCAGGGATAGATGCAGACCTGGAACTTTGTGTTCAAAGGTGCAACACGTGTGCTCAGCTGGGCAACGCACCCAGGGAACCCCCCCCTTAGCCTCTGGTCCTAGCCCGCCAAGCCATGGTCACGCATCCATGTGGACTATGCAGGTCCTTTCATGAGAAAAATGTTTTTGGTTGTAGTAGACGCCTACTCCAAATGGATTGAGTGTGCCATTTTAAATTCAAGCGCATCCTCTGCCACGGTAGAAAGTCTACGGGCAATGTTCGCCGCCCATGGTCTACCGGACGTCTTGATCAGCGACAATGGCCCGTGCTTCACAAGCACTGAATTCCAGGACTTCATGGCAGGCAATGGAATCAACCATGTCAGAATGGCACTGTTCAAGCCGGCCTCAAACGGCCAGGCGGAACGAGCAGTGCAGATAATCAAACAGGGGATGCCCAGAATCCAAGGGGGTTCCCTACAAAGCCGATTATCATGCCTCCTGTTGGCCAATAGATCCCGACCACACTCGCTCACAGGGGTTCCACCCACAGTGCTGCTAATGAAAAGGACGCTCAAAACCAGGTAATCCCTTATACACCCTGCTGTGAAAGAAATTGTTGAGAGCAGGTGTCAGTCACAATGTGACTACCATGACAGGAATGCTAGGGCGCATTGTATTGATGTCAATGACTCTGTTTTTATCCTTAATTACGCTGCAGGGCCCAAATGGCTTGCAGGCACTGTTATTGCCAAAGAGGGGAATAGGGTTTTGGTAGTTAAACTTACCAATGGACAAATCTGCTGCAAACACGTTGATCAAACTAAAAGGAGGTTCAGCAACCCCATAGAAGAAGCAGAGGAAGAACACGACGTAGAGTTTACTCCACCACAGGTGACCGAACACTGGAACCAAGTGAAGGAGAGCCCAGTCACTGTGGGCAGTCTGGACAGGCCTGAGGCACCGCAAACAGCTGACACTCAGGCCAGCGCCCAACAACTGGAGCCCCAACTCAGGTGCTCTGCAAGGGAGCGTAAACCACCAGAGAGACTTAACCTGTGATCCCAATAAGACTTTGATGGGGAGGTAATGTCATGTATTCAACTATCATTGTAACCCATGTATAAGCTGACCTAAGTTGTGCACCTTGAGAACATTGACCACAGGGGGCGAACTTGTGGGAGACACTCCTCACCTGGACTTTCCGGTATAAAAGGGGAAGCTCCACCCACCGTCTGTCTCTTGAGATCTTGGTAATAAAGGTAACTGGTCACAGAGTGACCTTCTCTCAAGTATGGGCCTCGTGTGCATTTATACTGTATAGTAAGGACATATCAGGTTCTGGGTATGCTCTGTTGCCTGGTTGGCGAAGTGCGCTCTTATTATACACAGTACCTCAGAGAGGTCCTTCTCAGACCTGTGCTGTCTGTATATTCTATGGGAGGGGTAATAAATAGTGAGCTGCATCCTTCTCAAATGATACCTGACTTTCTTTGTTCCATTTTGTGCTGCTCCTCCTTCTTCTCCATGATAATGGCAGACAAGTGCATGCCCATAGGGAATGCCATATCTGCTCCTGAAAAACCCTGTACGGTTAGGGCAGGATCTGAAAATCTTCCAGTGGAAAGATCTTGTAAGTGGCAGCTAGAAACAAGTGCAGGTATTTGTAGTGATAAATCTCAAAAAAATAGTTTTAGAAAGGGCTCCCAAGTTGTAGCAATCAATGTTTAAACTAGCCAGAATCTTCAGGCTCACAAATTCCTCAATTCCACCTTTATCAGTTGATCCCGGCAGCTGCTATGCCTCACATTTCTCAGTCTAACTTACCCACAGTGTATTAGCAGTGCAAACTGAAAAAGCTTGCAGCTGCTATGTAATTGGTCCTCATTTTGACACATGCAAATAAGGCGAGTGGCCACTCACCAGGTGGATCATGGGAAGGCTCAAAAAATGCAAGGGAACACAGGGACAATAGGCAATAAACATATCCAGCTTTGTCCTGGCTTGGAAAATTATAGCACCGGTTGTGTACTGTTAAGACACGGAAGGCGGCTGAGGAAATTCACTCCCTTAATGTAAATGCCCCCAAAATTGAATTGCAGACATCCAGAATTTGAGTTTTCAGGAAGTTGGAACGGTGTACATGGGTTCAAAAGAGAATGAAACATACTTTTAAAGAGGGAAGGGCTTAAGGGACATAGCAAGAAGGCGAGTAGGTGGGGTTGGTCTATTAATAAGGATGGGCCTGTTGTATCCTGTTCCTAAAAATTCTTATGTTTTTATAGTCCATGTCCAGTGGCTAGTCAATATGAGTCCAAAAGGCAAACTTGATTTACTGACTTGTGCCACGCAGTCACAAGTGTCAGATCAGGCAAGATTCCCATTTAAACTGTAATTATAAAACAAGCATATATAATTTAAACATACTGAACATATATCAAAATATAAAAAGTGGATTTAACAGCCGACTAATGCAGTTGTGATGTTACACTAAACTGTGTCATCGAAGATGTTGATGGCAATCGGGCTGTCATGGGAACCTTTGTAGAGCAGTTTGCAATTTCTCTCCAACTGGAATCAGGTTGAAAATATCACTTATATTTTTGAGTTTACATGACGTTCTTACAGACTCACATCGGGAAAGACAAAAGCTCAAGTAAAAGCGTATCACATGAGTGTGATTTGATGAATTGTTCAGTGCAGCCTATAGAATTTTGAAAATTCCAAGTAGCTAGCCTAAGACCTCCGAATTGAATATTAACATACACAAGCTTAATGCAGTGATATGAAATTCCTTTTTCTGCTATTTTAACAGAGTTGTTAATCTATTTAAAATAAATAGGCTAACGCCTCTGGTAAATTAAAAACATTAACTCTGCTTCTCTCTCCACAGATGCTGCCTGACCTGCTGAGTATTTCCAGCATTTTCTGTTTTTATTTCAGATTTTCAGCATCTGCAATATTTTGCTTTTGTATTAGTATTTGTATTTTGTATTAATTCACTGCCAGGACTTCTTTTCAAGGAATGCCCAACTTGAAGAAGTTCTGTTTTTCTCTCTGATGGGATTTTCATTTGTCTCTTTTACCTTGTTCATCTTCATTGCTTTCTGTTTCCGTTCTTATGTTTGATCAGGTATTTAATAAAACTCGCTTTCACAGCCACATCTCTTTCCTCAGCAATTGTCTCCAGTTCTGACTTATTCCAGGTGGTTTCGAACAAAAATTCCACCCTTCATGTTTTGGGTCCACCCATGATTGCAGATATCGCCAAGATATTCAGTGCTCCTTGAACCACTGCTGTCGCTGCATCCTGAGATCCACAGTCAACGCTATGTGCCAGCCCATCACGTGCTCGACCTCTCTCTTCAGCAGCACCGGACTAACTCTATCTCAAAAGCTTTTCTGGTCTGCAGTTCCATTTCATCCTTTATCCATCAATGTCAACTGTGGCTCAGTAGGTAGCACACTCACCTCTGAGTCAGAAGGTTATGAGTTCAAGTCCCACTCCAGGAACTTGATTAATGTGATATATTCACAAAGCACAGCACACGCAGTTTTGAACATGGCAGGCAGCTTCTCTGGAAATCTTCCTGTTCTGTTTATTATTAACCCTGCACTTGCAGTACACAATATGTCCACATCCACAGTGTGGGGCTACAAGCTTACAGACATTACACTTCTCCCTCTTAAATGAAAAAGTTAGAAACATAGAAACATAGAAAATAGGTGCAGGAGTAGGCCATTCGGCCCTTCTAGTCTGCACCGCCATTCAATGAGTTCATGGCTGAACATGCAACTTCAGTACCCCATTCTTGCTTTCTCACCATACCCCTTGATTCCCCTAGTATTAAGGACTTCATCTAACTCCTTTTTGAATATATTTAGTGAATTGGCCTCAACAACTTTCTGTGGTAGAGAATTCCACAGGTTCACCACTCTCTGGGTGAAGAAATTCCTCCTCATCTCGGTCCTAAATGGCTTCCCCCTTATCCTTAGACTGTGTCCCCTGGTTCTGGACTTCCCCAACATTGGGAACATTCTTCCTGCATCTAACCTGTCTAACCCCGTCAGAATTTTAAACGTTTCTATGAGGTCGCCTCCATTCTTCTGAACTCCAGTGAATACAAGCCCAGTTGATCCAGTCTTTCTTGATAGGTCAGTCCCGCCATCCCGGGAATCAGTCTGGTGAACCTTCGCTGCACTCCCTCAATAGCAAGAATGTCCTTCCTCAGGTTAGGAGACCGAAACTGTACACAATACTCCAGGTGTGGCCTCACCAAGGCCCTGTACAATTGTAGCAACACCTCCCTGCCCTTGTACTCAAATCCCCTCGCTATGAAGGCCAACATGCCATTTGCTTTCTTAACCGCCTGCTGTACCTGCATGCCAACCTTCAATGACTGATGTACCATGACACCCAGGTCTCTTTGCACCTGCCCTTTTCCTAATCTGTCACCATTCAGATTATAACAAACATCATACATAACTTTCATGTTTATACATAACACAAGATATAAGCTTATTTTTTTTCCATATTTACAAATTTAACTTAACCACTTGTTTTCTGTTTCGAAGAGGATACCTTCACTCTCGAACAGAACCTTCCAAACATGGTCTCGAATCTAAACTCATTCGAGGCTCATCCTGAGGAACGTTTTCGTCCACGGAATTTCCTTGATTTTCATTTGAACTCACTCTTACTTCAGTCTCTTTGTTTTCCTGACTCGGACTCAGACTTTCATTCTGATTCTCTCCTGGATTTGTTTCCAGTACATTGGATTTAGGATTTGCTACTGGTGTATCAAAACTATCTGATGAGTCAGAAATAATTGAATCATTCCCACCTTCAACTACTTCCATGTCTGTAGGTAAAATATGATCAATATGAACAAACCTAACCTGTCCATTATCAAACATCTTTATCAAATATGTGCGGGGACCACATATCTTCACCACTCTTCCTGGTAACCACTTTAACTATTTATGGTGATGGTTCTTCACTCTCACCTTCTGGTTTAATTTCACACTTCTCTCTTTCTATCTTAATTGTGTCTGTTCTACAGACTGTGCCAAATTTGGCTTTAACAATGAGAATCTGGTTCGTGGCTGTCATTTGAGAAACAACTCTGCTGGTGTTCGACCAGTAGTTGTATGAGGAGTATTTCGATATGTAATCAAAAAATTAGCCAATTTGTGATCCAATGACAACTGTCGTTTTCTTGGATTTGGATCTAACATGTGTTTTAGGAGGGCATGTTTTACAATTTGTACACTGCGCTCTGCTGCACCATTCGAACCAGGATGGTATGGTGGAACCTTGGTATGTTTCACACCATTTTTGCTCGTGAATTATGCAAATTCTTCTGAACGAAATTAGGGTCCATTACCCGAAACAATTTCTTCAGGGAGGCCAAATGCAAAAAACAATTTTCGTAAAATGTCCAATGTTTTACTTGTTGTAAACACCTCAACCCACTTCGAATGGCTATCAATCACAATGAGCAATTGTTGTCCTTCCAACTCAGCAAAATCAATATGTAGCCTTTGCCACACCCTGGGAGGCCATTTCCATGGCTGTAATGGTACTGGTGGTGGTAGCTTGCTTACCGATTGACATGTCGTACACTGACTCACGATGTACTCTATATTTTTATCAAGACCTGGCCACCATAAATAACTGCGTGCAAAACTCTTGGTCAAACACATTCCCAAGTGCTGGTCATGGAGGTCTCCTAATAATTTGGACCTGAATTTATTTGGTATAACCACTCTTGCATCCCACATGATACAATCTTTATCGACTGATAATTCATTCCTACGAATGAAGAATGGATGAATATCTTTGTCTGTTACCTGGTTTGGCCATCCATTTACAATATACTCATACACCTTTGACATCACGGTCACGTTTGGTTGCTCTACCAATCTCTTCAGCTGTGACTGGCAGTTCATCAATGTATGAAAAATAAAACACTTCTTCCCTATCGGGTGTGATGGGGAAGGCAATTTAGAGATTGCATCAGCATTACTGTGATCAGCTGATCGTCTGTATTCAATGTCATATGTATATGCTGACAAAATCAAAGCCCACCTCTGCATTCGGGCTGCAGCTAATGTTGGAACTGGGGACTTTGGATGGAGGATTGCTGTTAGGGGCTTATTGTCCGTAACGATGGTAAACTTACGACCATACAAGTATTTGTGAAACTTCTTGATCCCAAAAATGAATGCCAAAGCTTCCTTTTCAATTTGCGCATAATTACTCT
Organism: Pristiophorus japonicus; assembly: GCF_044704955.1. NCBI lineage: Eukaryota > Metazoa > Chordata > Chondrichthyes > Pristiophoridae > Pristiophorus > Pristiophorus japonicus. The sequence goes on along the minus strand of NC_091981.1, from coordinate 154,476,798 downwards.
CACTGGCACTGAGAGTGCGTGAAGAAAAAGCAATTGGTCTCTCCTCCCCACTACTTAATACATGAGAGATTACTGCCCCAACTCCATACGGAGAAGCATCACATGCTAGCTTAATCTCCTTAGATATGTCATAGTGAACTAACATGGTGCTCCCTACCAATCTGCTTTTACACTCCTTGAATGCTGTATCGCATTCATTTGACCACTTCCAATAGACCTGTTCTTTCAAAAGTTCATTCAGTGGATATAATACTGCAGCCCAATTTGGTAGGAACTTCCCATAATAGTTCAAAAGACCCAAGAATGAACGAAGTTCACTGACATTTCTGGGATTGGGTGCATTTCTGATTGCATCCAATTTTTCCATGGTTGGATGTAAACCATCTTTGTCTATTTTGTACCCTAAGTACTCCACTGAGTTTTTAAATAACTCACACTTATGTGCAGACACTCTTACTCTGTGCTTCTCTAGCCGTTTGAGGACTTCATTCAATATGTTATTCTGAATTTGCCTATTTGGTGCTGAAATTAGTATGTCATCCAAATAACATATTACCCCTTTAATACCTTGCAAAATCTGGTTCATCACCCCTTGGAATATGGCAGGGATGGTAGTCACTCCAAACGGTAGCCTATTAAATTGATATAGGCCTGGATGAGTATTTATAGTAAACATGACTTGGACTCCTCATCTAGTTCAAGCTGTAAGTAGGCATTCGTAAGATCCAGTTTTGAGAAGATCTGACCACCTGTCAGTGTTGTGAACAAATCTTCTATATTCGGCAATGTATTGGGGACATTACCCTCTAGAACCTGGCTTACGGTTACTTTATAATAACCACACAATCTTCCTTTACCATCAGACTTAGGTACAACAACAATGGGTGTAGCCCAATTATATCGATCTATCTTACAAATAATGTTCTCTAGTCTTTTGAGTTCTTGCTCAACTTTCTCCTTGAATGCATATGGTACTGCACATGGCTTGTAGTAAACCGATCTAGCGTCCTTCTGTAACTTGACACTCGCCTTGAAGCCTTGGATCGGACTGCCCGATTCGCAGAACACCTTCACATACTGCTTGATAACCTCATCCGTTGATGGAAATCTCGCTTCCACACAGAAAATCTTACTCCAATCCAGCTTCCGTGAGCTCAACCAATTTCTTCTTAGTAAGGCAGACTTGTCTCCTTTCACTACTATTAGAGGCAAGTTCTGAATTTGATCTTTATATTTCACCGGTACAGTGATACGACCTACCACAGGAATTTTCTCTCCCGAGTAGCCTCGCAGCTCTATCTTGGATTTCTTCAGTTGGAAATCACGCAATTTATCGAGATACAGTGACTCCGGTATTACACTCACAGAGGCACCCGTGTCAATTTCCATTGGTATCTTGAATCCCGCAACATCTATGTGGATTTTGATGCTTTCCAAATTGCTGTCTGTTAACCTCGTGCTCCTGATGATGTGTAACTCTAACATCTCCTCGTCCTGTTGTTTTTCTTCCATGCTATGTAGTCTCTTTGGATTTCTACTCATAGCTTTGAACGCTGAACTCACAGCTTTGAAAACTGGTTTACCCTTCAGTCAGCATGCCTTCACAAGATGCCCAGTCTTCCTGCAGAAGAAACACTCTGCCTTCATGTATGGGACAACTTTGAGCAATGTGTTGTCCCAGGCACTATAGCACGACTTCGACGCTCTGTTAGAATTTCCAGTTTCTGAGACTTTTGGCCACGCCCGTCTTTTACTTTGAACCTGCAGGTGATTTACCTCGGTTGACTGACGACCGTAATTATTATTTAATTCGCGGGAATATTGTTCGGCCATGCTCATTGACCTCGCTGTCTGACAAGCAATTTCAAAATCAAGTCATCTGTTGTCAATAACTTCCTTCTGATCGCATTATTTTTCACCTCACAAACAAAACGATCCAATAATGCTCGGTTTTGAAAGTTTCCAAAATTACAGTGCATCGATAGCTTTTTTAATGCTACGATGTAATCACTGATACGTCATCAGTCTTTATTTTCCGAATCCCGAAATGATAGCTTTCAGCAATTTCTAACCGTTAGGGTTATCGTGCTGCTCCAGCTTCATTAAAATCTCTTTAAGCATTGTGTCCTTTGGCTCGTCAGGCACAAGCAGATTTACAAGAGTGTCATATAATGCCGGACCTGCCTCCAATAATAAGATCGCCTTCTTATGTTCCAACACAGCCCGGTTCTGGACCACATTGTCTGGAACTTCGATTTGCAATAAAATACATTTCTAGCCGATCCACATACGCTTTAAAATGTTCCCGGTCGTGTCTATATTCCCCCAATTGTCCCAATACATCTGCCATTTTAATCCCTAGCTGTTCACACTGTGTGCTGTATTTTACCTCAGATTGTGTAGCTTTTTTCCAAAGACAGAAACTTCCAAAGTCTCCCTGTCGGCTGGTTGAATCCTTCACCAACAAAATTTTTGCTTTAAATCATCCGAAACATCCCATCTTCTGTCGCCAAATGTGATATATTCACAGAACACAGCACACACAGCTTCCTAACATGGCAGGCGGCTCTCTCGGAAGTCTCCGGAATCTGCCTGGTTCTGCTTATTATTAACTCTGCAGTTGCCGTGCACAATACGTCCACATCCACAGTGTGGAGCTACAAACATTACAAGCTTACAGACATTACAATTACATAAACTTAAGCTGACACTCCAGTGCAGTGCTGAGGCCCTGTCTACTTTCTCAGGTGAATGTAAAAGATTCCATGGCACTATTTCGAAGAGCAGCGGCGTTATCCCTGGTGTCCTGGCCAATATTTATCCCTCAATCAACATTAAAAAAAACGATTATCTGGTCATTATCACATTGCTGTTTGTGGGAGCATGTAATCACTGATACAACAGTGACAACATTGCAAAAGTACTTCATTGGCTGTAAAGTGTTTTGAGATGTCTGGTGGTCTTGAAAGGCGCTGTAAAAATCAAAGTCTTTCTTTTTCTTTTCTTCGCCTCATCCGGCGCTTTAACAAAAACCTTTTTTCTTCCTTTCAGGTGTCAAAGACCGCAAGCTTCAACAACTCTTGAACACCGAAACCTTTCCGCAACCTTCTTCCCCTTCACTTTCCCCTGATCCCATCCCTTCTTCCAATCTCACCCCTTGCCATGCTTTTACTATCCCCTCTGGCCTTCCTCTCTCTGAGCTCAAACGATCAGCAAAGGTCTGAGCTTCATCCCCTTACGTTCCCCACCTCAATGAATTTTGAACTCGGCACGATGCTGAGCCCTTTTTCCATCACCTTTATCTCCATGCCTGCTTCTTTGGCCAGGAGTATTCCCCCACACAGCAGATCCATTCTTCCATTTACAGAATTCTCATTCTATCTTGGCCCCTCCCTCTGGCTGCTTATTGTCTCTAGATCTTTTCATTGTGAACTGCCGCGTAACATCGGCCGTCTCAATTTCTCTGTTCCACTCACTCACTCCAATCTACCTCCCTCTGAACTTGTAGCATTCCATTCTCTCAGATCCAACCCCAACATTGTCAGTAAACCTGCTGACAAGGGTGGTGCTGTTGTTGTTTGCCAAACCTTGCGGAGGTTGAACGCCAACTCTCTGACTGCTTCTACCTCCTTCCCAAGATCTACAAACAGGACTGCTCTGGTAGACCCATCATTTCAGCCTGTTCTTGCCTCACAGAACTGATTTCTTCCTATCTCGACTCTATTCTTTCTCCCCTTATCCAGTTTCTTCCCACCTACATCCGTAATTCTTCCGACACCTTCCACCACTTTAACAGTTTCCAGTTCCCCAGCCCTAACCATCTCCTTTTCACCACGGACGTCTAATCCCTCTACACCTCCATCCCCCACCAAGACAGCCAGAGGGCACTCCGCTCCTTCTCGAGCAGAGGCCCAACCAGTCCCCATCCACCACCACTCTCCACCACCTGGCTGAATTTGTTCTCACATTGAACAACATCTCCTTTGACTCAACTCAATTCCTCCAAATTAAAGGTGTTGCTATGGGAACCCGCATGGGTCCTAGCTATGCCTGCCTTTTCATGGGATATGTGGAATATTCTTTGTTCTAGTCCTACTCAGGCCCCCTTCCTCAGCTCTTTCTCCGATACATTGATGACTGTATCAGTGCCGTTTCCTGCTCTCGCCCTAAACTTGAAAATTTAATTCACTTTGTTTCCAATTTCCACTCTTCTCTCACCTTCACATGGTCCATCTCTGACTCTTCCCTTCCCTTCCTCAACTTCTCTGTCTCCATTTCTGGGGATAGGCTATTGACAAATAAGCCCACTGACTCCCATAGCAACCTGAACTACACTTCCTACTACCCCGTTTCCTATAAGGACTCTATTCCATCAATCCACTTTCTTCGTCTCCGTCTCCATCGCATATGTTCTGACAATGCCACAATAGTGCTTCTGATATGTTTTCTTTTTTCCTCAACCGAGGATTCCCCTCTACTGTGGTTGACATGGCCCTCGACTGTGTCTGTTCTATTTCCCACATCTCTGCTCTCACCCCTTCCCCTCCCTCCTAGAACCATGATAGGGTTCCCCTTGTCCTCACCTTTCACCCCACCAACCTCCACATTCAAAGGATCATCCTCTGCCATTTCTGCCACCTCCAGTGTGATCCCACCACCAAACATATCTTCCTCTCCCCTTCTCTTTCAGTATTCCGAAGGGACCGTTCCCTCCAGGTAAAGCGATTTACTTGTACTTCTTGCATTTAATATACTGTATTCGCTGCTCATGATGTGGTTTCCTCTACATGGGGAGAGGAAACGTAGATTGGATGGCCGCTTTGTGGAACACTTCCATTCAGTCCGCAAGCATGACCCCGAGCTTACAGTCACATGTCACTTTAATACTCCACTCCACTCCCACTCTGACCTCTCCATCCTCGGCCTCTTACACTGTTCCAGCAAAACACAACGTAAGCTCGAGGAACAGCATCTCATCTTTAAATTAGGCACGTTACAGCCTGCTGGACTCAACATCGAGTTCAACAATGTCAGACCATAACCTTTGCCCCCATTTTTTCAGATGGCAGCTATTGCTGATTGTGATATTCCCATCTATACCCATCATTTGTTTCTTAACTGGTCCCATTACCATCTCCTTTTGCTTTGCACCATCATCCCTTTTGTCATTTAATCTCTTCTGCTTCCACCCTATCACAGACCTTGGGGCTGAAATCTCCCCAGTGTTCAAGAGCCGTTCCTGTCCGGAAGCGACATTGCCCTGAAATCGTCGATCGAATGCTTGTCGGTGCCAGTGACAGGTTTTTCTGTCACAGTCAAATGTGCAATTGAAACCGCCAGCGGTATTTAAAGGCACACTGCGGCTCACACCATTGTTGTCGGACAAATTTTTATTCTGTGTTGAGGCTTTGAACGTTTTGCCTCTAATTCGAGCTTCAACGATTACTGGCCCTCACTTTGCACAGTCTCCAATACCGAACTTGTTCCAAGGGCTAGCATTAGCAGAGTAGGCCACTGCTTGCAAATAATGCGCGCAGTTCTGGCAGTGGACTGCCTCCTGCATATTGTGCAGGGCACGGTGGCTCGCAGAAGAGAGCAGCGCCACCAACTACAGATGCAGAGGCAGCGGGAGAGAGACAGAGATAGGATGGGACACCGAGATAGAGAAGGCCACCGAGATGGCCATACACCTGCAGATAAAGAAGGACATGGGAAAGGACGTGAAAAAGTTTTTACAAGTACGCAAAAAGAAAAAGATTAATGAAGACAATTGTAGGTCCTTTACAGACAGAAATGGGAGAATTTGTAATGGGGAACAAGGAAATGGCAGAACAATTAAATAAATACTTCGGTTCTGTCTTCATGGAAGAGGACACAAATAACTTCCCAGAAATGCTAGGGAACCAAGGGTCTAGTGAGCAAGAGGAATTAAAGGAAATGATTATTAATAAGAAAATAGTGCTGGAGAAACTAATGGGACTGAAGGCAGATAAATTCCCAGGGCCTGATGATCTGCATCCCAGAGTACTAAAAGAGGTAGCCATGGAAATAGCGGATGCATTGGTTGCCATCTTCCAAAATTCTATAGATTATGGAACAGTTCCTGCAGATTGGAGGGTGGCAAATGTAACCCCACTATTTAAAAAAGGAGAGAGAGAGAGAAAACAGGGAACTACAGACCGGTTAGCCTGACATCTGTAGTCGGGAAAATGTTGGAGTCTATTATAAATGCTGGAGTCTATGTGATAATGGCACATTTAGTTAATATCAACAGGATTAAACAAAGTCAACATGGATTTATGAAAGGAAAGTCAAGTTTGACAAACCTACTGGAGTTTTTTGAGGATGTAACTGATAGAATAGATAAGAGAGAACCAGTGGATGTAGTGTATTTGAATTTTCAGAAGGCCTTTGATAAAGTCCCACATAAGAGGTTAGTGCGCAAAATTAAAGCACATAGGATTGGGGGTAATGTATTGGCATGGATTGAAAATTGGTTAACTGACAGGAAACAGAGAGTAGGAGTAAATGGGTCTTTTTTGGGGTGGCGGGCAGTGAATAGTGGGGCACCAAGGGATCAGTGCTTGGGCCCCAGCTATTCACAATATATATAAATGATTTGGATGAGGGAACCAAATGTAATATTTCCAAAACTAGGTGGGATTGTGAGTTGTGAGGAGGATGCAAAGACGCTGCAAGGCGATTTAGATAGGTTGAGTGAGTGGGCAAGCACATGGCAGATGCAGTATAATGTGGATAACTGTGAAGTTATCCACTTTGGTAGGAAAAACATAAGGACAAAGTATTATTTAAATGGTGATGGTTTGGGAAGTGTCGATGTACAGAGGGACCTGGGTGCCCTTGTACACCAGTCATTGAAAGCAAACATGCAGGTGCAGCAAGCAGTTAGGAAGGCAAATGGTATGTTGGCCTTCATTGCAAGAGGATTTGAGTACAGGAGCAAGGATGTCTTACTACAGTTATACAGACCCTTGGTGAGACCACACCTGGAGTATTGTGTGCAGTTTTGGTCTCCTTACCTAAGAAAGGATATACTTGCCGTAGAGGGAGTGCAGCAAAGGTTCACCAGACTGATTCCTGGGATGGCAGGACTGTCGTATGAGGAGAGATTGGGTCGACTCGGCCTGTATTCACTAGTGTTTAGAAGAATGAGAGGGGATCGCATTGAAACTTATAAAATTCTGACTGGGTTGGATAGACTTGATGCGGGGAGGATGTTTCCCCTTGCTGGAAGTCTAGAACAAGGGGTCACAGTCTCAGGATACGGGGTAGGAAATTTAGGACCGAGATGAGGAGAAATGTTTTCACTCAGAGGATGGTGAACCTGTGGAATTCTCTACCACAGAAGGCTGTGGAGGCCAAGTCACTGAATATATTTAAGAGGGACACAGATAGATTTCTAGAAACAAAAGGCATCAAGGGGTATGGGGAAAAAGTAGGAATATGGTGTTGAGATAGAGGATCAGCCATGATCATATTGAATGGCAGTGCAGACTCGAGGGCCGAATGGCCTACTAATGCTCCTATTTTCCATGTTTCTAAGAAGGGCATGCAGCGAGGAGGAGGGTCAGGGATGCTGACACCAATAGTCAGAGAGAGAGACATGGAGAGGAGAAGGCAGCTTCAGCAGCAGCCAGATGTTTGCCAGCACCAGGATGCAAAGGGTCAGGACCAGCATGACAGGAGGCAGAAGTGGATGAGGAAGGTGACAGAGCAATACACAGACACAGACGTGGTGGCAGAAGACCCTATGGTCCAAGGGTCTTCAGACAACAGTTTTCCTACATGGACCTCAATGACCAGTGTCTGCAGAGACTGTGATTCAGGAAAGAGGTGGTGACGGAGCTGTGCCATCTCCTCCAGCTAGACCTGCAGCCTCAAACAAGGGTGAGTACAGCTCTATCAGTGGCATCAAAGGTTACCATCGCCCTGAATTTCTATGCCACTGGATCTTTCCAAGGAGCTACAACAGACATCTCCAAACTCTCTCAATTTGCGGCGCATTGCTCCATCCACCATGTCATAGATGCTCTGCACAATGGGAGGAGGGACTACATCTTCTTTCCAATGACCAGGGCAAAGCAGTTGGAGCGCTCCACTGGCTTCTTCAGGATAGCAGCCTTCCCCAGGGTTCAGGGCGCCATAGACTGCACCCATGTGGCATTGAGGGCGCTGCAGAAAATCCGGATATCTTCCGAAACTGCAAGGGATACCACTCACTCAATGTTCAGTTGGTGTGCGACCACAAGCACCAAATCATGGACATTGATGCCCGGTATCCTGGCAGCAGCCATGATGCCTTCATCCTGCGGCAGACCGGTGTGCCAGGTCAGTTTCAGCCATCAGATGAAAGTTGCCGTTGGCTCCTAGGACGCAAGGGCTACACACTGTGCACGTGGCTACTGACTCCCCTTCACAACCCACCACTCCTGTGCAGCAATCGTGCAATGAGTCTCATTCAGCCACCACGTGCATCATTGAGCAGATCATCAGAATCCTTAAACAACGGTTCCGCTGCCTTGATCACTCAGGAGGAGTGTTGCAGTACTTGTTTGACAGAATGTCCCTATTCGTTGTCATCTGCTGCATGCTTCGCAACCTGACAATCATGAGGGCACAGCCATTGGCCGACGACGAAGCAGTAGCAGCGGAGGAGGAGGGGCAGGAGGAGGAGGGGCAGGAGGAGGAGGGGCAGGAGGAGGAGGTGCAGGAGGAGGAGGGGCAGGAGGAGGCGGGGCAGGAGGAGGAGGTGCAGGAGGAGGAGGGGGAGGAGGAGGGGCAGGAGGAGGAGGTGCAGGAGGAGGAGGGGCAGGAGGAGGAGGGGCAGGAGGAGGAGGTGCAGGAGGAGGACGGGCAGGAGGAGGACGGGCAGGAGGAGGAGGTGCAGGAGGAGGAGGGGCAGGAGGAGGGGGGGCAGGAGGAGAAGGTGCAGGAGGAGGAGGGGCAGGAGGAGGAGGGGCAGGAGGAGGAGGTGCAGGAGGAGGAGGAGGAGAAGGAGGAGGAGGCACAGGAGGAGGAGGAGGAGAAGGAGGAGGAGGGGCAGGAGGAGGAGGGGCAAGAGGAGGAGGAGGCACAGGAGGAGAAGGAGGAGGAGGAGGCACAGGAGGAGGAGGCGTAGGAGGAGGAGGAGGTGCAGGAGGAGGTGCAGGAGGAGGAGGAGCAGGAGGAGGCGCAGGAGGAGGAGGCGTAGGAGGAGGAGGCGTAGGAGAAGGCGGTGCAGGAGGAGGCGGTGCAGGAGGAGGAGGAGGAGGAGGAGGAGGAGGAGCAGGAGGAGGAGGAGGAGCAGGAGGAGGAGGTGCAGGAGGAGGAGTAGGAGCAGGAGGAGGAGGTGCAGGAGGAGGAGGGGCAGGAGGAGGAGGGGCAGGAGGAGGAAGGGCAGGAGGAGGAGGAGGCGCAGGAGGAGGAGGAGGAGCAGGAGGAGGCGCAGGAGGAGGAGGAGGTGCAGGAGGAGAAGGAGGTGCAGGAGGAGAAGGAGGCGCAGGAGGAGGAGGTGCAGGAGGAGGAGGGGCAGGAGGAGGAGGGGCAGGAGGAGGAGGAGGAGGCGAAGGAGGAGGAGGCACAGAAGGAGGAGGAGCAGAAGGAGGAGGAGGGGCAGGAGGAGGAGGGGCAGGAGGAGGAGGGGCAGGAGGAGGAGGAGGCACAGGAGGAGGAGGTGCAGAAGGAGGAGGTGTAGGAGGAGGAGGAGGAGAAGGAGGAGGAGGCACAGGTGGAGGAGGCGTAGGAGGAGGAGGAGGTGCAGGAGGAGGTGCAGGAGGAGGAGGAGCAGGAGGAGGCGCAGGAGGAGGAGGCGTAGGAGGAGGAGGCGTAGGAGGAGGCGGTGCAGGAGGAGGCGGTGCAGGAGGAGGAGCAGGAGGAGGCGCAGGAGGAGGAGGAGGAGCAGGAGGAGGAGGAGGAGCAGGAGGAGGCGCAGGAGGAGGAGGAGGAGCAGGAGGAGCAGGAGGAGGAGGAGCAGGA